>NC_071527.1:6698976-7298976 GCF_027887155.1 Malaclemys terrapin pileata | reverse complement strand
TCTCGCTCGAAGGTTGCAATGTCACGCTACTTTATTTCTTAAAATCCAGAACCTTAACATACAAGACCTCAAAACCAGAGAGAGGCAGGCTGCTCGCTAAGGCAGAGAAGCCAAACTCACCCCACCTTGCTCTAGGTTGGATCGTTGCAGACTGACTTCTGAGGAGCCAAATCACACACTTCTCTACAGAGCCTCCCAGCCTACAAGCAGGATCAGGAAACCCCTTACAACTTAAAGAGATAGCTTGTAATTTTAACAGTTTTCAATACACCACAGGACCCCCTTGCACTTAAATTCACTGTGATTATCCCAAATTCGAGCACCTGGGCTTTGCGTTCTCCCAGGGGGCTATGAACAGTGTATGCCAGCAGTTACAAAGCTCTTTCAAAGCACAGTACTTTTATTTGAGGAGAAAAGCAATACAGAGAAAACATATAAAAGAATAAAAGGTCTGAAAGCATATTTCCTGTCCATTTGTTGGATCACAATGAAGGCGTCTCCAGCCGTTCAAGTTGGCCCTTTACTCTGCTGCCTTTTGTGTCCTCGGTGTCTCTTGAACTCAGCCCAAACTAGTATATGCAATTCACTCCTAAGAGATCTCTGGAGGTGTTTACTGGTCCCAGGGACTGCAGTAATTACCCCCCATTGACTCTCGTTTCTGGACGGAGCTGGGTAACCCGCCTCAACAAGAAGTCAGCATACAATCCATGGCTCACCGAGATATAGAACACATGTGAAGTTGAATACAGTAGTCTCAAGTTACACCTGCATTCATCACACCTGTCACACCCACATCACAAAAAACAATAGACAAGGTTCTCCTGTCATTAACTGCACAGCAACTCCATTCAAATCACTGGAGTTGCACCAGTGTCAGGATAGAATCAGGCTCCTCCCTCCCCACCTCGCCCCTTGTGGCAGTTGGCAGCTAATGGGAACACTTGTTTGCCATCTGGACAGAATGAGCGAAGTCTGAATGAATCACCGAGCGTGATTGTTGTGGTGTATTGAAAAACTGTGCTAAAATGGCAAGTTATCACTTTAAGTTCTAAGGAGTTTCCTGGTTCTGCTGGCAGGCTAGGGAGCTCTGTAGGGAAGAATGTGATCTGGCTCTTCGGTCAGTCTGCAAAGAGCCAGACTAGAGTAAGGTGCAGTGAATTGGGCCTCACTGCCTTAGGGAGCAGCCTACTTTCTCTCTCTCTGGTTTTGGTCTTGTATGTTAGGGTCCTGGATTTTAAGAAATGAAGTAGTGTTATTGTGATGCATGGCCAGAAAAAGTTAAACATCCTGCAAAATAAATAACCCTCAAAAGACACCTGGAGAGGTAATGTTTGTGTTTTTGTGTATTTACATACATATAGTAGGATCAACAATGTAATCAACAGTCCCTGTCTACGTTGCATTCTGTTAATTCAGAGATCAAAAGAACATCCTAGCATTTAAATGAATTGTAAACATGGGATATCTCTGAATTCATCTCTCTTTGAAATGTATAGCAGATCATCTGTGAATGGTGGAGAAACAAGCCAATTGCCT
Source organism: Malaclemys terrapin pileata (assembly GCF_027887155.1). NCBI lineage: Eukaryota > Metazoa > Chordata > Testudines > Emydidae > Malaclemys > Malaclemys terrapin. The sequence goes on along the minus strand of NC_071527.1, from coordinate 7,297,440 downwards.
TATGTTAATTCGTATAGCTAAGTACCGGTGATGGACCTCCTTCAAAGTCGTCCTAATTACCTTTTGTTCCCCAAGGAACTCCAACTTGTCAAAGAGGACATGGGGGGAGGGATAGCTCAGTGGTTTGAGCATTGGCCTGCTAAACCCAGGGTTGTGAGTTCAATCCTTGAGGGGGCCACTTAGGGATCTGGGGCAAAATCAGTACTTGGTCCTGCTAGTGAAGGCAGGGGGCTGGACTCGATGACCTTTCAAGGTCCCTTCCAGTTCTAGGAGATGGGATATCTCCATTAATTTAAATTTAAATTTAAATTTAAATTGTATAAAAGTCCTTGGGTCCTGATACTGTCATCTCAGATTGGCTTAAGGTTTCATGCAGGGGAAGCCTAAGCCACAAGGACTGAGATCCCAGTTCTAACTGGATCACCCTGAAATATAAACACTGGACTATAACCTATGGACTATTTCTGAAAGAACTCTTTGCAGCTACTGTGCAAAGCTCACCAACTCTGCTATGAATCTGAATCTTAAGAATTGAACTCATGTCTGTATGTATATTGATCTTTTAACCATACTCTCTTGTTTTTTTAAAAAAATAAATTTTAGTTTAGTTAATAAGAATTGGCTGTAGCGTGTATTTGGGTGAGATCTGAAACATTCATTAACCTGGGAGGTAATGTGTCCGATCCTTTGGGATTGGTAGAACCTTTTCTTTTATATGATGAAAAAAGATTTGCAGAAATCATCATATTTGACTTAGGTACCTGATGGAGGCCTGAGGCTGGATCACTTTAAGGGAACGGTGTTGTTTGGACTTCTGAGTAACCAGTAAGGTAATAAAGAAGCTGTTTTATGCTGGCTTGGTAAATCTAAGTATTGGAATATCCACCAGCTTTTGGGGGATTGTGTGCCCCATTTAGGGTGACCAGATATCCCGATTTTATAGGGACAGTCCCGGTTTTTGGGTCTTTCTTATATAGGCTCCTATTACCTCCACCCCCTGTCCCGATTTTTCACATTTGCTGTCTGGTCACCCTAGCCCCATTCTTTGCAGTTCACCTAATTGAGTAACCACAGCTGGCCCCCACTGGGACCCCGGTCACAGTTATGTTGCAAGTTCCAGAAAGAGTAAGCGCATAAAAAACAGCCATACTGAGTCAGCCCAATGGTCCATCTAGCCAAGTATCCTGTCTCAGGGGCAGTGTACCGAACAGGGCAGTTGGAGTGATCCAGCCCTGTCTCCCCCGCCAGCTTCTGGCAGTTAGAGTTTAGGGTTACCCTGCCATGGGGTTGAATCCTCCATGAATTTATCTAGTACTTTTTTCAACCCAGTTATATTTTTGGCCATCTCAGCATCCCATGGCAATTAACTGTGGAATTTTTATGTTTTTATCAAACTTCAATCTGGGTGACAGTGATCATGAAACGATAGATTTCATGTTTCGAAGGAAAGAAAGATGTGAGAGCAGTACAATAAGGATAGTGGGGACTTCAGAAAAGCAGACTTTAACAAACTCAGAGAACTGGTAGGTAAGATCCCATGGGAAGAAAATCTAAGGGAAAAAGGAGACAATATTAAAGGCACAACTGCAAACTATTCTGATGCAAAGGAAAGATAGGGAGAATAGTAAGAGGCCGATATGGATACTTAAGGAACTAGCTGAAGCAATCTCAGAGCCATTAGCAATTATCTTTGAGAACACCTGGAGTAGGGGAGAGGTCCCAGAAGACTGGGAAGTGCAAACTGGTCTCCATATTGGAAGAGAAGGTTAAAGGACTGGAGACCCAAGTATCAACCCTGCGTTGCATCAGAGAAAATGGAGACTTTCTGGATAGAAGTCAGCATTTGGTACTGCAGGCACAGCATGCTGAAAAGTCAGAGAGGACAGTGCGGAATGAGGAAGAAAATTGGCAGCATGTGACCTCCAGAAGAAGAAAGAGGCGAACCCATGTACCCCCAATACAGACAGAGGTAAGAAACTGTTTTCAGGCTCTCTGCACAGGTACTATGGTGGAGAATAGTTTGGAAGAGTCATCTGAGGGAAGGGATCAGAAGGAGACCCCAGTGACCAGAAGGCATGGGATGCATTGTCCTAGGGATGAGGGTTCCATGACTTCCACTCCCAAGAGGAGGAGACGGATGGTGGTGGTCAGGGACTCCCTCCTAACGGGGCTGAGTCATCCATCTGCCGTCCAGACGGGGAAACTCGAGAAGTGTTCTGCTTGGCTGGAGCTAGAATTTGGGATGTGAGGGCGTGTCTGCCGAGACGGATCAAGCCCTCGGACCGCTACCCCTTCCTACTTCTCCATGTGGGCACCAGTGATACTGCCAAGAATGACCTTGAGCAGGTCACTGCAGACTATGTGGCTCTGGGAAGAAGGATAAAGGAGTTTGAGGCGCAAGTCGTGTTCTCACCCATCCTCCCTGTTAAAGGGAAAGCCCAGGTAGGGACCATTGAATTGTGGAGGTAAATGCACGATGATGCAGGTGGTGTCGGAGAGAGGGCTTTGGATTCTTTGACCATGGGATGTTGTTCCAGGAAGAAGGATTGCCAGGAAGAGATGGGATCCACCTAACGAAGAGAGTGAATAGCATCTTCGCAGGAAGGCTTGCTAATCTAGTGAGGAGGGCTTTAAACTAGGTTCACTGGCGGATGAAGACCTAAGCCCTGAGGTAAGTGGGGAAGTGGGATACCGGAAGGAAATACAAGGAGGAGGGTGCAACTGGGAAGTAGGGCAATCGGCTTATCTTAGGTGCCTGTACACGAACGCAAGAAGCCTGGGAAACAAGCAGGAAGAATTGGAAGTCCTGCCACAGTTAAGGAACTATGATGTGATTGGATTGGAATAACAGAGACTTGGTGGCGTTACTCACATAACTGGAGCATGGTCATGGATGGGTATAAACTGTTCAGGAAGGACAGATGGGGGAGAAAAGGTGGAGGAGTTGTACTATATGTAAGGGAGCAGTATGATTTCATACTGGAGCTCTGAGCAACTGGAGAAAAGCCTGTGGAGAGTCTCTGGGTTAAGTTTAGAGGTGAGAGCAACAAGGGTAGTGTCGTGGTGGGCATTTGCTATAGACCACCAGACCAGGAAGATGAGATAGACAAGACTTTCTTCAGAGAACTAACAGAAGTTTCCAGATCACAGGCCCTGGTTCTCATAGGGGACTTCAATCACCCTGACATCTGCTGGGAGAGCAATACAGCGGTGCACAGACAATCCACGAAATTTTTAGAGACTGTTGGGGAAAACTTCCTGGTGCGAGTGCTGGAGGAACCAACTAGGGGCTGTGCTCCTCTTGACCTGCTGCTCACAAAGAGGGAAGAATTGGAAGGGGAATTAGAAGTGGGTGGCAACCTGAGTAGCAGTGACCATGAGATGGTTGAGTTCAGGATCCTGACAAAAGAAAGGAGAGCAGCAGAATATGGACCCTAGACTTCATAAAAGCAGACTTTGACTCCCTCGGGGAACTGATGGGCAGGATCCCCTGTGAGGCTAATATGAGGGGGAAAGGAGTCCAGGAGAGCTGGCTGTATTTTAAAGCAGCCTTATTGAGGGCGCAGGAACAAACCATCCTGATGTGCAGAAAGAATAGCAAATATGGCAGGTGACCAGCTTGGCTTAACAGAAAGATCTTTGGTGAGCTTAAACACAAAAAGGAAGCTTACAATAAGTGGAAACTTGAACAGATAACTAGGGAGGAGTATAAAAATATTGCTTGAGCATGCTGGGGTTTAATCAGGAATTCCAAAGCACAATTGGAGTTGCAGCTGGCAAGGGATGAGAAGGGTAACACAAAGGGTTTCTACAGGTATGTTAGTAACAAGAAGGAGGTTAGGGAAAGTGTGGGACCCTTACTGAATGGGGGAGGCAACCTAGTGACGGGATGATGTGGAAAAAGCTGAAGTACTCAATGCTTTTTTTGCCTTGGTCTTCACTGACAAGGTCAGCTCCCAGACTGCTGCACTGGGCAGCACAGTATGGGGAGGAGGTGAGCAGCCCTCAGTGGTGAAAGAACAGGTGAAGGACTATTTAGAAAAACTAAACATGAACAAGTCCATGGGGCCAGATGTAATGCATCCGAGGGTGCTGAAGGAGTTGGCTGATGTGATTTGAGAGCCATTGGCCATTATCTTTGAAAACTTGTGGCGATCGGGGGAGGTCTGAATGATTGGAAAAAGGCAAATATAGTGCCTATCTTTCAAAAAGGGATGAAGAAGAATCCGGGGAACTACAGGCCAGTCAGTCTCACTTCAGTCCCTGGAAAAATCATAAAGCAGGTCCTCAATTAATTTATTTTGAAGCACTTGGAGGAGAGGAAGGTAGTCAGGAACAGTCAACATGGATTCACCAAGGACAAGTCATGCCTGACCAACCTGTTTGCCTTCTATGATGAGATAACTGGCTCTATGGATATGGGGAAAGCAGTGGACTTGATATACCTTGACTTTAGCAAAGCTTTTGATACAGTCTCCCACATTATTCTTGCCAGCACGTTAAAGAAGTATGGATTGGATGAATGGATTATAAGATGGATAGAAAGCTGGCTAGATATTCGGTCTCAACAGGTAGTGATCAATGACTTGATGTCTAGTTGGCAGCTGGTATCAAGCAGAGCGCCCCAGGAATTGGTCCTAGGGCTGGTTTTGTTCAACATCTTCATTAATGATCTGGATGATGGGATGGATTGCTCCCTCAGCAAGTTTGCGGATGACACTAAGCTGGGGGGAGAGGTAGATATGCTAGAGGGTAGGGATAGGGTCCAGAGTGACCTTGACAAATTGGAGGATTGGGCCAAAAGAAATCTGATGAGGTTCAACAAGGACAAGTGCAGAGTCCTGCACTTAGGACGAAAGAATCCCATGCACTGCTACAGGCTGGGGACCGACTGGCTAAGCGTCAGTTCTGCAGAAGAGGACCTGGGGATTACAGTGGACTAGAAGCTGGATAGGAGTCAGTGTGCCCTTGTTGCCAAGAAGGCTAACGGCATATTGGCCTGAATTAGGAGGAGCATTGGCAGCAGATCGAGGGAAGTGATTATTCCCTTCTATTCAGCACTGGTGAGGCCACATCTGGAGTATTGTATCCAGTTTTGGGACCCCCTACAGAAAGGATGTGGACAAATTAGAGAGAGTCCAGTGGAGGGCAACGAAAATGATCAGGGGCTGGGGCACATGACTTACAAGGAGAGGCTGAGGTAACTGGGCTTATTTAGTCTGCAGAAGAGAAAAGTGAGGGGGGATTTGATAGCAGCCTTCAACTACCTGAAGCAGGGTTTCCAAGAGGATTGAGCTAGGCTGTTCTCAGTGGTGGCAGATGATAGAACAAGGAGTAATGGTCTCAAGTTGCAGTGGGGGAGGTCTAGGTTGGACATTAGGAAAAACCATTTCACTAGGAGGGTGGTGAAGCACTGGAATGGGTTCCCTAGGGAGGTGGTGGAATCTCCATCCTTAGAGGTTTTTAAGGCCCGGCTTGACAAAGCCCTGGCTGGGATAATTTAGGTTGGGTTGGTCCTGCTTTGAGCAGGGGATTGTACTAGATGACTTCTTGAGGTCTCTTCAAACCCTAATCTTCTATGATTCTATGACTGGAGAAGGAGAAACATAGTACTTATCTTTAGAAATGGGAACAAAGAGGACCCAGGAAATTATAGACCATTCAGCCTAACTTTGATACCTAGAAAGATACCGGAGCAAATTATTAAACAATCAATTTGTAAGCAATTTGTGGATAATAGGATTATAAGGAATAGTCAGCAGGGTTTTTTCAAGAACAAATCATGCCAAACCAACTTAATTTCCTTCTTTGATAGGTTACTGACCAAGTGGATGGGTGGGAAGCCATAGATGTGATACACCTTAATTTCAGGAAGGCTTTTGACACAGTTCCACATGACATTCTCACCAAGCAAACTAGGGAAATGGGACCTAGATGAAGTTACTACAATGTGGGTACTCAACTGGTTGAAAGACTGTATTCAAAGGGTAGTTACCAATGGTTTGGTGCCAAATTAGGAGGGTATAACTAATGGAGCCCTACAGGGGTCAGTTTTGAGTCTGGTACTATTCAATATTTTCATTAATGACTTGGATAATGGAATAGAGAGTATGCCCATAATAACATTTGCAGATGACACCAAGCTGAGAGGGGTTACAAGCACTTTGGAGGACAGGTTTAAAATTCAAAATGACCTTGACAAATTGGAGAGTTGGTCTGAATTCAACAAGCTGAAATTCAATAAAGACAAATTCAATTCAACAAAGTACTTCATTTAGGAAGGAAAAAAATCAAATGGGCAGCTACAAAATGGGAAATAACTATCTAGAGGGTAATACTGCTGATAAGCATTTGGGGGTTATAGTGAACCACAAACTGAATATGAGACGTCCATGTGATGCAGCTGCAAAGAAGGCTAATTTGATTGTGGGGCACATTAACAGGAGTGTTGTATGGACGACACAGGAGGTAATTGTCCCGCTCCACTCATCACTGGTGAGGTTGCAGCTGGAGGTCTGTGTCCAATTCTGAGTATCACAATTTAGGAAAGATGTGGATAAACTGAAGAGAATCCAGAGAAGAGCAACAAAAATGATCAAAGAAATCCTGACCTATGAGGAAAGGCTAAAAAAACCTGGGCATGTTTAGTCTTGAGATAATTGTTCTCCATGTCCACTGAAGATAGGACAAGAAGTAATGGACTTAATCTGCAGCAAGGGAGATTTAGGTTAGATAGTAGGAAAAACTTTCTAACTATAAGGGTGCTTGAGTTCTGGAAGAGGCTTCCAAGGTCGAGGGGTTCCCATCATTGAAAGCTTTTAAAAACAAGTTGGACAAACACCTGTCAGAGATGGTCTGGGTTTACTTGGTCCTGCCACAAGGCAGGGGATTGCACTTGATGACTTCTTGAGGTCCCTTCCAGCCCTACCTCTCTCCGATTCTATCATTCTCTGTGTGCAGACAGTGAACCAGTTGCAGCACATCAGGCAGGGCAGGATCAAGTAAGCTTCCCATGTTGCTGCCCTATTCTGTGAGTAAACAGAGACCTCAGCCCTCCAGGGCTGTCTGTCTGGCACCTTTTACCAGCAGATCAATGGGCATTGTCTGGGGTTCTCTGCTCAGCATCCTCCCCGGCACTCTTTTTCTGAACCTGGACTTCACTCCTCTCTCTGCCCTTTTTGAGTTACCCCAGGTAATCAGATGATCCTTTTTGAACTATTTTTATGGGGGGTGGGCCAATGTCATGTGGGTAGGTGGGGCCTGTCTATCCTTCCTTCATTGGTGGTCACATTGACCTTCCACCATAGGAACATAGGAATTGCCAGACTGGATCAGACACAAGGTCTGGCTATTCCAGTACTGTGTGTCAGACAGCACTCAGCACCAGATGTTATAAGGTGTAAGAACTCCACAGTAGGCAGATGTGGGACGATCTGCCTCCCATAGGACTAAGTTCATTCTTTCTTTCTTCAGAAGATTCTTGGATCCCTTTAGCCTAAAGACTGAATTTCTCCTCCAGCGTACTTACAGTCTATGGGATGTAGCCCTTTAAACTAAGATCAGAAGTAAATACCTCAGGGCCATCTCCCTAGGGACAAAGAACATACTCCATCTATTCCTGATTCCTTCCCTTCAGTTGTGACTCAACTGTTTAAAAGACATAGATCCACATTCAGATGATTTATTCCCTATCGAGAGAGCGTGAGCTGACCATAGTGTAATCTTGACATAGCACCTGTTTCTGGTGTCAAGGGTATCACATTAGATTTGAAGCTTTAGATGGATGGAGTGTAGGAAAAGATGAGTTTGTTTTCTCTCATGATGTGATTCCCTATCCCTGTCTGTGTAACAGAGTTGCATTCCAATTCCATCCGCTGAGTAAAAGTTTCCAAAAGTATCTGTTTTACAAGGAATTATGTTCTTCAGTTTCATCTCTCGGGGGCAAAGCCCTCCCCTCCCCTCCATCTCTTCCCTAACAAAAATCTCTTCCAACTCATGAAAAACAAAAAACACATACCATTTTACCCCAGATCTCTCAGGCCACAGCCAAAAGAAACAATTGATTTCCACTGTCCTCAGCCAAATACATTCTCTTTCCAGCTTCAATTCACAGGCCATTCCAAAGGCCTTGCAAAGCTTTGGAAAACACTTTGCTGTTGTTGTTTGTTTGGTGGTTTTAGGAGAAGTTTGGGTTCTCCAGCCCCACTTTGGTTGGGTTTTTCCTAAGGCAGCAAAAAACTGCTGAGCGTTCCAAAAAAGAAAAGGATGACCATTTCCCCACTCCACACCACATTTTTGAAGCTTTGAGTCCAGAGAGAATTCCTTGTTCCATTCCTTCTGGATTTGAACCAAGTTGTCTATTGCACAACACATTGAGGTGCAGCTGCATACCTCTAGAATTACACCACAGGAGTCAAATGGTTAGAGATCATGTGTTTGCAATTAAGCGCACAGGTATCACTGCTCCCCTTGCAAAAACAAACAAAAGAAAATGGAACCCATTCGATGGGCTAGTTGGCTGAGTGCACGAAGGGAGTGTTTTAATATCCCAGAAGGCAAACTATTGTTTTTTCATTTTATTTCTTGTACTCTTACAGTAAGCAACCATTCATTGTCGTTTTCAACCAACATGATAGACAGAGTTATGGCTGGAACTGTAAAAAGTAATTACAAATTATGAAAGACATATACAGCTCTTCAAGCATTTTGGATTAGGTGCCTTAGCCTGTATCTTCCAAAGATTTAATATCCATGTTTATTAGTCTGTCTAGCCATCCATCCTTGTAAAGCAAAGTACTACAGTATGCTACCATAATATCCCGAAACAATACAGCTTGCAAGAAAGCTGATACAGCCTTTGACCATAGAATAGTCAATGTTGGTTTATCTGTTCAGAGATACAAGCTCTGTAAAATGATGAGCACTCCAAGGGCTGGTCTACACTGGGGGGGGGTGTCGATGTAAGATACGCAACTTCAGCTACGGGAATAGCTTATTTCGACTTACCTTGGGTCCTCACGGTGAGGGATTGACCGCCGCAGCTCCCCGTCGAGTCCGCTACCGCTGCTTGCCCTGGTGGAGTTCTGGAGTCTACGGGAGCGAGTTCGGGGATCAATATATCGTGTCTAGACAAGACGCGATATATTGATCCCCGATAGATCAATTACTACCCGCCAATTTGGCGGGTATTCTGGAAGTACCCCAAGATTAAGGCATTTGTGGGCCGTGTCTAAGGGCAGGTCTACACTACGGGACTAAGTCGACCTACGTTACGCAACTCCAGCTATGTGAATAGCTTAGGTCGACCTTTTGCAGTGTCTACGTCGTGCTGTGTCCACGGGAGAAACTCTTCCATCGACTTACCTTATACTTCTCGTTCCGGTGGAGTACCAGAGTCAATGGGAGAGTGATCAGTGGTCGATTTAGCGGGTCTTCAGTAGACCCACTAAATTGACCCGCGGTGGATCGATAGCCATGCATCGATCCCCTGGTTAGTGGAGACAAGCCCTAAGTCCAATCAAAGCCAACTCCCTTTGACATCAGTGAGGACCAAGATTTCATCCTTTGCTTCACAAAGCAAACGTGCTGATTTCTATCCAAAATACTCCACTACCACAGGACCTGAGCACCTCTGTGACACAGGCATGCCCAGGCAGGCATATTACCCCTGTGTATGACTGTCTTCTCAATATTTCACTTAAAGGGCTTGTGTGAGGTCTGTGCCAAAAAGCTAAGAACCAGCTGATTGTCACAGCTACTTCAAGATGTTTGTATGGGAAAGAGTTGAAGAGATGCGTCAATTTCGTCAAATCTAGAACATTGAGTTTCAAAACTCTTTAAGTGAGACTTGTCACCTGAGGTGAGATCTCACGATTGTCTCTGACAACACTGAGAACAATGGACATCCGTGGAGAACCTATAGAGAACAGAACTTCCTTGCATAGATAATGCTGGCAGGCCATATCAATAGAACCAATTTGAAATAAAGGTGTGTGTCTAGGCAGGGGGTTGCATCAATGTAACTAAACCTGTGTAGTTGGAATTAGTAATGAATAGGGGGAATTTAGTCCTTTCAGTGGGGACATTGATCAGCATTCATGTCACACTCCCTGTCACTATCTAATGATCCAACCAGTGGACCAAATTCGGTGAGGAATCCTGGTCACATGCCACTTGAGGCACATTGCACATATGCCATGAAGAAGAGTCCTTTCAACCAAAAGATCTGGATTCAGGCCCATCTCTAGTCACCTGCCACAATAACGTGGAGACCCTCAACAGACTCAGCCAGGCACAGGTGCACAAGAAGAAGGGGTTCCATGCTCTCAGAGGAATCTGCGTAGACTGAGAGCTCACCTGCTGTTTATCTACAGAGCAGGGACAGTCTGGGCAACCTCACCCCACCCCCCAGTCTATCCTGACCCAGGACAGCAAAAGTTGGCTAAGCTGTGAAGGCAGAAACAGCTTCCCTCACTCCATAGTGACCCCTCTGGCCAATTGAGGGGTAACACTTGCAGCTTAATAGGATGGGATGTCCATAAAGTGCTCATCACCTGGTAGCTGCACCATTAGTGTAGGTGAAAGAAAATGGTCTAGATGACAAAGACCAGATCTGGATCCAAATTTGCTCAAAGAGCACTTTGCTTCAGCCCTCTAGAGAGTAAGAGGCCAGTTGCAAGGCTTGGAGAAGCTGAATCTGGGCATCTCTACTGTTGACATATGAACTACCCCATTGGGTGAGATTGGTGGTCCATCAAGTCTCCAATGCTATACCTGGTGCATTATTATTATCGTCGCACCTACAGGAGACCAGAGCCCCATCATTTTGGGCACTGCACAGACACAGAGTGAGAGACATTCTCTGCCACAAACAGTGTACCATCTAAACAGACAAGGAGTAGGAGGGAAAACACGGGCATGAAGTGGCTTGTCTGAGATCCTGCATCTGCAGTGGAACCCCAGTGTTTTTAATTCTAGTGCAGGGCTCTCTCCCTGGACCTCCCGGCCCCATTGTGATGCACAACTATAATGGACCTCATCTAGCTAGTTCTGCAGTTCTTTCTATGAGGAATGAAGCCTTCTGACCCTGGCAGGCCACTGGCCTTGACCATTAGCTAACACAAATATTGCTTGCAAGGGCCATTCAGTGCTCCCTCCCTTTAGAAAACCCAGCAAAAGAACTCAATGGCTTCCTGTGGGCATTGAATTCCACCATCAACCTTACACTGTGCAATGCAGCATGTGGCCCTACATTTACTGCCCCCTAATTTAATCGTGTGATGGCTCTTGTTCTCAGATGTATCTGGGGTAGGCTCAGAAAGGAAGGAAATGGAAGCTTATCAGTTTCATTGTCATTTCCTACACTTCCTCACAGAGTATCAAACTGGGTGCACTTAATGGCTCATGTGCTTACAGATCAGAGGGAGACATGAGTAGCAATGCAGACTCAGTCCCAGTCATTCCCAGGAAGCTGATTTCAGTCCAGATCTTAGTGGGAACCTTAACTCCACTGGTCCCAGTCTAGATCCTAATCGACTTATCTACATCAGAGAGCTACCACAGGTGGCACTAAGGCTATGTCTACACTTACAATGCTGCAGCTGCGCCACTGGAGCGCTTCAGTGTAGACACTTATACAGTGACAGGACGGGCTCTTCTCCTGCTGTAGTAAGCCCACCTCCCCAAGAGGCCGTAGCCAGGTTGACAGAAGAAGAGCCCAATTTATTTCGTTTATCAAAAAGAAGATGGAGTAGTGACTTAGTTACAGTGTGTACGTACCTCCACAGAGAGAAAATACCAGCTCTGAAAGGGCTCTTTAATCTAGCAGAGAAAGGCAGGACAAGAACCAGGAGCTAGAATCTGAAGCCAGACAAATTCAGTGTAGGCACAGAGGGGATGATTAACCATTGGAACAAACTCCCGAGGTCAGACACGCCGACATTCCATTTCCAACCCCTGCTCCAGCCCAGGGCCCACCCCTACTCCACCCCCTTCCCCTCCTGCCTCTTCCTGTTCCTGTTCCACCCCTTCCCCGAGTGTGCCCCGCCCTCGCTCCTCCCCTCCTCCCCACTGCCTCTTGCACGCCACTGAACAGCTGATCGCAGCGGGCAGGAGGCACTGGAAGGAAAGGGGAGGAGCTAATCGCCAGGGGCCCCTGGTGACCGAGAGGTGCTGTGGGGTGGGGGAGGAGCTGATCAGTGGGTCTGCCGGTGGGTGCTGAGCACCCACTGTTTTTTCCCCCCGAGGGTGCCTATGCCTGAGGTCAGTGGTGGATTCCCCATCTCTCGATGTCTTCAAATTCAGACTGGATGCCTTTCTGAAAGAAGTGTTTGTCAAATACAAGTTATTGGGCTCAATTCAGCGGTGAGTGAAATTTAATGGCCAGTGTTATACGGCAGGTCAGACTAGAAAAATCTAATGGTCCCTTTCTGGCCTTAAACTCTATGAATCTGTTAAAAAGTTTTGGGAACCCCATTTCATCTAGCTATAAAAAAGGGAGAACAACATGATCCCCTGAAACTTGACCCCCCCCCTCCACACACACACACCTTGAGGTCTCCTAGTTCACAACCTACTCTGTAGAGTAACTCTTACAGGGGCTGCAGTGTTAACTCTGGCCTGATGACATGGCATAGGAAGCCAAATTCTCTGCTGGCAAAAGCAAGCACTTGTCAGTGGATCTGTGCCTGCTTGAAATATAATGGCTATGAATAAAAATGGGTAAGCTGCCCACTGGTGGCTGAGCCTACAAGGAGGCAAAATGATCAGGTATTGCTGTCACTTAGAGGTGACTTTCTTTAGTTCAACTAGTGGAAATCCATGGGCTAAGAGTAGAAGCATGCAGGTTCTAGCCCCACTCCATGTGTGTAATTGTGTGACGTGTTGGTGGTGCATAAATCCGCTGTCACGCACTTATGAGCTCTCTGCAATCTTGTCCCGTAGAAAGGACAATCATGGGCCTCCAATCTGCTGTCACTCAGAAGAACCTGCACTCTAGAAGCAACGTGCCTCTCCCGCTATCTTCATGTTTGGCCAATCTACAGTAATCCCATTCACAATGTGAACTTTATTGCACTATAAAAAGGGATAGACATTCTTGTTCAGCCTGTCCAAAAGGGGAGAAAAACACGAGTGCTACAGTTTTGGTTAACCAGCCTTGGCCTTCGGAGAGAGGGGAAGGTACCTTCTTGCCAAGTCAGTCTCGGTTTGTTTAATCAAGAACCAGCCTTTTCCAAAGGCAGTGCGATATAGTGGGTAGAGCATTGTTCTGGGAGGTAGGAGAACTGGGGTCTCATCCCAGCTCTGCTCCAGACCTGCTGTGTGACCTTGGCCTAGTTATTTTCCTCCCACTGTGCCTCTGTTTCCCCTCCTACTCTTTGGGTATGTCTTCACTATCCGCCGTATCGGCGGGTAGCAATCGATTTATCCGGGATCGATATATCGCGTCTCGTTAAGACGCGATATATCGATCCCCAAATGCACTCCCCGTCGACTCCGGAACTCCACCAGAGCAAGTGGCGGTAGCGCAGTCGACGGGGCAGCCGTGCCGTCTGGACCCCAGGTAATTCAATCCAAGATATTTCGTTGCGTATCGTGGATCAATCCCCCCCAGTGTAGACCAGCCCTTTGTCTATCAAGACTGTAAGCGCTCGGGGGGGGGGGGGGGGGAGGGGGCAGTCTCTCTATATGACTGGAGAATGCCAGCACAAGGCATCTGTATGCTACTGAAATAATGTCATGAATAGGAATATTTTGCAATGTTGCGGGATCTGGTTTTATGCACAACAGGCCTTTGGAGAACAAGAAGCCCAGGTCAGTAGCTTCCAACTTGGGTTTCTGGATGATGTTGATGCTAACCCGTGATTTCATGGGAAAGGCAAAGTATCTGTCCCTTTTCATGGTGGGAATAGCCCTGAAAGAGTTAATTGACTGGCAGGGGGTGAAAGTTTTGCAAAATGTGTTCTTTTTTTCCCTTAAAGACTCTTGTTTATTCACAATTCCATCTCTTTCTCAATCCATACAGATACATTTTTCTATCCAATCTATCCAGTCAAACCAAACTCATCACCAGAGTACTTGAGAGCATCAACGCATTTTACTACCAGTGCAGTATGGAGTTGGGCAGGGTTCCATTTTGTTATTCAACACACAGTGGAAGAGACAGGGGCGGCTCTATGTATTTTGCCGCCCCAAGCACGGCAGTCAGGCAGCCTTCAGCGGCACGCCTGCAGGAGATCCGCTGGTCCCGCAAATTCGGCGGCATGCCTGCGGGAGGTCCATCGGTCCCGCGGATTCGGCGTACCCGTCGCCGAATTGCTGCCGAAGCCGCGGGACCAGTGGACCTCCCGCAGGCATGCCACCGAAGGCTCCCTGACTGCCGCCCCCACCACGACCGGCAGGCCGCCCCCCGCGGCTTGCCACCCCGGCACGCGCTTGGTGCACTGGTGCCTGGAGCCGCCCCTGGGAAGAGATACAGGGGTATCTTCTAATCCCCTGTTCTAACCATTAGAGACCACTCCTCTGCGATGCTAGCAATAGAACTCTGTCCCTGCTCTAATGAGTAGACACCACTCTTCTCCCAGAGCTGGGTATAGCACCCGGCAGTCCTTCCCCCCCAGTCTCCTGCTCTAACCACTGGAACACCCACCTCTCAGTGCTAGCAGTGGAACTCAGGAGTCCTGTAATGGGGTCAGTACCCACCTCTTGCGAGCGCCCCCTTCCCTGCGGGATAGTACCTGCAATCACAGTTCTTTTGAGCGGGTCTTCAGCAACTCAGCCGTCCGGCTGAGCTGCCTTCACTGTCTCCCATTCTGGGCTATACAGTCTCGGGTTCTTTTCCCAGCCCCAGTATGGGGCCGTAGCTCTAAGACTTCTTCCCAGAGGTCTTGCCTTCTTCCACAACCCAAGCGGGGCCTATCTCAGTACCCACAGCTGGTGTCCTTTCAGCAGTCCTCCCTGGGCTCAGTCTGCAACCGGGCCAGCTGGGCCCATCTTGGTACCCTCACCTCCTCAGGCCAGGTTCTGGGCTCAGTCCCCCAGACTCATCCTACCCACACTGACCTGTCTATGGTCCTGCTGCTCATCCAGCCAACCAGCACCTAGTCCTCCCTCTTCAAGCTCCAGGCAGGAACTGAACTTCTCTGTTCTGCTGTTTGTCTTATATAGGGTCTTTCTGGCTCCTGAGTGGTCTCTGCAGCAGCCCCTCTGATTGGTTGCTTCTCTGCAGCCACTCTAGGCTGCCCGAGGACTTCTTCACTACTCTCTTCTGGGCTGGGGTGATGCAGGGCTGTGAGGACTCCAGCAAGGGGCCTCTGGGCCCAGTCCACCCTGTCACGCATCCACTTTTCCAATCACTTGCTTTAAGTGCTAAATAGCTCTTCTTTCAGATGTGGGAACAGAACCAATGACACTTGGCTCTGGGTCCCATGGTATGGCCGCCAGAGAAAACTCCCACATGTAGGGGGAAATGTACTCCTGGGTAGCTGGCAAGGTCTCTAATGAGAGTGAAGAAAGACTCTCTTCAGCAGTTAATAGGCAGGATCTTGGATTATTCAGGCTGGGTGGCACTGATGCATGGGTTTTCTTTTTATTGCTCATTGTAACTCATGCCCAGGGAAGTGAGATAGAGAGCAGCCTCTCAACCACATATAAATCTAAGGCCGTAGCCGGTTGTTTGCTGCTTTTCATGGAGGAATAGCTCTTCCTCAACCCTGTGGCCACATGGCTGGCTCCCAGAAAACATATGCATATTTTTTTAACCTTATCTGTTCATGCATAACTAGAAGTATTATTATTTGTCCTGAAAGTATCCAGCCCTTTGAAAATCCATCCAGAGCCCAACCAGGAATTCCAGAGCAGGACTAAATGTTGAGTGAAAAAGCCTTTCCTTTGATATGTGCTACATTTCCCTGCCCTTAATCTCACCCTGCGGCCTGTTGTTCTTGTGTGATGGGGCACTTTAAGGGGTCGGTAGTAGACTCCTTGTGGTTTTAAACCTACAACGCTCTCCTCTGTGAGCCCAACATCCTAAGCCACCGTGGGTACTTCGACCTTCAGCATGGCCGTGGCTGACTAGGGCTCAGAATTGCAGGGTCAATGATTGCGCTCAGGTTGGAGCCTAGGCTCTGAAACCCCATGACAGGGGTGGGTCTCAGAACCAGGCTCCAGCCCGAGCCTGAATGTCTACACTGCCATGTTTAGCCCCAGAGCCCGAGCTCTGCAAGCCTGAGTCCCCTGAGACCCTCCTAGATACAACTGACCCAAGCTCAGAGTCTTGGTACCACTGATTTTCTATTGCAGTGCATATGTACTTTGTGGAACTTTGCTGGAGCTTAAACTGTGTCACAGCTTCCAGCTACACCATTCGGTCTGCCTCCTGCCAAGGGGGTCCTGGAGTGGTGCAAATGTCCTTTTCCAGCACTGGCACTGGCTGTGAGTTCTGTGCTGTGCCTGGCAACATCTCACCCTGTGTTTTTGTATGGAAGGTTTTCTCTTGACTGTATTTGTCACTCTATTCTTTCACTGGGCTTTTCTCTCATCCTCCCTCTCTGTTCTCCCTTTATTTCTCAGGATGAAACCCCCCCCCCCCCCCAGCAATGTTCAACTTTTAAACCCTTGATCTTTGAGATGGCTTGAAAATGAGTTTGTCCATTTCTCTCTGTGATTGCGTGGGGCATATAAGTGGGGAGGTACCCTCCCCATGCCCTGTCCAAAAGTACAAGACACAGGCTGACCCTAAGGGAAGGAGAGTGGTGTAGGATTAGAGAACTAACGTCAGCGAGTGCATTTCCACTGACTGAAGAGGGACAAGGTCTGGGGCTGAGAGGCTCTCAGCTCAGCGCATCTCCCTGCCAGGCGCCCAGTTGCCCCCCAGGCTCTCGGCTCCCCCCTCCAAGCTGGAAGAGGGAGACACCCGCCCAGGCTTCTTGTATCCCTGAGTGGGAAGCCGGGGACAGCCCAGGCTAGCTGCCCAGTTTTCTTGTCAATTTCACAGCTCCTGCATGGAGCCCTGAAATTGACAAGACAGCCAACAGCAGATGTAAGTAATGCAGTGTCTACATAGACACTGCGTTGCCCTAACTACACCGACATAAGTGCTATGCCTCTCGTGGAGGTGGAGTTATTATTTCAGTGTAGTAGGGCACTTATGTCAGAGGGACAAGGCTGTAGTGTGTATACACTGACCTAATTAGGTTGACGTAAGATGCCTTATGTCAGCATAACTGTCTTGTGTAGACCAGGCATAAGTCCAGGCTCGGAGTTGGGTTTGAGCCCAAGCCCCCTTCTGTCCGCACACAAATCAGTCTGATTCAGGAGCTGCATCCAAGAATTCTGCTAGGGGGCTGAGTCAGAGCCCAAGTCTTTCTGAAACTTGGGTCCAAGCCCTGTCATGGTGCAGGCAAGCTGTAGACCATAGTGCAGTATGGATGCATTAGCATGGCTATGAGATCTGGGTCTAGCAACTGTAATTTAAACACAGGTTTATAATGTAATGTGGATGCTCACGCATGGGTTTGGAAACCTTGAGTAGAGGTGCCTCAGTTCCCCTTCTGTAATTTGGGGGTGAAAGCACAGGGGAGGGGTTAGGATAAATCAATTTAAGAGTGATGAGGTGCTCTCTTGCTTTCCTAATGGAGGGTCAAAGTATCTTAGCGAGCTAGGAAAGTGGGCTTGGAAAATCAGTTCCTCCTCCATAACCTAGGTTCTGTACCAAGACCTGAGTTGAGAATTCTGGCATTTGTACAATTCAAAGCTTCCTTCTCAAGCACCTTTGCCCTGGGAATCTCAAGAATTCATTTCTCCCCAGTACCTCAAGGAATTTATTTCCCACCTTCATTTCACAGATGGGGAAACTGAGGCACAAGGCAGCGAAGTGATTTTCCCAGCATCACACAGCCAACTAGCAGAGCCAAGAGCAGAACCCAAATGTCTCAATTCTCTGTGCTCTAGCTACTAGATAATGCTCCCCAGCATCTCTGAAACATACAAGAGAGGCAGGAATGCAGGGGAAAACAGAAACTTTAACTCAGGTCCTGTCTGATAGAAAAGTCATAGAATACCAGGGTTAGAAAAGACCTCAGGAGGTCATCCAGTCCAACCTGCTGCTGAAAGTGGGACCAATCCCAGACAGATTTTTGCCCCAAATGGCCCCCTTAAGGATTGAATTTACAACCCTGCATTTAGCAAGGCAATGCTCAAATCACTGAGCTATCCCCTCCCTTCTACAGTCACCCTTCAAGAGGATAAAATAATGGCATTCCAGAAACGGACCCATCCAAAATATAATCTAAAGATGTCATCAGGGGACATGGGAAGATGAAAGAAGGATAATCAATTAGAAAGGAAAATTAAATTCATTGAGCTTGCAGTTGGTGGTCGGAGGATCACAAAAGGAACAGGATTTCAGCCACGAGAAAGCAGCTTGGGGCAGGAAAAGGAAGACTGTCAGTTTGGACAATCCAGGGTAGGAGACAAAGGACAAGCCGCTGTGTCCGGCTGCAGTGTTTGTGCTAAGCTGCTATCTCTCCACCTAGTGAGCAGAGTGAGCGTAGCAGCAGGCCAGCGTGAGCTCTGATGCTTTGAAAGCAGTTGTGGTTTGAGCAGGAGAAAAGCAGGGTCTCTCAGGGACAAGCACCCATGGCTGTGAGCTAAGGCACTGCTTGAAACGCTTGCAGCGATGACCAGGATCAAAGGCACTGAGTCAGTACCAGCAGAGACAGCAGCTTTACCTGCGTCCCTCAACCCGGGTACGTACACGGGAGCATGAGCAGCTGGGAAGTGATGGGAACATGAGGAGGCCAGGCTCAGAGATGCCATGATTGCTCTGGACACTAAGTACGTGAGCTCTCTTGCTTCTCTAGAAGGTGTGATCTCAGGGAGACCAATTGGAGGATTGGGCCAAAAGAAATCTGATGAGATTCAACAAGGACAAGTGCAGAGTCCTGCACTTAAGATGGAAGAATCCCCATGCATTGCTACAGGCTGGGGACTGACTGGCTAAACAGCAGTTCTGCAGAAAAGGACCTGGGGATTACAGTGGCTGAGAAGCTTGATAGGAGTCAGTGTGCCCTTGTTGCCAAGAAGGCCAATGGCATATTGGGCTATATTAGTAGGAGCATTGCCAGCAGATCGAGGGAAATGAATATGCCCCTCTATTCGGCACAGGTGAGGCCACACCTGGAGTATTGCATCCAGTTTTGGTTCCCCCACTACTGAAGGGATGTGGACAAATGGGAGAGAGTCCAGCGGAGGGCAACAAAAATGATTACGGGGCTGGGGCACATGACTTACGAGGAGAGGCTGAGGGAACTGGGGTTATTTAGTCTGCAGAAGAGAAGAGTGAGGGGGAATTTGAAGGCGGGTTCCAAAGGGGATGGAGCTCGGCTGTTCTCAGTGGTGGCAGATGACAGAACAGGAAGCAATGGTCTCAAGTTGCAGTGGGGGAGGTATAGGTTGGATATTAGGAAACACCATTTCACTAGGTGGGTCATGAAGCACTGGACTGGGTTCCCTAGGGAGATGGTGGAATCTCCATCCTTAGAGGTTTTTAAGGCCCGGCTTGAGAAAGCCCTGGCTGGGATGATTTAGTTGGTGCTGGTCCTGCTTTGAGCAGGGGATTGGACTAGATGACCTCCTGAGGTCTCTTCCAATCCTAATTTTCTATGATTCTATGGAGACCTAGGACCTATTCTTAGCTCTGCCACCAACCAGCTGGGTGACCTTGCACAAGTCACTTTCCCTCCCTAGCACAGCGGTGATCTCACTTGGCTAAGGGAGAGTAATGAGCAGGGAGAAAGTCAATGACGCTCCGTGAGTAGCATTCCGCACCACAGTGCAAAGACTTTGGATGAAGCTGTGAATGCTGGGCATGTTTCCCCTTCCAGAACCGAATTCTCTTCTGTCTGCAGCAGCTTCCCACTTGTCATGTTTGCCTGGATTTATAGCCCTAGCTGAAAAAATGCTGAGCTCTCGCCAATTTCAATTGGAATCCGGGGCCATCATTTGCTAGCAGGCTCAGTTCCTTACGGATGGGACGGCTTACTCCGCCATCTTCAGAACCCTGTCCGGCACAGTGCAGCTTCAGAGGGGCAATTTGGTATTGATTCGTTCATGTTTAGTAGGCAAGGTAAAATACAAAGGAATAGAAGCAGTGTGGTCTGGTTGCTCAGGTGGTAATAATGAAGAGGACAGGCGTTCTAGTCCCAACTCCGCATGGCCTTGACGAGGTCACTTCCTTTGTGTCCCCTCCCATCTTTTGTCTTATCTATGTAGATTTTAAGCCCTTTGGGGCAGGGATTGTCTGTCTGGGTCGTTGTAACGCCCACAAAATGGGTCCCTGATCTCAGCTGGGGGTCACTAGGCAACACTGTCATGTTAAGACTTGGGTTAAACCTCATTGAAACGGACGGTGGAGGGGCATAATGGCTGCCCTTCATTTAAGATCGTTGCAGGGAGCCATAAGTTATGTTTTCCATATTTACTTGCGGCCTGGCTGGCTTTTATTTTAGATGAAGGGCAACAAGAAAGAACAAAAGTCAAGTCTCCATGCAAGAGCACAGTATCTGGGTCTCCTTGGTAACATGTGGTATCGAGTCTGTCTCACCAAATGGCAGCTTCCTTTCTGACTGAGAGACCCCTAGAAATTTAAAGGTGCAGCACACACCCCCAAAAATCAGAACAGTTATAAAGCTACAAAATACCATATGTTCTATTCCTGACTCTGCCAATCAACCACTGGGAGAAAGTCCCTACATTACTCTGAGCTTCAGTAGAGATAATGATGCTTACCCAGCTTTGTAAAGTGCTCTGAGATCCTCAGAGAAAAAGCACTGCTAGGGGTTACTATTAATCAAAGAACATTTTTCCTTCTAGACATCCCTTCCAACAATTTCATAACCCTGCTACAGAGAAAACAAGGATGCTAATTGTTTTCATGTAAATTAGAACCAATTATGAATCAATAGAGTTTACTGGAGTAATACTTTTTATGGAATTACACCCTATTTTAATTTCATCACGTGGTTAATTACAGGTTAATATAACAGGTAAATTGGTTTATATGACTGAATTATTATCCTGTGTTGTTAATTTCATGTTAATTTTTACATGAGCTATTATTGCATTATGCAACTTTATTTTAATTTTTTTTAAAAAGTGGTTAGGGAACTGGGTATCTGGAACTGAGTGTGAGTGCCTCCCGGTCAAAATATCACCAGGATCTAAATATAAAACACGACACAGGTGCTCTCAATAAATCAAATCACCAACCATGACACATTGAGCTCGGGTTTTCCCTTGCACTGCACTCCACGTAGTAATTTACATAGTCATTCTCTTCCTTTTCTATATCATCACCCTGTTTTCCATATAAGGACCCCCACCTCACAGGTCTCCGCTTCCAGGATTTCGTCATGTGGAAAGCATGGGATGGTTTGCCAGTCCCCTGAGGCCTGCCACGACCCCTGGGTTGAAAAGCCAGGATTTACATCAGCATGAAGTGGGCATAAAATCTCACTGGTTCAGAAATGGAAGCATTTTACGACTGCTTTGCACAAAAGTAAATGACTCCATAAGGTGCAGGGAAATCTGGCCCATTGACAGTACAAAATGTGTGTGGAGGTGAACCCACACATGCAAGGGGTCGAAAGGCAGGAGGCTGCCTTTGGAAAGGAATACCAACATTGCAAGAGCAAGGGAAGCTTATCGTTTTGCAGCCTCTGGTAGATCTAAGAGCACTTAATGGAGGGCAAGGCTTTTCCCACACATAAGCAAAGTATGTACCAAGCAAGATGAAACAAGCTAAGATGAAGATGCATGATTGTACACCACAAACATTCACAGCGCTGAACTAGCCACATTTTAAGGTGAAAATGGCTAATTAACATCATGACTATCCTGGCAGAATGTTTCTAGCACCAGCATTAAACTAATCAGAGGAGTATCCGAACACGTTTTCCCTAACAAACATTTCTCAGGTTCTACGTTAAAAAAAAAAAAACAATCTTGCTACAGAAATCTACAGGAATCACCCCCAGTCCTGGGGAAATTTCATGCAGTTGTTGAAGACGTAGAAGAGATTACAGGAGAAGCTTGGTTGGAAACCTATACTTGAGTTTGAGCCAAAAATGTCCAGCAAACTGCCCTAATCTTTTTTAAAGAGCAGCTATTAGTGAAATATGGTGATTTGTTCATTCCATGGTGATGGCAAACTGGAAAAAAAATTCCCATAAGTCCAGCCCTCTAGTATAACCTCATTGCAGAGTTCTCTTCTGGCAAGAAAAATTCCATCGTGATAAAAGTGTAGATACCGGTGAAAACCATACAGAGGAACCAACTCTATGGGTCTCTCCAGCACTAGCAGTAGCCAAGCCCAATAGTCCAAAAGAAGTGGATTGAACATCAAACAAACCAAGTCACAATGGTGACCAGCACATGACCTCAACAAGCAGTGACGGTTATTCATAATTTAAAGGATGGATACCCAACATGCAGGGTCTCCAACAGGTTTCAGGCAGGGGGATCATCCCAGAATGGCCAAAAGCCCAGTGACTTTACCCACACCATGGAAAGTGCAGGTTCAAGTTCTTGCTCTGCCTGATTCAGGGCATGCAATTGAATCCTGGTCTCTTATCACCGACGTGACCTGACCATGGGGCAATTCACCATTCCAGGAGTTTGCTCTTACACTGGTTTTGACCATCCTGGAGCTGAGTAAGTTGTATCAAAAATGAAGCATTTTGTTTTGTTCAAAAATCTGCAGTCGGCTCAAGTAAGAACTGTCCTCCTTGTCATCCACTTTTTAACCTTTTGTTTAAAGAAAATGTTTCTAGCCCTTATCGTTGTGGTAAAAACCTTGAAAATGTGAACCAAGTGTAACCAATACAGTAGTGCCTGCCTAAGTCTGCAGAGTTTGAAGCTTGGATAATAGGATAATAGGGGTGGGGCCTGGGAAAAATTCAGGGGAGGAGGGGGAATCATTTTTGTCAAAATGATCCACAGAAAAATGTTGAGTTTTTGGTGAAAAGATGAAAAACAAAGTATTTTGATTCTGAAATGCCATGGTGGTGCCTCATGGGAGTTGTCGTTTGGGTGTTTCATGCCTCAATTCTCCTCTATGGGTCGAATTAATCTCTCATGATGCACCAAAGTTTTCCCTTTTGGTGAGAGAAGGTAGTATATCGTGATGGTTGTGGTGCATCAGCTAGGTTCTAGCTACATGGCAGGAAGTCCCAAGGAGGTCCTGGTTAGACGAAGTTGAGAACCACTGAACTAAAGTCCTTAGTGAGATAGACCCTTAACACACAGTTCAGTTCTACCTCATTTGACACCACTAGCCTAAGAGAGTATCTATTGCACATTCCATAGTCATCAGTGTGGGGAGCTTCATGGAACAGGTGCGATTCAGACTTGCAGTAGATCTATCTGGTGTGTACATTTCTTGATGCAAGGATGGTGTCTTCTTTCTTGTGTGCCCTTTGAACACTCATTAAGTAAGGATGAAGACCTGTTCTACACACTAAGTTAGAATACTAGAAATGTTGGGCTGGAAGGGACCTCAAGAGGTCATGTAGTCCACCCCCCCCACGCTGGAGCAGGATTAAATTTACCTAGACCATCCCCAACAGAGGTTTGTCTAACCCATAGGCACCAACTCCATGGGTTCTGCGGGGCTGGGGCACCCACAGGGAAAAATTAGCAGGTGCTCTGCACCCACTGGCAGCCAAGCTGCTCCCACCCCCTCCTCGCCTCCTCCTCCCCCGAGTGCACCGCATCCCTGCTCCTCCCCCTCCCAGCGCTTCCCACCCACCGCCTAACAGCTGTTTGTTGGCGCTTAGGACTTTCCGGGAGGGAGGTGGAGGACTGGGGATTTGGTGCACTTGGGGGAGGAGGTGGTAAAGAGGTGGGGCAGGGGCGGGGACTTGGGGGAAGGGGGTGGAATTGGGGCCGGGCTAGGGGCAGGTGGGGGTCGAGCACCCACAGGGCAGAGGGGAAGTTGGCGCCTATGGTCTAACCTGTTCTTAAAAATGTCCAATGATGGGGATTACACAACCTCCCTTGGTAACCTGGTCCAGTGCTTAACTATCCTTATAGCTAAAAAGATTTTACTAATATCTAACTTAATTGTCCATTGCTGCAAATTACTTCTGAACCTACCGGTGGACATGGAGAACAATTGACTACCATCCTCTTTAAAACAACCTTTTACATATTTGAAGACTGTTATCATGTCCTCCCTCAGCCTTCTCTTCTTTAGACTGAACATGTTCAGTTCTTTCAACCTTGCCTCACATGTCCTGTTTTCTAAATCTCTTATTTTTCTTGCTCTCTCCTAGACTCTCTCCAGTTTGAACACATCTTTCTTGAAGTGTGGTGCCAAAACTGGAGCCCAAAAGAAAACCATCTCAGAAATTCCTGGGCTTGAACCCAGACCCTCATAGATACAAGGTATGTATAACAACCACTGAGCTATATCCCCCACCGCTTTACTCCAACCTATGATTTCAGACTGTTTTAGTTAAACTTGTGCTACTTTTATGTGTAAACACTCATAACAGTTTTCATAAATTTAAAGGATAGACAATACCATTAGATCATCTAGTCTGACCTCCTGTATATCACAGCATGACATTCTATACCTTGGGGGAGCATTCTGTAACCCCCATATTCCTCATTTTCATATAATCGTGATCTTACATATAAAGCATGCCTTGTAAGGTATCAGGGGAAAGGTTATGATCTGCTGAAAGTCATTTCTCTATCCATATATGTGTATCATTAATGCATATGAAGTTATGAGAATTGTGTTGTATGGTGGTCACTAAAGCAGTAAGTTGGAAATGAGCCAGATATTAGCTCCCCAGTAGCAACAGCAAGGAAAGTAACTAGTGCCCAGGCGGGGTGTCAAACAACCCATCAACAGCCAGCAAGGGATCTACAATGCAATGACTCAAATGCATGAGCCCACACCAGAAGAATTGCTCAACCTTGCTGGGTGACTCAGCAATGTAACACAGATATGCCTGGACTTGTGTTCTACAAGCAAATGGACTATAAAACAGACAGAGTGGACACATACTGGGCCCTTCTCCTGCCCAGGGCCAGCTCCAGGTTTTCTGCTGCCCCAAGCGGAAAAAAAAAGCCGCGGCAGCGCAATTGCGCTGCTCCACTCTTCGGCGGCAGTTCGGCGGCGGGTCCTTCACTCCCTCTCTTCCTCTTCAGCAGCACTTCGGCGGCCACTCTAAGAGGAAGAGAGGGAATGAGGGACCCGCCACCAAATTCCCGCCGAAGACCCGGACGTGCCGCCCCAATAGCAGGCAGAGTGCCGCCCCTTGGTATTGGCCGCCCCAAGCACCTGCTTCTTTATCTGGTGCCTGGAGCCAGCCCTGTTCCTGCCCCCACCTATGCTGCAAGCAACCAAGACACGGAGAAGAAGACAAGACTTCAACACAGGAGATTGGCGCAGGTTTAAGGAACAAATCTGTATATGAAGGACTTCAATATCCACTGGGGTGAGAAAAACTGCTTCATCTAGTTGCTGCCCATTCTAATAGGGTTGAGAGTTTAGACTGCGTGCTTATATTCTATTTGTTTTGGTAACTAACTCTGACTTTCTGCCTATCACTTAATATCACTTAAAATCTACCTTTTAAAATTAATATATTTGTTTAATTGTTTATCTTTACCAGTGAGTTTGTCTGAAGGGTGGGGCAAATCTGCTCAGGTTTGACAAAGGCTGGTATAGTGCAAGACGGTATATTCCTGAGATACAGTGCTGGGAGCTGGGGGGATTTCACTCTGCTGCCTTTCTCTGTGTGATTCATGAGTGGCTCTGGGAGCATTCCTGCAATCCAGCTGTGTGGGGGGCTCCATATGCAGTTGTTCTGAGTGATCACAGCACCTGGAGGGGCTTGCTGCTGACAAGGCATTGTGAGAGACAGCCCAGACTGGAGACAGTTAAGGGGGCACAGCAGTCCCACAGTCTCAGGCTGCACCCTTGGGATCCCATCACACACAGGCTATAGAATTTCACACAGTTATTCCTGTATTGAGCCCAATATCTTGTGTTTGACTAAAGCATCTTCCAGAAAGGCATTCGGTCTTGATCTGAAGACATCAAGAGATGGATTATCCCCAACCGAATACCCATTGTTTAATCCAGGCACATTAAGTCCCACATGTTATGTTCAAGGCATACACACAGTTAGATAAAAACATCAAATACTCTTGTTGGAAGAAGAACAGGAGTACTTGTGGCACCTTAGAGACTAACAAATTTATTAGAGCATAAGCTTTCGTGGACTACAGCCCACTTCTTCGGATGCATATATATGCGTGGGCTGTAGTCCACGAAAGCTTATGCTCTAATAAATTTGTTAGTCTCTAAGGTGCCACAAGTACTCCTGTTCTTTTTGCGGATACAGACTAACACGGCTGCTACTCTGAAACCTGTCTTGTTGGAAGGGTACATCACACTACTTTATTTCTTAGAATCCAGAACTTTATCACACAAGAAATCAAAAACAGAGAGAGACAAAGCAGAGTCCTCCCTAAAACAGGAAAGGCACAACTCACCCAACCTATCTCTAAGCTAGCTGGCTGCTGACTGATCCTCAATTCATAGGCTTCCCTACAAAACCCTACTAGCCTACAAGCAGGAACAGGAAAACCCCTTGAGCTTTTAAAATGACCGCCTAAGATGTCAATACAGTTTTCAATACACCACACCACTTCTGTGTAGGATTGTTCCCTATAGTCTATTCTCCAAGGTTTAGTCTAGTGTGGTTTGAAATGTCTAAAGCAATTGAGTCTCCACCTCTGTCCTTGAGGGTCGTTTTCCTAATAGTCACCCTTCCTAGATTCATAGATACTTAAGGTGAGAAGTGACCTTTATGATCATTTAAGCTGACCTCCTGCATAACCTAGGCTATAGAATTTTGGCTAACTACTCTTTTATTGATCCCAGTAACTTGTGTTTAACTAAAACATAGCCTTGATCTCGACAGGCTTCCAGGGGTAATTTAAGGTGCTGGTTTCTAACCTACATGCCCTAAATGTTTGGGATCCTTTTGTGTGATGATACGCCAGCTGGTGATATCTCCATAGATAGGAGGTGCTTAGACCAACACATCCTAAGCCCTGGTTTTGGAATGAATGGGGAACAGAGACTGGCTTACCCTCTTGTGCCTAAAAGGATTCCTATACATTAGGGCAAGAAATACATTAGCTGAGGAGGGCAGTGTGCGTCTGGGGACACTTGCTTCGCTGCTACCTTTGCTACACCTTTTCTGGGGTTAACAGAGACCTGCAGTGCCCAGGCAGTCTGGGAGCTTTTGCCAGCATGCAGTTCATTATAAGACATTTCTTTTTAAAGGAAGCATCACTTAATTACCTAAATGAAAAATGTGCATCTTATTTCCAGTCTGAATTTGCGTAGCTTCAGTTCCCAGCCATTGGATCTGGTTCTACCTTTGCCTGCTGATTAAAGAGCTTCCTGCTATCAGATCTCTCTTCCCCAGCTAGGTACTTACTGGCCACAAAAGCTTGACATAGACTGAGAAACTCTCATAAAAACAGATATTTGTCTTTGCAATTAGATTGTGGCTGGGATGGAGAGAGAGAAACATATTTGGTTCTCTTGATTTGCCTTCTGGCTTTTGTACCTTTAGCGGGCGCGTTTTCCTGTTTTTTATTTTTATTTTTATTTTTTTCCTGCAACCAGTAAGGCTAGAAACTTTTTTTTCCCCAAATCAAAGCCGAGATTCTCATGGAATCAGCTGATTCCAGGAGCTGGGGCTTTAAGAAAAACACCAAATAACACAAAACACATGCTGAAATCACAAGAGCTGGCAACCCTGTACAGAATTGTGGTGCTTAGCAAGCACCAATCAGGGATTGGGACAATGGGACTGTCTGTGTCTCAAAGAGCTTCTGATCTTGCTTTCCCTCATCTACAGACAGCTCTAAGTCTTCCAGATTCCAGATCTCCCTCTCGCCCCTCAGCCTCTGCCAGTGAACCAAATCTATTCAAATGCAACATGAGGAGGAAGAAAAGGGAAGGAGCAAAATGCAGGCAGGAGCTCTGAGGGGATGGATGATCCTAGTCAGCTTGACATTGTGCTGAACACATGAAGGTTTGTTCATGATTTGGTCAAGGCATCAATTGTATGTGAGTCACAGGCCTAGATTCTCAGCTCTGCCCACTTTACCCTTTGTATAGCTGAGGAGAGCAGGGGACGGGGGGTGAAGAAAAATTATTCTAAACCACCTTTCCACTCCCCCAATCTGGGTGAGCCAGAGGCCATTTTGTTTAATGGTGTAACTTAGAGCAGCCTCAAGGCTGCTTTAAATGACGTCGGCTGCCATGGGCCAACTGTGCCAGCCAAAGATCAGGCACAACACCGGGCACTCTGGGCCCCATCCGAGCATGCCCCCTATGTGGCAGAGAGCTGGCTTAGAGCTTTGCACTGCGCCGAGATTCCCCTCTGTCAGGAGCAGCCCTCAGCCACCACTCTGTGCTGGCCTTTTAACTGCTGCCACGTCACAAAGCAGCCTGAACCAGGGCTAAGGATGCGGCTCAGACTTTTCCCGTCTGCCTCCAGCTGGCTTTTCCAGTTGAGTCCAGGAAGGGCTGGACACTGCCACACTTATGCTCACTTGCACCTTACGCAGTCAAGCTCTTCTCAGGGTGAGTAAGGGGGGCAGAATCTGGCTCTAAACTACACAGAATGAGCAGGAGAGACTGAGAACGGGAAGGAAAATATGAACCGGAAACATGGGTTTACGGCCCCTTTGCACCATTGAAATCCTGCTGCAAACACCTGGCAAACTTTTGCCCCCTTGAGGAGAGCGCCCAGCTGGTGCATCTTGGCCCCGTGCATGCTCAACTCCCATTGACACCAATAAGACAGGAAATGCTGCCTAGTGATTAAGGCCCTAATTTCAGACTGTGTTCAATTCCCTCCTCTGCAGCAGTTGGGCAAGGGACTTAAGGCCAGATTTTCCAAGTATGTTAGGTGCCTAACTCCCATTGAAATCCATGGGATTTAGGTGCCTAACTCTGGTGCTTTTGAAAATCCCACTAGGCGTCTATCTGTATCGTTAGGAGCCCAAATTCCTTTGATATCTGGCCCTTAGTCTCTCAGGCCAGATCCGCCAAGATATTTAGGTTCCTAACTCCCATTGCTTTCAATGGGAGTTAAGCACCTAAATACCTTGGACTCAGCTCTGGGCCTTGGTGCCTCACTCTCTTATTTAACTTGCCACAATCCACCCACTCCCAGCCATAGGGACAGATTCAACGGTACTCTCCTCCTACGATGCAAGGCTCTTGCAAACCTGCCGTAGCCAGTTAAACCAGCTTTGCAGCTGCTTTGCATCACCCAAGCTTGGCAACCAATCTCACCCATCAAGCTCAGGTGGTACATAGCTCCCTGGTTTAATATGGAACAGATTGCATCTCTTGGCATAGCTCTAAGGAACGGTGTGACATGTCGGTGCACCGTCCTTGCGGGAGCACCATAAGCCCTGCACCGTAGACATCCATCTGTGGCACATGGTTCCCAGTGCTCTCTTTGTTGTGCTGGGGGAGTTGGTTGTTACAGCCCCTACAGGGGTGTAGCATGCTTACTTACATGCATCAGGGAAACAGAGATCTGGCTCCATCCCTCCCCACCCACGGAGCCTCTGAGCACAAATTGCATTCTACCCATCACACTCAAATCCACGATCCAGGCAACACTAATGCACAGGGGGGTGGTATATGCTGGGAGACTCATCCTCCCTTCTTCTCCCTTGTATGGACATGTTAGACAGGGTCCCAATCAAAGCCTTTCCTGACATGCATGTGCATGTATGTATATATGTGTGTGTGCAGGGCGGGGGAGGGCAGGGAAACTGCAGTTTCTTTTGGCCCAGATTCAACTAGAGTCAGAGATGTTTAAGGCCAGAAGGGACTGTTAATGTCATCTAGTCTGACCTGCATAAAAACGGGCCATAAAACCTCCCCCCTGCCCCAGTGATTCCTGAAGCAAGCCCGCTAACCTCTGGCTGAGCTAGATCATAGCTTTCAAGAAAGACCCTCCCTGTCTTGATTTAAAGACTGCAAGAGAAGGCGAATCCACCACATCCCTCAGTAGGGTGTTTCAATAGTTAATTACCTAGTTAAAAATGCACCACTTGTTTCCAGTCTGAATTTGTCTAGCTTCAGCTTCCAGCCATTGCATCTGGTTCTGCCTCTGTCTTCCTGATTAAAGAGCTCTCTGCTATCAGATCGCTTCTCGCCATGTAGCCGCAAAAGCTAACTATAGACCGACGAACTCTCATAAACCCAGATATTTGTCTTTGCAATTATATTAGACGGAAAGAAGCGCTTTAATGTATAGGGCTGTGTCACTCATCTGAGCCCTGGAGCCAAACAGCAGAACCTTCGTTCCATTCCTGTCTAACATCTATAAGGCACCACAAAAAGTCAAAAGTATTTAAAACGTGGCTCTGTAAAGGAGTGCGGATTAATTGCACAGATGAAAAGGGAAGGGTAGCTATATGGGTTATTAACAACGAGGGTTAGATTAAAGGGTAAACAGGTACGAAAAACCCATTTAAAAATCGCCCCATGGACCATTCAAAGCTGATTCATATTGGGCAGGAGTTTTTATCCAAGTTACACAGGTGTGATTCCATCCGAAATACTTCGCTGTCCTGCAGAACTGTAGTATCTGAGCACCTCACGCATAGGCCTCCCCCTCCCCCGCCACATGCAGTATGGAAGTGCTGTTATTCCCATTTTACCAATGAGGCTCTTAGGCACAAAGAGACATGGGGCTATATCTACAAAGAGGGCGTAGGCATAGGCGCCGACTTCCCCTCTTTCCCGTGGGTGCTCGACCCTCCCTCCGCCCTCGCCCCGCCCCGCCCTTTCCATGAGGCCCTGCCCCTGCCCCACCTCTTCCCATCCCTGCCCTGCCCCCATTCCAATCCCTTCCCCAAAGTCCCCGCCCCAACTCCGCCCCCTCCCTGCCCCTATTCCAACTTCTTCAACAAATCCCCGGCCCAGCCCCGCCTCTTCCCCGCCTCCTCCCCTGAGCACTTCCCGCTCCTCCTCCCTCCCTCCCAGAGCGTGCTGACTCTGCCAAACAGCTGTTTGGCGGCAGCCGGGTGGGAAATGCTTGGGAGGTAGGTGGTGGAGCGGGGCCACGGCGCACTCAGGGGAGGGAGAGGAGGAGGTGGGGTGGGGAGAGAGGGGAGCTTTGCTGCTGGTGGGTGCAGAGCACCCACTAATTTTTCCCTGTGGGTGCTCCAGCCCTGGAGCACCCACAGAGTCAGCGCCTATGGATGTAGGCTCAGTGTTGTAACACTGAACTTTAGGTGCATACTGGAATCCACAGCCCCGAGTGAGGCTCCCAATACAATACTTACATAATCATTGGGCCGGAGAAAGACCCTACTGCCTAGTGGTTAGCGCACTTACCTAGGCGACGCAGGCTCGTCCTTGCGCCAATGAATATTTATATCATACAAAATGGAACATCTTCAATGGGGGAGACTAAGGGCACGCTAGCCCAGAATATCCAATGGCCCCCCAGTTAGGAGATGGGAGAACTGAGTTTCAGTTCCTGCTCTTGGTTAGGAAGAGTAGGGATCGGAACGTGGCTCTTCCAAATGACTGGGTATAAAGTGGGTGCCCTCCTCAGCTGTGTTTTGTGCAGGTTAGGCGTGCTCTGAGAACACCTACCTGGTCTGAGAATCCCACTCAGCAACAGCATGATCTAGGTGGCTGCCCACATGCCCAGTGGCAGGAGTTTAGGAGCCCTGGGGACTTTAGGTGCCTACGGGCAGAGGGAGCAGCTTAGCAGGGATTTTGAGGATCTATATTTTGGATTTAGGCACCTAAATTCTTTTGTGGCTCTCGCCCCAAGTGATCTACCCAAGGTCCCACAGTGAATCTGTGGCACAGCAGGGAAGGCAGGCTAGGTCTCCCCTGTCCCATGCCAGTACTCTAACCACTGGGCCAACCTTCCTCTGGAAGCACTGTTTACTGGCACAGGGAAGCATAGGCCCAGCTCCTATTGGCTGCCTTATTCCAACTCTTTGCATCGCATAATAGATACCTCTCACCCACGTCTCAGCTGCTTGCTCCGGTGATGGGGCAGTTTGCCCAGGCACTGGGCCAAATGCTCAGAAGGTGTAAATGGGTGTCACTCCACCCAAGTCTAATAAGCTACATCCATTTTCAACAACTGAGGCCTCTTGCCCATTTGGCCTTTCAGGAGCCATAAGTGAGAGAGGCTGTGGGTAAATTTCACCTTTTCTTTATTATCTCCCCATCTGCCCTCCATGAAATCTCACGAGCTGGGCTCATTCTGGACATTCCCACAGACTGGAGGGGCTAACAGGGAACAGGTTATACTATGAAGCTATCTGGGGAGTCATTTTCCTCCTCCCCCATCATCCCTCTTTGTTGTTCTGGCCCACACAAATTTCTCTGCAATAGTCTATGACAGGTATGATGGCCACATGGAAGATCCAAAGACAGTGGTTTCAACTTCATCAGTGTTGTATGTACCTTTATGGGATAAGAACTGTATTCTGGCTCCATGGGGCAATTTTAAGATTCCTACAGGAGCTAGAATCAGTCATGCAGGAGACAAGTCTGGGGAAGTCAATGTGCAGCAGCAGTTAAAAAAGCTAACAGAATTTTAGGAACCACTAGGAAAGGGATAGATAATACGACAGAAAATATCATAATGCCACTACAGATGCAAGACCCGACTTATGCAAATTTGCACTTACGGAAAAACTTCCATAAGCCAGAAATAGGGTTTTCGAGTTGCAGAAATTTTTGCATCATGTATGGATATACGTTTCCGACTTACGCAAAATTCGACTTACGCAAGGCTTTGCGGAACTGAACAATTGCGTAAGTCGGGGGGCGTCTGTATATAAATGCATGGTATGTCCACCCCTTGAATTAATGCACAAATACAGAAAGGGGGAAAACTGATCAGAAGGATCTGGGAGTTGTGGTGGATCACAACCTCAGCATGAGCCAGCAATGCGATGCTGTTGCAAAAAAAGCAAATGCAATTTTAGGTTGCATTAAGAGAGGCATAGAATGCATGTCACAGGAGGTGCTAATACCGCTCTACTTGGCGCTGTTTAGGCCTTAGCTGGAGTACTGTGTCCAATTTTGGTCACCAATGTATAGCCAGGATGTAGAGAAACTGGAAAGGATCCAGAGGCGAGCAACAAAGATGATCAAAGGGATGGAAAGCAAGCCATATGAGCAGAGGCGGAAGGAACTGGGTATGTTTAGTTTGCAAAAGAGGAGATTAAGGGGGGACATGATAGTGGTCTTCAGATACTTGAAAGGCTGCTATAAAAAAGATGGAGAAAAGTTGTTCTCTTTTGCCACAGACAGCAATACAAGAGGCAGTGGGTTCAAACTATAGCAAAGCAGATGTAGATTAAATCTCAGGAAAAACTGTAAGAACAGTAGGAAAGCGGTTCTCAATCTTTCCAGATGACTGTACCCCTTTCAGGAGTCTGATTTGTCTTGCATACTCCAAGTTTCACCTCGCTTAAAAAACACTTGCTTACAAAATCAAACATAAAAATACAAAAGTGTCCCAGCCACCCTAGTACTGAAAAATTGCTTCCTTTCTCATTTTTACCACATAATTATAAAATAAATCAATTGGAATATAAATATTGTACTTCCATTTCAGTGCATAATATATAGAGCAGTATAAACAAGTCATTGTCTGTATTAAATTTTAGTTTGTACTGATTTCGCTAGTGCTTTTTATGTAGCCTGTTGTAAAACTAGGCAACTATCTAGATGAGTTGATGGAAGACCTCTTCGTACCCCCGGAAGTACGCATACCCCCGGTTGAGAATCACTGCAGTAGGACAATGGAATAGACTGCCTCAGGAGTCTTTAAAATGTGGTTGTGATTCTCCATTACAGGCAAGGTTTAAATCAAGGTAGATTTGTTTGGTCCAGAAGATCTGCTTTAGTTCAAGCAGGAACTAATTTGGGGAAGTTCTATTGCCTGTGTATACCAAAGACTAGATGGTCCCTTCTGACCTTGGAATCTATGGGACTGTGATCAGAGAGTCAGGCCCTATGAGACTATTGCCAGAGTCACCGTGTGGAAGATGGGTGATACATGGGAACCTAGGTATACATCTGAGCTCTTTCTTGGTTCAAGATCTGCTTTCTCTAGAATACTTTTGTTCTGAATAAATAGTACTTTACTTTAAGAAGGCTGGCTGCTCACTGGTTAGCCCTGTCATTGCCCCTGAGAGAACAGACAAGCAGTTGCTGAATAGAGTCAGACCTGCTGAAATGATCAGCGAATTGCAGCCTAAATCTCCAGGCTAGAGGGAGCATTGCCTGACTCTGCCCTGAGGAAGGTGACACCTGAGTAGGGTGACCAGACGAGAGGAAGAAAATATTGGGACACATGCGAGGGGGGTGGGGGGGAGTGTCGCCAGCGGAGCAAAAAAAAAGCGCCGAGTGCTGCAAAAAAAAAAAAAAGGAGTACCGCGAAATATCGGGACAAACGCCTAAATATCGGGACGGTCCTGATTTTAGCGGGACATCTGGTCACCCTAGACCTGAGACCTAAATAAGGGGTCCTGAAGAAAGCCACAGAGGGGTCAGAGATTCAGTTTACTTTGGGAACTGTGACACAGTCCACTGTCCTTCTCAATACTATTACCGTATAGTATCCAGCCAGATCTCTTTACAGGCACGGAGTGTCATGGGTGGTACCTTATAGAATTATAGAAATGTAGGCCTGATAGGGACCTTGAGAAGTCATCTAGTCCAGTCCCCTGCACTAAGGCAGCACTAAGTATTATCTAGACCATCCCTGACAGGTGTTTGTCTAACCTGCTCTTAAAAACCTCCAATGATGGACATTCCACAACCTCCCTAGGCAATTTATTCCAGCGTTTAACCACCCTGACAGTTAGGAAGTTTTTCCTAATGTCTAACCTAAATCTCCCTTGCTGCAATTTAAGCCCATTGCTTCTTGTCCTATCCTCAGCGGTTAAGGAGAACAATTTATAACCCTCCTCTTATTAAGAACCTTTTACATACCTGAAGATTGTTATCATGTCCCTCCTCGGTATTCTCTTCCCACATTAAATCAGCCCTGTGTTTTCAATCTTTCCCCATGGGTCATGCTTTCTAGACCTTTAATCATTTTTTGTTGCTCTCCTCTGGACTTTCTCCAATTTGTTCACATCTTCCCCAAAGTGTGGTGCCCGGCACTGGACACAATACTCCAGCTGAGGCCTTATCAGTGCTGAGTAGAGTGAAAGAATGACTCCTTGTGTCTTGCTTACAATACTCCTACTAATACATAGCAGAATTATGTTTGCTTTTCTTGCAAGTGTTACATTGTTGATTCATATTTAGTTTGTGATCCACTATCACCCCCAGATCCTTTTCTTCAATATTCCTTCCTAAGCAGTCATTTCTCATTTTGCATTTGTGCAATTCATTATTGCTTCCTTAGTGTAGTCATTTGTATTTGTCCTTATTGAATTTCACCCTATTTATTACAGACCATTGTTCCAGCTTGTGAAGATCATTTTGAATTCTAATCCGGTCCTACAAAGTGCTTGCAACCCCTCCCAGCTTGGTATCATCCACCAACTTTATATGTGTACTCTCTCTGCCATTAGCCTAATCATTTTTGAAGATATTGAATAGAACCGCATCCAGGATGGATCTCTACAGGACCCCATGCAAAATGTCCTTCCAACTTGATTGTGAATCATTGATAACTACTTTCTGAGTACACTTTCCCAACCAATTGTGCACCCACCTTACAGTAGTTGATCTAGGCTATATTTCTCTAGTTTGTTTATGAGAAGTGTGATTGGGTTTCCACCCGACACAAGGCTTGAAGGAGTTAAGGTGGCCAGGTAGGTCAATTAACTCGCCAGGCTGCATCGGGTGGAGGATCCAGGGAGCAGTGAGTAATTAGATGAGGCTCATTTGGATAGGAACAAAAGGGTCCTGTATAATGCCAGAAGCGGAGAGCAGAAAGGGGCTGCAAGGGAAGTAGTCTGCAGTCACTCCCTGGGAGAAGGGAGGTGTGTTTGGGGCTAGAGATAGTCTTCAGTTGCTCCCTATCTGGGAGGAGGGAGCTTGGACTGGCAAACCCAGAGGAGGAGAGACAAAAAGGTAGGGAAGGTTTAGGAGAAAAGCAACATGGTGAGGGCAGGGCAGATCTTGGCTGCTGATCAGAGTGACCCCGAGCTGGACCCTGGAGTAGGAGACAGGCCCCAGTTCCCCTCCCAGCCGCTAGGGAAGTAGAGCAGATCAGATGGCAGAGAGCAGATTGCCTAGGACAGCTTGCCTTGGAAGACACAGTGAGCTGTCTGGAGGCCCCAGTCACAAAGAGGAAGCTGCAGCTCCTGGAGCAAGAGGGGCCACAGAGCGAGAGAGGACACATGAAAAGGCCACTAGAGGAGGTTGCAGCACCTGGAAGGAGCTAATCCCAGAGTCGCCAGGAGGAGATGCCCTTGTGGTGAGTGGACCCCATGACATGCGGGTGGTGTGAGACAATATCAAAAGTAGGGCTGTCAAACAATTAAAAAATAATCGCCATTAATCACGACATTACAAAAATAGTTGCAATTACTCCGTTTTAATCACACCATCAACCTAGAATAGAATACCAATTTAAATTCATCAGAAATATTTTGGATGTTTTTCTACCTTTTCAAATATATTGATTTTGATTACAACACAGAATACAAAAAAAGTGCACAGTGCTCACTTTATATTATTATTATTGATTACAAATGTTTGCACGGTAAAGAAGATAAAAGAAATAGTATTTTTTCAGTTCACCTCATACAAGTACTGTAGTGCAATGTCTTTAGCATGAAAATGCAAGATATATCCCATCTGCTGCTTTCCCCCCATCCACAAGTCTTCCTGCCCTGTCAAAGAAAGACATTAGGTTGATTTGTCAGGATTTGTTCTTGACAAATCCATGTTGACTGTTAACTTATCACCTCATTTTCTTCTGAGTGCTTACAGACTGATTGTCTGATTATTTCCTCTGTAATTCCCTGGGTTGTCCTTATTCCCCTTTTTATAGAGAGATACCACTGTAGAACCTCAGAGTTACGAACACCAGAGTTACGAACTGACCAGTCAACCACACACCTCATTTGGAATAGGAATTACACACTCAGGCTGCAGCAGAGACCAAAAAAACCCACAAATACAGTACTGTGTTAAATGTAAACTACTCAAAAAAATAAAGGGAAAGCAGCATTTTTCTTCTGCATAGTAAAGTTTCAAAGCTGCATTAAGTCAATGTTCAGTTGTAAACTTTTGAAAGAACCACCATAACGTTTTGTTCAGCATTACGAACATTTCAGAGTTATGAACAACCTGCGTTCCCCCTGCTTGTAACTCTGAAGTTCTAGTGTATATTTGCCCTTTTCAGTCCTCCCATCCTCCATGAGTTCTCAAAGATAATTGCTAATGACTCAGATCACTTCACCCAGTTCCTTAAGTTTCCTATTTCACCAGGCCTTGCCAACTTGAAGACATCTAACTTGTCTAAGTAATTCTTAACTTCCTATTTTAGCCTCAGAGGCTACCACATTTACATGGATTTTCACTATGCTAGTCAGCTGATCACGGCTAACTTTTTTGGTGAAAATGGAAACAAAAAAGGCATTTAACACTTCGGCCATCGCTACAGTTTTCTGTTATTGCTTTCCCCCCTCGTTGAGTAATGGGCCTACCCTGTCCTTGGTCTCTCCTCTCTTCTCCCTGTGGGTCACCTCAGTTTAGCATCCTGAGGATAAAATGCTGTAGTCTACCTGAAGTCTCTGGGCTCAATAGTGGGGTATCTGAGTGAAATATAATGGCCTGTGCTAGACAGGAGGTCAAACTAGATGAGATGGACCCTTCTGGCTTTGAAACTAAGCAGACTGAATTTTAGCCCTCTTCATGGTGTTTGCCTGATTTATTCTTTCTCCGTGGGACTCAATCATATGCGCAGACTTTTAGTTTTCCCTGGGGAGGCTCCACCCCCGATCCGCCCTGAGGCCCTGTCCTTGCTCCACCCCTTCCTCTGAGGCCCCGTCCTTGCTGAGCCTTTTCCAGCCCCCGCTCCATCCTCTCCTCGAGGACCCTGCCCATGCATTGCTCTCCACCCTCCCTCAAGCCTCTTCCCGAGCTGCCAAACAACTGTTTGGCAGCACCCCCGAGTACCTCATTGGCTGAGCACTCACTTTTTTTTTTCCCATGGGTTCTCCAGCCCCAGAACACCCATGTAGTCGGTACCTATGGACTCAGCAGCCAGAGTGGAAGACTGATTTAGTGATTATGACCCTTTTCTGGGTTTTGGGAGGGCTGGGTTAAAGTTTTCCCTCTACTACAGACCCAAGATCACACAACAAGAAAGTCACTTAGTCTCCTTTGAAAATCTAGGCCTTCATTATTGTCACTTTGTTCTGTGTTTACACAGCACCTATCATGATGGGGCAATGATCCACCCCAGGGGCCCTTAGTCACCCCTGCCATACAAATAAATAATCATTGAATATTTTCAGAGGATGAAATTCTCAAGAGCCACATCAAGCTGTTACGTCACGCAGTGACAGGGCTTTTCTGAGGACGCACCCAGTCACCAGGTGTTGGAATCCTGCAAACACCTGATGCCGTTTTGATGACTCATCGGAGCAGGTCTGGCTCATTGACTCCACCCTGGGTGTGGGAAAGGTGGGCTTGGCTCTCTAGGGACAGGAGGGCCTGGACAGTAGCCCTAAGAATAAGCAAACTCAGGCTGTGATGTATGTTGTTGGTTTTTGAATTTTCAATAAAGCCAAAACTCAGGAAAGAGGTCTGGGTAAAGAATAATGGCTCTTATGTAGTGCTTTTCATCAGTAGATCACGAAGCCCTTTATAAAGTAGGTCAGTGTCATTATTCCCTTTTTACAGATGAGGAGACTGAGGCACAGGTGAAGCACCAGTCACCCAACAGGCCAGTATCCTGTCTTCCAATAGTGGCCAATGCCAAATGCTTCAGAGGGAAAGAACAGACTGGGGAAATTATCAAATGATCCGTCTCCAGTCGCTCAGTCACAGCTTCTGTCAGAGGTTTAGGGACAATCAGAGCATGGGGCTGCATCCCTGACTATTAGCCAGGATGGACCTATCCTCTGTGAACTTATCTTCTTTTTTGAACAATTCAGCATGTTCCTTA
Source organism: Malaclemys terrapin pileata (assembly GCF_027887155.1). Taxonomy (NCBI): domain Eukaryota; kingdom Metazoa; phylum Chordata; order Testudines; family Emydidae; genus Malaclemys; species Malaclemys terrapin. The sequence continues at coordinate 7,258,192 of NC_071527.1, read as the reverse complement.
TCAAAATAGTCTTGCTTGAAATTAGAGCTGCTCCACTTAGGAAGAAAAAATCAGTTTCACACATACAGAATGGGAAGAGACTGTCTAGGAAGGAGTACAGCAGAAAGGGATCTAGGGGTTATAGTGGACCACAAGCTAAATATGAGTCAACAGTGTGATGCTGTTGCAAAAAGAGCAAACATGATTCTGGGATGTATTAACAGGTGTGTTGTGAGCAAGACACGAGAAGTCATTCTTCCGCTCTACTCTGCTCTGGTTAGGCCTCAGCTGGAGTATTGTGTCCAGTTCTGGGCACCGCATTTTTAAAAAGATGTGGAGAAATTGGAAAGGGTCCAGAGAAGAGCAACAAGAATGATTAAAGGTCTTGAGAATATGACCTATGAAGGAAGGCTGAAATAATTGAGTTTGTTTAGTTTGGAAAAAAGAAGACTGAGAGGGGACATGATAGCAGTTTTCAGGTATTTAAAAGGGTGTCATAAGGAGGAGGGAGAAAACTTGTTCACCTTAGCCTCTAAGGATAGAACAAGAAGCAATGGGTTTAAACTGCAGCAAGGGAGGTCTAGGTTGGACATTAGGAAAAAGTTCCTAACTGTCAGGGTGGTTAAACACTGGAATAAATTGCCTAGGGAGGTTGTGGAATCTCCATCTCTGGAGATATTTAAGAGTAGGTTAGATAAATGTCTATCAGGGATGGTCTAGACAGTATTTGGTCCTGCCATGCGGTCAGGGGACTGGACTCGATGACCTCTCGAGGTCCCTTCCAGTCCTAGAATCTATGAATCTATGAATCTATGAAATATGTGTGTGGGGGGGGGTAGTTTTTGTCCCTCCCCCCCCCCCCCCCCCCCCCGCAGAACTATAATTTTTTTTTAAATCCAGAGTTTGTTTGCTTGCTTGTTTGGCAAATAAAAACTGCATTTTCGGTTTGTTTCTGGATGAAATTTGTCAGTTTCCAGAATTCCAACAAAAATTGAAAAATTTTGAGCGAAGTAGAAACTTCCTGCAAACAAATCCATTTGCTCAGAGACCAAGTTTTCCAGGCATAAAGAGTTCACCAGAAATGTTTTAGTCAGACCTAATTAAAACACACTATCTCTGCAAACAATCCAGTCTGTAACTGAATTTGCTAACATATTCCCTGAGGGCAAAGTTCATGTCTTTGTCAAGAAGCAGCACAAGTTCCAGGCAAGTACTGCCAAGTCTCATGATCCCTTGTATTTTTCTTAAAGCCCTGGCTTCTGGAGTCATGTGCTTATGTGAAAATTTTCAGCTTTCCTTTTTTCCTTAAAAATGAAAAGGTTAATATACCTCATGCTTGCCAAGAAAAGCATGAAAACATGATGACCAAGCCCAAAAAACAAGTAAAAAGAATCCAAAATGCATTTTTGGGGCAAAAATCACACAACATTGTTAGCCATTTGCATGATTTTTGAATGTTTGGGGTTGTTAAGACTTTGCCTGTGAGCACTGTTATTACACTTATAATTTCATGCTCTCCCAGCTGGTGTATTCACCTATTGTCTCTTGCCATATGATTGTATCCTCTTTGAGGCATGGGCCATCTTTGCCTTAGGTGTGTATACAGTAACTTACACAATGGTCCCTGAGCTGAATCTCTGTCACAAGAACACCTCTACCTCGATATAACGTTGTCCTCGGGAGCCAAAAAATCTTACTGCGTTCTAGGTGAAACCACATTATATCGAACTTGCTTTGATCCACCGGAGTTATATCCGAATTTGTGTTATATCAGGACGCATTATATTGGGGTAGAGGTGTACCTGTCTGCCCTTAAATAAAGCAGAAGTAGGGCCTGAGTGATGCAGAGATACCGTGCTGGTCCTGTGCAAAGTGGTGACTTTCACCCCCTAAAACAGAGCAAAAGGAAGCATGGTCCAGTGATTAGGGCACTAGTCTATGAACTGAAAGACCCACATTAAATGGCCTGCTCTACCACAGAGTTTACATGTGACCTTGGACAAGTCATTTAATCTCACCGTGCCTCAGTTTCCCCACCTTTGGGGGCAGGGGAAGTTATGAGGCTCAATAGATTGAAGATTATGAAGCTCTTTAAAATGTACTGATGAAAATGTGCTGTTTAAGACCTAGGGGCACAAAATACCAAGCAAATCCCGTCATTTATTTGCACAAATATCAAGGGAATCATTTTTGAGGCATGCTCTGCAGCTCTCCAGTCTCCTTTGAAGTTGTGTCAAATCCAGCTCCTTTCTGAGCTTTGTCCCATACAAGAATTCCCCGCTCCTCTCCTCCTGTGTGCATCGTACCATTATAAACACTTTTAATTAAAAAAGCACATAAGCTGTTCCTATTATTAAGGCGAGGTGGATTCAAACCACCTCGATTGCAGAAGCCAAAAGAGTTGCTCAAACCACTTAGCAAAGTTTGGAAGGAGACTATCAAAATAGGAGTCATGAGCTCATTCTCGGCAGAGCTGAATTTCGCTGTGTTAGAGGCAGGATAGGTGCTGAAATTTGAGCCTGCAGTTGAGATTAGAGAGGTGCCGCAGGATCGGAACCCTGCACTCTGCAGCCCTCCTTGCTCCCCCAGAGACATGGGGTGACATGGTTCTTATACATTACGTCTAAGAACTGTGCCCTTCATTACACAAATGAGTTGCCGGAGGCACCAATAGCTCAGTGATGCTTTTTTATTTGCATACCAATGGGACGCCTTAGATTATGGATCAGAGTTAACTGAAAAATGTACAGTAAAGACCTGTTTACTCATTTCAAAAGGCACCTCGGGAAAGGAAACTATAAATTGTAGGGGTTGTTTATACTTTGCAGTTCATTTTTCTGTTGCAACCCAGTGTGACCCACAGGGGATCAGTGTAAGAACTAGAACTGGCTGGCAGTTTTCAGTTAAATAGTAAACTCGCTGAAAAATTCAGCTTGGGACAACCAAAACTACTTGCGAATTTGGGTCTAATTCAGCAAATAGTTTCAGCTGAATGAAAAAATGAAGAAAAAAATCAAAAGTACATGATTTTTGGTGTGACATTTTCTAAATGAAATATTTCAACTCTTTGTTTTGAAATGTTTTCTTCTGAAATGTAGTTAGATCTGGTTTTGGTTTTTGGTTTTTTAAAAAATACGCAGTAAAAAACTCAGAACAAAATAAAAAACTGAAAAAATTCATTTCAGGTCAAATAAAATATTTTGTTAAACCCAAAACAAGGACATTGTTTTTATCAAAATGAAAAAAACAGCCCTTCCTTCCCCCACCAAAATAAACAAAGAAAAATCAGTTTGGGTTTGAAATTAACCGATTTTTTTTTCATGGATTTTTTTTTTTTTTTTTTTGGTTCAGCCACAGAACCAAAAAAATCAATTATTTTCTCAGCTCTACTAAAAAGTGCCTACCTCAATGCAATGAATCCACACTTGGAGTTACCATAAAAATGCTATACTGGAGCAAACCATTGGTCCATCTAGCCCAGTATGCTGTCTCTGACTGTAGCCAATGCCAGTTGCTTTAGAGGGAAGGAACAGAACAGGGCAATATCAAGTGAGCTATCCAGATTCCGGCAGTGAGAGGTTTAGGAACACCCAGAGCATGGGGCTGCATCCCTGACCATCTTGGCTAATAGCCAATGATGGACCTTTCCTCCAGGAACTTATCTAGTTCTTTTTTGAACCCAGTTATACTTTTCACCTTCATAACATTCCCTGGCAATTAATTCCACAGGTTGATAGTGCATTGTGTGAAGTAGAACTTCCTTTTGTTTGTTTTAAACCTGCTGCCTATTAAATTCATCAGGTGACCCCTGGTTCTTGCATTATGGGAAGGAGTAAATAACATTCCTTATTCACTTTCTCCACACCAGTCATGATTTTATGGAGCCCCTTACTTGTCTCTTTTCCAAGCTGAACTGTCCCAGTCTTTTTAATCTCTCCTCGTTCCAAAGCCCTGATCATTTTTGTTGTCCTTCTCCATATCTTTTCCAATTCTAATATATCTTTTTGAGATGGGGTGCCCAGAACTGCCCACAGTATGCAATGCGTGGGCGTACCATGGATTTATATAGGGCATTATGATATTTGCTGTTTATTCTCTATCTCTTTCCTAATGCTTCCTAACATCCTGTTAGCTTTTGTGACTGCCACTGCACACTGAGCAGATGTTTTCAGAGAACTATCCATAATGACTCCAAGATCTCTTTCTTCAGTGGTAACAGCTAATTTAGACCCCATCATTTTGTATGTATAGTTTGGGATTATTTTTGCCAGTGTGCATTACTTTGCACGTACCAACACTGAATTTCATCTGTCATTTTGTTGCCCCGTCACCCAGTTCTGTGAGATTCCTTCGTAACTCTTCACAGTCAGCTTTGGACTTGACTATCTATCTTGAGTAATTTTGTATGGCCTGCAAATTTTGCCACCTCACTGTTCACCCCCTTTTCCAGATCATTTATGAATATGTTGAACAGCAGTGGTCCCAGTGTAGATCCTTGGGGAACTCTCCTATTTACCTCTCTCAATTGTGAAAACTGATTTCAGAGTAGCAGCCGTGTTAGTCTGTATCTGCAAAAAGAACAGGAGTACTTGTGGCACCTTAGAGACTAACACATTTATTAGAGCATAAGCTTTCATGGGCTACAGCCCACTTCTTCGGATGCATAGAATGGAACATATATTGAGGAGATATATATACACATACAGAGAGCATGAAAAGGTGGGAGTTGTATTACCTACTCTGAGAGGCCAATTAAGTAAGAGGAAAAAAAACTTTTGAAGTAATAATCAAGATAACCCAATACAGACAGTTTGATAAGAAGTGTGAGAGTACTTACATGGGGAGATAGATTCAATGTTTGTAATGGTTCAGCCATTCCTCCCCATTGTTTCCTATCTTTTAACTATTTCTGATCCATGAAAGGACCTTCCCTCTTTGGTCTGGGATCCTGTCAAAGGCTTTCTGAAAGTCCAAGTACACTATGTCCACTGGATCCCCCTTGTCCACATGCTTGTTGACACCCTCTAAGAATTCCAATAGATCGGTGAGGCATGATTTCCCTTTGAAAAAGCCATGTTGATTCTCCCTCAACATATTGTGTTTGCATCTGATAAATCTGTTCTTTGCTAAAGTTTCAACCAGTTTGCCTGGTATTGAAGTCAGGCTTACTGGCCTGTAATTGCCGGGATCACCTCTGGAACTTTTTTAAAAAATCAGTTTTAAGTTAGTTGCTCTCCACTCCATTTGGTACGGAGGCTGATTTAAGCACACAATAGTTCTGCAATTTCATATTTGAGTTCCTTCAGAACTCTTGGGTGAATCCCATCTAGTCCTGGTGACTTATTACTGGTACAGTCCAGTACGCCATACCTGTAAGATACCCATAGCTGGTACCGCGTACCGGAAAGTCACAGGAGGAGCCTGCCCCCAGCCCTTCCTCATAGACTTTATAGACTTATAGACTTTAAGGTCAGAAGGGACCATTATGATCATCTGGTCTGACCCCCTGCATGATGCAGGCCACAAAGCCGTCCCAACCCTTTCCCTTGACTCTGCTGTTGAAGTCCCCAAATCCTGTGGCTTAGAGACTTCAAGTAGCAGAGAATCCTCCAGCTAGCGATCCCTGCCCCATGCTGTGGAGCAAGGCAAAAAACCTCCAGGGCCTCTGCCAATCTACCCTGGAGGAAAATTCCTTCCCGACCCCAAATATGGCGATCAGTAAAACCCCGAGCATGTAGGCAAGAGTCTCCAGCCTGACCCTCGTTAGCCATTATACTATTTACCTGCCATGGCACGGTATTCCTTTGACTAAAATCATGTTTTTCCATTAAACCATTCCCTCCATAAACTTATCTAGCTTAATCTTAAAACCAGACAGGTCCTTTGCCCCCACCGTTTCCCTCGGAAGGCTGTTCCAATATTTCACCCCTCTGACAGTCAGAAACCTTCGTCTAATTTCAAGCCTAAACTTCCCCGCGGCCAGTTTATATCCATTCGTTCTCGTGTCCACATTAGTACTGAGCTGGAATAATTCCTCTCCCTCCCTGGTATTTATCCCTCTGATATATTTAAAGAGAGCAATCATATCCCCCCTCAGCCTTCGTTTGGTCAGGCTAAACAACCCGAGCTTTAGTCTCCTTTCATACGACAGGTTTTCCATTCCTCTGATCATCCTAGTGGCCCTTCTCTGCACCCGTTCCAGTTTGAGTTCATCTTTTTTAAACATGGGAGACCAGAACTGCACACAGTACTCCAAATGAGGTCTCACCAGCGCCTTATACAACGGAAGCAGCACCTCCTTATCCCTACTAGATATACCCCGCCTAATGCATCCCAAGACCGCATTGGCTTTTTTCACCGCCACGTCACATGGTCGACTCATAGTCATCCTGCGGTCTACAAGGACTCCGAGGTCTTTCTCCTCCTCGGTTACTTCTAACCGATGCATCCCCAGCTTGTAACTAAAATTGTTGTTAGTCATCCCTAAATGCATCACCTTACACTTTTCACTATTACATTTCATCCTATTTCTGATACTCCAATTCACAAGGTCATTCAAGTCTCCCTGCAGAATGTCCCTATCCTCCTCCGAATTGGCAATACCTCCCAGCTTTGTGTCATCCGCAAACTTTATCAGCCCACTCCTACAATTGGTTCCGAGATCAGTAATAAATAGATTAAATAAAATGGGTCCCAAAACCGAACCTTGAGGAACTCCACTGGTGACCTCCCTCCAACCTGACAGTTCACCTTTCAGTACGACCCACTGCCGTCTCCCCTTTAACCAGTTCCTTATCCACCTCTGGATTTTCATATCGATCCCCATCTTTTCCAGTTTAACCAATAATTCCTCATGCGGTACAGTATCAGACGCTTTACTGAAATCAATGTATATTAGGTCCAACGCATTTCCCTTATCTAATAAGTCCGTTACTTTCTCGAAGAAGGAGATCAGATTGGTTTGGCACGATCTGCCCTTCGTAAAACCATGTTGTAATTTATCGCAATTGCCATTGACCTCAAGGTCCTCAACTAGTTTCTCTTTCAGAATTTTCTCCAGGACCTTGCACACTACTGATGTTAAACTAACAGGCCTGTAGTTACCCGGGTCACTTTTTTTCCCTTTCTTGAAAATAGGAACCACATTAGCTATTCTCCAGTCTAACGGAACCACCCCCGAGTTTACAGATTCATTAAAAATTATCGCTAAGGGGCCTGCTATTTCCCGTGCCAATTCCTTCAATATTCTCGGATGAAGATCATCCGGTCTGCCCGACTTAGCCCCATTAAGGTGTTCAAGTTTGGTTTCTACCTCGGATACTGTAATCCCCCCTCCTGTATCCCCCTCTGTCACGCTGTTAGTATTCCTAATCCCTTCATTGGCCTCATTAAACACCGATGCAAAATATTCGTTAAGATATTGTGCCATGCCTAGATTATCCTTAATCTCCTCTCCAGCTATAGTCTTCAGCGTTCCCACTTCTTCTTTCTTTGCTTTCTTCCTATTTATATGGCTGTAAAACCTCTTACTATTGCTTTTAATTCCCCTCGCAAGGTCCAACTCCATGCAGCTGCGTCTCCTGAGTCCTCCTGCCTGAGGTCTGTGCAGAAGCCCCGGTGGAGGACAGGGCTGGGGACGGGGTTGGAAGCGGTCCCATGTTCTGCTCCTTTCACCGCTGCAGTTCCTGGGCAGCAGGAGGAGGACAGAGCCCCCTGCTCCAGGTACCGTGGGATGGATATGGATCATGGGATGGGGAGGAGTCACGTGGGGAGGTCACATGCCCCCCTCTTTGTGTCCCACCCATAAGTACAGTGTACTGGCAAGAAATAATTTCTACTTGCTTATTACTGCTTATTTCTACCGCTTATTACTGTTTAATTAGTCAGTTTATTCCAAAACCTCCTCTACTGACACCTCAGTCTGGGACAGCTCCTCAGACCTGTCACCTGAAAAAAAATCTCCAGTGTGAGGATTTCCCCCACATCCTCTACAGTGAAGACTGATGCCAAGAATTCATTTAGCTTCTCCACAAGGGCCTTGTTTTCCGTGAGTGCTCCTTTAGCACTAGTGTAACCATACCAGTGTCCAAAAATCACCCTAATGTAGATGACCCCTTGCACTACACATGAGTCCAGTTTTGTAACCAGTAAATGGGATTCAGTTAGGTCTCCTCTATACTACAACTTTTAACGGTCTTGTAACCAAGTCAGGGGACAACAGGGATGTAAACAGTTCTGTGGACTCAGTTATAGTGTGAATGGGTCCCATGGCTGTCGCAAATTTCAGGGCTCCATCAGCAATGTCCTGGCAACTGTACGATTTAAATCCAGCTTAAATTGACTGCAATGGGCAGTTTTGCTTCAAAACTGATGACTACAGCTTGCTTGGGAATTTCCAATAAAATAGTGTTTCATGGGATAATGCCGAGGTGTCCAAACCAAAATTTTTATGCATGAAAGAGTTGGTTTTGACTAAACTTTTGTCGATCCAGGATTGCATTTCTGATCAAAACCTGAGCAAGGGAGACCCTCCCCACCATAGGTTGGTGCAGGGGGTGAAAAACCCAGTTCAGGGCTCTGCTTTTCCTGGCTTAGAACTGGAACTTCTTGCTTGAGTGCCTTCATCATCATGCTATTCCAGAGGCTCTCTAAGGAGATTTTTTTTCTTTTGTCCCAAAGCAGAAAGGGACATTTTTTTGAAATCTTGAACATTTTCACAAGACTTGAAAACCATTTCTAGCTCAGCTCTATAGAAGACAGTGTGACGCATTAATTGGTCCCACCCTCGTTAGAACTGAGACCCTTGTCAGAACTCCTCATCACTAAAAATTCCATGACACCATGCAGAAAAGTTGAGTATTAAGCTGCCCAGATCCCAATCTGGGATTCCTAACTTCCTATTCTGTTCTGTTCTATTCTCTTTCAGCCTGTCTAAGTTTTTATAGGCATCTCTATGGTGCTCATTACAGTGATATCTGTTCTTTTGGAGAATTTAAACTTTTTTATTATTTTATTTTATTATTCTTTCCCAGGTAACACCAAAAATCACATCCCACAATCATTTTGCCTGGAGGGATATAATATAAAATACAGAACAATTTTATCGTTTACAGCATGAAATAAAAATGAGATATTAAAGGGACACTGCCAATGTAACCCCCCTCCACTCTTGTCTGGAAATGTTTCACCTACTAGTGTTACAAAAAACACCTAAGATGACTATTAGAGAACGAGATTAGGGAAAACATTCTTTTTTCTCTTTTTTTTCTCTTTTGTTCAGCTTGTTTACGTTGTGAATTTGATGGCATTTTGACAGGGATGTTTAAAAGTGAGGGATGCAAGTCCCGCGCCGACTTTCAAACGGATTTGTGCTCCTACAACATTACCACACTTTTGAGAATCTCACTCTGTGTATAGTCAGTTTCACTGTTCCCTCTTCTATAGAGAGCCAAGGTGGGTGTTTCCCCCTCAGTTGGGGTCTGCCTCACTGCAGTTAGCCTGGGCTCTCACCCAGGAGTATTACCACAACCCCACACCCATCCGTACACAAAAACGTCTCACTTGGGTTCAGTACTAGGCAGCCTGGTGAGGGACATGGGTTAAACCCCAGCTGCCATTTTCACCTAAGGTGGTAACCCACCCACGTATAGCCTAAATCATTCAAAGGCTGCTAGTCCTCCAGCGCCTTCTCACAATTCTCCTATTGTAATACTCTGTACCTCAAACCAGCACCTTGGAACCCCCATATTCACCACGGTCAGATAATTATAATATGTTTTGTACAAAGTCTGCCTTGTGAGGTATTGTGAGGGGTGGACTAGGCCCAGAAGTCCCCTGCTGGAGAACTCAGGGTTCTGCCACACTCATCCCAGGTAAGGAGTGGCAGAGAAGTCCTCCAAGTAGGCTAGCGTGGCAGCCAATAAAAACGAGCTACAGAGTCAGAGAGAGTTCAGTTCCTCTCTAGAGATGGAGGAGCGTAGATGGTGCGGTTGGCTGAGGGAACTGCAGCACAATGGACAGCCCAGTGCTAGTAGGGATTGGGGGGGCAAGGAAGATCTCCTGGCTGGCTACTGGGCTTGAGCTTGGAAGAGCCCTGAGCTAAGGGTAAGGCATCGGTGAAGGCGGGGCCACGGGGAAGTGGCCCAGGAAACTGAAGATAGGTTTACTAAAGGTACATGGCAGTTTGCGGCTGCTATTCTTAGGGTTCCTGGGCTAGGACCCAGAGTAGTGGGTGGCCCTGGGCCCCAATTGTAGGCCCTTCCCCCCATAGACCATTGGGGAAGGGTCTACAATTGAACATCAGTAAACCCCCAGAAGTGGACTGAACTGTGAGGAGGCCCAGTTGAAGACTGGGGTCAAAACAGACTAAGAGGGCAAAACCATTGCCTCAAAGGAGGAAGCCCTGGGAATACAGCCCGATGGCAAGTCTGGGACTGGTTTCAAGACTGCGGACACACCTACCAGAGGAGATGCTCATGAGAGGTGGGTACCGACCCTGTTACAGTTATCATTTTAAAAGTCTTGATCTGTTGAATATTAATAGTCTGTTGGATTGTATGTGCTAGCATTGTATGGGAAGTTATGAATTTTTTGCTATGTGTGCGTTATTGAAATACGTTGTGAGGTTGGGAACACCCACAACCAGCCTTTCAGGTACAACAGCCAGACGCCCTGATGGCCCATTAAAGGGAATCCACTTTCCCAACGGCCATCCCAGAAGACTTCTCAGAGAGGGCAGCAACTCTCCAGGCTGCAGGGCCTGGTCCTAGGCCCACATAGGTATTGGGGTTGCAGAGGGGCAGCCTGAGGGTGGGTAAAGACAGCCAGTCCAAACCCCTTGTTGCCTGCGATGATTGGCTGATAGATTGCAGTCTGCCCCAGGGTGCGGGGGCCAGATGGTGACTGGCAGTAGCCACGACTGAGGTGACGTAGGGATGGGGGTGGGGGTTCCCCTGGGTGGGGAGACCCAGAGAGAGAGTGGGGTACTGCCGGAGGGCGCAGCACCCAAGCCAAGAGCACCGGGGTCAGGGAGGGACACGGGGGCCAACGACCGGCGGGACACTGGCCTGCAGAGGGCGCTCCGATGACTGGTGAGTTAATTCCCGAGACGACCAGCTGGAGGCATTGCAGGGGTGAGTCCGCCCTGTTACACGTGTAAGACTGGGGAGGAAGTTGGGGGAAGTTGGATGGAGCCTCTCTATTGTTGGTTCATGAGTGGCTGGGAGAAGCATTCATATAACTCAGTTAGGCGTGTCCCTGCCTGTGGATGTCTGTGTAAGAGCAGGACCTGCCAGAGGTTTGCAGCTTGCCAAAAGCATCACAGTGTGAGAGGCAGCCCAGATTGGTGGACAAGCAGGGCTCAGCAGTCCCACAGACTAGGTTGCACCCTGGGTACCCCATCAAATCCATGTCCCCAAAAGGACAGGCAAGTTCCCCCCCCACACACACTTCACTGGGAAAGAATGATAGAATGGCTCAGCTTAGAGCAGCACAAGACGCATGAGAGACGCCCACAAACATCCTAGCAACACACCCAGGGATAGGGGAGGGGTGCACACTAGTGAGGACCCAGTAACTTGAGTTTGCAATGTGGCTCCTCATACGTGAACTAGGCTAACCTGGCTGTTCAGACCTCAGTGCAGATCACATAACCCAGGCTAACTCTGCATTGAAGACATAGCCTTAGTATGTTTGTGTGGGTCTTTCACACAGCAACAAGAGAGAAAAAATGTTTTAAAGTAGAAAGCCGTCATTATGAAACCACAAAAACTGACAGAGGCTCACAGGGGCTAATGTACAGGGCCGGCTCCAGGGTTTTTGCCGCCCCCCCCCCCCAAAAAAAAACAAAAACAAAAAACAAACAAACAAAAAAGCTGCGAGCGTGATCTGCGGCACTTCGGCAGGAGGTCCTTCGCTCTGAGCTGGAGGGGGGGGACCCACTGCCGAATTGCCGCTGAAGAGCCGGACGTGCAGCCCCTCTCTGGTGTGGCCGACCCAAGCACCTGCTTCGTAAGCTGGTGCCTAGAGCCGGCCCTGCTAATATAGACCATGTGATGAGTTGGTCAGAATCTATTTCCCCCCCACATATTCATAAACAACATATTGACCAAAATATCTTTTTCATGTACATCACAACGTTCAGCAGAAAATTTTGACTTTTCGTCAAAAAAGGAAAAAGTGAAAATTGAGAGGTGAGGACGTTGTTTTTGGCAACGAAAAACCTTAGAAAATTTTGGCTGGGCACTTTTTGGGCTTTGGCCAAAAATGATCAGTTTTCAGATTGGGGGCGTGTCAATGAAAACTGGACTTTTTTTTTATAGGAAAGCAGAGATTTTCAGTGAAAATTTTCCTTTCCCCAAAAACCCAATTTTCTTCTAAAACAGATTTCAATGGGAAAATGTTGACCCACCCTCCTTTGATCTCTGTACTATTATAATTATTTTTTTGAATTAACTAGAGCTGTAGCTGACCACATGTCTTTGAAGGTAAAAATACAATCAAATGTTCACACACAGAAACTGCAAAAGAAATGACAACAGGGAGCCATTTTACAACAGCGGTGCGTCAAGCAGAGTAACTAGGGTAAGGGATTATAGGATGTTTTTCATCTTCTTATCGTCTCTATCTCTGAAGCGGCGTGGCAGAGCCCTGGGAAGTTCGCCATGTTTTTTCAGATGGGGACCTCTTGTTTGTAGAAGCTAGATGTCATTTCTTGCTGCCTACTGTCAACTGAAATAAATCATCCCAATTAGAGAGGGCAGGTGGATTTACTCCCACTGGAGAAAGATGCATCTTCTGGTTAAGGCTAAACATGCGGAAAGAGCCACTGTTGTTAATCCCTGGATTTGTTGGGTCTTTCGCAACAGGCATGTAAGGTTTGATCTAGACACCATGCAAAGCACATTATGCCAAATCTCCCATGGGTCATAGCTTGGAGACAGCCCCTCTCGATTCCCAGGCACAACTTTGGAACAGCCAAAAAATCTGCCCTAAGGAAATCCAGCCTGAGCCCGCTGGTAAGGAACTTGGAGAGTTCAGCTATAGCTTGTGAATGCTCATGCAGTGCAGATAGGAGGAGATGAAGACATAAGGGCATATGTGGGCCACAATGTGTTACCTGGGCCACAGACGAGAACCACAGCCCCCCCAAATCCTCTCCACAGACCCCTATGCCCAGCGCTTCCCTCCCAGAGACCCCTCCACAGATTGGGGCCAGGAGCGGTGCCCTGGGCAGCGGGCTGGGCAGCCCTGGACCCCCACCATGTGGGGCTGGATGGCAGCCCCGGACCCCTGCCACACAGCCGACCGGGGGTTCACGGCCCCGCTGGATGGCCCAGAGGCCTTCAGCACACAACTGGGCCACAGCTGTGTGCTAATTGGGCCGAGGGTTGAGAACAGCTGCTCTAGCACTAACATCATAAGCTGCTACCGCTTGATCTAAAGAGCCTCGCCTTTTTAACTGGGGCTATAACTGATTCTTATCCACCATTGATCAGGCACAGAAGAGGACCTGTAACACACACTCACCAGTAGGTTACACAGACATGAGGCAATGTTTTCAAAGTGCTTAAGTGATTTAGGAACCTAGATCCCATTTTCCAAAGAGACTTAGACAGTGTGGTGCATAAAACATATGTTCTAGCTCCAACAGATGTTATGGCTTCCTGCAGAAATTACTGGGTGAGGTTCTATGCCCTGGGTTATGCAGGTGGTCAGACAAGATAATCATAATCGTCCCTTCTGGTCTTAATATCTATAAATCTGAGTCACTTAGGCACTTCTGAAAATGTCACCCATGAGCAATAAAGCTCAGCAGCATCTATGCAACTCACTGCTGCAGCTCAGTTTTAAGGACTTTTTGGGACAGACAAGCAAACTTCCAGCAGTAACGCTGGGCTGGGGTTAGTAAGCCTCATCATGTTAGTGGGTAATGGAGACAACACTCCATTGAGTTCACACCTCTTGGAGCTGTTGTTTCAGGTTGTCTGCAGACTCAGGCAGGCAGTGGTTACACTTGGTTCATGTTCTCAAGCTTCTCTTTGCAGTCGTGAGGGTTAGAAATTTATTTTTTCTCCCCAGCTGAGATTCTGATGTAATCAGGAATCGACCTTCAGTCTAGCCCTAAACCTTAACCATCCCTTCTGCATGTGGCCTCAGGAAGTCGTCTTATCTCTGAATTTGGCAGTGGTTTGACCTCTGCTGAGTTATTCTGTGTCCAGTTCCGGTGTTCACAATTCAAGAAGGATATTGATAAATTGGAGCAGCTTCAGAGAAAAACCACGGGAATGATTAAAAACATGCTTCATAGTGCTGGACTCAAAGAGCTCAGTCTGTTTAGCTCAACAAAGAGAAGGTTGGGGTACAAAGCTGTATAATAATGTTGCCACCACCATAGCCCTGGCTCTGGCTAGCCAGATGCATGTAGACTACACTAAAAATACTAAAAATTAATTGCTTCCAGGTCAAACTGAATCTGCTTCAGTGATTGGGTTAGAGGGATTCTCAAACTGTGGATCCAGACTCCATAGTGGGTTAATAGGGTCGCCAGGGCTGGCTTAGACTTGCTCGGGGGCTGAAGCCGAAGCCTGAGCCCTGCTGCCTGGGGCCAGAGTCCAAGGACTGCAGCCCTGGGTGGCGGGGCTCAGGTTACAAGCCTCCTGCCTGGGGCTTCAGTTTTGCCCCACCCGGGGCAGCGGGGATCAGGCAGGCTCAGGCTTCAGTCCCCCTTCTTGGGGGTCATGTAGTAATTTTTATTGTCAGAAGAGGGTCACAGTGTGACGAAGTTTGAGAACATCTGGGAGAAGAGAGGAGATGGCTAGAACTTCACCTCAGGGAGTCTTGGGGAAACCAAGACTCCTGGAAAATCGTGTAGCCAAAGATGCATCTGTAAAGCACATAGCTGTGAAAGAAACGAATCTGTCACTGCATCCTGGAAAAAAACGGGCACCATATAGATAGCCAATGAAGATCGCTCAGATGGATAGTTAAAAATAGACTCCATCTATATTCTGTTGTCCGTGGTACCCACACTAGCTGGCTGTCTGACTATCTGCACACCTGTCTATCCTTGCTGGCTCATGACTGTGATGACTGATGGCCTAGTACTGAATGAGACGTGCTGTCACATGAGCAAACCCTGAAAAAAATCCATAGATAGAGGCCACTCCAAAAAAAGAAAAGAGAGAGAGAGAGAAAAAAAATCTCAAATGAAATACAGGGAAGAGCGAGAAGGACAAAGAAACTGCAGCACACGCTTTAAAACAAAGACATGACAAGAGACAGATGTCTCTAGAGCGAGCGGCAGTTAGCAAATCACAGCACTGCATCTCCTCTTCCTGGAGTAGCTGAACAGGACTGGCAGGTGTAGCCCAAGTGGAGAGACTGTCTTGGAATGCGCCTGGCTCATTACAGATAACCTAATTTAAATGTATCCCTCTAGCACAAGGACCTCCAGTGTCTGGCTGCCGGCTGGTAGAGCTGGATTGAGCAGAGAAATCAGAAAGCTATCCAAGGCTGCCACCTTCTCGCAGGCTGGTTATTGTAACCGCTGATCTGATGTGCTTCTTCCTTTGTGGCTTTTGAAATTTTTCCTTCCCTTCCTCCAGCTCTGTTCCGGCGTGTTGTTTTCCCTGGGTAGGTGTCACCCAACTTTATAGAGCCAGAAAAGGAAAAACAAGGTGTTCGAGGGTGGAAATTGACAACTCCAAAACCCACTAGTGAGCTTAGGTTACATTTATTATGAATTAGTATTATTTAAATGTATTGATTTGATATTTCTTTACCAACCTCACTTGGCAGGTGCTTTGCCCCAGTTTGTTTCTTTACAGCTGGTTTAAAGCACCACATAAATGTGGGGCAGTACAGAAATATTAAATCAATGCCTTTAAATGATAAACAGACATGGGGCCAGAGCTGATGTAAATCAGTGTAGCTCCATTGATGTTAATGGGGCCAGATCTTCAACTGGTGTAAATCAACTGTAGTTCCCTTGGCATCAGATTGCCAACTGCTGGGAATTGGGGTGTCACAGAATATCAGGGCTCTCAGTAGGTCATCTAGTTTAACCCCCTGTTCAAAGCAGGACTGATCCCTAACTAAAACCCCAAATGGCCCGCTTGAGGATTGAACTCACACCCCTAGCTTTAATAGGTCAATGCTCAAACCCCTAAGCTATCCCTCCCCTCCTTCCTTCCTTTCTTTCTTTCTTCCTCCCACCCACCCACTGGGGACTCTAGGTAGCCAGCTATCCATCTGACATAACCCACAGGTTTCATTTCTTGAGCCCCACCCCTTTTCCCTTCATGTTTTCTCCTGTTATCTGTGTCCTCCCTCTTCCAGCAAAGCCTCTTGTGACACTTCATAAGGAGGACACTAAAAAAGCAACACTGGATTGTTCTCCCACTTCCCAGATCATCAAGCCCGAGGCTGTGCTTCTGACTTGGGATTTTTATTTTCTGCTTGAATTTCAAAGCTGCTGCTCTCCCGCCCTGTGCATACAAATTGCAGCCTTTACATTGACACTAAGGAAATGCAGATTTCTGCTGTTGCCATAGGAACCTGCATTTGCTGCTTTCCAACTTTCAGCCTAATAACCTGCCCAGTGGGGAGAGAACACTCTGGATCCGTTATTGATCTGTAAAATGTGATTTCTTACGAGAGCTCCGAAGGGCTAGGATTTTCAGTAGCTTCCAAAGAATGTAGGAAGTCTCGGGTAATTAAGGTGCAGGATTGAAAATATGTCTATGCTGCAATCAGTGGTGTGACTGCCCTGGTGCAGACATACCCGGGCCTGTGCTGCCACCGCTTCTCTGCTGTTGTTATTCAAGCTAGCTAGATCAAAGCTAGTATGGGTATGGCTTCATGGGCTGCAGTCACACCTCTGGTTGCAGTCTCAGCACTTCCGAGGACTTGCTGGGTAATCTTGAGCAAGTCACTTCCCCTCTCCAGGCCTCAGTTTCCCCATCTGTGAAATGAAAATAATGTTAATCATAATTTACCGCTTGTGGTGCTCGTTTAAATCACCACGTAAATTCAGGAGGCTGAATTCATTGTCTGTGAAGGAACCCAGGAACTGCCAGACTGGATCAGACCCATGCTCCGGCTACTCCAGTCTCCTTTCTCTGACGGCAGCTAGAACCAGCTTCTTCATTGCACGGTGTATGAATCTTGCAGGGGCAGATGTGGGAGAATTTGCCCCCGTCTTAGGTCTCATTCTGGTCTCTAATGGTTAGAGAACTTTGAGCACCGCAATCAAAGAGGACAGTCATGGGCAAATGTGAAGGTTGGTCTAGTGTCTATGACTCTGGTTTAGAACTCAAGGGGTTAAATACCTAGCTCTGCCACAGATTTCCTATATGACTCTGGGCAAGTCATTTAATCCCCCTTTTGCTTTAGTTCTGCATCTATAAGATAATGTTCCCTTATATCACAGGCATTAGATGAGGATAAAATCTATTCGGGCTTGGGAGGGCCTTAGATACTGCTGCATTGGGAGCTATATCAGAACCTAGATTGAAGTATCAGGCCAAGTCTACACCAGGAAGGCTTTGCCAGTACAGTAACTCCTCACTTACAGTTGTCCCGGTTAACGTTGTTTCATTGTTACATTGCTGATCAATTAGGGAACATGTTCGTTTGAAGTTGTGCAATGCTCCCTTATAACGTCGTTTGGCAGTCGCCTCCTTTGTCCACTGCTTGCAGGAAGAGCAGTCTGTTGCAGCTAGCTGGTGGGGCTTGGAACCAGGGTGGACCGGCAGCCCCCCATCTAAGTTCCCTGTGCAGCAGCTGCCCAGCAGGCTATCAATTGCTGGCAGTTCAGCTGTCCCTTCCCCCACTGCCATGTGCTGCTCCTGCCCTCTGCCTTGGAGCTGCTCCCGGGAGCCTCCTGCTTGCTGTGCAAGGGCGGGAGAGAGGGGGCTAATGTCAGGGTGTCCTCCTTCCCCCTGCTTCTGCACCTCATTTACCCCATCTCCATGGGGGGGGGGGGGACAGGACAGGGCTCAGGACAGAGGGAGCTTCCTGGGAGCAGTTGCTGTCTCAACTTGCTGATCTACTTAACAAGGCAGTTTACTTAGAGTTGGGTCAGCGTACTTAAAGGGGCAATGCACGTCTCTCTCTCACACACGGTGTGTGTCTCTGTCTTTGTCTGCCATGCTGTCTCCCCTCCCTCCATTCGTGTTGCCTTGTAGAGTGTGAGGCTACATTTAACAAGAATGGGTTAACCCTTGAGGGCTCAGCCAAAAGCTAGTTCATCATTTAGCAGTAAGGCATTCCCTGGCAAATATCCCACCCTCTGACTTCACCACCTCAACCGAGCTTCACAATCATCATCGCTGTGAACAGTATTAAATTGTTTGTTTAAAACTTATACTGTGTTTTATTTTGTATATAATGTCTTTTGTCAGGTGAAAAAAATTTCCCTGGAACCTAACCCCCCTATTTACATTAATTCTTATGGGGAAATTGGATTCACTTAACATTGTTTCGCTTAAAGTCACATTTTTCAGGAACATGACTACAACATTAAGTGAGGAGTTACTGTATAGGAATACTGCTATACTACATGAACAAAGCACTCTTAGTGTGGATGCAGCTTATGCCAGCAGTTCTGGGCTTTTGCTGGTATAGCTTATTCCAGCCTCACCCAAGAGAAACATGCTATGTCAAGTGCATTACACTCAGGCTTTTGCTGATAGGGTTATGTCAGTCAGGGATCACATCCCTGACTGACACACCTATACCGGCAGACGTCTTTTGTGTAGACACGGCATCAGTGTTATTGTCACCAAACACGGACTGGGAAGCAAAACATCCCTAGTTACAAGGATTGGGGATTAGTCCTGCTTTGAGCAGGGGGTTGGACTAGATGACCTCCTGAGGTCCCTTCCACCTTGACCTTCTATGAGTCTATGATTGACTTTCTCTAGAGCATCCATTTAGGTTCTAAGGAAATGTATTGCCTTCCTCCATCAAACAAATCTGCATCGTTTTCCAAGGCCTGCTTTACACACGGATTTTGTACCTGTTGGTGTTGACTGTAATTTTTTTACTCACTGGTATAACCCTTACAGTGGATGGAGTGATATTGGACTAAAGATGGCTTATACCAATATAGTTTATATGAGAATACACTAGGAGAGTAGACTCGAGCTCGGAGACTCGCTGCTGTGGGGGTTTTTTGGTAAACAAACTGTCATTCATTTAAAGCCAAATCTATACTAGAAACTTTTGCTGATAAGTAATGTTGGTTAGGGATGTGATTTCTTTTACAACATTTCTATACCAGCAAAGTCTTAGTGTAGACACCACACAAAAAATGCTTTTGCTGCTATATCTTATTTAATTTGGGGAATCAGTAGAATCTATAGCAGCAAAAGAACTCTTGGAGGATTTGCTGGTATATCTATACTGACAAAACTTCTCTACCAAAAAAAATAAATCTTGAGTATAGCTAAATATTGTAAAACTCTGTGTTAGCCATTTTTCACTGGCAAAGCCAGTTGAAATACAGAAAAACATTTCCTGAAAATTTTTTAGTGGGATTTGAGATGGACTCGTTTTACATGAAAATTTTGTGATTTTTTTTTTTTTTTTTTTTAACTCATAGACTTTAAGGTCAGAAGGGACCATTATGATCATCTAGTCTGACCTCCCGCATGATGCAGGCCACAAAGCCGTCCCAACCCCTTTCCCTTGACTCTGCTGTTGAAGTCCCCAAATCCTGTGGTTTAGAGACTTCAAGTAGCAGAGAATCCTCCAGCTAGTGACCCCTGCCCCATGCTGCGGAGGAAGGCAAAAAACCTCCAGGGCCTCTGCCAATCTGCCCTGGAGGAAAATTCCTTCCCGACCCCAAATATGGCGATCAGTAGAACCCTGAGCATGTAGGCAAGATTCTCCAGCCAGACCCTCATTGGCCATTGATACTATTTACCAGCGATGGCACACTGTTTATTTGACTAAAATCAAGTTATCCCATTAAACCATTCCCTCCATAAATTTATCTAGCTTAATCTTAAAGCCAGACAGGTCCTTCGCCCCCACCGTTTCCCTCGGAAGGCTGTTCCAATATTTCACCCCTCTGACGGTCAGAAACCTTCGTCTAATTTCAAGCCTAAACTTCCCCACGGCCAGTTTATATCCATTCGTTCTCGGGTCCACATTAGTACTGAGCTGAAATAACTCCTCTCCCTCCCTGGTATTAAACTCCACTTAGTATTAAAATCTTTCTTTACTTTTTTATTTATGATAAACTATGTTGTCTTACTGAAAATGGCGTATTTTGGTAAGTGAGAATTGTTGATGATTTTGATAAAAAATGTTACAAACTTTTGTGAAAAAAACCAGCCCATTTCTATAATGTCAACCGTTTTTCAGGAAAAGTTTCACGTGAAAAATGCTGACTGAGTCTATTGATTGGAAATCTGAACAGCTTTTCATTTGGATCATATTCATGTCCCTTGTAATTCACTGTTCACAGAGACTCGCACAGGTAGAATTTTGTTTCCATTAATATTTAGGGAGTGGCTGTTCTTACATATACCCATTCTCTTATGAACAAAGGAATTCATCATTTCTTCCCCATTATTCACTATCCGTCAGCTGTTATTTGAGATTTCCCTGTTTAAAACATTTTGATCACCCAATCAGGGAGCAGAACCAATATCACGTGATTTAGGTGATCAGTCACACCCCACAGAGCGAATAGCTGAAGTCGGCAGTTCTCAAAGAACTCAGGATAAAATGTGATTACATAAAAATGGTGGCTCATCATTCCAAAGACTGCTTTGTCACATATAATATTAATAGCCCCATATGCTTATGATTGCACATTACAAAGCAGGTTCTCATTTTACAAACACAGGCAGAGGGAAGGGCCATGACTTGCCACACCTCAGCCAATTGAACCAGGACTAGAAGACACGTTTCCCAAGTCCCAGGCCTGCTTGTGATCTACTAGGCCATGCTATCACACCACATAGGGACTCTGCCTTTCTTCTGCTAAATCACATTAACAGGCGCTTAGACTCCATTGGTACTTTCCGAATGGTACTTTTCCATGCAAGTCGCTGCTATGGTTGGCACAGGGAAGTCACACTAGTGTGAATGGTGATCAGCAGGCATGTGACTGTTAGGCGAGGGGTCCACAAGACAATCCCTCTGCTTGGGTGTCATCCAAAGTATAAAGAAGTTTGAACCCCCTGGTATATACTGTTCTGCTAGCACTTTCCAATAGCCAATGCCTACGTAGAAATCAGGATCGGTTCATAGAGAATGGGTTAAATTTGGTGCCAACTGGCCCCAGCCAAGCATATCACTGTGCTAGGTGCTGTACAAATGCATCATAAAAGGCAGTCCATGCCTCAAAGAGCTTCCAATCTAAATTGACAGAGGGCAGGAGGGGAAGAGAGAGGCAAATTGATCTGCAGGTGAACCAAGAAAAAGAAAGCAACACACGAGCTCCATATATACTGTTCTCATCCATCAAGTGCTGCCTGAAAGTAAAATTCTGGAAGCTCCTATACATAATCATTCTAGAGTGCACCCTATTTGGGAAACTATTTTATCAGAACACCAAGGACAAGCCAAATCACACTTGGAGTTGCAGTTAGTAAGAGATGTTAAGAGTAACAAAAAGGGTTTCTTCAGGTATGTTAGCAACAAGAAGAAAATCAAGGAAAGTGTGGGCCCCTTACTGAATGAGGGAGGCAACCTAGTGACCGAGGATGTGGAAAAAGCTAATGTACTCAATGATTTTTTTGCCTCTGTCTTCACGCACAAGGTCAGCTCCCAGATTGCTGCACTGGGCAGTACAGCATGGGGAGAAGGAGGCCAACCCTCTGTGGAGAAAGAAGTGGTTCGGGACTATTTAGAAAAACTGGACGTGCACAAGTCCATGGGGCCGGATGCGCTGCATCCGAGGGTGCTAAAGGAGTTGGCGGGTGAGATTGCAGAGCCATTAGCCATTATTTTTGAAAACTCATGGCGATCGGGGGAGGTCCCAGATGACTGGAAAAAGGCTAATGTAGTGCCCATCTTTAAAAAAGGGAAGAAGGAGGATCCGGGGAACTACAGGCCAGTCAGCCTCACCTCAGTCCCTGGAAAAATCATGGAGCAGGTCCTCAAGGAATCAATTATGAAACATTTAGAGGAGAGGAAAGTGATCAGGAACAGTCAGCATGGATTCACCAAGGGCAAGTCGTGCCTGACTAACCTAATTGCCTTCTATGATGAGATAACTGGCTCTGTGGATGAGGGGAAAGCAGTGGATGTGTTATTCCTTGACTTTAGCAAAGCTTTTGATACGGTCTCCCACAGTATTCTTGCCGCCAAGTTAAAGAAGTATGGGCTGGATGAATGGACTGTAAGGTGGATAGAAAGCTGGCTAGATCATTGGGCTCAACGGGTAGTGATCAATGGCTCCATGTCTAGTTGGCAGCCGGTTTCAAGCGGAGTGCCCCAAGGATCCTGGGGCCGGTTTTGTTTAATATCTTTATTAATGATCTGGAGGATGGTGTGGACTGCACTCTCAGCAAGTTTGCAGATGACACTAAACTAGGAGGCGTGGTAGATACACTAGAGGGTAGGGATCGGTTACAGAAGGACCTAGACAAATTAGAGGATTGGGCCAAAAAAAACCTGATGAGGTTCAACAAGGACAAGTGCAGAGTCCTGCACTTAGGACGGAAGAATCCCATGCACTGCTACAGACTAGGGACCGAATGGCTAGGTAGCAGTTCTGCAGAAAAGGACCTAGGGGTCACAGTGGACAAGAAGCTGGATATGAGTCAACAGTGTGCTCTTGTTGCCAAGAAGGCTAACGGCATTTTGGGCTGTAAAGTTGGGGCATTGCCAGCAGATCGAGGAATGTGATCGTTCCCCTTTATTCGACATTGGTGAGGCCTCATCTGGATTACTGTGTCCAGTTTTGGGCCCCACACTACAAGAAGGATGTGGAAAAATTGGAAAGAGTCCAACGGAGGGCAACAAAAATGATTAGGGGTCTGGAGCACATGACTTATGAGGAGAGGCTGAGGGAACTGGGATTGTTTAGTCTCCAGAAGAGAAGAATGAGGGGGGATTTGATAGCAGCCTTCAACTACCTGAAGGGGGGTTCCAAAGAGGATGGAGCTCGGCTGTTCTCAGTGGTGGCAGATGACAGAACAAGAAGCAATGGTCTCAAGTTGCAGTGGGGGAGGTCCAGGTTGGATATTAGGAAAAACTATTTCACTAGGAGGGTGGTGAAACACTGGAATGCGTTACCTAGGGAGGTGGTGGAGTCTCCTTCCTTGGAGGTTTTTAAGGCCCGGCTTGACAAAGCCCTGGCTGGGATGATTTAGTTGGGAATTGGTCCTGCTTTGAGCAGGGGGTTGGACTAGATGACCTCTTGAGGTCCCTTCCAACCCTGATATTCTATGATTCTAAGCTCACATAGCAAATCAGTGGCAGAGCCAAGCGTTTCCCAGCATTCCTGAATTTCTGTGCAGCATTGGCTCACGCAGCCTTGAGCTGAGTCACGTCTTCAAAATGCATAATTCGACCATCTCTAAGGAGCACTAGCTCTCCAATCAAAACCCAAGAAAGCGAGACAGCATTGATGCAGCAGGACTTGGCATTTTCCTCTGCACACCCGCCCGGCTTTCTCAATCACTACTCATTTTCTGCAAAGATCGGCTAATGTGCACTTTGTGGTGTTATGTTTTTATCAGGAACATTCATTCTGGAGCATGCTTAGACCCCTGGATAACCTGCTGCTGATTTAATGGCCCATAATGGAAATAAAAACCAAACTATTGGAATGAGTTTCCACCTCTTTTAAATATCCATTTTGAAGCAAACTTGGCACACCTTTTTCACTTCTTCATTGTTTTGGCTTGGCAGGGCCGTTCTCATTATTAATGAATTTTGAGCTGACAGCACTGGGCAAACTCTCCTGGCAAAGATCGCAGCCTTTAGAAGTCAACAAGGCCACCCAGAGGTGAAATGCCGCAAAGCCGCAAAGGGCTGCCTGGGGGGGGGCAAGTGGGGCAATTTGCCCCAGGCCCCACAGGGGCCCCCACGTGAATATAGTATTCTATAATATTGCAACATTTTTTTATGGAAGGGGCCCCCGAAATTGCTTTGCCCCAGGCCCCCTGAATCCTCTGGGCGGCCCTGATGCTGCAGGCACTATAGCAGGTTTGTTGATAGCTTCAGCAGTTCGTGGGCTACCAAAATGACATCAGGGAGTTTGTAGGGTGACCCAGATCCACTCTCAGTCGATGCCCCAGTGTTTGAAGCAGGGACCGCCACAGCTAACAGGACAAACTGTATCAGATTGAGCGAACATGCCCTAGCAGCAGCTGCATCAACTCATGTCCTCTGCAGATTGTCTCAGAAGGGGCTCTGCAAACGTACCACCAGTAGGTTATATTAGCATATGCTGCTAGCAGACGGATGCTCAAGGCATTGCATTATGGGTATTGCCAAGTAGAATTTGGCTCATTGTGCAATTGCAGTACCAAATCCAAAGGCCATTACTCAGAGGCAGCTCTTATGCAGAGGGAAGAGAGTCCAATGGTTTGGACTCTGACCTGGTACTTAGGTTCAAGTCTCTGCTCTAACACTGACTTCCAGGATGACTTTGGAAAAGTCACATGTCTTTCCCATGCCTGAGATCCCCATCTGTAAATAGCAATAATAGCCTTGCCCTGTCTCACAGGGACACTGTGAGGAAAAGTGCATTAAAAAGAGTATGAGGTGGCATCTAGACAGATAGTGAAGATAATGAGAGCTTGTTCCAGTGAGTGCAATGCTTTCACCATTGCATCTGTGGCAATTTTCTTATCAAGGAAAATTTTGAGCTGAGCCTTCACATTACTGTTTAGGGTTAGCAGAGTCCAACCGGCATTTCCTGAAGTACTATGATTAGCACGACCAGCTGAAGTCAACGGAACTCCCAGGGTAAAAGAATTTGACCCTATGTGCGCAGGTTAGGGCATTACCACCCTGCCTTAGGGAGATGGATAGACCAGTTAGCTAGTGCTTCAGAATCATTCCTAGAACCACCACTCAAGAAAACTAAGTTTCTAGTGCACTTGGTGCAATTGCAAAACATTCTTATTAGAATGAGACTGGTCAGAATTTTTCTTCTCATGGAAAATTTTGACTTTTTGTTGAAAAACCCAAAACCCGAAAAGCAAAACTTTCCAGCTGAAACCTACTCCACACCCCCAAATTTTTTGGTCCCAAACTGACAAACTCTGTGGGGGGAAATCAATTTGCTTTATACCACCAAAAATTCAAAAATTGTCAATGAAATCAGACGCTTTCCACACACACACAACTTTCATTTCATCGAAATTCCAATTTTCCACTGAAAAAAAATTGTGATGGAAATTTTTTGACCCGCCTTAGTTATTAAGATTTCACATCATCTCTGATTTCAGTGTTAGGTTCAAGCCCGAAACACCTCCCTTGCTGTGTCCTGCAGTAAGTCATTTTCAAGCCAGCAAACATGCAAATAACTACCCCAAGCTGCAAATCTTCTAAAGGCTTGAAAGAGGAGTAGTTTATACCACTCTAAGACCTGGTCTACACTACACCATTAGGTCGACATAAGCTGCCTTGACCTGTCTTCAGCTAGGTCAACACAAAACAGCGTATGTTGACCTAATGGTGTAGTGTAGACCAGTGTAACTTACAGTATAAGTTCACTTACAGTGTAAGTGTAGACTTAAATTTGGCTCCCACCGAGGTAAGTGCCTCTCTATACCGTCTTAATACCACCTCCCCGAGCGGCGTAGAGTCACAGTCAATATAATTAGGTCAACACAGTGTCAGAGTAGACACTGCCTTGCTAACATTGACTGTTACTGGCTTTCAGGAGCCGTCCCACAATGCCCTGCACTGACAATGCAATCGATACAAGCACTGCTAGTGAGGATACTCTCCCTTGACACACATAGGCGCCGATTTCTGCTCATGCCGGTGGGTGCTCGACCCCCGTCTGCCCCCAGCCCTGCCCTGATTCCACCCTGGCCCCGGCCCCATTCCAACCTCTTCCCCAAAGTCCCCGCCGCAACTCTGCCCCCTCCGTGCTCCTATTCCGACTCCTTCCCCAAATCCCCGCCCTGGCCCCGCCTCCTCCCTTGAGCGCGCCACATTCCCACTCCTCCCCCGTCCCTCCCGGAGCGTGCTATGCTGCCAAACAGCTGTTTGGTGGTGGCAAGCGCTGGGAGGTAGGCGGAGGAGCGGGGACACGGCGCGTGCAGAGGAGGACGTGAGGTGGAGGGGGTGCGGAGGGGAGGTTGGATGCTGGTGGGTGCAAAGCACCCACTAATTTTTCCCCATGGGTGCTCCAGCCCCAGAGCACCCCCAGAGTCGGCGCCTATGCCAACACAAGGAGCCAAGTGTGCACATATACATGATTTAATAACTGCAGTGGCTCTATGCCGACATATGTTAACATAATTTTGTAGTGTAGACCCGGCCTTTCTCGATACCTGCAAATCTCACTGAGGAAAAGCAGAGCTCTATAGCTCACTGCTGCAGAAAGTCATGAAGAAGGGTGCACTGCAAAATAATAGACGCCCAGGGCCTGATTTGTGCCAGGGCACGTCTTCACTACCCGCCAGATCGGCGGGTAGCAATCAATCTATTGGGGATCGACTTATCGCGTCTAGTGAAGACGAGATAAAATCGGTCCCTGATCGCTCTGCCGTCAACTCCGGAAATCCACTGCGGCAAGAGGCGGAAGCGGAGTCGATGGCGGCGCGGCAGCAATCAACTAGCCGCCGTCCTCTCAGCCAGGTAAGTCGTCCTAAAATATGCAACTTCAGCTATGCTATTCACGTAGCTGAAGTTGCGTATCTTAGGTCGACTCCTCCCACCCCCCCACATAGTGTAGACCTAGCCCTAGTATGGCTTGTTTATCCTAACCAAAAGAAGGCTGAGGGGAGATATGATTGCTCTCTATAAATATATCAGAAGGATAAATACCAGGGAGGGAGAGGAATTATTTAAGCTCAGTACCAATGTGGACACAAGAACAAATGGATATAAACTGGCCATTAGGAAGTTTAGACTTGAAATTAGACGAAGGTTTCTAACCATCAGAGGAGCGAAGTTCTGGAACAGCCTTCCAAGGGGAGCAGTGGGGGCAAAAGACATATCTGGCTTCAAGACTAAGCTTGATAAATTTATGGAGGGGATGGTATGATGGGATAGCCTAATTTTGGCAATTAATTGGTCTTTGACTATTAGCAGTAAATATGCCCAATGGCTTGTGATGGGATGTTAGATGGGGTGGGATCTGAGTTACTACAGAGAATTCTTTCCTGGGTGTCTGGCTGGTGAGTCTTGCCCACATGCTCAGGGTTTAGCTGATCGCCATATTTGGGCTCAGGAAGGAATTTTCCTCCAGGGCAGATTGGCAGAGGCCCTGGGGGGTTTTCGCCTTCCTCTGCAGCGTGGGGCTCGGGTCACTTGCTGGAAGATTCTCTGCACCTTGAAGTCTTTAAACCACGATTTGAGGACTTCAATGGCTCAGACATAGGTTTGATACAGGAGTGGGTGGATGAGATTCTGTGGGCTACGTTGTGCAGGAGGTCAGACTAGGTGATCATAATGGTCCCTTCTGACCTTAAAGTCTATAATTCTATGATCTCTATTTGCAATGGGGGGGATCAAATCCCAGTCCAAGTACATCAACCCCACCTCCCCCATCAAGCAGAAACCTCAAAGAAGAATCGACTCATAGCATTCATGGTCTCTAGAGGCTTGTCGACATGGGAACGTTTTTCCATATAGTGGCATTTTTGGTGTGTTGGTTGGTTTCCTATAATTCTACAGGAACAGTGCATCACACCGCTATGCTTAAACCAGCTCCTGCCACTTCCCTTGTGAATCAGAGTCTACAGAATTTTAGAAATAAACTCACAGCATTCTGGATCAGCACCCCAGGGTGCAAGGTTCTGCTGCCAGGCACTAGGCACTGTGGGATTTTTCCTCGCAGTGCATTGCGGAATACCCACTGGAATTCTGGAATTTGGCACAAAGCTTGCAAGCTCCCACAATTCCTTTCCCCATATCCCATATTTCACAAAGAAGGCGTTATAGCCGCCGATCCCTTGCTAAATTCCAGTCCGGTTAATTAATTCTGCTAATCCACATCCCTGTTGCTCTGATTTATGGACCAGACTTACATGCAGTGACCTCAAGGTCAGGGGAGTGCAAAGGCAAGCTTCATGCCACTTTGAACATACACGCAGTGCCTGTGTGGCCCTCAGCTGTAGCTGAGAATCTGTCCCTTAATGTCCTAGTGTGAAGCCCCCAGCTTGTCCCCTGTGAGCATGGCACCTTTAGCAAAGCGACCGTAAACTGTTCTGGCCCTGAAGTAAATTAGAGCAGCTGCTCTGACTGATGCCAGCTGGCTATGATCTTTATGGGATCATGCACCAGTTGAGAATTGGTAGATGATATTCCAACCCCTCCCTCACATGCTCTGATCCCAGGGGGAGATGCATAGCTTGACAGCTGAGAGTTTCCCTGTGCTTGGGGAATTCTCAGCTGGACGGTTCAGACCAGATTCAACCACTTTACACTGCCTGAGCAACACCAAGTGATGTGTCTGGTGGCGAGGGAGGGAGAATCTAGGCCATTCCGTTCAGGTAAAGTAAGAGTGGGACACGGTCACCAGGACCCCGCCGACTTGCCTCATCATGAGGTTGCAGACATTTGATGGCGGAGAGGAATTAATCAGATAAAACCATGGGTGAGCCATTCAGAGAGGAGCTAATAAGATAAAACCACAGGAGAGCCACGTGGAGAAGAGCTAATCAGATAAAACCATGGGAGATCCACGGTAAAACATCAGACAAATAAATTAAGTTACAGGGCATCATTATTATTACTAGCAGTAGTGCAGTAACACCTAGCAGCCCAGTCATGGCTGAGGATCTCAGTGTGTTAGGTGCTGTACATTATTTATTAGGTGTATTATGGTAGCGCCTCGGAGCCCCAGTCATGGTCCAGGACCCCATTGTGCTAGGTTCTGTACAAATACAGAACAAAAAGATGGTCCCTGCTTCAAAGAATTGACGCTCTAAATAAACTAAATATCCAGCCACTGATCTCTTAAATGCTCTCTGTCCATGGTTACTGCTCTGGGGGTATCAGCAAATCTCGGTACCAAGGTGAGAGCTGGTTGAAAATTTTAAAAGAAAAACATAGATTGTAAATATTGGGGGCCAGGAACCATCTTTTTGTTCTGTGTTTGTACAGCGCCTTGCACCATGGGTTTTGCACCTTGCACCGGCTCCATGACTGAGGTTACTAGACATTACCACAACAGAAATAAGAAATAATATAAACATGTACTTTATTACCCACAAAAATATTTTGAAGAAAACAAAACAAAATATTTCATCCAGGGTTTTCATGTGGATTTTTTCAGAAGTTTTCGTCTAAAAAAAATCTTTTTTTTTTCGGTTGTCAGAAACCAAATGAATATTCTGGGTGTTTATGAATTTTTCAACAACCTCCCCAAAATGTTGATGGGAACAGAAATCCTGGTTTCATCAAATACCTGTTTCATGGCAAAAAGTGTTGAGCTGAAATATGTCTGAGTAGCTGAAACCACAAATCCCGGTACTTTCCCAGGGTCAGCAGGGGACCCTCTGAGCCAGAGAAAGCCCCAGGACTCATAAGATTTGAAGCAAATGTCTGGCCCAGCAGAGCAAGAGAGCCAGGGCTGTCATGGCTGTGACAATTTAAATGAGCAAGATCTTGAAAAATTATGAGCAAGATTTTAAATTCCTCACTGAAACAGGCCACAAAATCCTCCCATCTCAGCAGCCCAAGAGCATAAAAACTGGCTTAAAATGAATCCCAAAATGAAACGAGGCATCACGATCGTATTTCACACGTTTCGTTCCACAGCATGTTGCAAATCACCGGCTGACCACTGCTGAAATGCAGCCTCCTCTGGAGTAGATGGGGCAAGCTATCACCCAACACAACAGTGGAAGGAAAAGGGAATTCTGGCCAAGTGTGGCAGGGCACGTGCCAGATCTTCCAGGAAGTACTGCAGGATATTTATTGACCAAGAAGTCCAGACAGTGAGTTCTGTGGGCAGAGAGGGAGTTGGCCAGGAGGCATTAAAGGTTTGGGTATGAGGGCACTGGGGAGGCTGGGGGGTTGTTGTAGGTCTGCAGGTCAAGGAGCTGGGGTGGTTGGATACTCAAGGGTGAAAGAGATGGGGGTCAGAGAAAGGTGCAATGGGGCTATGGCGACAAGAAGCATTTGGTTGGGATGAGGTTTGGAGAAGTTCTCACAAACCTGCAAAGTTAAAGGGTGCTGGGCAGCTTATCTGAACTGAGCCCCGAGACCCACAAGGCTTACCCATCACTGTTGTTAAGGAAAACACTGCCACAAACGTTCCTCACCTGGAGAGCGACACGTCACAGCACTTGCTAGGATCCCCTGCAAAAACGAAGTCTCACTCCACCAACTGCGGCTCAGTCCTCAAACCCAGCTCCCCCCGGCAGGAGCGCTGCTCACCCCCACTGCACCGGTGAGATGGGCTCACACTAGGACGGCATCTGAGACCCTCAAGCCCTGCCAAGATTCCTGTCCTGCATTGGGAATCTCCCCTGCTTCGCTTTGGACCTCTATCTCCACTATTCCATTCCTCTCCCTCCCTGGCTTCGTGGCCAGGCTGGGGAACCTCAGATCTGATGAGCGCCGCTCTGCAATCTGCGATTGCGGCCACTGCTCAGTGGCTCTGTGCTGGGGAATGGACTGATTGGTATAAACGCTCTCCCCAAAGAGAACGGAGATACATTGACCTCCTCCTAAGGATAAGGTCAGGATGACAGGTTGATGGATAGAGTTGTTTTGATCCAACCAACATGTACAAGGCAAAGGGTGGTAACTAACCACGTCAACGGGGCAACATGTAACTTGTTTGTATATGTGCATTAAAGAAAGGTCACAGGATGTGTGTCTTTGGCCAGCCGAGGGGGGAATGGAAAGTCCCACCATTCACTGACCTGAGTTTGTTGCAATGGGCATACACGTTAGTGTATTGTAACCATAGGCGCTGAGTTTTATTTTTCCCCCGGGATGCTCACCCCCGCTCTGCCCCAAGGCCCTGTCCCCTGAGGCCCTGCCCTCTCTCCGCCTCTTCCCGCCCCCACTCCAAGCCCTCTCCCGAAGCCTCCACCACTCACTGCTCTCTCCCCTCCGCCAAGCTCCTCCGCCAGCCTCCAAAGAGCTGATCAGTGGCACCGCCAATCTTCTGTGGATGGTGGGTGCTGAGCACCCATTATTTTTTCCCATGGGTTTCCAGCCCCAGAGTACCCATGGAGTCGGCACCTATGGCTGTAACCATTGAGCCAGGGCATTAGGACCTCTGCGTCATCGACAGTAAACCTGGCTGGGTGCCTTCATTGCTGAAACAGGTCTGTGGGCTTTTGGCCAGTTCGATCGAGGTCTGCTGCGTCGGCTCTCTGCACAGAGCCAAGACAGCACACAGAAAGAACATGTGCACACCCAGCCAACGACCAACAACAGCTGTGACCACAAGCACCCCTGCTTTCACACCCTACACACGATTGTAATCATCTTTGTACACAATACAAAATATGCCTGGTGAGATATCACTTGAAAACTAATAACTCGCTGGTCAATAATCTGATGGCAGAATGTACATAGCAATAGTATATGCAACGTTATGAATTCCCCCTGTGTGATGTTATATGCAAAAGCAGACAGCCCTGCCTAGGCAAAAGCTGTTGAACAGGCCTATCCTAAACAAAGGCATGTGTGTTTATCTCAGTTTACACATAAGTAATAACCAGGGTCCTTGAGACAGCAGGCAGAGGAGGTGGCAAGAAATAGAATGATTTGTGTTTTAGCGAACACAAATGGGGAAAGCAAGAGCAGGGAGCTTCCTTCACCTCCAGGCTCCATGTTGCCTTCCTCACTGTTCGGATAAACTTTGCTTTTTGGGGTAACCCTCAGAAGAATCCACTTCAAAGGTTCACTGGGCTATCAAAGAACGGGGCAGAGAACCCCACATTATCTCTCGCTCTTTCACCTCAGAAGACAAAGGCATCAGCACCTTTGGGCCTCTAGGAGAGCTCCTGACCAAGGAAAGGGGCAGTCACCATCTTGCTGGAAGCCTGCGGGTGAAAAAGGCCATCATAAACAAAGCCTTGAACCAAAACTTGATGGATTAAGTCTTAGACGTTTCAGATGGTTCTTTATTTGTTTTGTTTTATTTATTTGTTTATTTATTTCAGACTTTTTATTTGCTCATAACCACTTCTAACTTTCTCTCTTATATGTTAATTCAGTTGAAATCCTATCTTCTCTTGTTACTAAACTTATTTTAGTTTTAATCAAAACCCATCCAGGGCTGTATTTAAACTGAAGTTAAAGTAACAAACTGTTGAATATTGACTCTTTACGGGGGCATTGAACCTCACTAAGGGAACTACTCAGAAGGGGGCTGGACAGTGCACATTTCTGAGAAAACTGGGAACGGGGAGTGTGTTAGGGTCACCCTGCAAGTAGTAACCCAGGCCGGTGGAAGTCAGAGCGTGGCTGGGGTGTTGCTGGCAAGCTGCTGGGGGTCAGAGCTGCTGGACCAGGCTGCAGCTATCCTGAGACACTTAGGATGGGACCGGCATGCTGGTAGGTTGGTTGTGAGAGGCCCAGGTGGGGAGCAGCAACAGCAAAGCATCGTGAGGCAGTAGATCAAAGGAGGGTGGTGTCATGATCCCCATGATTAGACAGGTAGGTAGACGGAGGGGCTGTGAATGGCAATAAGCAGAGAAGTAGAGAACTGGTGGGAGTTCTCCACGCAGAATGAAAACAGCAGAGGTCTGCAGTGCGGATCAGTGAGGGGAACTATGCCCACAGGGAGCACGTGCTCAGCCTGCAGGTGCTTGTAAGTGCAAGAAAGAAGCGAGTACCCAGGGGCTGGCAGGTGCTACAGCCCTCCAGCTGCTGCCCATTAACTTCCGGCATGTCTGCAGGCAAACGCATTTTGAGCAGGCAGAGACATTTGATTGGAGTGGGGGGTGTCGTAGCACCAGCCACCAGAGCTCCTCCTGGGGGACAGATTGCCCTGGAGTGGGATTACCCAGCACAGGAGTGTACAACCTTTCCCTAGTCCCTTATTTTTCTTTTTTATGGTCTCACCTTCTGCACTGCCTTTATATTATTCCAGGCAGCACCGTGGTGCAGTGCGGAAGGCAGACGAGGAAGAAAGAACCGTCCTCTCGCCCTCCCAGCCCCCCACCGCTGAATTTCCAAACCCTGGTCCAGCTGCTAAGAAGCAGGGTGGCGACAACAAGCAACAACAACGGCGGTTCCCAAAGTCTGCTGGGCAAACCGCTTCTGTATTCAGCGCCACCGCTTCCAAACCAGCCAATTACGAGAAATAGCTCACCTCGTAAATATCATAGAATATCAGGGTTGGA
The DNA here is from genome assembly GCF_027887155.1 of Malaclemys terrapin pileata. Classification (NCBI taxonomy): domain Eukaryota; kingdom Metazoa; phylum Chordata; order Testudines; family Emydidae; genus Malaclemys; species Malaclemys terrapin. The sequence continues at coordinate 7,224,746 of NC_071527.1, read as the reverse complement.
AGGGACCTCAGGAGGTCATCTAGTCCAATCCCCTGCTCCAAGCAGGACCAATACCAGGGGGAGAGGTAGAAATTGCGGGGGTGGGGGGTGGAGAATGACGGGTGGGTTAGAAGCAATGCTTCTCGGAAATGGCTCTTTGGCCATGGCAAAAAAAAACAAAAAAACGGGGGGGCTGCCCAGAATTGATGTTTGCTCCTCAGCAGGGTCTGTGCAGTTTATGAACTTATTCCACCATCTAGTTATTTCCTGAATGGAGAACCAATGGTAGTCAATTTTTACAGCTCTCCCTCCCCCCAACCACACACACACACACACACACACACACACACCCCTAATGCCATGGCAGTCATTTCAGGCTGAGAGGGCAGTGGGGAGCTGTCAATTCAGACAGTGGAATGCATCAGGATCCAAAGAAAGATTCAGCTTGGCCTGGAAGCAGATCGCGGTGCAATTAGCACGGTGCCGGTTTGTTAATACGTCTGGGCTTTGCTGGGCAAATAAACACCCTCTTTCAAGGTGGATGAGTCACCTGGTTTTTATGACGCATTGATTTCTCTATCAATCTTCTTTAAGGCCTCCTAGATTCTTCTCTGCTGCTGCTTTTCCAAATTGTCATTCACTGCCAGCTCTGCTTACTCCCGTGCAGAAGATGGAGGGGGGGGGGCACGGTTGCCTTGGCAACCGTAGCTATGGAGTCCATTCCCAGAAGCATCCATACCAAATTCTCTGCTTCTCTATCTCCTCTCTCTTCTTCCCACTGTCCCCCCCACACACACACACACACCAACTCCCCAAATGACAGCCTGGTTAACTGCCCAAGATATATAAAGTGATTCAATGCCTGAAATTTCCAGCCCAGCGATATTATCGAGGTGCATGAAATTCACAAGTTGATTCCTTTATGGATGTGTAAACTTGAGTTACATCCCGTTCCGCTTCGTTCCCGTTACAAGGGCTCACAAAATTCGGTGCTGGCAATACGACCTGACATGGTGCTCAGTGTCGCAGGGTGAACTGGTGCTTTTGCAGAGGGCTCCAGCCAGGTTATTGGCAGGGAATGAACCTGGGAACCGGGTGGCCCATTAGCCAAGAGGAAGTAGCTGACTCAAAACGCTATTTCATGGTCCTACCACTGGGTGGGGACAAAAAGCCAGACTGCATCAGCATGGGTTGCAAGCCATTCATGCTCTGAGTTCTGTGGGTTGCTCATTCCTTGGCCCCTATCCCTCAGCCCATCAGCAGATCACATGAGATTTCCACCATCTTGAAACTTATGACATCTCCATCATGATAGAGATCTCCTGGGAGTGACCCTACTAGCAAAACTTCCAGCAGCTTGGGAGATCTCCACCACCTACATACAAACTAGCACAGGAACCTGGCTCTTTTTGGATCACATCCAGAAACGAAAACATCGAGGTGGGTTTGGATTCAAGGATTCCAATCTGACGTATGGAACCTGAAGAGGTCCAGATTCAACATAGGTTCCATTTTTAGCCAGCTTCTAGGCACAGATAGCATTGGTTGACAAAGCAATGTCATGGTCATATTTGCTTTGCCACAGGCTTTCAAATGGAGACCTTGGCTTTTGGGAGATTTCTCAGATTTGGGACCTTTCTTCAGTAATGAAATTTTCGACTTTTAGCCAAGTCACGGTGCTATTGTTATTATTAATGTCTTGCAAATCTAATTTGCAGGAAACAGGACTGTCAAACTTGGGACTGGCATGAAACCCAATCAGGGCAGCTCACAAGCAGAGCTAGGCAAAAATATTCTATTGAAATGTTCTTCGGATGGAAATTGGCTATTTCAATGAAACAGACATTTTTGCGAAATGTCCATTTTTCATCCAAAATTTTCAGGTTCTTATCAGAAGCCCCCCAGCTGACATTTGTTGGTCTTCAGCTGTTGAAAATTCGAAGGAAAAAATAATCAGTTTTGGTGTTTGCGACAAAACTCCCCAAAAAGGTGAAGAAAAATGTCTATAAAAAACATTTTTTTGTTGTTGTTTTAATTATTTTTTTTTACATGGAATAAAATCATAACAGTCTGGGTAACCAGCACGTCACTCCTACGCGAGGTAGGTTGCTACACTGGACACGTGTCTTTCTCTATGCCAGTTTCATCCCGACAGCCTGCTGACTCAAAGCTGGTTTTCCACCTGGCAAAACAGTCCACTATGCCCAAACTATGAATAAACTAGGGCCCAGGTCATTAGAGGTAATCAATGGGAATGGGATACTTAAATATCTTTGAGGATCTGGGCTGTCGTTTCAACTGGAACAACAGCCAGCCTTGATTGAAAGACTCCAAGTGAAGGGGAGTTGTCCTAACAGTTAATAATCCTCCCTGTTAAGCATTTGCACTTTATATGATCTTTCAGCCACAATGAATTTTTCTAGCTTCAGTTTACATCCCCTGGCTCTTGGAGGTTTGCTCTTGGCGCTGGGGATGTAACTCCCAGCTCAGGTAGATATACCCATGTGCGTTAAAAATAGGAGTGTAGCCTCAGCAGCAGGAGTGGTTTGCTACCCCAAGTATCCTCCCATCCGAACCCCTAAGCACGTGCTCAGCACCCGGTCCCTCATGCTACCAGGGCTACAATGCTATTTTGAGCACCCCAGCTTGATCAGAGCTAGAGCTGGTATGTCTATCCAAACTGGAAATGACATCTTCAGCTCCAGCATAGACACATGCTTGTTCTGCCTTTGTCCGCTAGATGAGAGAGACTTCTAGCATCAAGTATCTCACCATGCAGGAACTTCTAGCATAGGCACAGGCTCTGTGGGTTCTCAGGGGGCTCAAGCACCCATGGAGAAAAAATACAGGGAGCTCATATAACACTGACAGACTCCGGTCGTCAGCGGGTGGGATTAAACCTGGGGCCTTTAGAGCTTAGTGCATGAACCTCTACCGCATCAGCTAAAAGCCTGTTTGCTACTAGCTAAGGCTGTAGAGCAGACCCATGGAACTCTGTCTCTGTAAGGAGGCTCGTTGCCACTAGATGGGACAGAGCGCCACCCCCAGAAGGTGTGTGGGTTACACTCAGCACCCACGGGGCTGGCCGGGTTTGCTGCTCTGGCGGCCCTGGGGCTGACCCTAATCTCCCAGCAGCTTTTCAGCAGCTCCCCCCCAGCAGCTCTTTAGCAAGGTTGCACCAATCAGCTGTTAAGCGGGGCTGCCCCGACACTCACTCCCTTCTGCCCCGTCCTTCCCCCTGCCCTTAAGGCAGGAGGGGGCAGAAAGGAGGGAGTGGGGGCCAGGAGGCGCTCAGGGGAAGGGGCTTCGGGGAGGAGGCGGAGCCGGGGTGGGAAGAGATGGAGTGGCGGCGGGCCCCAGGGACGGAGTGGGGCAGGGCCTCGGGGGATGGGGGCAGAGCCAGTGTGGGGTACCCACAGGCAAAATATGAAAGTCAGTGCCTATGACTTCTAGGCCACGATTAAATTACTTCTTAAGCTTCTCTTCTGCACATTGTTCGCACTGCGAGTAAAGGAGCAGAGATGGGGCAGAGAGAAAAATCAGACTAAATAGTCAACATACTGCATGCAGCTCTGCTGAGGTGTCCCAGGACAGGCCTTCCCACTACCTCATGCAAGCGTCTCTTAGCCAGAAAGCCATGGCTTGTTTTTCAAACTGAATCACCCTTGGAAATTGAAAAGCATCTAAATTACAGGGCAGGCGGTGGAGGAAAGAGTCCTGAACTCAAATAAGCGTCCATGGCATTAAAATTAGCACCGCGTCTGGCCAGCTCAGCAGAAGAGCTGCGGACCGAGTGGGCCTTTAACTCTATCTCGCCTATTGAGACTTTAAACTCTCTGAGGCAGGGGATGCCTCTCACTAGGTGTTTGCACCACACCTAGTGCCAGGGGCCCCCCGATCTCAGTTGGTGCAGCCTCTGGGCACCGCTATAACCCACAGAACAATGAGAAAGATGAGCCAGGCTTTGGGAACCGCGCTCGATGGGTTTCACCCATCCTGAGCAACCCGCAGAGAACGCTAGCGGCACACACATAGATCCATGGGCCTGGCCAGGAATGAATGTGGGCCGCCGGTCCCGAGCAGCGTCGGATCTTCCCTTCATTCACAATCTCATCGCCCGTGCCACCCTTCCCCACATCAGTCAGAAGGTGACACTCCTCTCCTAATAGGTCTCCTGACGGGATGTGTTAATTAAGGTATAATATATTCCGGGAAAGGCGACAGTACTATCATGCCTTTTATTTAATTATTTGTTTATTTTAATGGCCGCTTTTAACAGCCTGCGTGGAGCCCCCAGTGACTTGGCCAAGGGAGATGGGGGCGGGTTGTACTCTCTAAATAAAAGTTATTCTTAATTATTCTGACCTTTTCCTTGTTCTGTAACAGAGCTGGCTTGGCCCTTCCTAATGTCCCCGGCTTGCGGCAGCATCCTCCTCCAACGGGCGGGGAGGAACTTCCACATGGGCACGTCATGCCGTAATTGTCCACGAAAAGCTTTGTGACCTTTATCTCTGATGCACCTGGCATGGGCCACTGTTCGAGGAGCTAATGGACTAGATGGACCGTTGAGCTGATTTGCTGTGTTGATCCCGATTTCCAACCGAGCAGCAGCAATAAGCAGTGAACCCAGAAAATATTGGCAAGGTTAAACTCTACCAGGCAACAGCTTGAATAGGATGTGAAGCCGCCACTATGTATTGTGGTTGTACCTAGGGGCTTCAGTCATTGTGCGAGGCGCTGTGCAATATTTATTAGGTGTATTACGGTAGTGCCTATGAACTCCAGTCATGGACCAGCACCCCTTTGTGCTAGGTGCTGTACACACATAGGACAAACAGCTAGTCCCTGCCACAAGAAGCTTACAGTCAAGTATAAGGTCTTATCTACGTGGGGAAATTGCCTAGAAGAGCTCAAGTCTTTACAGGCAGGTGATCTGAGTTCATCGGAGGCAGCAATAGTGACTGGAAGGTGTCACCATCTGAAGCGTGTTCGGTAGCCACCACGTAATGAGTTCGGCCCAGATCCTCAAAGATATTTAGGTGCCTCACTCCCATTGATTGGAATGAGCTGGACCTTTGAGGTTCTGGACCTTAGCTCTTAGTGGCTTAGTGTTGTCCGTAGTTACCACTGCTGGAAGCAGAGCTGGTTGACAATTTCTTTAAAAAGAGAGACAAGGTGGGTGAGGTAATATCTTTTATTGGACCAGCTTCCGTTGGTGAGAGAGACCAGCTTTAAAGCTTACCCAGAGCTCTTCTTCAGGGCTGGGAAACTCACTCAGGCCGTGTCTACACTACAAAATTATGTCGACCTAATTTACACCAGCATACAGCCACCCCAGTTCCTCAGCTGAGACCGGTTAGACTAGATAATCAGACTGGTCCCTTCTAGCCTTTAAAATCTAGGACTACAAGTCCAAGGACACAGTGAGCTCCTAAGTCACGTAGGCACTTTTGAAAATGTTGCCCATTTCCCTTATTCTGTTGAACCCGCTCGCTCATTTCTAGCCCAGAGCCTACGGTGGGTCTGTATCCCGGCAAAAGGGAGCGTTAATTATAGCCTTCAATGGGAATGAATTTTCTGGTAATTATTTCGCTAACATTTTTGTCGATGTCATAATGATTCTTCCCCGTTCGATGTTTATCAGTACAAAAATGAACATTGATTGGCCAGTGGCAATCGATATGTGCTCTAAACACCTCTTGATTCATCCCTAATATAAAACCGCCACCCCCCTCGGTTAAATCCACAATTCCCGGCAACCCAGTGGAGACAGACTGGGGACACGCCTGAAGCTGCAGTGTAGCCTGGCAGACAGAGATGCTGCTGGTCGACTCTGTGCCAGCGAGTGAAGGGGAAGGGGGATTTTGTTTCTTCCATGAGGATCTTTGTGCTGACAAGGACAATGGTGAAGGAAGAAAGAGCATGAGTCAAGGTCTTTTCCTGGCAGCGCCTGGGGTGGGGGTGGGTGACTCAAGCCCTTTATTCTCTTACTGACAGTGCGGGGGTGAGGGTCTGTGTGATGTGAACTCCTTCCTGGCCACATCTCTGAGCTCACTGCTGAGAAGTAAAAAGAACAGGAGTACTTGTGGCACCTTAGAGACTAACAAATTTATTAGAGCATAAGCTTTCGTGGGCTACAGCCCACTTCTTCGGATGCATATAGAGTGGAACATATATTGAGGAGATATATATACACACATACAGAGAGCATGAACAAGTGGGAGTTGTCTTACCAACTCTGAGAGGCCAATTAAGTGATAATCAAGATAGCCCAGTACAGACAGTTTGATAAGAAGTGTGAGAATACTTACAAGGGGAGATAGAGTCAATGTTTGTAATGGCTCAGCCATTCCCAGTCCTTATTCAATCCTAAATTGATTGTATCTAGTTTGTATATCAATTCCAGCTCAGCAGTCTCTCGTTGGAGTCTGTTTTTGAAGTTTTTCTGTTGTAAAATATCCACCCACAGGTCTGTCATTGAATGACCAGACAGGTTAAAGTGTTCTCCCACTGGTTTTTGAGTATTATGATTCCTGATGTCAGATTTGTGTCCATTAATTCTTTTGCGTAGAGACTGTCCGGTTTGGCCAATGTACATGGCAGAGGGGCATTGCTGGCACATGATGGCATATATCACATTGGTAGATGTGCAGGTGAACAAGCCCCTGATGGTAAGGCTGATGTGATTAGGTCCTATGATGATGTCACTTGAATAGATACATGGACAGAGTTGGCATCGGGCTTTGTTGCAAGGATAGGTTCCTGGGTCAGTGGTTTTGTTCAGTGATGTGTGGTTGCTGGTGAGTATTTGCTTTAGGTTGGGGGGTTGTCTGTAAGTGAGGACAGGTCTGTCTCCCAAGATCTGTGAGAGTGAGGGAGCTGAGAAGTAGGAGCTGTTCTCACCATGGGTTTCGTTTCCCATTCCCCTTCCCAGAGTCCCTCCTAAGACCAGGTCTCCAACCTGGAGGGTGGCTCCACCAAGAACTGAGCCTTGAGTTCCAGTTAGCGGTATGGACGGGGAGCACCCATTAAGGCCAAAGTCTTCAGTGATCACGCTCGGATCTTCTTTTTCCACCCACCCTTCCACTAAACAGAACCTGGACGGCTCTTCATACTGGGGCCCCTTCTTCTGACATTAGCAGAGTTCTGGAATCTTTCATACATTCCAAGATTCCAAGGCCAGAAGGGACCATCAAGACCACCTAGTCCAACATCCTGCATGACACAGACTACAGGATTTCCCTGAATTAATTCCGGTTTGAATAGGAGCTTTTAAAAAACAGCCAATATTGATTTAGAATTGCCTGTGATGGAGAATCCACCCAGCCCTAAGGAAGTTGTTCCAATGGTTAATTGCCCTCATGCAGAGGCACGGACTCCATGGGTGCTCCAGAGCTGTTCAGCTGTGTGCAGAAGGCATTGGAAGGGACGGGGAGGAGCAAGGATGCGGTGTGCTCGGGGGAAGGGGCAGAAAGAAGCATGGAGAGGCAGGGCTCAGCAGGGGTGGGAAGAGGCGGGGCGGGGTGGGGCCTTGGTGGAAGGGGTGGAGTAGGGGTGGGAAGAGGTGGGGTGGGACTTGGGGGTAGGTGGGGGCAGGGCCTAGGGTGGAACAGGAATTGAGCACCCCCAGGAAAAATTAGAAGCCACTGCCTGTGCCCTCACGGCTAAAAATTTTGCGGCTTATTTCCAGTCTGATTTTTTCCAGCTTCGACTTCCAGCCATTGGATCTCATTAGACCTTTGTCTGCTCGAGCGAAGAGCCCATTATTAAATATTTGTTCCCCATGTTGGTACTTATAGACTGTGATCACCCCTTAGCCTTCTCTTTGTATAAGAACCCGTATAGAATAGATAGAATCGAATGTGTTAAGCTCAATAGATTAAGCTCCTTGAGTCTATTGCTATAAGGCAAGTTTTCCAAGCCTTTAAATCTTTCCCGGTGGAGCCTTGCCATATTCTAAGTGGAAATTGCTCTATTTACACACGTGCACCAATCCTGTTATGAGATGGACCACATCCACGTTCGTGTGGCACAAAATTCTTGGTTGCTTGGATCCTGGCCTTCCATTCCTGTCCCCTTAGGATGGCCTAAGGGCCACAGAGCTGCCTGGAATCCCCACTCTGCTGAGTCCTGCTTCCCCGCCCTAGTATCCTTTCCTCCAGTACACTCCTACGCTGGGACCTGTGAGGGGGACCTCAGAAGGAAGTCTGCTGCCATGCCTGAACCATGAGCAATCCTCCCCCATCAGCATATGGGGCTTTAATCATTCATAATTAGTACTATTATTTCTATTGCTTCTAGGAGGCCCAGTCATGGAATAGGACTCCAATGTTCTAGGTGCTGTACATTATTTATTTGGTATGTTATGGTAGCACCTAGAAGCCCTTGCCATGTACCTGGACCCCACTGCTCTAGGCATTGTACTTTATGTATTAAGTGTATTAAGGTAGCACCTAGCGTGATGGGTTCCTGGCCCATCAACATAAGAATGGCCAGACTGGGTCAGACCAAAGGTCCATCTAGCCCAGTATCCTGTCTTCCAACAATGGCCAATGCCAGGTGCCCCAGAGGGAATGAACAGAACAGGGAATCATCAAGTGATCCATCCCATCGCCCATTCCCAGCTTCTGGAAAACACCATCCCTGCCCATTGATGAACCTATCCTCCATGAATTTATCTAGTTCTTTTTTCAACCCTGTTATAATCTTGGCCTTCACAACATCACTGGAGTGCCTAGGAGCTAACGTAATACACTTAATAAATAATGTACAGCGCCAAGCACAGTGGTCCGTGTCTGGGTCTCTTAGGAACTACTGTAACACTTAATAAATGACATAATAATGAAACAGGACCATTTTTATGGCACCAGATTAATTTTTTTGCTGAGAAGGGCTGGATTTTGCTCACAAAGTATAGCTCTCTGTCTCCCTCTTGTGGTCACACCAGGTATAACACCCTCTGAGTCGAATACTGCCTCCTCCTTAACGGAGCAGTTCTGTTAGCTTAAGCACTAGAAGTTTGCACTTGTAGTGCCAACGGCCCCAGGTTCAATTCCTATGGGAGGGGCCTCATTAAGCTTGTGGTTTCCTAATTACAGCAGCAATTTCTTTCATCTTCAGCAGAATATGGAGATTAAAATTCATCATTTTCTTAAAACCCAGCCAGGATTGAAAAGGCAAACCACATTCCTCACCCACTGTGTGTGATTTGCTGGGGGGGCGTGGGGTAAAACAACAAGGAGACCCAAAGCCATCTGAGGTTACCGAAGAGCTGGCCTGTAACCCTGCGTCAGCAGCTTTAAGGGGAAAAGCTTTGACTAAATTACAGACGTTCACACTGCCTGAAAATGGTTTCAGGCTACAGAGGGAAGATTCCGCCAAGTTCCAAGGCTGACATATCTCTGCATGCACAGACTCCAACAGGAGGTTTTCCAACTGGGATTATTTTATTTTTTTACCATGCGTATCGGAGCAGGGTGCATGATAAAAACAAAACACCACAACGCCCAGGATCCGGACAACCCTAACCTGCCAGAGGTCGGTGCGCACTATGTGGCTTCGGCACAATCCGAGCAAACGACCCTGCTGTGGCTGAAACGCATATTGACCCTCTCAGAATGTGGCAGGGAGCAACTGGAGAATGGGCTGGAGGAGGTAACATAACGCTGCCCTCTTCTGGATGGAATCAGAACTGCTCGACTGTGGGTCATAGCTCCTATACTGCTAACAGGATTAACCCACATCTGCCTTCTGCAGGGTTCTTACACCTTCCTCTGAAGCATCTGGTGCTCACTACTGTCAGAAATGGGATATTGGACTAGATGGATCTTGGATCTGGTCCACTCTGGCAACTCCGTTTGCATCCCTCTTTGGCTCAAGTACCAAAGAGCTGTGCTTTAGCAGCCTGAGGCTCTAGCTGCAGGAAGGTCCATGTGACCCCAGAGCTTTGTGCAGTGACACCTGTGACGTTCAGAAATGGCTCCAATCCTAACAGACACTTGTCGCTCCGGATCTTTTTTTGATTTTTGGCAGCAGAGTTTCATTTTCCTTTCTGCTGCAGTGAGGAGACCAGGACTCCGGCAAAACACAACCCTGCCCTCTCCTGCCTCTGCTCCCAACACCCTGTCTCTGCCTTGCGGTGAATGCCAAGCCCAAAACGTCTGCTCAGCTCAGCAAGTTCCTTCTTGTCGTCCTCGTAGGGCTCCTGAGAGCAAGCAGGAGAGAGCGCGTCAACCAGAAACCTCATGGAATTTGCAGCCAGAAACTGACCAGGATGGCTCTGGATTCATGGTGCAGCAGGACTGGGGTTCACCAGTTATCTGTGCTCATGCCAACACTCAAAGATGGGGGCAGCAGAGTTGGGGTATCACCTGGGCACTGAGACTGGGGGCAATCGCGGCACAGGGAGCCAAACTCCTGCAACAAAACACAGGCTCCCCTGATCCTCAACTCGCAGGTTCCCCCTCTGTTCCCTCCGACCCCCATTGCAGCCTGGCCCAGCTGTCTCTGTCTAATCCCAGCCTGAGCTGTGCTGTGTGAACCTGTCAAGCCCCGACCCTGCTGTTGAGGGCTAGTAGCACTCAGGGACTACTTGTAAAGTGCTTCAGAGACTCACTTGCAAGATGACAGCAGCTCAGTGTGACTGCTACAGGCTCAGTCATGGGGAGAGGATTCTTTGGGGCTCTGTGAGCTGCCAGCGAGGAACGAAGGTCCCCTGGCTTCAATCTCAGGCATGGCCACACGCAGGACACAGCCACCCCTCTCCATGGCACTGGCAGGACGAGTCCTCTCTGCAGGTTGTCACATGGAGCTTGCTGCTTCTTCCCCCTCCCCAAAATCATAATCCTCCACACCATCAGAGAAATGAGCCAGGACCTCTGTGATGGGTTTGGTCACAGAAACCCTCTTGGGACTGTCACCCGACATGCTGGAATTACCTCTGAGCCCATTTTCCCTGCCAGCTTGGGACTCCAGAACCCTGCCTTGTTGAGCCAGACACGCTAGCCTGCTGCAACACAGACCCAGGGTCCGGGCTATGCCCCCAAAGCTGCAGGCTTTAAGTGAAAACAGCTCTGCGGGTTTCAAGCCTCCAACACCCAGAGACCCAGTTCCCAATGGGATCCAAACCCCAAATAAATCTGTTTTACTCTGTATAAAGTTTATACAGGGTAAACTCATAAATTGTCTGCCCTCTATAACACTGATAGAGAGATATGCACAGCTGTTTGCTCCCCCAGGAATTAATCATTTACTCTGGGTTTATTAATAAACAAAAATGATTTTATTAAGTATACAAGTAGGATTTAAGTGGTTTCAAGTAATAACAGACAGAACAAAGTAAGTCACCAAGCAAAATAAAACAAAAACACGCAAGTCTAAGCCTAATACATTAAGAAACTGATTACAGGTAATATCTCACCCTCAGAGATGTTCCAATAAACTTCTTTCACAGACTAGACTCCTTCCTAGTCTGGGCCCAACCCTTTCCCCTGGTACAGTCCTTGTTAGTTCCAGCAGCATCTCAGGTGGTAAGCAGGGGGCATTCTCATGACTGGCAGCCTCCTTTGTCCTGCTCCACCCCCTTTTATAGCTTTGGCATAAGGTGGGAATCTTTTGTCTCTCTGGGTCCCTGCCCCTCCTTCTAAATGGAAAAATGCCAGATTTAAGATGGATTCCAGTATCATGTGACATGGTCACATGTCCTGTGAGACCTCATTCTTCATTACCCACTGGCTGGCCCACACGTACACAGGAAGGTTTGCAGGTAAATAAACCATCTACAACCAATTGTCCTAGTCAATGGGAGCCATCAGGATTCTAAACCACCATTAATGGCCCTCACTTTGCATAATTACAGTAGGACCTCAGAGTTATATTTCATAGTTCTAGCTTTAGATACAAGAATGATACATGCATTCAAAGAGGATGAACACACTCAGCAGATTATAAGCTTTGTAATGATACCTTACAAGAGACCTTTTGCATAAAGCATATTCCAGTTACATCATATTCACATTCATAAGCATATTTTCATAAAGCATATGGAGTGCAACATCGCAACCTCCATTAACGAAGCAGCACAACACCCCAATGTCTGGCAGGGGCAGGTTTGTTACCTCCATTTTACAGAGCCAGAATCACTCCCCCAAGTTCACACACAGCAGTGCCGGGACTAGACCCCACCCACCCCAACTCCCACTTATCTGCCCTGAGTTACCAAGCTACACTCCCTCTCATGGCCAGGCCTAGAACCCACAAGTCCTAACTCGACCTCCTGCTCTACTTCCTAGTAGCACTATTATTTAGCCAACACGCTCTCCTAGCCCCAGGAGTCCTCATTCCCAGCTACTGCTCCAGCTACTAGACTACATTCCCTTCTAAGAACTGGGACTAGAACCCAGGAGTTCTTATTCTCCATTGCCTACGCTAGGCAGCCCAGTGCATTCTACCATCTGCCTTGCTGGCCCCGCTTGCCCTCATCTTTGTCATCCATCTCTTCACAGAGACCCCTTCCTTCCTTTCTTCCTCTCCACTGCTCCATCTCTTTTTTTTTTCTCTGCACCAGGGATTCCTCAACATTGGAGGATTTTATTAGCAAGCGCGGCCATTTCCCAATAACCCTAACCGGCAGGAACACTGTACGAATTGCCGTGAGAGGTTCCTAGCTCTGAACAAACTCTGTCTTTCTGGGGCTGACTCTCCAGTACCTCTGTCAATGTCGCATTCGCTCGTGACACCATTTAACCTTTGCTGGATGACTTATGGTTTATCATTAACAAAGCAGGAACTGTCAGGGCCTGACCCAAGGAGAGGCACCACGAGTACACAAGCCTACAAGAATTAGTTCTTGGAACACAATTAAGAAGCGCTAGATGCATAAATCTAGACCAGGGATCGGCAACCTTTCAGAAGTGGGGTGCCGAGTCTTCATTTATTCACTCTAATTTAAGGTTTTGCGTGCCAGTCATACATTTTAACATTTTTAGAAGTCTCTTTCTATAAGTCTATAATATATAACTCAACTATTGTTGTATGTAAAGTAAATAAGGTTTTTAAAATGTTTAAGAAGCTTCATTTAAAATTAAATTAAAATGCAGAGCCCCCCGGACCGGCGGCCAGGACCCGGGCAGTGTGAGTGCCACTGAAAATCAGCTCGTGTGCCGCCTTTAGCACGCATGCCATAGGTTGCCTACCCCTGATCTAGACTGTTGCTTCCAAAAGAAAAGGAAGTCAGTTGGCCTGCTGCCATAGTCCCTCTAACTGTGATCTTAGTAAGTATCACAACCTAAGCAACAGCAGGTCAGGTCAGTAATAATCCAGAGGTTGTATAGTTGTTGGCGGTTCAGTAGGCAGCACTCCTCGTTCAAAGCCGGCACTTATCCTAGGGGGCGCTGTGCTGCCGGAAAACATACACTCTGGATCAGGCTTTAAATTGTCAGGCCAGATTCTCCTGTATACTAAGATTTCTTTACATCACACTGGCAATGTAAAGGACCCTAAAAGTGGACGTAAAGACCTTCTTTACACAGCCAGAGCTGTGCAAATGAGACTCTGGCATTTACTCTTTAAAGATCCTCTGATGCCCTGGTCCACCGTCAATGTGGGTATCTGCTAGAGGTAGTTGGGGAAACCGCTATTTTCCCCCACGAAAAATGTCTTGGGAAAAATCCCCTTTTGAAGCTTTTCTGCCCCAAAATAACTAATTAAAAGGGGCATGAACGTAAGTGCTTGGGCACATGGTGAAGAGTGGAATGGAAAATTCAAAGAAAGAAAGAAAGAAAGAAAGAAAGAAAGAAAGAAAAAGCAGGGTTAAATCAAATAATTGCTCCGAATTTAAACGTGCGTGTATGTTTCACACGTACATTGATCAATTGATTCTGCAAGCCTGCAGCTGCAGGGACGTCTGAGACTTCTCAGTCGGTTTCATACTGTCCCTTGAGGTAGAGGAGAGAAAGGACTGGCTGGGATGACTATAAAGGGGATTCTTTATCGAGGCTCTGGACACAGATCCGGTGGCTCTCTGTGGCACTCTAATGTTGCTGCCTGATGTCACCACAAGGGGTCTCCTGAAAAGCCCCCCGCTCACGGGAGGGCCTGCTGACTGTTTTACCCAGGGACGGTGAATGCTCAATGGGCCTCTGGTGCATCGGAAGGAAAGGAACAGGCAGCGCCAGCCCAGGCATGAAATTGCCTTTCATGCTCTCTTCCTTTTCTCTTGTCGCTCTGGCGTCTTGAAACAAAGTCTGGGCCTTCCGGGGCTCCCGGCCCCTGTGAAATGTGCCTCCCTCCTTTGTTCACACAGCAAGGCAGCTCCTTGCCAGACAGGGGCTGTCTGTCTCTCTCCCTTCCCGGCTGGAGGGAGGGAGCGTTGCCTCGGCCCCACAAGCCATGCCTCTTGAACCTCTTCCAAGTCCTGGAGGATCAAAGCCGTGCAACACCTGTTTCCCTGCAATTCCAGAGGGCTTGAGCCTTGCTCTGTGTCAGCAGATCCTTCCATCCGGTGCATTGGGCCTGGGGGAGGGAGGATGCCCTGGGGACCTCTGACATTACAGGGTTGTGTAAATGGGAGGAGAGGGGGCACGGCCCAATGGTTAGAGCAAGGCCTGGCTGTCAGGACTCCTGGGTTCTGTGCCGGCTCTCACTCACTCTGCATCCCTTGGGTCACGTCACAGCTTCTGGAGGCCCGAGTCTGGCTGCCCCTTTTGGTCCCTAGACACCATGTAGCTGCCACAACAGACCTCAGGAGAATATGGTGTACACAGCCCTCCGCTTCCCTTCCCTTAGTCCCAGGTGCGTGCCAGGGGTGGGGCCGGGGGTGGGACAACTGGGGTCATATCGCACAGCCATGCCCAGTCCATTTGGGGCTGTGGAATCACAGTGACTACTCCAGCTCCGGCTGGGGGTGGGATCCAGGCAGCACAAAGGTATGTTACAGCCACCCTCTGCTGCCCTCTTCCTGGTTTCTACCTTCTGTGCAGCACCTGTGAGAAGACACAGCACCGAAACTCCCCTCCTCCACCCGGCTGTCTATGCAAAAGATGGGGAATGCTATTGACCTACCTCCCCCCCGGGAGAGGGTGGGGTGAGTAGACGCAGACCCTACTGGCAGAGTTCCCAGGGCAGGAGGGGTCTGATCTGCTCTTCCCAGCCCTGCCCGTCTCTAACCGTGAAGCTTTGTTAATTAACATCCCTCAAAGCTTTTAATTAAAAGGAGAGAGCGAGAGAATTTCAAGGATGCGATGCATAAAAGCAACAATCTGTTAGAAAGCAGGTTCAATGAATAATTCACGGCAGAGAAGGTGTTGGGGAAATTTACGCCTCTCTTCCCACATCAGTCACTGCACAGCCTGCAATTAAAGAGCTGGCGCATCGAGTTCGCCAACAGCCAAGCTGGCTAGCAGGGCGCGTAAGACATGGAGCCAGCCCCACAGTTCAAATGTGTCTCTGCCCATCCTCAGTGGGGTCAGGATGGGGGAGAGGTGGGCGGAACTCGGGCTGTATGGCCTGTTTATCCTTATCCTCTGTCTGTCTTTCCCCAGCTTCTTCCCTCCTCTGCCACACTGGATAAAGGGGAAAGAAAGAAAGTCAAGGAGCTTAGGGCCCATATTTATGATTTGGGGTGGTTTTATAAAGCCTAATATGAACAGACAGACAGCTCAATAGATAGACGAATAGATAGATGGCTAGATTCATAAATCTTCTAGGAGGTAACCCTATAGTTAAGGTTGCCTTAACTAGTATAAGACCCTGTTTCCAGTTGCCTGTTATAACTTCACCATACTTTAAGCATTCAGGCTAATTTTTTCCATGCCAGCTGTCTGCCTTGAGCTGAACAGGTTTGGAAAGTTTCAGCAAAAATGGTTCAACTGTTTCTGAGAAGGAGATTAAGGGGAAATACGTTGTTCTGGCCATGTTAAAAAAAAAAAAAAAAAAAAAAGGATATGACCTGTTTTGTTCAGGATGCCCATGCTTTGGAGTAGGGCCTCGAAAGTCAGCGGCCGGAGAGTGGGGGGTGTCGCCCTGCGGTCAGGGATGTGCCTTTTGCCGTCCCTTTGAAAAATCGCCCACGTGTGGCTGAGTTATACGGGTTTGAAAAAATCTCAGTTTGCACATGCTCAAGAGAAGCTTGTTAAAAGTTTGGCAGCTTGAGTCTCCAAAGAGTCCATCTGTCCAGAGCATCTCAGCTCTACACTGGGCTGTCATCCACTCAGCACAAAGCCTGGAACTGTGTGACCAGCGCTGGGCCTGAGTAGATATAGCCGAGCACCTGCCCAGAAGGGACAGTTCAAGCGTTCACATTAGGAACAGAGCAGCTGGGTGCAGTTTCAGAGCCAAGGGGGAACATGGGAGAGTGAAGGAGAGAGAGAGAAAAAACAGACAAAAAGAAATAGAAAGAAATTCCAGAGCAACATGGGAAGAAAAGAAGGGTACAGAAGAGTTTCTTAGGGTGTGTAATTGCCATAGGAGTCTCAGAGAAGTTGGTCGTATGCACAAGAATAGGAGAACTTGACGAGACAATGCCTAGATTGGCGAGGCTACGGAGATATGACCCATTGCTGAGTGCCAGGGATCTGGTGAGGGGGCTGATACAGGGACAGGGTAGGGCAGACCCAGGGATAAGACCGATTCGGCAGCTCTCTCAGAACTGAACTCAGAACTCTATTCAAAGCCCTCTAAAATCTCAGCTCTCAAAGGGCAATACACTAGGGTGAGAACATCACGGACAAGTCACTAACCAGAACCTCCCCACTAGAAGATTCTCCCCACAGTGAGCTCTGTAGAATTAAGCAAAGCCATGGAATAGAGAGAATCAGGGACCACAGCCCAGAAGAAGAAAACAGGAGACACAAAACAGCAGAAACCTGGAGGTGAGAGGGGTGAGATGGGAAACACAGGGACATTTTCTGCTGTCCTGCTCAAGCCAGCATGGTCTGCATACACGACTGCCTGGCTCAATCCGTTAGTAAAAGACTTTCCGTCAAAAAGTGAGGGAGGCAAATACTGCCTGACTCTGGGAGAAAAGAAAGAGACAGCGAGGGGAGCGTCTCAGCTCTGCATGTGATAAGCTCCCACTGAGATCTCAGCGTGGAGGTCAGCAGAGCACCTGGCTGGGGGTTGGAGGGTGTCAGGAGCCAGGGTCTGGGGCAGAGCCAGTCACAGCTGGCTTGTGGGAGGCTGCTGAATTGGCTACCGTGGCTGGTTGGCTGGAAGGGTCGGCAGTCCGGCTCTGAAGGCCAGCAGCAGCAGTTCAGCCGCTGCTCAACGTTTGTGCCCATGGCTGTAAGAAAGTCTGCTCCTGCCCTGGCCTCAGTCTTGCCTCTCTCCAGGAAACTCAATCCTGACCCTTGGATCCCATTCCTGACATCAGAGGTCAGCTCTGACCCTTGGCTCTGGTACCTGGCCTCTGACTCTTCCACTGATCCTAGGCTCCGATCCCTGGCTACTGATGCCTGCTCCAACCACTAGGCTCCACGACCACCCATGTCCCGGTCACTGACAAAAGACTAAGGCGGAGGGGCTGGGAGCACAGTCTTATGGCCATACAGACACCCAGGGAAAGTCAGGGACAGAGGGGAAAGAGAAACTGAATCTTTTAATAAAGAAATGTAACAGGCAACGTCGTGGGAAAAGAAGAGGAATCCAGAGACAACCCCAGGGACAGGTAAGTTCGTTGTTTGAAAAGCAGTACGGTGTGTGTGTGTGTGTGTGTGTGTGTGTGTGCAAACAGGGGATCATGCTCAAGGAAATTCCTAAATCAGTGGGAATATGGGTAGCTGTCCCATTGCTGAGATCTTAGAAGATGGGGCTGCAAGATCTATGAATCCTCGGGCTTTTCTGGTGCCAGACTACATCTCCCATGATGCACCACTTTCTCCCCTCAAGGGGAGACGAGTGCATCATAGGAGTCCCTAGCTGTGGTGCATCACTGGAGATATAGTCAAGGCAGAGAGCCCAGCCTAGAGAGGAGAACCGGTGCATAAGGCAGCCAAACTACAATTCCCATGAGGCACTGCGGCACTATTCTGAATATAAATATGTCCGGTTTTCAGCCGAAAAACAAAAAGTTTCAAGCATTTGGTATTTCAAGAAGATAGCGACGTGTCCTGCTGAAAACAGATGCTTCCAGTGAACAAAAGTGTTTGGCAGAGACCCAAATAACAGTTTTGATGGACCATTTTCAACCAGCCCCAACCACGGGGCTTCTGCTGCTAATGCATCAGGTAGGCTAATGCTCATTTGACTTGAGCGCAGTTACTCTCTGATGTAAGGCACCACAGGATCCTGTCCTAAGTGTATCCTACAGCACCCGTGGCTCTCTATAAATAATAACAATAGTGAAGACGTCGGCATCCCTAAACCCACCACATTTTCTGTCCCACCCAAGGGCCCCGTTTGAAGCTTTAGTTTATTTAGCACTTAACACTCGGGGAGAATAACAGCTTCGTCTCTGCAGAAGAGGGGAATTGAGGCGTCAGCAAGAAGCTGATGATTTAACCGGCTCAGCTGGCACCCGGGCAAACCAGCTGGAGAAGCATCCAAAAATATGAAGGTTTCATTGGCTGGATTGCTCTTAAAGGAATAAGCTAAAAATAAAACCGCTTTTGGACCACGCCAGTTCCGCACTGGGGTGAACGCCAGCTCCAGCACATTTACTCCTGATTTAGCTCAGCGTAGACACAAACAGAATCAGGCCCCTTGCACAGGAATAAGAGAGAGCGGCATCTCCCCAGAGGCTTCTTAGTGTTCTGAGAAGAGGTCGTAGAAGGGGAGCAAAGAGGCAAACAGCAAAGCTCCTAGGGCTAAGCCCAGGGGAGGGTCCCCTGGCAGAAAAATGGGGTGGGGGGAGTATTAAGGGCATTGTATCTGTGGGATCCAGGCCCTGCAATCAGAGCCATCCCAGAGGCAAACTATAAATCCGAGCAGGGCAGCAGCACGCAGCAGATTTGCTGCTCCCTGGCTGCCCGCTAGGGTGGACTTGGGGTCTCTGAGCACGGCAGCAAGCTCAGGGATTATGTTACATAAGCACCTAGCGGCCCCAACCAAGAGCAGGGCTAGGCGCTGTATAGACAGCGAGAGACAGTCCCTGCCACTTACACACTAAATGCAAACCACACCCACTCAGTGTGGCACTCTGTCCCCCTCTAGTGGTGTTTTATGAGATTGACGAGCCTGCCACAGGCACAGCTCGGTGAGTGGGGTCAGGGCCGGCCTTAGGACCTGCGGGGCCTGATTCCGTAGTCCGGGTCTTCGGCGGAACTTCAGCGGCAGGGGGTCTGCTCCTCGTCTTCCATGGCACTGAAGGACCCCCCGCCACCAAAATGCCGCCGAAGACCCTGGAAAGTCCCCGCCGCCGAAGCCGGCCCTGAGTGGGGTCTTATACCTCAAGCAGCAGAGACAGATGCTTTTGGAAGCAGAGGTCCCACCTGGTTTGCAGCCCACCTGGGGGTGTAAGACGTACCGGGGAAATGACTTGCCTGAGGTCAGGCACCAATTCAGTGGACATGCCAACAGCCACGTCTCCTGTCTGCCCAGCCAGATGAAGCCGGCTGGGCCCAGCGCAGGGAAGGCTGGGAAAGTCACCTTCCAGCTGAGGCCAGCTCAGTGTGAGACTTCTCCCAGCCTAGCCAGCTGTGGTTTCTACTGGCTCAAGCCAAAGGGAAGGCAAGCGGCAGGCAGGACCAGGTCAGCACCTTGGCCAGTGGAAGGACAAGTCCAGCCAAGACAAGCTCAGCCCGGCTTCTCCTGGCTCAGTCAATGGGAGGCACTGTTTGAGCTCAGCATGTCTCCTCCTACCTTGGCCAGGAGGAGGCACTTCCCTGCCAAGATGAGCTCAGGATGTCTCCCACTAGTTGGGCAGGCAACCAGCCAAGAGAGGCTCAGCACAGTTCCTGGCAATTCAGCCAAGGAACGGTAACACTTTGCTGCAATGAGGTCAGCGTGCTCCGGGCAGCTCAGGCAGGAAAAGATCTCTTTGGTCTCACCCACTGAAGCTGGGCCTTGCTTGGAATCTGTGCTGCAGCGTGGGTATAAAATGGCAGGGCTGTCTCTGGCCGCTGGGAGCCTTGAATGTGCTACCGCTCAGAGGCAGTTGCTTATGCTAATGGCTGGGAGGGGGGACTGGGAGTCAGGACCCCTGGGCTCTATTCCCAGCGTGGGGAGGGGAGTCTAATGGTTAACGCCGAGAGGGCTGGGAATCAGGCCTGGCTCCAAGAAGGGAGCGTAGTCTAGCCACTAGGGAAGAGGACTGGGAGTCAAGACTACTGGGTGATATTCCCAACTCTGGGAGAGGAGTGGGGTCCAGTACTCAGAGCAGGGGGTGGGCCTGGAAGCCAAGACGCCTAAATTATATTTACAGCTCTCCCAGTGACTCACCGCGTGAGCTTGGGTAAGTCACCGAACCTCTCCGTGAGGCAGTTCCCAGCCCTGTAACTGAGGATAATCCTCATCAGCTGCAACTCATTACGGCGATACACGAGGCAAAATGATCACTTTCGAGGCGCAAAGGAAGCCTTGGGTGCAACGTGCAGGTATTATTAATTCTCCGCTTTGCTGATCGCATGCACTGGGCTGGGCCAGCTCCTTCAGGCGCACCCCAGCTCCCCAAAAGTCCTGACCCAGCAGGGAGCAGGTTTTGTGTAAAACCAGAGATGGGTCCTTGAATGGCCTCTTGCTCTGGTCCTTTCAAACAGCCAGTACCAGCTGCGGGGGGGAGGGGGGGTCAGTGCTCTGAGGTGGGACTGGGGCTGTGTCTACGCTGAAACCACTACAGCTGCAGCACTTCAGGGTAGACACTCGCTCCGCCGACGGGAGGGGTTCTGCGTCTCTCAGAGGTGTGGCTATTTCACACCCCTGAGTGACGTAGCTGGGTCGCCCGAACTTTTTAGTGCAGACCTGGTCACGGGATTCTCTCTCGCAGGTGCTTCGGCTGGTGGGTCGTGCTCACAGGCGCAGGGCCGACCTGATCACCCTCTGTGGGGGCGAAGGAATTTTCTCCCAGGACAGAGTGGCAGAGTCCTGGGGGAGAGGGCGGGGTTTGTCTTCCTCTGCAGCATGGGGTGTGGGTCGTTTGCTAGGCTCCTCTGGGGGGGTCTCTATGCAAATATGGCTACGTCGGCATTATGAGCAGGGGTGTGAGCCCCCAGCTCATGTACACACACTCGCGCGACCTCTCACCAAGCTAGCAGGCATATAAACAGCAAGTGCAGTGGTGGTGCCATGGGTAATGGCAGGGGAGTCCAAATCTGCCGGAAGCCTTTGCTGCCACTACCCCAACGACCTTGTTATTTAAACTCGCACAAGCTGGATGAAAGTATGTGTACACTGGCATGGAAATCATCCCCCACACTCAATAGCCTCTGTGTGTGTGTGTGTGTGTGTGTGTGTGTGTGTATCATCCCCCTCACTCAATAGCCTCTGTGTGTGTGTGTGTATGTGTGTATCATCCCCCACACTCAATAGCCTCTGTGTGTGTGTGTGTGTATCATCCCCCTCACTCAATAGCCTCTGTGTGTGTGTGTGTGTGTGTATCATCCCCCTCACTCAATAGCCTCTGTGTGTGTGTGTGTGTATCATCCCCCTCACTCAATAGCCTCTGTGTGTGTGTGTATGTATCATTCCCCTCACTCAATAGCCTCTGTGTGTGTGTGTGTGTGTGTGTGTATCATCCCCCTCACTCAATAGCCTCTGTGTGTGTGTGTGTGTGTGTGTGTGTGTATCATCCCCCTCACTCAATAGCTTCTGTGTGTGTGTATCATCCCCCTCACTCAATAGCCTCTGTGTGTGTGTGTATGTATCATTCCCCTCACTCAATAGCCTCTGTGTGTGTGTATCATCCCCCTCACTCAATAGCCTCTGTGTGTGTGTGTGTGTGTGTATCATCCCCCTCACTCAATAGCCTCTGTGTGTGTGTGTGTGTGTATCATCCCCCTCACTCAATAGCCTCTGTGTGTGTGTGTGTGTGTGTGTGTGTATCATCCCCCTCACTCAATAGCCTCTGTGTGTGTGTGTGTGTGTGTGTGTGTATCATCCCCCTCACTCAATAGCCTCTGTGTGTGTGTGTGTGTGTGTGTGTGTGTATCATCCCCCTCACTCAATAGCCTCTGTGTGTGTGTATCATCCCCCTCACTCAATAGCCTGTGTGTGTGTGTGTGTGTGTGTCATCCCCCTCACTCAATAGCCTCTGTGTGTGTGTATCATCCCCCTCACTCAATAGCCTCTGTGTGTGTGTGTGTGTGTGTGTGTGTGTGTGTATCATCCCCCTCACTCAATAGCCTCTGTGTGTGTGTATCATTCCCCTCACTCAATAGCCTCTGTGTGTGTGTGTGTGTATCATCCCCCTCACTCAATAGCCTCTGTGTGTGTGTGTGTGTGTGTGTGTGTGTATCATCCCCCACACTCAATAGCCTCTGTGTGTGTGTATCATCCCCCTCACTCAATAGCCTCTGTGTGTGTGTGTGTGTGTATCATCCCCCTCACTCAATAGCCTCTGTGTGTGTGTGTGTGTGTATCATCCCCCTCACTCAATAGCCTCTGTGTGTGTGTGTGTGTGTGTGTGTGTGTGTCTATCATCCCCCTCACTCAATAGCCTCTGTGTGTGTGTGTGTCTATCATCCCCCTCACTCAATAGCCTCTGTGTGTGTGTGTGTGTGTATCATTCCCCTCACTCAATAGCCTCTGTGTGTGTGTGTGTGTGTGTATCATCCCCCTCACTCAATAGCCTCTGTGTGTGTGTGTGTGTGTGTATCATCCCCCTCACTCAATAGCCTCTGTGTGTGTGTGTGTGTGTGTATCATCCCCCTCACTCAATAGCCTCTGTGTGTGTGTGTGTGTGTATCATCCCCCACACTCAATAGCCTCTGTGTGTGTGTGTGTGTGTATCATCCCCCTCACTCAATAGCCTCTGTGTGTGTGTATCATCCCCCTCACTCAATAGCCTCTGTGTGTGTGTGTGTGTATCATCCCCCTCACTCAATAGCCTCTGTGTGTGTGTATCATCCCCCTCACTCAATAGCCTCTGTGTGTGTGTGTGTGTGTGTATCATCCCCCTCACTCAATAGCCTCTGTGTGTGTGTGTGTGTGTGTATCATCCCCCTCACTCAATAGCCTCTGTGTGTGTGTGTATCATCCCCCTCACTCAATAGCCTCTGTGTGTGTGTGTGTGTGTATCATCCCCCTCACTCAATAGCCTCTGTGTGTGTGTATCATCCCCCTCACTCAATAGCCTCTGTGTGTGTGTGTGTGTGTGTATCATCCCCCTCACTCAATAGCCTCTGTGTGTGTGTGTGTGTGTATCATCCCCCTCACTCAATAGCCTCTGTGTGTGTGTGTGTGTGTATCATCCCCCTCACTCAATAGCCTCTGTGTGTGTGTGTGTGTGTATCATCCCCCTCACTCAATAGCCTCTGTGTGTGTGTATCATCCCCCTCACTCAATAGCCTCTGTGTGTGTGTGTGTGTGTGTATCATCCCCCTCACTCAATAGCCTCTGTGTGTGTATGTGTGTGTATCATCCCCCTCACTCAATAGCCTCTGTGTGTGTGTGTGTGTGTGTATCATCCCCCTCACTCAATAGCCTCTGTGTGTGTGTGTGTGTGCGTATCATCCCCCTCACTCAATAGCCTCTGTGTGTGTGTGTGTGTGTGTGTGTGTGTGTATCATCCCCCTCACTCAATAGCCTCTGTGTGTGTGTGTGTGTGTGTGTGTATCATCCCCCTCACTCAATAGCCTCTGTGTGTGTGTGTGTGTATCATCCCCCTCACTCAATAGCCTCTGTGTGTGTGTGTGTGTGTGTGTATCATCCCCCTCACTCAATAGCCTCTGTGTGTGTGTGTGTGTATCATCCCCCTCACTCAATAGCCTCTGTGTGTGTGTGTGTGTGTGTATCATCCCCCTCACTCAATAGCCTCTGTGTGTGTGTGTGTGTGTATCATCCCCCTCACTCAATAGCCTCTGTGTGTGTGTGTGTGTGTATCATCCCCCTCACTCAATAGCCTCTGTGTGTGTGTGTGTGTGTGTATCATCCCCCTCACTCAATAGCCTCTGTGTGTGTGTGTGTGTATCATCCCCCTCACTCAATAGCCTCTGTGTGTGTGTGTGTGTGTGTGTATCATCCCCCTCACTCAATAGCCTCTGTGTGTGTGTCATCCCCCTCACTCAATAGCCTCTGTGTGTGTGTATCATCCCCCTCACTCAATAGCCTCTGTGTGTGTGTGTGTGTGTGTGTATCATCCCCCTCACTCAATAGCCTCTGTGTGTGTGTATCATCCCCCTCACTCAATAGCCTCTGTGTGTGTGTGTGTGTGTGTGTGTATCATCCCCCTCACTCAATAGCCTCTGTGTGTGTGTGTGTGTGTGTATCATCCCCCTCACTCAATAGCCTCTGTGTGTGTGTATCATCCCCCTCACTCAATAGCCTCTGTGTGTGTGTGTGTGTGTGTGTATCATCCCCCTCACTCAATAGCCTCTGTGTGTGTGTGTGTGTGTGTATCATCCCCCTCACTCAATAGCCTCTGTGTGTGTGTGTGTGTGTGTGTGTATCATCCCCCTCACTCAATAGCCTCTGTGTGTGTGTGTGTGTATCATCCCCCTCACTCAATAGCCTCTGTGTGTGTGTGTGTGTGTGTATCATCCCCCTCACTCAATAGCCTCTGTGTGTGTGTGTGTGTATCATCCCCCTCACTCAATAGCCTCTGTGTGTGTGTGTGTGTGTGTGTATCATCCCCCTCACTCAATAGCCTCTGTGTGTGTGTGTGTGTGTATCATCCCCCTCACTCAATAGCCTCTGTGTGTGTGTGTGTGTATCATCCCCCTCACTCAATAGCCTCTGTGTGTGTGTCATCTCCCTCACTCAATAGCCTCTGTGTGTGTGTATCATCCCCCTCACTCAATAGCCTCTGTGTGTGTGTATCATCCCCCTCACTCAATAGCCTCTGTGTGTGTTTGTGTGTGTATCATCCCCCTCACTCAATGGCCTCTGTGTGTGTGTATCATCCCCCTCACTCAATAGCCTCTGTGTGTGTGTGTGTGTGTGTGTATCATCCCCCTCACTCAATAGCCTCTGTGTGTGTGTATCATCCCCCTCACTCAATAGCCTCTGTGTGTGTGTATTATCCCCCTCACTCAATAGCCTCTGTGTGTGTGTGTGTGTGTGTATCATCCCCCTCACTCAATAGCCTCTGTGTGTGTGTATCATTCCCCTCACTCAATAGCCTCTGTGTGTGTGTGTGTGTGTATCATCCCCCTCACTCAATAGCCTCTGTGTGTGTGTGTGTGTGTATCATCCCCCTCACTCAATAGCCTCTGTGTGTGTGTGTATCATCCCCCTCACTCAATAGCCTCTGTGTGTGTGTGTGTATGTATCATCCCCCTCACTCAATAGCCTCTGTGTGTGTGTGTGTGTGTGTGTGTGTATCATCCCCCTCACCCAATAGCCTCTGTGTGTGTGTGTGTGTGTGTGTGTGTATCATCCCCCTCACCCAATAGCCTCTGTGTGTGTGTATCATCCCCCTCACTCAATAGCCTCTGTGTGTGTGTATCATCCCCCTCACTCAATAGCCTCTGTGTGTGTGTGTGTGTGTGTATCATCCCCCTCACTCAATAGCCTCTGTGTGTGTGTATCATCCCCCTCACTCAATAGCCTCTGTGTGTGTGTGTGTGTGTGTGTATCATCCCCCTCACTCAATAGCCTCTGTGTGTGTGTGTGTGTGTGTGTATCATCCCCCTCACTCAATAGCCTCTGTGTGTGTGTGTCATCCCCCTCACTCAATAGCCTCTGTGTGTGTGTATCATCCCCCTCACTCAATAGCCTCTGTGTGTGTGTGTGTGTGTGTATCATTCCACTCACTCAATAGCCTCTGTGTGTGTGTGTGTGTATCATCCCCCTCACTCAATAGCCTCTGTGTGTGTGTATCATTCCCCTCACTCAATAGCCTCTGTGTGTGTGTGTGTGTGTATCATCCCCCTCACTCAATAGCCTCTGTGTGTGTGTGTGTGTATCATCCCCCTCACTCAATAGCCTCTGTGTGTGTGTATCATTCCCCTCACTCAATAGCCTCTGTGTGTGTGTATCATCCCCCTCACTCAATAGCCTCTGTGTGTGTGTGTGTGTATCATTCCACTCACTCAATAGCCTCTGTGTGTGTGTGTGTGTATCATTCCACTCACTCAATAGCCTCTGTGTGTGTGTCATCTCCCTCACTCAATAGCCTCTATGTGTGTGTGTATCATCCCCCTCACTCAATAGCGTGTGTGTGTGTGTGTGTGTGTGTGTGTGTGCGCTTCCTTGAATGGAGCTGGTGTGGATCCTCCTTGAAAGCCGTCATGCTCTATCACTTTATTAGGTGATAAGATACCATGTTGGCCAGGCCCACTTTCCCGAGAGTGTATCATCAAAAGGCACAAATGAAATATTATTGGCACCTCTATATGCTCGAGTTGGTGTTTTCCGAGGATAATTGGGGCGTGTTCCAGTCCTTAAGTGAACCTGGAAGCAGGGACGTAAGCCAGCGTTGTACCAACCCAGCGCCAAGAGTGTTTGCCACAACCTTCGCCATGTCCTAGAGTTTAAGGCCAGTCGGGACGACCGGATCATCTCGCCTGACCTCCTGTATAACACAGGACAATCAGCAAGCCCAGGAACGAGAACTAGACCAGAGTATTACAGCCTTCAGGAAATGAAACTATTGTGTGCCACAGACACAGAACGGGAGGGACCCAGTTGCCCCAGGGCCCAAGGGAAACGATAGAGACCCCCCCCAGAGGACCCTAGCAAATGACACACACCCCATGCTGCAGAGGAAGACAAACCCCGCCCTCTCCCCCAGGTCTCTGCCACTCTGTCCTGGGAGAAAATTCCTTCGCCCCCACAGAGGGTGATCAGGTCGGCCCTGCGCCTGTGAGCACGACCCACCAGCCGAAGCACCTGCGAGAGAGAATCCCGTGACCAGGTCTGCACTAAAAAGTTCGGGCGACCCAGCTACGTCACTCAGGGGTGTGAAATAGCCACACCTCTGAGAGACGCAGAACCCCTCCCGTCGGCGGAGCGAGTGTCTACCCTGAAATGCTGCAACTGTAGTGGTTTCAGCGTAGACACAGCCCCAGTCCCACCTCAGAGCACTGACCCCACCCCCGCAGCTGGTACTGGCTGTTTGAAAGGACCAGAGCAAGAGGCCATTCAAGGACCCATCTCTGGTTTTACACAAGACCTGCTCCCTGCTGGGTCAGGACTTTTGGGGAGCTGGGGTGCGCCTGAAGGAGCTGGCCCAGCCCAGTGCATGCGATCAGCAAAGCGGAGAATTAATAATACCTGCACGTTGCACCCAAGGCTTCCTTTGCGCCTCGAAAGTGATCATTTTGCCTCGTGTATCGCCGTAATGAGTTGCAGCTGATGAGGATTATCCTCAGTTACAGGGCTGGGAACTGCCTCACGGAGAGGTTCGGTGACTTACCCAAGCTCACGCGGTGAGTCACTGGGAGAGCTGTAAATATAATTTAGGCGTCTTGGCTTCCAGGCCCACCCCCTGCTCTGAGTACTGGACCCCACTCCTCTCCCAGAGTTGGGAATATCACCCAGTAGTCTTGACTCCCAGTCCTCTTCCCTAGTGGCTAGACTACGCTCCCTTCTTGGAGCCAGGCCTGATTCCCAGCCCTCTTGGCGCTAACCCCTCCCCACACTGGGAACAGAGACCAGGAGTCCTGACTCCCAGTCCCCCTTCCCAGCCATTGGCCAAACGCAACTACCTCTGAGCAGTAGCGTAGCGTATTCAAGGCTCCCAGTGGCCGGAGACAGACCAGAGACAGGTGGCTCTGCGCGCTGCCCTGTCTGCAGGTGCCACCCCCGCAGCTCCCATGTGCCGCAGCTCCCGGCCAATGGGAGCTGTGGGGGAGGCGCTTGGGGCGGGGGCAGCGTGCGGAGCCTCCTGGATGCCCCTACGTGTAGGAACTGGAGCGGGGACATGCCGGCTGCTTCCCAGGAGCTGCACGGTACGGAGGCTAGCAGGGAGCCTGCCAGCCCTGCTGCGCTGTGCCGCCAACTGGACAGTCAACGGCCCGATCAGTAGTGCTGGGAGGCTTCCTGCAGGATCCCTTTTCAACCAGGTATTCCGGTCGAAAATCCTGCCCTCCCCAAGGGGCGAATCCCCCTGAGGTGCACCAGCGGGTCACATTGGGCCCTTAGTTGCTTGTTGACTCATTGCTGAGGTTGCTAGGGCCAGATCCCAGTGGTCTTGCTTTAATCAGTAGGGTTGCCAGGTGTCCAGTTTTTGACCAGAACACCTGGTCAAAAAGGGACCCTGGCAACTCCAGTCAGCACCGCTGACCGAAGTGTTAAAGGTCCGGTTGGCGTGGGACTGGCAGGCTCCCTACCTGGCCCCGTGCAACTCCCCAGAAGCGGCGACGTGTCCTTGTGGCCCCTACGCAGAGGCCCAGCCAGGGGGGCTTCGCACACACTGCCCCCACCCCAAGTGCCGACTCCGCAGCCAATGGGAGTTGCGAGGGCGGCGCCTGAGGACAGGGGGAGTGCACGGAGAGTCACCTGGCCTCGCTTCCGCCTAGGAGTCAGAGGGACACGTCGCCGCTTCCGGGAGCCACCAGTGCCGCCTGGAGCCCATACCCCCTCCTGAACCCCAATCCCCTGCCCCAGCCCTGAGTCCTCTCCCACACCGCACACCCCCTCTCGCATCCAAACCCCTGCCACAGCTCGGAACCCCCTCCCACACTCTGAATCCCTCGGTCCCCTCCTGCACCCCAAACCCCTCATCCCCCGCCCCACTACAGAGCCCGCACACCCAGCCAGAGCCCTCACCTCCCCCTCATACCCCTACCCCCTGCCCCAGCCCAGAGCCCCATCCTACACCCTGTACCCCTCATTTCTGGCCCCACCCCAGAGCCCAGACCCCCTCCTGCACCCCATCTCCTGCCCCAGCCCAGTGGAAATGAGCAAGTGAGTGAGGGTAGGGGAGAGCGAGCAACAGAGGGAGAGGTGATGGACTGAGCGGGGGCAGGGCCTTGGGGAAGGGGCGGGGCCTTGGGGAAGGGGCGGGGCAAGATTGTTCGGTTTTGAGCAATTAGAAAGTTAGCAACCCTATTACTCAGCCCTGGCTCCTTCTCAAGGCTACCATCTTGGTTTCAGCAGGTTCCAACAAGTGCCCCAATGTTCAGCTCTTTCTCCGGCTCCTTTCATTTTTTCGGTGGGGGTGGGTTGCTTTCACAACTCCCAGCATCTTTCAGGGGAGGCCGGTGCGTAATTACAGACCAGGTTCTGGGAAGAAAGGGCTGCGGGGCGGGAGACACAGCTGCCAAGCTCAGCGGCATTAGGAGCCTGGCATGGAGCCCATGTGTGACACTTCACTTGTTGCTCTAGGGAGCTTTTTCCCTGCTTGGACAAGTGAGTAACGTGTCTCCCTTCGCTTTGGGTGGATGGAGGTGCAGAGACTCAACCTCCCACCCACCACTGTGTATAGGAATTGGGTAGTATCCCCTTTAAATAGTTGGGGAGTCCTCTAGAAGGCCTCAATGTCTTCTATTGCAGAAGCCACTAGAGACTTACAGAGCAGCTCCATATACATATGGAGCCATTTGCTCATCTCTAGTTAGTAAACACAGTGTTTTCCTCATATACTGCCGAGAGCAAAGACACAAGACCAGCCAGATCCTGGTCCATTTGCCTGGAGGTGTCATTGTTTCATGAAATTTAGGTGAGAAGGGCCCATAAGATCCTCGGCTGACCTCCTCCACCCAGACACCCCTAGATCAAGCCCAATGACTTTAGTTAGACTAAAGCGTTTCCGTCCTCAGGCAGAGAACAGGACGGACTGAGGGGACCCCAAGACCCTTGCAATGGCAGGGAATTGATTAGGGGAGACATGCCCAAATGATCCCAGCATGTGCCCCGTGCCCCACGCTGCAGGGAACTGTGAAAACCCCCCAAAGCGCTTGCCAATCTGACCTTGGGGAATATTGCTTTCCAACCCCAAATCTGAAGATCAGTTTGACCCTGAGTATCTGGGCAAGACTCACCAGCCAGGTCTGTAGCAAGAGGATTCCAGGTCATCCGGGATTTGCTAGGACTCCTGTGACTTTACCCTGTTTGGGGCAGAGAGGCCTGGACTGAGCAGTGGGACAGGATCTATAAAATCATGACCGGTGTGGAGAAAGGAAATAAGGAAGTGTTATTTACTCCGTCTCATAAAACAAGAACTAGGGGTCATCAAAGGAAATTAATAGGCAGCAGGTTTAAAACAATCAAAGGGAAGAATTTCTTCACACAACCTGCGGAACTCTTTGCCAGAGGATGTTGTGAAGGCCAAGACTATAACAGGGTTCAAAAAAGAACTACATAAGGTCATGGAGGATAGGTCCATCAATGGCTATTAGCCATGATGGGCAGGGATGGTGTCCCTAGCCTCTGTCTGACAGAAGCTGGGAATGGGAGACAGGGGATGGATCACTTGATGATCACCTGTTCTATTCATTCCCTCTGGGGCACCTGGCATTGGCCACTGTTGGAAGACAGGATACTGGGCTAGATGGACCTTTGGTCTGACCCAGTATGGCCGTTCTTATGTTTTGTTCTGCCTTTGTACAGCACCTGGCACAGTGGGGCCCTGATCCATGAGTGGATCATAGAACCAGAGGGTTAGAAAGGACCGCAAGAGTCATCTAGTCTAATCCCCTGCCAGGATGCAGGGTTTGTTGTGACTAAACCATCCAAGACATATGGCTATCTCTAGTCTCTTTTTGAAAACCTCCTGTGAAGGAGCTTCTATGACCTCTCTAGGTAGCTTAATCCATTGTCCTACTTTTCTGACAGTTAGGAAGTTTTTCCTGAGATTTAATCTAAATGAGGCAGGTAGTAATACCGCACCACTAAGAAATGAAGAAAGTCAGGAGCACCTTGGTGTTATAGATGGTTCCATATGCAACACTCCCAAACTTTGGGACAAACAGGCACTCAAGCAGCAGGATGGTCAAGGGAGTACATTATTAAGTTTGGGAATCAGGACACCTGATTTCTAATCCCAGCTCTACCACTGCAGTTTGACCTAGGGCAAATCACTTTGTTTCTCTGGGTAGTAGGGTTGCCAACCCTCCCAGATTGGCTGGGAGTCTCCCAGAATCAAAATCGATCTCCCGGTGGCTACTGAAATCAATCTGGGAGATTTTAATAGGCCGCTAAAAGTCCGGTCGGAGGTGCAGCGGGGCTAAGGCAGGCTCCCTACCTGCCCTGGCTCCGCACAGCTCCCGGAAGCGACTGGCATGTCCCTCTGGCTCCTAGGCTCAGGGGCAGAGAGGGGGATCTCTGCACACTGTCCCTGCCCCAAGCACTGACTCCGCAGCTCCCATTGGCTGGGAACCACGGCCAATGGGAGCTGTGGGGGCACCACCTGCAGGTGAGG
Organism: Malaclemys terrapin pileata; assembly: GCF_027887155.1. Classification (NCBI taxonomy): domain Eukaryota; kingdom Metazoa; phylum Chordata; order Testudines; family Emydidae; genus Malaclemys; species Malaclemys terrapin. The sequence goes on along the minus strand of NC_071527.1, from coordinate 7,193,374 downwards.
GCAGCACGTGGACCTGCCTGTCCACCCTGAGCCTAGGAGCCAGAGGGACATGCCAGTCACTTCCTGGAGCCACCCGAGGTAAGCGCCGCCCGGACCCCTGCACTCCCTCCCTGCCCCAGCCTCCTGCCCCAGCCCTGAGCCCCCTCCCACACCCAAACTCCTTCCCAGAGCCCGCACCATGAGCTCCCTTACTCACCCCAACCCCCTGCTCCAACCCTGAGCCCCCTCCCACACCCAAACTCCCTCCCAGAGCCCACACCCCGAACCCTCTCCTGCACCCCAACCTCCTGCCCCAGCCTGGTGAAAGTGAGTGAGGATGGGGAGAACAAGCGACAGAAGGATGGAGTGAGCGGGGGATGGAACCTCAGAGAAGAGGCAGGGCAGGGGTGTGGCCTCAGGGCATGGGCGGGGCAGGGGGCGGGGCAAGGGTGTTTGGGTTTGTGTGATTAGACAGTTGGCAGCCCTACTGGATAGGGACTCGTCACTCTGTCTGCAGCACCCAGCACAATGGGGCACTGATCTCACCTCGGGTCTTTAGGTGCTCCCATAATAGCCATGTTATAAACATTGGGGCTCACACCTCTCCTTTTTTTTTTTTTTTTTTTGGTTAGAGTAGCAGAATCAGGTGGTCTAGAGCAGTGGTTCTCAACCAGGGGTATGTGTATCCCTGGCAGTACGCAGAGGTCTTCCAGGTAGGGTGACCAGACAGCAAGTGTGAAAAACCGGGACAGAGGGTGGGGGGTAATAGGCGCCTATATAAGAAAAAGCCCCAAATATCAGGACTGTCCCTATAAAAATCAGGACATCTGGTCACCCTACTTCCAGGGGCTACAGCAACTCCTCTAGATATTTGCCCCGTTTTACAGCAGGCTACAGAAAAAGCACTAGTGAAGTCAGTACAGACTAAAATTTCATACAGACCATGACTTGTTTACCCTGCTCTACAAACTGTACACTGACAAGTAAGTACCATATTTATATTCCGATGGATTTATTTGATAATTAGATGGTAAAAACGAGAAAGGAAGCAGTTTCTCAGAAATAGTGTGGCTGGGACACTTGTATTTTTATGCATGATTTTGTAAGCAAGTCATTTTTAAGTGAGGTGAAACTTGGGGTACGCAAGACAAATCCAACTCCTGAAAGGGGGACAGCCGTCTGGAAAGGTTGAGAGCCGCTGCTCTAGATCAAAGAAGAATCCCCCCCATGAGGAATCCAACAAATGGTCTATTGGGGTGAGGGAGGGGTTCAAAAAAATGCCAACTAGCAATAGGGGGTCCCTAGGGTTATTATTTTTTATGTCCTCGGTGCACCACCATTTTGATGGGCATTGGAAACACTAGGCTCTAGACACAGAAGAAAACTATTTAAAAAAAAACATTATTAAGGTTGCAAAGTCATGCCCTCAAAAGTTAGGAAATGCCATGATTAAAGGGGTCCTTGCTGAGGGAGGCTAGACGCCCCTCCCCTCCCCCGTGAGCCTACCCCCTTCCCCTGCCGGAGCCCACCCCCTCCCTGCGGCTGCCAGCCTCACACCTCTCACCCCGCCCCAGCACAGGGCGGGCAGCATGCACCCCCCCTAGCCCCAGTGCCCCCAGCCCTCCCCAAACACAGGGCGGGCAGCCCCACTGCCTCCAGCCCCCCACCACCAACAACCAAGTCCCGGCCGTCCTAACCCCAGCCCCAACAGCACTGAAGAGGACCAGCCTGCCTGGGCTGGGGTCAAGGGGGAAGGGGCAAGCAGGAGGGGGCTTCGGGGAGGAGTGTGGGCAGGGCCACGTGGGGCTGTTTGGGGAGGCACAGCCTTCTCCAGCCTATTGGACGTGCCGCCCATGGGCCCATGCAACCTTAATTTCGGCTCCCCTCCCCCCATGTGTATGCATCATGAGACTGTCTTGAATCACATGATCACATATGGCTTTTTGCACTGGACCCTGCCTCAGTCAGTGCACATGATGGACAGTGCTCCCATGGTCAATGCATGGCCTGAGACCTCCATTCAAACCCTGCTCTGAAGACAGAACCAGTATACTCCTCAGGGGCTTTTCAGTGACACTCGTTACTGCAGTATCAATTAATGACTTTCTCTTCCCCACACCCCGTGAGCTCAGGGGATGTCATAATGCTCATTTCACAGCTGAGGAGCCAGATCACTTGAGCCTAAGGACAAAAGATTCCATGGATTTTGAGAGACCCGATCTGAGATACCTAAGACCTGGTTGTCCTTGATAGCTGTGGTGACGACGCAGGAAAGGAAACAGAACGCCAGGTCTGTGGTAGCCGAAAAGCCCCTCTACCTCCAGGAACTTTTCCTGGGGCTTTTATTCTTTACACTTCCCTGCTTACAACGCTTCTCATTGGTACAAATCTTGCGCATAGAAAAGCCAGGCAGTATACATGCACATAAGATAACGAACCCATCTCTTGAGCGCGTGAACACCAGCTGCGAGGGTACAATCAAATCAGCCAAATAAGTTTCCCAAACACAAACGCTGGATTGAAGGTCACTCCTGCCTCGTAGCCATGGGAGCAGTTTGCCGCGCCTGTGGGCTGGCGATTCGGGAGCTATGCGTCCCTACAGATAGCATCACACAGCAATTGACAGAGTCCGGCACAGCACCCGTTGGCTGCAGAGGCAGCGGGGAGTGCCAAGACTTCTGCAAATCACGCTGCAGGGTCTCAGATTGAGCACCCAGATTGAGCACCCCAACACACGATTAGTCCGACTCTGGGTTACGGAACAGAGAGGGGCTGGATATTTCTAATTCAGTTGGCAGGAAAATCCTCTGGACTGGAATCGCTAAGAAAGCCCTGGTCTGCAACTAGCAAGAAGTAGAACCTTGCTTTGCCCCAGGACAGAAGCACCACCATGGATTCCCTCCTGGAAGAGCCCTGCGGTCGTAAATAGCCTAAGGTTTACCATTTGAGAACCACTGCACTATAGAAATGGACATTATTCTTCTTATATGGACCCTCTACAGCTCCCAGATACCTCTCACTGGAAAAGTTAAAGTCCCCCAATAAATTATTTCCCAATGCTATCCCTGCATATGTTCCCGCTGAGTCACTGGAGCTTTGGCCAGACATTAGGTATCTATAATCCAGCCTCTCTGTCAGAGTAAATCTCGCTTACTCTACGAGCGCTGATAATGCCCCAGTAAATATCTCCATTTCCTGCTGTCCAGGAGAAAAGATCCAATCGGCTTTTAAATGTCAAATGTAAAGTAAAGTTTGTCATAAAAAACTCCTGTAAAAAAAAAAGTACTGGCGTTTTGGAGAAGGGAAGTAGGGATGCTCTCTTTCTCCTGCAATGCCCTTGGTTCTTCCAAGCCTAATCTTCTGATTTGATTCCCCACCCCCATTTGGCCCCAGGGTCCTGGTAAATTTCACTGTGTCACATGGGCCCCAAACTTTGCTACATCATGGAGCTCATCGGCAGGAATCTGAGCATTGCATTTCAACATTGCCAATGCTCAGGACTTCATTGCTTGTCATTGAAGTCCTGTGATTAGGTGGAAATCTCAGCTTCCATTAACAGAAAAGTAAATTTCTACTGCAGCAGGGTTGCCAAAAAAAAGCTTGAAAATGTGACGCCTAAAGGCGACGATACCAAAAGGCAAATAGAACGAATCCAAAAGTTGCTGTTTTTTAATGTCTTGTAATCGTTTAAGCTGATCTTGTGATTTTTAGGGACTCCAGCTGAGGTTTTTTGAATGCTTGAGGCTGGCAATACACAATTTTCATAGATCCCACCATATACCTTCATAGATTGTAAGGAAGGGCCACCACTGTGATCATCCATTCACACCTCCTTGCATAACATAAGCCAGAGAGCTTCCCTGAAATGATTCCTATTTGAACTAGAGCGGATCTTTTAGATTTAAAATTTTGCAAAGCGGCAGAAGGAAGTTAGGAGGCCAAAGGGCCATTACAAGCCAGAGGGAGTTGGGTAGCTAGATGTCTTATGCTCCTTTAAAAATCCCAACCCTAATTTACTTGTAAATACTTATTTTCTTCTTTTAAGTGACAGTATGAAGCCAAGATCCTGCTCTCAGTTCAACTGATCCAAATCTAGAGTGATTTTGTCTAATTCAGTGGGGATTTACACTGGGGTAAATGAAGGCAAACACTGACTCTTGATGCATGCACGGCCTTGAATACAATTTGGACCAGCTGGTTAGAGATAGGCCGAGTTTAAATTAAAGGACCTACCCCCAATTTGTTCAGTTTTCAAGCTGAGCTGTGTGAGGGTCCGGGATCAGGGGTCTTCGATCCACTTGTGCAGTGCCCAGACCACAACCACCACCCAACAGCTAGCATGGGAGGGGGCTAGCAGAACTCTAATCCATCAGGGGCTCCGCCCACTAAGGTCCTGATTGGAGCAGACTTCCAGCCCACAGATTGGCCCGGATGCACTACTTAAACCAGAAGAAGGCACAAGAAGTTGTTAGAGTGAAGTTCTGATCTGCTGCTGTACTGGACCCTGACTCCAGCTTGCATCTGGCATTGCTGCCCAACTCTGGTTTGACCCTTGATACTGCTGTCTAGCTCTGACTTCACTCCATGGTTCCCGACTCCAGCTTGACCCTTGACATGACTGTCTGACTCCAAGCATGACCCTTGGCTTGACTCCTGACACTGATTCTGACTATGGCTTTGGTTCCTGGCTTCTGACCCCAGCTCTGATGACGAGACCTGAGCGCCCATCCATGCCCTGGTGTCTACAAACGGAAGCTGAACCTTGAGCCTGAAGAAGTTTGGTTCAGCTATTTCTGTTCAATATAATCTTAATTTGATCACATTGTTTCCTTGTGGTACCTCTGGCCTGGCCGAAAATCACCTTTCTGGAAATATAGGTAACCCACTGGGCTGTGTGCACTATGGATCCTCCTCTGTGCCTGAGCCATAGAAGATGTGAGTCTTTTACAGCTCTCCCCGAAGAAGCTGGCTCTTTAGCTCAGATGCAGGGGATCATGAAAACAAAATTATTTACTCACATCCCAGTCAGCCAGTTCAGCTCGTATTATAGGCAGACCTAAAAGACCTGTCTGTAGATCCTCTAGGAAGTGCTTTTCTTGACCTGTTAGACCTTGCCAGGATCTGACCATCTCCATAGTTCAGGGGTGTTCAGAACCAGGATTTTGGTTTGGCCCATAAGAGAGGCACTGGCCAACTGCAAAGTTCTGATCCAGTTCTGGATCTGGATCCAAATTCCCCCAAAGCTCGAGGTCTGGCTCTGAGTCCTGGTTCAAGATACATGGACCCTTCTATGAGGCAGCAGTGCCCCTCTCTAGACCTGGTTGCCATGTATTGATGAAGGATGTCTGTTCACTGCCACCGTTTTCTGGAGTTCTAATTTCTGTGGCAGTTCGGGTGCCAATAATTCAAGAAGGATGTTGATAAATTGGAGAGGGCTCAGAGAAGAGCCACGAGAGTGATTAAAGGATTGGAAAACCTGCCTTATTGTGATAGACTCAAGGAGCTCAATCCATTTAGCTTAAAGAGAAGGTTAAGGGGTGACTTAATCACAGTCTTTAAGTACCTGCATGGGGAACAACTATTTGATAACAAGAATCAGAGGGGTAGCCGTGTTAGTCTGAATCTGTAAAAAGCAACAGAGGGTCCTGTGGCACCTTTAAGACTAACAGAAGTATTGGGAGCATAAGCTTTCGTGGGTAAGAACTTCACTTCTTACTTGCATCTGAAGAAGTGAGGTTCTTACCCACGAAAGCTTATGCTCCCAATACTTCTGTTAGTCTTAAAGGTGCCACAGGACCCTCTTTTATTTGATAACAGGCTCTTCAATCTAGCAGACAAAGGTCTAACATTATCATTATAAATTGAAGCTGGAATTAATGCAGACATTTTTACCAGTAACTGTAATTAACCACCAGAACAGTTTACCAAGGGTAGTGGTGGATTCTCCATAACTGGTCATTTTTAAATCAGGATTGGATGTTGTTTCTAAACGATCTGCTCTAGGAATTATTCTGGGGACGTTCTCTGGACGGTTATACAGGAGCTCAATCCTGATGATCACAATCATCTGTTCTGGCTTTAAAATCTAAAAATCTGGAAACCCAGGGAGAACAGTCTCGGGGGACAGAAGAGGGGAACCCCAAGGGCAGGTAAAGGTATGCTGAGCTAAAGAGCAAGGGAAAAAGATGGAGCAAGCAGCCAATCCGCCCAGGAGAGAGAATGCAGGGTATTTTCACTGGTTTACTAGAGAGCCCAAGGGAGTGAGATGCCCCAATTCTGTTGAAATCCATCTAGATTTAGTTATCTAATTCCATTAGGCTCCCAGTCTTAAGCACATGCTTAACTTTCAGCATGTGAATTCTACTGAAGCCAACAAGACAACTTACCTGCTTCTCTGGATTGGGGTTGGATTGCTTAGTGCCTTGCTGGATCACTCCCAAGGAATGCAGAGCTGAGGACTAGAACCCAGGTGTCCTGGTGCCTGGTCCCCCTATATAACACTGCCTCATTGTCACACAATGGCAAAAGGGAAGACTGGAGCCCAAGGTTATCTAGTTCCCGGTGAAAACCTCATTGTAAACGTTCCAGTCCCTCTCTGCAAGACTCACTCAACAAGCAGCAGTTTTATATTGTAATGAAAAATGTTCTTCTCCTCAGCAATAAACTTTCTACAAATAAACTGTATTGAGGTCTCCAGGGCCCTGACCTCAAAGGGAATACAAATAAATATAGGAATTAAAGGACATGAGAAAATATGCCCAGGCTGAGATTGGAAAATGTTGCTTTTCTCCACAGTGTTTTAACTCACTGCAGTTTCCCCCACCCCGGCTATCAGTACGTATACACACTTGCACACACATGCGTGCGTGCACACACACACACACACACACACACACACACACACACGTAGGGGGCCAGCTCTTCAAGTGCTCAGTGCTAGCGTTGGTCAAAAAAGGCCAGTTATTTTTTACAAGAAAACTAAAACCTAATTTTTTTTTTTGTTTCCTATGAAAATGTTTTCAGTTTCTTGTTTAAAAAACATGAAGAGCAAAAACTTTTTTTTGTTTTTTTCCAATCCATTTTTGGTTTAAAAAAAATCAGCTTTATTGCATTTTGGAAAAACCAAAATCTGCAAAAAAATGACCAGAGTTTTTTCCCTGGAAAAATAGTTTATTTTCAGTTAGGTCCAAAAAGTTCTTTCATTGAAACCATTTTTCAGCGAAAATAATCCAGCTAGTTCTACTGAGCACTCGCAACTGGGCCCAGACTTTCAAAAGTTCTTTGGGGCAGGGTCTGTCTTGGTATTCTGCATTTGTACTGTACCTAGCACCATGGGGTCTGGGCCCATGACTGATGCTCCTAGGTATTACCACAATGCAAACAGGCAGTGTGGTCTAGTGGAGAGAGCACCACACTGGGGCTCATTAGCCTGCTGGGTGACCTGACAACAAGTCACGTCCCTTCTTTCTGCCTCAGTTTCCCCATCTGTAAAATGGGGATTGTGACGTTATTGACATGAACTGTGATTGTATAGATCATTGTTGCAACCAGGGTCCTATGGTTCCACCAGGTCTTGTATAGAGGAGGTCAAGCGGGGTGTCTATGGAAAGGTTGTAGTTTGCTGGTTATGATTATGCTGGCTGTATGTGTATATCATTTTTGTATTTGAAGTTATGAATCTTGGCTATGTAGTTGTGTCTCAATGTGTTTGAGTCTAAGTAGTCACCGTGAAGCATTTGGTCAGCTTCTTGAGAAAGGGCTATTCTCAGTAAGCAGGGTGGCCCGTCCATATAGGTGAACGAGGCGGTCGCCTAGGGTGCCAAGTTAAATGGGGCGCCAAATTCGAGTAAAAAAATCAAATGAAAAAAAATAAAAAGATGAAAAAAGTACAAATAAAATAATGATGTCATTATTTCAATTCCCGTTCGCATACGGAGGGAATATGAATTATAATTCATTTCTCTACATTTCTGAGAATTTATTAATATGTCAAATCTTTTATTTACTGCAAAAAATAAATATTTTAGCGAATGTTTTTTCAATTTGCGACAGAGGGTAAAGATGACCCACTCCGCAAGTTTGATAAGCAATAACCAGCCACAATGAAACACATCCACCAGCAGCAAGAGCTGCAATGCTAGTGACACCTAACTCCAATATAAATAGAATATCAGGGTTGGAAGGGACCTCAGGAGGTCATCTAGTCCAACCCCCTACTCAAAGCAGGACCAATCCCAGACAGATTTTTTCCCCAGATCCCTAAATGGCCCCCTCAAGGATTGAACTCACAACCTTAGATTTAGCAAGCTAATGGTCAAACCACTGAGCTATGGTCGCATAGCTGAAAATTCATGTAGAGCAGAGATATCGCAAGTTGATCCACGTCAAACGGTCATTTTAACACATGTCGCAGGTAGATGGTTAAGAATCAAGCAAATACTGTGGAAAATTGTGTTTCTTGGTGCCAAAGAATAAAGAATAACGTCTTTCAGCATTATAAATCCAAAATGTGAGTATCTTTAGGCGTTATTAAACCTTATCGTTATTATCGGCCTATATAATTATGAGCTTTTCTTTGTTGTAACTGGTTCACATGTAATAAATAAGGTCCATAAAAGAAAAGTAACAGCGTTAATGCTTAATAGACTATGAAAGTGATGATGTCACACTCCAGGCGGGTAACTGTGAGGAAGGGGATTACTTTCCAAACAACCAGTGTCGGGTTATAACGTCGAAAAAGGTCTGTTTCCGTGTAAACGGCATAAATAACTGTTTTAATAGGTAAGTGAGTCTATGTTACTAATCATTGAACCTTTAAGCAGTGAAAAGACGAGTTGGGGTGACTGCAATGTGGTTTAAATCGCCAACCATGTGATGTGTCAGCCATCCTTAACGCTATAATGCTTGCAGTTGGGAGCACAGTACATAACAATATTCAAATGCCCCATGGCAGAAAGAGGAAAAAGAAAACCCTCCGGAGTTGAGGATCATAAACAAAAGGCAGAGAAAGAAAAGGACCAAGCAAAACAGCAGGGATCCTTCCTGAAATATCTTCTCTTTAATCCAAATAAAGATGGAAGCAGTTCACTGCATCCAGATGAAGGAATTTTACTTGAAGATGAGAGTAGCTCACATCCACATAGAGCAGTTTGGAAACTCAAGATGATGGAAACTTACTTCTAGATGAAGGCAGCTCACAGCATCAGACTGATATGGAAGCGGAGAAAATTTATTCACCTTTAGAGACACATGCAGAAATTGAAGTAAATGAAGTAGAAGGAAGAAAGGATGAGAAAGTTACAGGATGGGGACCCAGGTTCATGACCCACATGTGAGGACAGTGTGCAGCAAATTCTCGTGGAACATGGACCCAAACAAGTTCATGAATTTCCCTTCCCTAAGGATGGAATTTAAAATAAATTCTCTGCTCAGCATTACAAGAGGAAACTCATTAATGGGGAAGAAATTCATCGAAACTGGTTACAATATTCAGCGTCGAAGGACTCTGTGTTTTGCTTTTGCAGCAAGTTGTTTAGAAATCAAGGGATTGGTACATCACTTACAGAAAATGGTTTGAAGGACTGGAAAAACATATCTTCAATTCTCTCTTCACATGAAAGAAGTACAGAACATTTGGAATGTTTTCAAAATTGGAAAGAACTTGAATCATGATTGAAAAAAGGAAAAAACTATCGATGAAGAAAATGTAAGTTTGATCAAGAAAGAAGAATATTGGCAACAAATATTAGAGCGTATGATTGCTTTAGTGAGAGTTCTCGGCGGGCAAAATTTAGCATTCCACGGTAGAAATGAAAATTATACATTCCAGGTAATGGAAATTTTTTAAAATTTGTTGAATACCTAGTTTTGTTTGATCCAGACATGAAGGAGCATCTACATAAAATAACTGATGATGAAACACAGGTTCATTACTTAGGATAAAATATGCAGAATGAACTGATTCAAATCCTACCAAATGCCATTAAAAAGAAAATTGTAGAAGCTGTCCATTCTGCAAAATACTTTTCAATAATACTGGACTGCACACCAGATGTGAGTCATGTTGAACAAATGATGATGATCATTCGTTTTGTAGATATGGAAAAGTCTGCAGATGAAGATAATGTTGAAGTGCTCATAAAGGAACATTTTTGGGGTTTTGTACCACTGAAGGAGACGACTGGATCATTTATGACTGCAACTATTCTACAAGAGCTTGAAATGATGTCATTATCTGTTGAAAATGTATGTGGCCAAGGCTATGATAATGGGAGTAATATGAAGGGTAAAGCCAATGGTGTGCAAAGGAGAATGATGGAAATCAATCCTAGGGCCTTATTCGTTCCTTGCAGTGAGCATTCTCTGAATTTGGTTGGCAGTGATGCTGCTAGATGCTGTTTGGAGGCAAGCAGTTTCTTTGACCTGGTGCAACATGTTTATGTGTTTTTCTCAGGCTCAATGCGCAGTTGGGAGATTCTAACTTGCCATGTGAATTCTCTAACTGTGAAACCACTTAGTCAGACAAGATGGGATAGTTGCATTGATGCTTTGAAGCCTCTTCGCTATGAACTTGGAAACATTTACGATGCCCTAATTGAAATTTCTGATGCTACTACCTTTACTGGATCATCTGGCAATACGGCACATTCAGATGCAGAAGCTCTTGCAAATGGCCTTTCCAAGTTCAAATTTGTGACTTCACTCATTATGTGGTATAATATCCTTTTCGAGATTAACCTCACTAGTAAGCAGTTTCAGGAAAAGAACTTGAACCTACATTCTGCTACTCAAAAACTGCAGCAAACTAAAAATATCCTGGAGGAATTCAGAAGTGATGAAGGGTTCGAAAGAACACTGGTAGATTCTCTTGAGCTTGCTGAAGAAATAAACTTTCCAACCGAATTTGAACCAGAGCCAGTTCGCATTCAGCAAAAGAAACAGCAGTTTTCATATGACGGACGAGACACACTCATTCAGAATCCAAAACAAAGGTTCAAAGTGAATTTCTACTTCGCAGTCCTTGATACTGCTATTCACTCTGTTGACGAAAGATTTCAACAGATGCAGCAGCTAGAGTCAGTATTTGGCTTTTGTAGCGAGGCAATGACTCACCCCTGCGACTCCTCCTGCTGGTCATCCAGGGAATTAGCTCACCAGCCTCTGGAGCACCCTCTGAAGGCCGGTGTCTCGCCGTGCCACTGGCCCCGGTGTCCCTCCCGGACTCCGGTGCCCCTTCTCTCGGGGTTCTGCCCCCTGCAGTACCCCACAGTCTCGCTGGGTCTCCCCTCCCTGGAGATCCCCCAACCCCCTATCCCCACCTCACCTCAGTCTTGGGCTACTGCTAGTAAATAATTGCCACTCATCATTAGTAAGGAGGGTTTGGACCTGCTGCCTCTGCCTACCCTTAGGCTGCCCGTTGCAACCCCAGTACCTTTTCTGGCCTTTAGCAAGGCCTGCAGCCTGGGGGTTTTCCAGGCTGGAGCTCCTCAGCTCCTCTGGCCTTCCCCCAGTCCTGCTCCACTCTAGGCACCCTGCTCAGATCCCAGCAGCCAGGCCCATCCCTCTCAACATCTAGAGAGAAACTGTCTCTTGGCTTCTGGCCCACAGTCCTCTTATAAGGGCCAGCTGGGCCCGCATTAAACCAGCCACAGCTGTGGTCAGCTACCCACTCAGCTTCCCCAGCCATTCTTAATCCGTCTTACCCTGCTGCAGCCCTGTCCAGGGCCGGAGTGGGTAACCACCCCGCTACAGCTTTCTATATGATATCCACAGCTTGCAAAAGAAAACAGCAAAACAGATAAGAGAATTTTGTATAAAACTGGAGTCAGCATTGACTCATGAAAATTCAAAAGGCATTGATGCTACAGATTTGTGTAGTGAGCCTCAGGCTTTTTCAAGACAACTTAAGAAACATTCCACTCCTGAAGAAGTCCTGAAGTTTGTTTGTGAAAATAAACTCACAGACAGTTTTCCAACTGTTTTTATAGCTTTACGCAGTCTTTTAATTTTGCCAGTTTCCGTAGCTAGTGGGGAACGTAGCTTCTCAAAGTTAAAATTAATAAAAACATATCTGCATTCAACAATGGTGCAAGAGAGACTTTTTGGACTTGCCACAATATCAACAGAGCACGAAATAGCTGGAAAACTGGATCTAAGAGAACTAGAGACTGAATTTTCAAAATTTAAAGCAAGAAATGTCATGTTTGAGGAGCACAGAGTGTTTTTTATTCAGAGTGTTTTGTAAATACAGATTAAAGTTCATTGAAGAGTTTTCTTATTTCTTTCTATATTGGATGTGGTGGTAATGGCAGTGTAGTGAGTCGGTGTGGCTCCCCTCCTGCCCAGAAGAGGGAGCCCACGTGCCGGCACCAGAGTGGGTGGGACCACCACCGCCTGTCCCCGCCCCCCGGAAGTCAAGGGGCGGGACAGGAAGTATAAAGGCCGGCCGCCAGAGCTCAGTTGGCGGCCAGCCACCACAGGGAGCAGACGTGCGGCCGGGAGCTCCCGGCCGGGAGCCCGTCGAAGACCCTAGCTGGCCTGAGCTACCCCGGGCCCGCTACGAGGAGGAGCCGCCGGAGCCCGTTCGCGCCCGCCACTGGGAGAACCCCTGGGAACCGAACCCCGCTAACCCTGAGGGTGAGACTGGACCCGAACCCCTCAGCCCCTGCTGCTATCCAGAGGAGCCGCCTGAGGACCATTGGCCGGACTTCCCGACAGAGCTACCAGACTTGCCGCCGAGCCCGGGCAGAGAGGAGCCCATGGAGATGGACTGGCCCGATCCCGGCGCAACGACCGAGGTAGGCTGGGAGGGGGATCACGGAAGTAGCCCGGGGGTAGCCGACCCCGGTCCGGCTGCAACTGAGTGTGAGCCTATGTCAGTGTGTTGCGGTCTGGATACCCCACTGACCAGCAGCGGCAGCAACCGCTGTTAGGGCCCCGGGCTGGAACGCAGTGGAGTGGGTGGGCCTGCGTTCCCCCCTGCCACCCTCCGTACGGGTGGCAGGCTTCCCCCTCACCCAACGCTCGGCTACAGCAAGCCTAGGCGTACCTTTGAACTATTTGCTCGCTCAGCCCCTGCAACAAGGGCCTGAGCCTTACTGTGTTTGCCCCGCCCTGATCCAGGGCCTGGGCTCTGAACTATTTGCTCGCTCAGCCCCTGCAACAAGGGCCTGAGCCTAACTGTGTTTGCCCCGCCCTGCTCCAGGGCCTGGGCTCTGAACTATTTGCTCGCTCAGCCCCTGCAACAAGGGCCTGAGCCTAACTGTGTTCGCCCCGCCCTGATCCAGGGCCTGGGCTTTGAACTATTTGCCCGCTCAGCCCAGCAAGCAAGGGTCTGAGCTAACTGTGTTTGCCCCGCCCTGATCCAGGGCCTGGGCTCCTGAGCTTTAACTGTGGTTGCTCCGACTCTGCACCAAAGAGCCGGAGTTTCAGGACTAACTGACTGCTTATTCCCAGAGTAGTGAGTCGGTGTGGCTCCCCTCCTGCCCGGAAGGGTCGAGCCCCGGCTAGGACCTACTACAGGCAGTTAAAGCAGGATAGTGCAATGGATTATTTTGGATTTGTAATAATAAAAATTATAATTAACATTTTAATGCATTTTTATTTGAAATCGGACTGAAATATCATCCAGCTGTCATATACAAATCTATTCTGAAAATTTTGTGTCTCTATTTTATCTGATCTCAGAAACATTGGTTAGACAGATGGACGGATGGACAAACTGAATAATTAAGCCTCTGTTTTAAAAAAATGCTTAAACATTAAAAGGAAAAAAGGGGCAAAATGTTTCCCAGTTTACCAAAAACCTCAGCCTAGATCTGCCCTTGGGGTTTTGGGGTGGGGGCGCCGATTGCATGGTTCGCCCAGGGTGCCAGTTCCTGGCAACTAGTCTAGGATCGCCCCTGTCAGTAAGTGCCCAATCAAGAAACACTTAACTGACAATGGACTTTAGGAGACGCCAATCCACATCTGAGCTTTCCTGGGAACTTTCAAACTAACATGTAAACAATGGCGTCGGCCTGCAAAAAGCTGAATCATTCATAGACATGTGACTTGCCCAGGTGGCTACAAACTCCTTCCTGTTGCTATGACTTTACTCAGAAGAACAAAGGGGTTTCCGCCCACAAGGGAAAGAATATAAAAGGCCCTGGAAGTCTCTCCATTTTGTCTTCAGCTGGCTTAAGAGATGGCCTCTCCACCCCAAAGAGATGCCTGAAATAAACTGGAACCAAGAACAGTAACTATGGGGGTGTAAGTGATTGGTGGACCCAGACTAGGAAGGAGTCTAGTCTGTGAAAGAAGCTTATTGGAACATCTCTGAGGGTGAGATATTACCTGCATTCAGTTTCCAGGGCCAGCTCCAGGCACCAGCTTGGCAAGCAGGTGCTTGGGGCGGCCACTCCGGAGAGGGGTGGCAGGTCTAGCTATTCGGCGGCAATTCGGCGGATGGTCCCTCACTCCCGCTCGGAGCAAAGGACCTTCCGCCGAATTGCTGCCGCAGATCACGATCGTGGCTTTTTGTTTTGTTTTGTTTTTGTCTGCTTGGGGCGACCAAAACCTTGGGGCCGGCCCTGTCAGTTTCCTACTGTATTAGGCTTAGACTTGCGTGTTTTTGTTTTATTTTGCTTGGTAACTTACTTTGTTCTGTCTGTTATTACTTGTAACCACTTAAATCCTACTTTTATACTTAATAAAATCACTTTTGCTTATTATTGAACCCAGAGTTAGTGACTAATACTTGGGGCAGCAAACAGCTGTGCATATCTCTCTATCAGTGTTATAGAGGGTGGCCAATTTATGAGTTTACCCTGTATACGCTTTATACAGAGTAAAACAGATATATTTGGGGTTTGGATCCCATTGGGAACTGGATACCTGGGTGCTGCAGACAGGAATACCTGCTAAGTGGTTTTCAGTTAAAGCCTGCAGCGTTGGGGAACGTGGTTCAGACCTGGATCTGTGTTTGCAGCAGGCTAGCATGTCTGGCTCAACAAGACAGGGTACTGAAGTCCCAAGCTGGCAGGAAAAACGGGCTCAGAAGTAGTCTCCGCACATCAGGTGGCAGTCCCAAGAGGGTCTCTGTGACCCAACCCGTCACAGGGATAATGATGTAAAGCAGGGGATTTGTCCCATTGTAAAGTGCTCTGAGATCTACTGATTGAAAAACCCTATAAGAGGATTATTATTATTAATTAATAGGTATTAATAATAATAAGGTAGGCGGCTAAATAAGGGCCAGCTTTTCAAAAGGGCTCAGTCAGCACGCAATGTGCATGCAATATGTATCTGACACGCTGAGCTATTTTGAGTCTAGCCACTTAGTTTAGGTGCCTCAGTGGGTGCTGAACTCTGTTGAAATTCTAGCCTGTATAGACTCACCTGTAAACTGCAGCTGTTAGTCTATACACTGTTCTGCTGTGCCAATTTGAATCGGGCTAGGGAAGTAAAAGCTGTTTAATCTGCTGGCTGATTGCAGTCCATATGCAACGAGTTGGCATGAGCAGGTGGCTGCACTGTAAAACACAAAACACCTCTGCCATTAGAGAGACAAGGTGGGGGAGGGACAGCGACAACACTGCATACCGCTGCAATTGGGAGCCTGACCAGAAATGCCCAGGACTGAACGGGACTCAGAGACCAAACTCTCCTCAGATCATGGGAGAGTCGTGTTGGTATGAGGAATGTTTGCATTGCTGCTACTAGTCTGGGCACCTTTCACCAGCCCAACATCCACACCTCAAGCAAAGCCCCCACTAGCCAACTTGATGGCAACTGGCATGTGTGAGCATCATGCCAGGTCTCTGTTGTCCAGATATAGGAGTGGATCACCTGGGTTTGGGATCCTGCAAACCCCAGTTCAGGTTCAACCCAGTAGGTGGCTTTCCAGATGGCAGGCCAGTCAAAGCATGAGCTGTGCCTTCCATTGTGCCCAGCACATTCAATGCTAGTGGAACATACAGAACAGCCATCAATAAAGTTGTCCAGGAAGCAAAGGGAGCCGTGCCTACTTGGAGACCTGCTGGAACCCAAGGCAATCCCAGCTCAGCCGGAAGGCACTTTTAGCACATGTTACAGTAGCCATCTTGACTAGCATGAACACCCAGCTCTTATCTAGCATTTTCATCAGTAGATCTCCATGCTCTTTACAAAGGAGATCGCTGTCATTATCCCCTTTTACAGATGGGGAAACGGAGGCACTGGGCAGAGAAGTGAGTCACCCAACAGGCCAGGGGCTGAGCTAGAACTAGAACCCAGTTCTTCTGAATCCCCCCGCCCCTGTGCTCTAGCCACTAGGCCATGCTTGAAGTGGGAGTTATTGGTCCATTGGAAGTCCTATCTGGGTGAACCCCCCTGCTGTATCATTCCAGCCCCAGTGACACAGGTGGGTTTCATGCTGCGTAGTGGGGACAGGTAGGAAGGAGGCATGAATGGTTGGGTCCCAAACTGACACCTTACTTGGCATTTATCCAGCCTTGACTCCGGTGCTCCTCCATAGGCTTCAATGAGAATTAATAACCTCAGTGAGCATTTGCCTAGCTACACACTAAGCACCAGTTTTTCAAGGTCTCTGCTCCTCAGAGTCAGGGCCAGGTTTTCAAAAGTGCTCAGCTCCCAGTGGCTTCCACTGAGACACACAGGGGCAGATTCCCACAAGAGCTTAGCTGCTGAACATCAATAATAACCTCCATCCCGCCACCCCTGACTTCACTGGCAGTTGAGGGTGCTCCACATGTTACAGAACTGGACTGAGATGTAAGACTTCAGGAATTGGCCTAGCGCTGGATCTGAGCCCGTAGCAGGGTGGACACCCGCTCCTGCCCTGAGGTGTTTAAAACAGCCCTGGAGGAGGGCTGTGGAAGGGCAAGGTGCCTGGGCTGATTGGGGGAAGTGGCTGCAGCTAGGGCCACGCCCCCAAACCAAGCAACTGGGCCTTATAAGAAGGCCAGGGAGGCCAGAGGGAGCAGTCCCTCTCTGACTGGAGAGAGAGACAGGTCTGGCTGCTTGGGAGCTCACCCAGGGGACCTAGAGTGAGGCAGGACTGGGGAAAGGCCTTAGGAGCTGGGAAGCCCTAGGCTAGCAACTCCCCAGGCTGCAGGGCCTAGTTCTAGGCCCACCTAGGTATTGGGCTTGCAGAGGGGCAGCCTGAGGGTGGGTAAAGGCAGCTAGCCCAAACCTAACCTTGCCTATGATGAGTAGGCTGATACTGCAGTCTGCCCCATGGCGTGGGGCTAGACAATGACTGGCAGTAGCCTTATACTGAGGTGAGGTGGGAATAGTGGGTGAGGGTTCCCTGGGGAGGGGCGACCCTAAGACTGAGGGGTTACTGCCAGGGGGCAGCACCCCAGGTAAAAGGGCACTGGGGTCCTGGGAGGGACATGGGGCCACAGGTAAGGTGGATCACCAGCCTGCAGGGGGTGCTCTGGACACTGGAAGAGCTAATTCCTGGAGTAACCAGCAGGAGGTGCCGCAGGGGTGAGTCCGCTCTTCTATAGAGATATCCTATCTCCTAGAACTGGAAGGGACCTTGAAAGGTCATCGAGTCCAGCCCCCTGCCTTCATTAGCAGGACCAAGAGCCCTAAAGACCTGCTTCTAGGTCTGTCTCTGCCATATACCAAGCAGAAAGCCACAATGCTGGTGCACCATCAGCAGCCCCTTCTGTGTCTGATTAATCTCTGGATATGTCTACACTCCAAGGGAAGGTGTTTAACTGTAGCACAGGGGGACAAGGGGAGCTAGTAGGGGTAATGACAGTAGTGTAGATGTCATGGCACAGTCTAGCAACCTGAATATGTACCCAGATCCCCGATAGGCTGGTACTTGAGTTGTTAGCCTGTTCTAAAGTTCATGCCACCAAATCTGCACTACCATTAGGCTTGGAAGGATTCGATTTTTCTTGGTCAACAATGTCGTTAAACATCAATTTTGTTGTACGCACACAAACCAATGAAAATATATTTTCATGATAACAACTGAAATGTAGAGAGAGGCAAAGTAAAAACGCAGCTTGAGAACTGACTAGAGTTTGATTTAAGGCTATTTACTTGGTACATTTTGAAAGCGATGCTGATAATTTGTGTTTTAATGGTTTATAAAACTGAAACAGTTTGAATCTCAACATCTACTGTCATTCAATAATTATTGTCTGACACCGTCTGATTCCCCAGCAGCATTTCCCATAACTGCAAAAACTTAAATGAATAAAACTGGGAGTAAAAAGCTTCAGTTTAATCATCTATTGGAATTATACAAATATCAAATTCTAATTCTACTAACCAGGGCTGGCTTTAAGCCGATTCCCTGGAATTGGGCTCCGCGCCTTAGGCGCCTTTTTAAAAAAAAAAAAATTAAAATCACCCATCTCCGGGTCTTCGGTGGCACTTCACCAGCATGGGGGTCCACTCTGGGTCTTTGGCAGTATTTCGGTGGTGGGGGGTTGTTCAGTGCCACAGAAGATGCAGAGCGGACCCCACGCCGCTTAAGTGCCGCTGACGACCCGGACCACCGCCGGGTATTCGAATCGGGCCCCGCAGGTCCAAAAGCCGGCCCTGCTGCTAACCCTAACTACTGTGGTTACCTGCACTAGCTAGATTAACACTGGTCTGCCTCGCCCTGCTACCAACACACCTTCACTTGCAGCATAGAGAGACCCTCAGACAGCACCCAGGAAGACCCCAAGCAGCACAGAAAACCAGAGAGACCCGCACAGTCCATCTGTGCCCAGCAGCTGCAATACACCCGAGTCACAGCTCATTTTTATCACAAGGGTTGCTATGGATCCAAATGCCCCCAAACATGAGGGAAATTCTGATCCAGTTCAGCAACTGTACTTTGCCACTTGGTCCTGGTCCACATAGGAGCCTATTTATCTCAGGTACTTCTATGGCCCCCCGTTTCTGTGTATCTGAGAACCTCACAAGCTTTACGATATTTATCCTCCGCCCCGGCCCTCTGTGAAGCAGGGCAGTGATATTATCACCCTTGTACAACACTATTTAGATGCATTTTTCAGGCACCTAAATACCTTTATATGTCTGGCCCTTGCGCCTGATTAGCGGTACACAGAAAGAGTATTATGGGATGGAGCCGAGGGAATTGTGGGAACTTGATCCCAGGCACCCACGATTCTCTGGGCGAAGTAGTGGCATCCTACAATGCGTTTCCAAACTGGCCGGGAAGGCAGCATGCTGGACAGATGCCAACCCACAGTGCTGCACATCTGCTGCTGACCCAATCCCTCGCAGTCAGGAAGTATGGCACCAGCAAAGGCATCCAACTGTGCACTGGCTCTAGCAACATGTATGCGAGGGACACCACGACTCGGAAACCTTGCTGCTGTAGATATCACATAAGAAGGGAAGGCTGGTCCCACGATTGGGGCACTAGCCTACAACTTGGGAGACCGAGGTGCTGTTCCCTGCTCTGACTCAAACTCTGTGTGTGATCTTGGCAAGTCATTTAGCTTCTTGGCTGAAGCCCCAAGTCCCGGCAGGTGCCTCCCATGGGGCAGAAGCCCCGAACCCCAGCAGGTTCGCCCCAGCTCTTGAACTTCTGAAGATTGTCGTATGCTGCTCGAAGGGTCAGCAAGTTTGGCCACCCCAGCTCTAGGGGATTCTTTAGCCAGGCTGTTGGACCCAGACGGATCTGGTGGTTCTTTAGCCCCTAGGGCTTGGGCATCTTCCCATGGTCATACGGGAGGTCAACACCTGAGCAAGTAATTGAGCCCAAGTGCCAGACTAGACCCCTACCCACTAGACCAACCAATCTCTGGAGTCACAGCCACCCCGAATTCCAAACCAGGTCTGAACATTGCAAAGCGCATCCCACTCTGCTTCCAGAGTTTTTGTTTCATTTCGCTTCACTTTCTATTTTCGTCTCCATCCAGGTCAGGACAAGCCGCCAAATAAATCCAGATTACAGTGTCCACCCTGCAATTTTCCCTGAGTGGCATGGGGAGCATTCTCTGCTGACTGCTGGCATTTTCTACATCTTTCGGGGAACCTCCTGGCCATTACTGGTCTAAGATCCCCCATTGCACTTAATTTCACAGTTACTAATTCCCCTTCATTTTAATGAGTCACATGACGCAATCCCGTTTTGGTTATTCTGAATCATGTTGTTTCATGTACTAATTAAGCAATAAGACACAACAGGGCATGGATTTATTGCCCAGTATTTCACGCTTAGGTGTGTTTTCACACTACTTGGGCGTGAGTGATTACACAATAATTCAAACGCCACTGGCTCAGGGTAGCAACTATAAGACCTTTTTTTAAACTCTTGGGGAGTTTTACAATTTTAGTTTTAAAAAAATTCAAGGAAGATCCAAACCAGAAGCGTGAGCCCATCTGGAAGCAGGATCCAACAACTAACTGATTTTTAAATGATAATAATGATACGTATACCTTACACAGCACTTTCCAGCGGTAGATCTCAAAGTGTTTTACAAAGGAGGGCACTAGCATGATCCCCATTTACACATGTGGAAACTGAGGCACAGAGAGGGGAAATGACCTGCGTAAAGTCAGCCATGGCAGATCTGGAAATAGAACTGAGGTCTACTGAGTTCCAGTCCAGTGCACCATCAACGAGGCTGCACTCTGTGAAGGTCTTAGCAAAATGATTGGCCCCCAATTCACATTTACACTAAGGCCTTGTCCATACTAGAAGGTTGTATTGTTTTAACTAAACCGGTATACTTAAAGCAATACAACCCCTGTAGTGTGGACACGGACAGTTATATCGGTATAACAATCCCCATATAAAAGGGTGAATAAGCTATACTTACTGTAGTATCTGAGCACATCACAGTCTTTACCATATTTGCCCTCACAACCCCCCTGCGAGGTACGGAAGTGCTATTATCCCCATTGTACAGATGGCAAACTGAGGCAGACAGGCCAGGCCAGCTCCGCAATGGTATTTAGGTGCCTAACTCCCACTGAAATACCTTTGAGGATCTGGCCCTAAGTGACTTGCCCCTGGTCAAACAGGGTGGCTGTGGCAGGGAACTGAATGACGATTTCCTAAGTCCTAGGCTACTGCTCTAACATTGCGCCCTCCACCTTGACACATGTCAAACTGTATCCACACGAGGGATTGTACCGATGTAGCTGTATCAGTTACAAAAAATCACCGCCCTAACTGACATAGTCTGGGCAGTACAAAAATCTGTATGTAGAGCAGCCCTAAGGCCCCTGTGCATCAGGGACCTGCGCACTGTCATTCCAGCCCACGTGACAGTCCTTTACCAGCATGGGTTAAAGGGGCTACAGGGGAAACTGGCGACAAACCATTGCCTCTACCTGCAGAGACAAAACCTGACTGGTGGTTTCCCTGGTCTCTTTTTTTTTATCTATATCATTGTAGAGATAAATCTATAATAAAATAATAATAATTACCAAATGATCTTTTTATAGCATCTTTCACCCTAACGAATCCCAAAGTGGTACAGTAGCTACCTACGCACTATCATATCACATGCAACTGAAATGCAGCTGCCTCTGGGTTGGAACGTAGTAGCTGTTTCTGTCTAGCTATCTCCATACATCCCCATCTTTCGACCGGTAACTCTTCTGCCAGGAGTTGTCAGCCTGGCTCAATTATCTAGGGATTCCTTCTGAAAACTGAAATGACACTGGCTCAGCCCCTACACCTAAACCCAGAAACCAGGGAAACGATATATGCCTCTCTGGTAGGGTGACCAGATAGCAACTGTGAAAAAACAGGACAGGGGGTGGGGGGTAATAGGCGCCTATATAAGAAAAAGTCCCAAAAAATGGGACTGTCCCTATAAAAATGGGACATCTGGTCACCCTACCTCTGGGGAGCCCTTGACAGGTCATACTCATAAGCAGTGGGTTTAAAACAAAGGGAACTTTACTGGAGGGGGAAACAGGGTACAATAGAAAAAACTTGAGAAAGCCAACAATTAATAAATTAAAAATATTAGGTGAATCTCCCATAAAGGGAATCTATGTAATACACCTCTACCCCGATATAACACGACCTGATATAACACGAATTCGGGTACAACGCAGTAACGCAGTAACGCTCCCGGGGGGACAGGGCTGCACGCTCCGGCGGATCAAAGCAAGTTTGATATAACGCAGTTTCACCTATAACGTGGTAAGATTTTTTGGCTCCCGAGGACAGCGTTATATCGGGGTAGAGGTGTAGCTTCAACTTCAGTCGTCCTGTCACGACTGTGAGCAGCTAATAAATTTTAGCAACTTCCCTTCTTCCCATTCCCACTTGGTTGTCCAGGGTTGGTTCAGTGCAAGGATTTGGCCAAGTCAGTGTTGCCTGGGCCTGACTTCCACCACCTGTCCCAGCTGAAGAAATTTCATCTTGGATTGCTGGGTAGGGAAGCCCATGCCACAGTCCCTAAGGTAGGCTGCTGCTTTCTGCAACTTCAGACTCAGACACCAGCTCAGTTCCTCAAAACCATCTCAACTCAGCTCTTGGAAGTTCCACTGTACTCACTCTTCAACAAAGATCAGTGATATGTAGGAGTTTGAACAGAGCCCTTACTACCACAAATGTATTTCCTACAAAGAAATCAAGCCACTTTTTCCCTGCCCAGGTTCCTTTACCTAGCTGTGCCGGTGTGGTGGGTCAGCTGCCCCACACAGGTAGATGGAGGGTTAAAGCAGCCCTCAAGGAGGTTATGCAAAACCCAACCAATAGGAGGAGGGCTTGTAGAGAGCCAATTATCAGAAGGTTTGTTGGAACAGCCAGTCAGGAACAGGGAGGATCATATATTTTATTAGAATTTTTGCCAAAAAAAAATAGGCAATTTTTTTCTATCATGGACATTTTTTGGAGGAAAAAAAAGACAAATTCCAACCAGTGCTCTATTTCTAATTCTCTAATCAGCTTAGTTTGCAGCACGGGAGATTTAGAACAAACTTTCTAACTCTAGGGCTAGTTAAGCACTGGGAGCAGGTTACCTGGGGGGCAGAGGTGGAATCCCCGTCACTGGAGGTTTTTAAGAACAGGCGAGACAAACACGTGTCAGGGATGGTCTAGTTCACTAGCTCCTGCCTCAGCACAGGGGTCTGGACTCACGGCCGGTGCAAGGAAGTTTCGTGCCCTAGGCGAAACTTCCACCTTGCGCCCCCCCAACCCCGTGGCAGCTCCCCACCCTCCCCCT
The DNA here is from genome assembly GCF_027887155.1 of Malaclemys terrapin pileata. Taxonomy (NCBI): domain Eukaryota; kingdom Metazoa; phylum Chordata; order Testudines; family Emydidae; genus Malaclemys; species Malaclemys terrapin. Next base: position 7,170,242 of record NC_071527.1, on the reverse strand, counting down.
CCGCCCTGAGGCTCCCCCCCCCTGCAGCAGTCCCTCCCCACCCTGAGGTGCCCCCCAGCCCCGTGTGGCAGCAGCTCCCCACCCCAGCTCACCTCTGCTCTGCCTCCTCCCCGAGCATGTCGCCCCTTCTCTAATTCTCCTCCCCTCCCAGGCTTGTGGCCAAACAGCTGATTAGCGCTGCAAGCCTGGGAGGTGGGAGAAGTGGGGCGGTGACCGCATGCTCGGGGAGGGGGCATAGGAACGCTGTAAAAAAATTGGGGGCACCGCTTTTTGGTAACCCCAAATCTTGGCGTCCTAAGCAACCGTCTAGTTTGCCTTAATGGTAGCACCAGCCCTGGCTGGACTAGATGACCTCATGAGGTCCCTTTTAGCTCTACATTTCTATGATTCTGTTTGTTATAGATTCCCCTTTCTATTCATTACAGCTGGACCTCGGCTCTCCTGTACCCTAAGGACTCAGTTCCCCAACCCCCTGGATTAGTCAGTAAGCCAGATGTCTCAATGCTGGACATGTCCCTGGCTGTGTATTACACTCAGTGCCTGGGTGATCAGACACTCAGATGATCCTGGATTTCACACCCATTTTGAGCCTCCTGTTTTCTCTGCATCAGACGCATGAACATCTCAGTGCCCTGCCTCAGAGCTCGCGATGGATAAAGACTCATGAACTGCCAATAGGACAAAATCCCTGCGTCACATGCCGACGAATTCTGGAACACGCTGCCAAGTTGACATAAATGCCTGGGCTCAAATTTTCAGAACTGACCTCTGATTTTGAGTGCTTTGGTACTGGGTTGCCTGTTTTGAGCTAGCCCCGAATTATGGCTGGATTGTCCCCTTCCAATCCAGTCTGAGGAAGGCTCAGCATGTAACCGCACTCTCCCAGGAGCAGGACAAGATCCAGATTGGGACTGAGAGTCACAATCTGGTTCATGCCCCCCCTTGCTCCAGAGGGGAAGGCATCTGTGCCATCCCTTTTGCCATGGTCCCTGTGTGGGGGCTAGTATATTGGAGGAGTAGACACACAGTGGGATGTAGCAGTCAGCTGGCAGCTGCTCCCACCACACACAGGCTCTGGTGATGCAGAGAGCTCACGGGCATTCAGGGAACTGATCCCTTACGGTACGCCTACACATTGATGAAAGACCCACAGCTGGAGGGAGGATCACAGAATCATAGAATCATAGAATATCAGGGTTGGAAGGGACCTCAGGAGGTCATCTAGTCCAGCCCCCTGCTCAAAGCAGGACCAATCCCCAACTAAATCATCCCAGCCAGGGCTTTGTCAAGCCTGACCTTAAAAACCTCTAAGGAAGGCGATTCCACCACCTCCCTAGGTAACCCATTCCAGTGCTTCACCACCCTCCTAGTGAAAAAGCTTTTCCTCATATCCAACCTATCTCAGATCCTAGATCTCAGAGCCTAGGCTCCAGTCAAAGCCCAAACGTCTACACTGTAATTTTAGCCCTGCAGTCAGCTGACCTGGGCTCTGAGACTTTGTTCTGTGAGCTTTTTATTGCAGTGTAGACACACCCTTAGAGACCACTGTTAAATTTTATTAACCCCAGAAAGTTCTCCAAGGACCAAAGAGCACTAACCCCTTGGATGCTAACTCCCAGAAACTGGCCAGCACAGCTCTGTCTGCTGACAAATCCAGGCTCATGAAACAAACACAGGTGTGGTCTAGAACATTTGTTGCAACAGTGGCATCGGCTTCTCCCCCTGCCCCCTCTTATTCATACACACCCCTTGAATCTCTCCTTGGACTTCCCATCAGCTACTACATACAAAGTCCTCATCCTCACCCACAGGACCTTGCCTAATCCTGCCTCCGGAGGGAGAAAGAGTTGGGGCGGAGAGGCAGAGAATAGCACAGAGATGATGTGGGACCACAGTGTCTGCTCTGACAGCTGGCCACAGCAATAACCCTCACTGTTGCATTAGGTGATATAACAAACACACCAGACACATAAATAGAAGAGAGAGAGAATCCCACACCCAGGGCATATTCTGACAGGCCCAGAAAACATGTTCAGTTTCTCCTCCTAGAAGCTGCATCTTGAGTCCACACACAGACCCATTTCCTGGATCTTCCTTGGTCCATGTTCCAGCTGAGTGAGGTTTTTCAGACAACTCATTTATTTTCTCTGAACACTGCTGTGTCATCTAACCCAAAACGATTCAGGGATTTGACACAAATATGCTGAATAGTTTCAGACACCCCATCCCACCCCAAAATAATAATTTGGGGCCAAGGAAGCCTTCCTGTGTATTATTAGGCCAGGGGTGAGTGCACTTGTCTAGGAGGTAGGAGCCCCACGTTCAGTTCCTCCTCTGCCTCCTATGAAGAAGGGATTTGAGTCTCCCGTGTTAGAGGAGAGTGCCCTAGCCACGGACCAGACGATAGTCTAATGCGGGAATCTCTCCTGTTGAAGTTGTTGCACTTTGTATAAATAATCGGTAGAGCAGGGGGACTGGCACTTGGGGCTCTCACATGTTAGGTGGGTGCCCAAACCACCACGCTACAGAGTCATTCTCATGCACCTGCTCTCTGGCCTGATTCTGATTCATTATCCTGCATCGTGGCCACTCCAAGTCAGCTGTTTCGGGTTGAGGCATTTGACCTGAAATGCACCGACAATTTTTTCAATGCACCAACATTTTTTTTTACATTTTTGAATGTGCATGGAACTGAATTTTTTTCCTCCCTTGATATTTCGGAACTGCCAGAGAACCAAAAGAATCAATTCTTCACCCAACTCGATTCCAGTTGGATTAACCCTGATGCCAGGCCAGGTGCCTCCCCAGGGTGCTGCCTCCCATCAAGTGATTTGGGGGGCATGATTTGAGAGCCCCCCATCACCTCCAGCATGAAGAAGGGGCAACGCACAGCTGCAGTGCCTTAGAACTCAGCAGGAGCCCCTTTGAGATTCTGAGAGTCTCAGAATTTAGGCGTCTCACTCCCATTGTCATCTGCGCCAGCGCTTTTACTGGCACAGTTTACTTCCCCCTCTGCATTGGTGTGAGGCTCTGAAGCCCCTTAGGCTTTGGAAAGTCCCAGCCTGCCTGCAGAATTGGTTTGCTGATGATATCGCCTTAATGAGACGTGTGTGGGATGTGCGAAGGGAGGAGTAATACATTTGCATTTAATTAAGAAACAATCTAATCAGCAAAAGATGATTGACTTTTGCAAATTGCTGAAGAATCAGGGAAGTTTCCCCGGGAGGGCTGTGGACTCCAAGGGTTTGTCCCAGTTCCATGTAGCTCTGGGAACTCTTCTCTTTCCTCCCCAGCATGAGGGGCCCCGTCATTCAGTCCTTCTCCTCTTTAATGTCATTGTGAGAGTCTCTCTGTAGACAAGTGTGTCTGGCCCGGTTCCCAAGCATTCTACATGGGGTGGATCAAATGGAAACTGACATGAAATACACCAGTCATAACAACCATCCATCCTGTCTGCCCCATGCACAGGAGCCACGCCCCACTTCCTTCATGTTTCCTCTCTTGGGTCAACTGGTGCCAACAGAGATTATTCAGGCTTGTCCCAGTTCGACAAGATGCCTCGGTAGCCAGTGGTTGACATGGTGTCTGGGAATGTGCCTGCTCACACTTGGGCTGGGAACTGAGCCTGTGGGAGACGGAGCATTTTCAATATGGGGTTAAATTTGCCAGAAGGCATGGAGATCTAGTGTCCTCCAACAAGCCGTGAGCCAGATACCCAGCTGGTGTAAATCAGTGTTGCTCTAGTGGAGTCAATGGGATAGATCCCCAGCTGGTGTAAAGTGGCCATAGCTCGACGGGCATTAATGGGCAGATCCTAAGCAGATGTAAATTGGTACTGCTCTATTGGAGGAGGCATTGGGGCCAAATCCCCAGCTGGAGTAAATCAGCCATTGTTCCACTGGAGTCAATGGGTCCAGATTCTCGGCTGGTTTAAACCAGGTTTCTCCATTGACTTCAGGCAGGTGGCACCAATTTGCACTGGCTGAGGATCTAGCCCTTGAAGTACAAATTTCAAACCCAGGCACTTGAACGGAACATTCTGCTCCTTCATTTGGTGGCTCGGATGGGTCCACTTCTATAAGACCAAGTGGCGATTTGCAGGATACGAGACACCCAGGGGCAAATTTGGGACAGTCCCTGAATCACCAGGACACTTGGAAGCCCCAGCTTGGCAGTGGTGAAGATGAAAAGAGCCAGGGGTCATGGGCTGGTACTTTTGTTACCAATCCAATCCCCATGCATGGCTGTACTATTGAGCTGTAACTAGTGTGTGGCCATAAAACTTTTACAGGAGTCCACAGGACAAAATGTACTTACCAGGCCAAATTCTACTCTTGTTAGTCCTAGTGCAAGGGTGGTCTGGGGGGTTAGCCATTGAAGTCGGACTTAAGAGATGTTGGCTCAAGACCTGAGTCTGTTACAGGCTACCTCAGTGAGACTGACCAAGTAATTTTACCTCTACTCTCCTGTGATGGAGAGTAATATTTCCCTGACTCACAGGGGCGGTGTCTCCCATCTCCATGGGCTTACACTGGAATAACACAGGAGAGAATCAGGCCCTGTGTGTAAGTGCTAAAGTCGTGTGACTTGCACCAATTTGCCCCTGAGGGAATTTCCCATTGCTCCACCCCTTCGTATTCATTTACATCAGTGCAAATCAGAAGGGCAGCATTTTATACCCTGGGGTAAATTCTACACACTGTGCATAGTGGGGTAGCCCGGGAGTGGGGTCCCCAGTACCACTGTGTTATGACTCTTCCCAGCTGCCAGGTAGCTCCTTGGGGGGCAGTGCCAGCGGGCGTAGCTGTGGGCAGCCCCCTGGCTGTGGTTGGCAGACTGGACTGAGAGTCAGGGAGTCACAGCTGGCTCCTTTGCAGACACACACACCACTGCTCCCAGAGAGACCATTTTCCTAGGAGTCAAAAACATGTGTAACGTATTGCAGGAAAGAGAGAGAGAAAGATCTCCCATCAGGAGAAACAGAAACATTTTTGAAAGGTAAAGAGCTCCTCTTGAAACATGCCATCCCTTGAGGCATAAGAGCTGAAAGCTCCTATATCAAAATAAGAAGTACTAGGAGTTATAGATTTCCTAAACAATAAATAATCTTGAGGGAATGACAGGCTAACTGCCTTTTATAAATGTTTTTAAAAAATTACTAGTGTCAGAGCTGCTAGAAATATGGAATTGGACCCTGAGGGAAAGGGTGTTTTTTTTTTCCTCCCTTGCAACCCGAACGAGTTTTAATTTCGTCTCTCCTATTTATTTATACGTTTGTTTTTTTATTTATTTTAAAGGTCCCAAGTGAAAGAGCCAGAGCAGAAGCTGTCAGATCACAAGAGCTGATGAAATGGAGCCCCTCAGTTCCAGGCAGAACCCCATCTTTCTGGAGGTTCCCAAACAGAAATATAGGCCATTTCCCCTTCTTCATTATCGGTTCATTTCCACTCTGCCTCTTGGGAAGATTTTTTCATAAATATTTAAGGCCAGAAAGAAGGGACCATTTGGTCATCTAATCTGAGCTCCTGTATATCACAGGGCTGGAGAATTTCCCCCAGTTCCCCCTGTACTGAGCCCAACAACTTATGTTTGACTGACGCGCCTTCCAGAGAGACATCCAGCGTTGACCTGTAGATATCGAGAGATGGGAGATCGACAACTGCCCTTGGTAGTTTGTTCTAATGGTTAGTGACTCTCACTGTTAAACACTGGTGCCACATATCTAATTTGAATGTATCTGGCTTTAACTTCTTGTTCATAGAATCATAGAATCATAGAATATCAGAGTTGGAAGGGACCTCAAGAGGTCATCTAGTCCAACCCCCTGCTCAAAGCAGGACCAATTCCCAGCTAAATCATCCCAGCCAGGGCTTTGTCAAGCCGGGCCTTAAAAACCTCCAAGGAAGGAGACTCCACCACCTCCCTAGGTAACGCATTCCAGTGTTTCACCACCCTCCTAGTGAAATAGTTTTTCCTGATATCCAACCTGGACCTCCCCCACTGCAACTTGAGACCATTGCTCCTTGTTCTGTCATCTGCCACCACTGAGAACAGCCGAGCTCCATCCTCTTTGGAACCCCCCTTCAGGTAGTTGAAGGCTGCTATCAAATCCCCCCTCATTCTTCTCTTCTGGAGACTAAACAATCCCAGTTCTCTCAGCCTCTCCTCATAAGTCATGTGCTCCAGACCCCTAATCATTTTTGTTGCCCTCCGCTGGACTCTTTCCAATTTTTCCACATCCTTCTTGTAGTGTGGGGACCAAAACTGGACACAGTATTCCAGATGAGGCCTCACCAATGTCGAATAAAGGGGAACGATCACGTTCCTCGATCTGCTGGCAATGCCCCTACTTATACAGCCCAAAATGCCGTTAGCCTTCTTGGCAACAAGAGCACACTGTTGACTCATATCCAGCTTCATATCCACTGTGACCCCTAGGTCCTTTTCAGCAGAACTGCTACCTAGCCATTCGGTCCCTAGTCTGTAGCAGTGCATGGGATTCTTCCGTCCTAAGTGCAGGACTCTGCACTTGTCCTTGTTGAACCTCATCAGGTTTTTTTCTGCCCAATCCTCTAATTTGTCTAGGTCCCTCTGTATCCTATCCCTACCCTCTAGTGTATCTACCACGCCTCCTAGTTTAGTGTCATCTGCAAACTTGCTGAGAGTGCAGTCCACACCATCCTCCAGATCATTAATAAAGATATTAAACAAAACCGGCCCCAGGACCGACCCTTGGGGCACTCCACTTGAAACCGGCTGCCAACTAGACATGGAGCCATTGATCACTACCCGTTGAGCCCGATGATCTAGCCAGCTTTCTATCCACCTTACAGTCCATTCATCCAGCCCATACTTCTTTAACTTGCTGGCAAGAATACTGTGGGAGACAGTATCAAAAGCTTTGCTAAAGTCCAGAAATAACACATCCACTGCTTTCCCCTCATCCACAGAGCCAGTTATCTCATCATAGAAGGCAATTAGGTTAGTCAGGCACGACTTCCCCTTCGTGAATCCATGCTGACTGTTCCTGATCACTTTCCTCTCCTCTAAATGTTTCATAATTGATTCCTTGAGGACCTGCTCCATGATTTTTCCAGGGACTGAGGTGAGGCTGACTGGCCTGTAGTTCCCCGGATCCTCCTTCTTCCCTTTTTTAAAGATGGGCACTACATTAGCCTTTTTCCAGTCATCTGGGACCTCCCCCGATCGCCATGAGTTTTCAAAAATAATGGCTAATGGCTCTGCAATCTCACCCGCCAACTCCTTTAGCACCCTCGGATGCAGCGCATCCGGCCCCATGGACTTGTGCACGTCCAGTTTTTCTAAATAGTCCCGAACCACTTCTTTCTCCACAGAGGGTTGTTCTGCCACTAGGTTAAAGAGCCCGTTAGTACCTGGGATTTTTCTCCTCATTATACACCATAATCAAGTCACCTCTGGAGTTTAGCTGTTTCACTCTAAGGACTGCTGGACCAGAGTCAATAATTGACCATGAATAATTTAGCCAATTAATTTGAACCTCCTTTTTTCTGCTTGTGGGAATATCCAGGAACAGATTCCGATTGCTTCACGTTTATTTGTTTCATTTATTTTGATCATTTTCTTTTTAATTCCATGGCTTGACTGCAAACATCTAAATTGCAAGCCGCACTGCTTCATTGAGATTGGTCGATGGTTTCCATTCCCTGGTGGCTCGGTAGAGACTCTACTTAGGGCTTGTCTACACTGGAGACACTGCAGCCATGTTGCTGGAGTGTTTCAGTGTAGACACTACCTATCCTGATAGGAGGGGTTCTCCCATCTGCGTAGGTAATCCACCTCCCAAGAGGCAGTAGCTAGGTTGACAGAAGAATTCTTCCATCGACTAGCACTGTCTACACTGGGGGTTAGGTCGGGGTAACACATCGCTCAGAGGGGTGGATTGTCACGTCCCTGAGCGACGTAACTGGGTCACCCTAACTTTTTAGTGTAGACCAGGCCTTAGACTTAGCTCTTTGGGGCAGGGACTGTGCTTTTGTCCTGTGTTTGTGCAGCACCTAACACAATGGAGCCCTTGTCTATAACTTAGATTGGAAGTTCCTTGGGGCAGGGACCATCTTTTAATTGTGTTGTTTGTGCAGTGCCTCACACCCTGGGGTCTTGGTCCATGCCAAAGGCTCCTAGCTGCTACAGATAATAAATAACAACAGACATCTCTAACGAGAAAAATAAATGAGGCTGAGGGTTCACTAAGGCCCTGATCTTGCAATGTGGGTGGACCGATAAGCCCATGCGGAAATCAGCACACTGTCAATTGCAAGATCAAGGCCTAAAGTTGTATATTCCAGCCCAAAGTCTTCAATCATTCACTGAGGTAGGTTTCTCTTAACCACCCTGAAATCTCCAGAACACACACAATCAAGCCGACATGCTGGAAGCTCTTGGTGGGGAGGGGGATGTTGTGTGCAATCTCAATGTGATTCCTAAACAAAGTACTCTTTAAGGGATGAATCATGGTGTGAGGGGGTTGGGGGGTGGGCCGGATAGTGACTGTAGATTTTGTTGTAAAAGCACTACAGGGAGGAGAGCAGGGGTCAGAGTCCACAATGGTTGCAGCCACTGTTAAAAAAGGTAGGGGTGCAGCTGCATGGAAAGACACATCAACAGCACCCAGAAAGGGTCAGAGCAGACGCCCTTTCTCATCCGCTCCCCCACCCCTGCTCCATTTGGAGATTAGACCCACATCCAGCACAGTCTGTGTCTGACCTGCATCATCCGTGTCTGAATTAGACTGTAGACATAGGGGCCGTGTTTTCCTCTCTGCTTCAGTCACTGACGGCACTTCAGAAATAAGACACTTGCAGAGGGATTGTTGAGTTCAGAAGCACATGTCTCCATCCAGAATGATGTGAGACCAAGAGCCCAGCCTCCAGTCTGTGACAGAGGCTGGCAACAGAAGCTTCAGAGGACTGGATTAATTATGGAATAGTCTACCTAGAAAGGAATTTCCTTCCTGACCCCAGCTAATCAATAATCAGGTTATTGCCCTGAAGCATGAGAGTTTATATCTCATACATTTTTATGCCATCTTTTGTAATGGATGCTTTTGCTATTCTTGTTAATGTCTGAGACACTTTGGCATCCTGCTAAGATCATGGCCTCAACAGTATCTTGTGGCAATGAGTTCCACTGGTTTATTATGCTCTGTGTAAAAAAAAAAGGATTTTCCTTTGATCAGTTTTGTTTATGTTTTTAGACTGGGATTTTCAAAGGGTCAATTCAATGAGAATCTGGTATCCAACTCCCTTAGGATCGTCTGAGGTTCCCCAACTTCAGCCTGCTGGAAAGCTGCTTACGCTGTGCATGCAAATGCCTTTCAAGTGGATGCACTGGACAATCTCTAGCTATCTTAGGCAGATATCTGGCCTGCAGTAACTGAGCACAAGTATGATTAAAGGATTAGAAAACATTCCTTGACCATTAATTTAAAGAGCTCAATCTATTTAGCTTAAAGAGAAGATTAAGGGGTGACTTGATCACAGTCTATAAGTATCAGGGAACAAATATTTATTAATAGGCTCTCCAATCTAGCAGAGAAAGGTCTAACACCATCCAATGGCTGGAAGTTGAAGCTGGACAAATTCAGACTGAAAAGAAGGCATACATTTTGGAGAGTGAGAGTAATTAACCATTGGAGCTATTTAGCAAGGATCGTGGTGGTTTCTCCATCACTGACAATTTTTAAATCAGGAGTGGATGTTTTCTCTAAAAGATCGGCTCCAGGAATTATTTTGGGAAGTTCTCTGGCCTGCGTTATCCAGGAGGTCAGATGAGATGATCACAATGGTCCTTTCTGGCCTTGGACTCTATGAATTCTTAATGCATTTATTCGCACACACTGCTGTGGGGAAGGAAAATGTTATTATCCCCATTGTACAGATGGGAAACTGAGGCATGGACAGGCTAAGCGACTTGCCCAGGGCTCTACTGGAAATCTGTGGTGGAGCAGGGTTTTGAACCCACATCCTAGTTTAGTGCCCTAACCACTGAACCATCCTTCCTCTCTTTGCAGTCTTTGTTTCTCTCAGCCTGTCTCACGTTTGGCAGCCATTCCTGTTGCATCTGCCTTGAAGCCAAAGGGTTAAAAAAAAAAAAAAGAGTCTGATAAGGGCCATCCACTCCCCAGCCTTTAGCTTTGTCTCATTAGCCCTTGGTTGTGGCCGGACCATCTGTGGCTCTGCCAAATGCCCCCAGCCTCGCTAGTGGAAATGGGCAAGAAAATCCTCCTGTGACTCATGAAGAACCTTCCCAGGCTGCGGGCAGAGAGCAGGCACGGATGAAAATTTCAAGGGATAAGGAGGGAGGAGTGGCCCCTGAGTCACCGGGACTTGCCTGAGGGAGGTGGTTGCATAAGAAGCCATAAATTACCAAGGTTTGACCTCCTGGAAAGAGTCTCCAGTGACCAAGTTAAAAATTAAAAAATGTCAGTGCCTCATTAAAATCAGCAGAGCCCTCTAATGGGCCATCATTACATCTCTGAGGCCCACATTATTCCATGGATTAGTGCCATTTAGAAAAAGGTGGTAATATTCTTCGCTTCTGCCTTCATTAAAGCAGCACGCCGGGCCTTCGACACTGGGACGCCAGCTCCCACTGAAGGGAGGGGGTCCTTTCAGAGATATCAACTCCATCATGGACAATTATGGCGTAATCTACCCAGAGGGGAAGTTTCTTCCTGACCCCAGGTGGTCAAGGGTCATCTTCAGCCCTGAAGCATGAGGGTTTATGTCACAGATGGCGCACAGCCCCTGCCCCAGTATTATTGTTGTTTGGTTTGCAGTTGCACAAGAGAGATCAGAGCCTGTAATACTGTGTGCACATAGCCAGAGATGTGGCCTGGACAGCTTGCTGTCTGTGTAGCCAAGATGGACAAGAGAAGAGATGTGAGTGACTCGCCCAAGCTCACACAGCAGGACAATGGCAGAGCTGGGAGTAGATTAATCAATTTTTAAAGCCAGTAGGGGGCCATTTATGAGCATCTAATCTGACCTCACGTCTATCTATTTTAGGTACTTATAATAATACCTTAGCTCTTATCATCTCTAATCTCAAAGCACATCAGTACCATTATCCCTGTATAGGAAACTGAGGCACGGGGGGGGAAGGGACTTGCCCAAGGTCACCCAACAGGCTGGTGGCAGAGCCAGGTCTCATGAGTTGCAGTCCACTGCTCTATCCACTAGGCAATGCTGCCTCTCTTATCCAGGCCCCATTGCTATAGGATCTGAGCCCCACACAGTCAGTGTGTTGCTCCTCCCTGCTTCCTTGTGAGGCAAGGCAGTGCACCAGGTTTCAATTGACTCCCTTTCTGGGTGTAACCTGACCCATCCTAGACACAGTTATAGCCACTTCCTGGTAGTTACCCTCAGATCACCCCTTTGAGGCAGGGCAGCGCTGTTATCCCCATTGCGCAGGCAGGGACCTGAGGCCCTGAGAAATGACGTGACCTGCTCAAGGTCATATAGGGAAGCTGCAACACGGCAGAGCCTTGAACTCAGGTCTCCTTAGCCTAGTGAGTCTAACCATTGAGCAACTCTTCCTCTTGCACCATAGTTGCAGCACGAAGGCACCGGGGTGTCTGGTTGGTCACATCCTCAGAAATCACTGAAAACCGGGGTTCCCGGATATGCATCCCCCTCACACCAGATAGGTGTACAGTTGCAGTCCCGCATCCTGATAGACCCCCTCTGCCACTCCCTGTGGCACGGCATGAGCTCATTAGTCCCATCCAAAGGTCAGGTTGACCCACGAATGGATGAAGAGACTGTGCCAGAGGGGGAAGGAGACACAGAGGAGAAGGTTGGACTAGATGACCTCCTCAGGTCCCTTACAACCCTGATATTCTATGATATTCTATGAAGGTTCTTGCACCAACGGCAGTGTGTTTGCACAAAGGGGCCCAGAGGAGCCAAATGCACAGGGAGACAGGGACAACCCATGGAGGGTTTCCAAAAAAGAAGGGCAGTTTTTAAACTGATCCTCGGAAGAAATGGGAGAGCAGGGGAGATATCTGAGCTGACAGGCAATATCTTCATCCCCAAGGTGTGTGCTTGATGTAGGAATCACAGGGTGAGGGGCAAGGGCCTGGGTTCTGCAGGTCAGCCTAGATGATCCCAATGGTCCCCTCTGGTCATGCAGTCTGTGACCATGTGGGCAGCAGTGCACAGCACACACTGGAGTCTGGACAGCTGGGCTTTGCTAAGGCTCAAGTCAAGGCGAGAGAAAGCGAAGGCCTAGATGGGGAAAGGACAGGAGGTACTGGCCTGCTCTGCTGAGGAGCCCAGAAGCAGAGGGTGTGGGAGAAGGAGAGAAAAAGGAGGAAGCCAGTGGGGTGAAGTTCAGGAGTGGTAGAGATGAGGAACTTCCTCAGCTGTGGGAAACTAAGGATGTGTCTACACAGCAACTGGAAGGTGCGAACACAGCCTGTGTAGACACACCCAAGCTAGCTTTGATCTACCTCAGGTGCCAATAGCAATGGTACCAGGGCAGCACAGGCCCAGGGTGGTGGTGTACTCAGGCAGTTAGCCTGTGCCACCACCCGTCCTGCTGCAGCTTCACTGCTGCTGGTATCCATGCTAGCTAGATCAGAGCTAGCTAGAGCATAGCTGGGGTGTGTCACAGCTTTCAAGGCCAGCAAGGACCACTGTGATCATCTGCTCTGACCTCCTGTCTGACACATGCCAGAGACCTGCCCCACAATCATTCCTAGGGCAGATCTTATAGAAAAACATCCAGTCCTGATTGTAAAATGGTCAGTGAGGGAGAATCCACCACAACCCTCGGTAAATTGTTCCAATGGCTAATTACCCTCCCCTGGTAAATATGTGCACCTTGTCCCCAGTCTAAATTTGTCTCGCTTCACATTCAGTTGGGAAATAAGGTGTAAATGTGCTGCCGTCTTCGTGCGTCTACATGTGCTGCTGTCACACCTCTGATTGCAGTGTAGACATCTCCTAAGACAGCCACCAGTTGGCTGGGTCAGGAGAGAGGGGTCACGGGATGGATTCCCCCTTCGTAGATGCATTCAGCTGGCCGCCACCATCGTGGTTTAGGTTGAAGTGAGGTGAAGGGCCGTATTCTGCTCTCAGTCCCACTTACTGTAAATCTGAAATTTACACCGGTGTGAACGGGAGCGGAGTTTGGCCCAAGGGGAAGAAGCTGGCTAGAAGACCTGCTGGGACTCCCTGGAGGGGAGAACCCATTGCTCTCCAGAGGGGACGGTGACATTGGAGAGGAGAGGAGATGTCACCTGATGGAGGGAGGGGCCTGATTCCCGTCCCACTTACACCAGTGTGGATCAGGAGTGTCTCACTGGAGTGATTGGGCCTGACCCTTTCCCGCCCTGAACTTTATCTTAGCAGGGGGTTCTGAGGCAAGTCGACACTGAAAACGTACACCACCATAGCTATGCCAGCCAGTAGCGTGAACAAAACACACACATAGCTACACTATTCAGCTGTGTCCATAGGCACCGACTCCGTGGGTGCTCCGGGGCTGGAGCACCCACAGGGAAAAATTAGTGGGAGCTCTGCACCCATCAGCAGTCAAGCTCCCCTCTCCCTCGCCCCACCTCCTCCTCCCCCCTGTGTCCCCGCTCCTCCACCTACCTCCCAACGTTTCCCGCCCGGCCGCCGCCAAACAGCGGTTTGCATGCTCTGGGTGGGGTGAGGGGGAATGGGAACATGGCGCACTCAGGGGAGGAGGCGGGGCGGGAACTTTGGGGAAGGGGTGGGAAGAGGCGAGGCAAGGGCAGGGCCTCATGGAAGGGGTGGAGTGGAGGTGGGGCCAAGGCCAGAGCGGGGGCTGAGCACCCATGGGAAAGAGGAAGTCGGCACCTATGCCTGTGTCGACAGAGGTGGGCTTTTGTCAGCCTAACCAACTTCATTCAGGGAGGTGCTGTTATTACACCGACAGACCCCGGTCGTCGGCAGATGGGATCGAACCAGGGACCCCAGGAGCTTAGTGCATGAGCCTCTACCCCATGAACTAAAAGCTGACTGGCTGTTAAGCAGACTCAGTTTATCTCTCGCTTTAAGTGGTGTCAGTGCCACTAGATGGGCCAGAACACCACACCCAGGAGGTGTGTGGGTTACACTGCTCCTCTGCCGGCAGAAAAACTCCTTTCAGTGCACGCTGTGTCTACACTGGGGCTGTGCCAGCAGGGCCCTTGCAGAGTAGACACAGCCTGATTTGGGTGGGAAATGGGCAAATCTGAGGAGACGTGAGCGGAAACAAGATCCTCGTCTGGCTGGATAGGAGCTTCCCGTGGCGCTACCCGGTCTGCACCGCAGTTAACTCGGGCATGGTCCCAGGCATACACAGAGACCCTTCACTCCAGTGCAGTGGTGCTTTTATCTGGAGCTGCCAGGAGGGGATCTGGGCAACAACTCAAGTGAACCTAACTCCTCGGGTATTAATACGATTGCTCTGTAATTCCGACGCAGGCTAGCAGATCTCGAGAGTCACTAGTCCTCCAGTGCCTTCCCACAGTTCCCTTGAGCTGTATTTTCTTGCCACCTATCTATTCCCTGCTTCCTGTCAAGAATCCGCCTCCCACTTTATATAGGCCGGTTTGGAACCGCACGTTCATCTGCGGGCGGCTTCCACATCCAACACCTGCTCTTCTCCAGCTCCGGTCCAGAGCTCCACCTGATTGGAAGGGCCACCATGCACCAGTGAGAGCAGAGTCCCTGGTGCTCTCCAGCCTTCTCTGATATGCCTAGCACAGTGTATCTGGACCTTGCGGGGCCGATCCTTTTGTCACAGGCGGATGGATCGTTCCAGATGATGTAAGCACCTTTCCGCAGCCCCAGAACCTAGCCTCTTCCCAGGTTTAAAGCAATAGATCTGGGCTGCATCAAGAGGCTGCATTCCTGCCCCATCTAGGAGCAGGAGGCCCAATTTTGCTCACTGGGGGTTCAGATAATAAGAGGCATTGCTGCTTCAGCTGGTGTGTGCATGCAGCTGCAGTCAAGACAGCTGTCCCTTCCCGGCCTGCCTACTCCAGGCCAGGATGTAGGGGTCACTGTTAAAAGTATGCACCTTATTTCCAGTCTGAATTTGTCGAGCTTCAACTTCCAGCCCTTGGATCTCATTATTAGACCTTTGTCTGCTAGATCGAAGAGCTGGGTACCAAATAGTTGTTCCCCATGTCAGTACTTAAAGGCTGATCAACTCACCCCTTAACCTTCTCTTTGTTAAGCTAAATAGATTGAGCTCCTTGAGGCTATCACTATAAGGCAGGTTTTCCGACCTTTAATCATTCTCGTGGGTCTTCTCTGAGCCCTCTCCCATGTATCGACATCCTGCTTCCACCCCGGCAACGAAACGAGCTCAGGATGGACAGGTGGCAGTCATGAATCTGGCGCATCAGCCACTGAGGCCCCCTGTGGCGGAGGGAGTGAGCAGATGAGCTGGCAGTGATTCAGCCGTCAGTGCTGCCTGGCTTGTGCTATACCAACGTGCCAAGAAAAAAAGGCATTGTGTGTGTCCTCTGAGCCCGGCAGACAGCCTGGCACCTCGGCGTGACGCTTCTCCCCAGCGGACCCTCGGACTCACGCTTTGGAAACGCCTTGGAATTAACGGGCTCCTTTGTTGCCCATCCTGTCTGTGTCTCTGGCATTTGTCATGCTCATATAACCCTGGATGCATAGTTCCCCTGCCATGTTAACCCTTAGAGTGCTAGGGATGAAAGCACCGAATTCGGAGCTGATTCGCCCCCATGTACCGCCTCTCTGAATTCACCCAGGGGTAAGACAGCCCAGCATTTCATCAGCTTTCATGGTTTAACTTCATGAGCACCACCCGGCAGGGCCAACCCAAGGCCCACCAGCTGTCACAAAAGGACCTGTGACATCTGCTCGGATGGCAGCTGTGTTGTCTAGTGGTTAGAGCAGGGTGGCTGGGTGCCAGAGCTCTGGTGTTCTGCCTCTGGAGCATTATACACCCTTGGGCAATTCAGTACACATGTGTTTCCCCAGCTATAAAAGAAGGATGATGCTCACTCCATGGGGGGGTGGGAGGGAGGGGAATTGTGAGGAATGATAAATTAACAGAGCTGGTTGAAACACCAGTAAGGATGTTTGATTAAAAAAACCTGCAAGATTTTTACACACACACACACACACACACACACACACACACCTCTCAATCTCGGGGACTGCATCTAGGTTTGCAGCCCCAGTTGTGCATGCTTCCCCCAGGCACTCTGGATTCCGGTTGTGCAGGTATCCCCCCAGACACTCTGGATTCCAGCTGTGCCTACATTCCGCCCCCACCCCCATCCCCACATACACACTCATGCACTCCAGTTTCCAGCTGTGTAGGGATCCCAGCAGCTGCTTGGGATTCCAGCTGTGCAGGCATCCTTCCCCCTGGCCATGCCCCGTGCCATTACCATGGCCCCTGGGCAAATCCCTCCAATTTCGACATTTCCACCTTCCTAATCTCTATGTTTACCAGAGATCTGGGGGCCTTTGCTTTGGTCCCTCTCCCAGGGGCCGGCCCACTGCTGGGCACTTACACCACTGAGAGCTTCCAGACAAAGACACATGGCGCTCTCCACCAGACGAATAAATCACAGCTCTTTACACTTACATGCATTTGCTCAGTATATCTTGCAGTGATCAAGACCCCTCCATCTGACTCCAGCGCCCAGAGTTTCAGGGAGAAGCAAGGATGCTCCATAAAGGAGCATAACTTAAGCACTATTGCCCTCTACCCTCCTTCTGGAAAATAACACCCAAGCAGCCTCCGCATCATCTTACACATCCGTGGTGAATTTGTGCTCAGGGTCTGCTGGATTTTTTCCCCCAGATGCCTGGGTACCAAAAGGATTCATAGATTCATAGATTCATAGATTCTAGGACTGGAAGGGACCTCGAGAGGTCATCGAGTCCAGTCCCCTGCCCGCATGGCAGGACCAAATACTGCCTAGACCATCCCTAATAGACATTTATCTAACCTACTCTTAAATATCTCCAGAGATGGAGATTCCACAACCTCCCTAGGCAATTTATTCCAGTGTTTAACCACCCTGACAGTTAGGAACTTTTTCCTAATGTCCAATCTAGACCTCCCTTGCTGCAGTTTAAACCCATTGTTTCTGGTTCTATCCTTAGAGGCTAAGGTGAACAAGTTCTCTCCCTCCTCCTTATGACACCCTTTTAAATACCTGAAAACTGCTATCATGTCCCCTCTCAGTCTTCTCTTTTCCAAACTAAACAAACCCAATTCTTTCAGCCTTCCTTCATAGGTCATGTTCTCAAGACCTTTAATCATTCTTGTTGCTCTTCTTTGGACCCTTTCCAGTTTCTCCACATCTTTTTTAAAATGCGGCGCCCAGAACTGGACACAATACTCCAGCTGAGGCCTAACCAGAGCAGAGTAGAGCGGAAGAATGACTTCTCGTGTCTTGCTCACAACACACCTGTTAATGCATCCCAGAATCATGTTTGCTTTTTTTGCAACAGCATCACACTGTTGACTCATATTTAGCTTGTGGTCCACTATAACCCCTAGATCCCTTTCTGCCGTACTCCTTCCTAGACAGTCTTTTCCCATTCTGTATGTGTGAAATTGATTTTTCCTTCCTAAGTGGAGCACTTTGCATTTGTCTTTGTTAAACTTCATCCTGTTTACCTCAGCCCATTTCTCCAATTTGTCCAGATCATTTTGAATTATGACCCTGTCCTCCAAAGTAGTTGCAATCCCTCCCAGTTTGGTATCATCCGCAAACTTAATAAGCGTACTTTCTATGCCAATATCTAAGTCGTTAATGAAGATATTGAACAGAGCCGGTCCCAAAACAGACCCCTGCGGAACCCCACTCGTTATGCCTTTCCAGCAGGATTGGGAACCATTAATAACAACTCTCTGAGTACGGTTATCCAGCCTCAGAGCAGCACTGCTGTTCCTCGTGGTCCCAGATGTGTTTTCCTTTGCATCTGGACTGGATTGCAGCTTACAGCACCAGCCACAGATCTCCAGTGCTGACAATATCGCTGCTGGTTTTCCCATGCAAAAATATTTCATCCTTAGGGTCATTTCCTCTTCCCAGCCTCCCCAGGCTCTGAGGTCAAAAAAAGTCCCTCAAATCACAGTAAAAAAATTAAAAAATCTCTGCCGAGAAAGCAGGGCCTGAAAGAGGCTGAAGCGAGGCTGGCTGGGCCCAACACTGGCAGCTTGATTTTATTTATTTTGAAAGGTTTTTGCAAAACCCAATAAGCTACACTGCGCTCTTCCCCAGGGCCAGCTGCTGCCAGCTGAGTTTATAGCCGGCACTGCAAGTCCATCAAAATCAAAGGGGCTGCTTGTAGATTAAAGCATCGTTATTATTGATGGCTTGCTTCGTGGTGCAATACAAGCACATAACAAAAAGGTGGTACTGGCCCCGAAGAACTTAGAATCTAAATATCAATGTCCTGCCAGCTTCTGGGGTAAATCGGTATAGCACCATTGACTTGGAGGGAACTATGTTGATTTACACCTGCTGGGGATCCCAATCCTCGCTCTTTCAGGGTCTGAGCTGGTGGAGATCAGCAGTGCTCTATTGAGTTCCATGGACCAGTTTTACTACCAGAGATCAACAAATCATGTGTCTGCTCCACCCCCCTCTGAAATCATGAGGTTTTATAAAAGCAATAAATTCTATTCTCTTTTAAAAAGCAACAGAGGGTCCTGTGGCACCTTTAAGACTAACAGAAGTATTGGAGCATAAGCTTTCGTGGGTGAATGCCCACTTCATCAGATGACTTTGAATGCCCACTTCATCAGACGCAAGTCGTCTGACGAAGTGGGCATTCACCCACGAAAGCTTATGCTCCAATACTTCTGTTAGTCTTAAAGGTGCCACAGGACCCTCTGTTGCTTTTTACAGATTCAGACTAACACGGCTACCCCTCTGATACTATTCCCTTTTAATTGGCCTTCTGGTTTCTGAACCTCTGTGGGTCACGATTCCAAGCTTTTATTTGCCTCCACGGGGGCCAGAAACTTACTTTTTGCGGAATGAAATCTGAGATTCTCACACGCTGCTTGGAGTTCAGAAAAACTGCCCAATTGGGAGACTTGGAAGCACACACAGACTAAGTGACATGCCCAAGGTCACAGCTGATATCTGTGGCAAGAAGGCAATTGAACCCAGCTTTTCCCCAGGTGCCAGATGGCAAAATCGGGCCCTTATTCAGACATTGATGAGGCAGGGTGATGTATAAAACTAATGTAAAGGAGGGGGGCCATATCAGACCCCAGAATGAATGTCATTTTTCCCCATCCAAGATTTGTTTTAATTGATGTTTAAACATCTCTGGGAGGAGTGGTAGATACGCTGGAGGGTAGGGATAGGATACAGAAGGACCTAGACAATTAGAGGATTGGAACAAAAGAAATCTGATGAGGTTCAACAAGGACAAGTACCAAGTCCTGCACTTAGGACAGAAGAATCCCAGGCACTGCTACAGACTAGGGACCGAATGGCTTAGCAGCAGTTCTGCAGAAAAGGACGTAGGAGTTACAGTGGACAAGACACTAGATATGAATCAACAGTGTGCCCTTGTTGCCAAGAAGGCTAACAGCATTTTGGGCTGTATAAGTAGAGGCATTGCCAGCAGATCAAAGGACGTGATCATTCCCCTCTATTCTACATAGGTGAGGCCTCATCTGGAGTACTGTGTCCAGTTTTGGGCCCTACAAGAAGGATGTGGATGTGGAATGTGGAAAAATCAGAAAGAGTCCAGCGGAGGGCAACAAAAATGATTAGGGGGCTGAGGCACATGACTTATGAGGAGAGGCTGAGGGAACTGGGTTTGTTTAGTCTGCAGAAGAGAAGAATGAGGGGGGATTTGATAGCTGCTTTCAACGACCTGAAAGGGGGTTCCAAAGAGGATGGATCTAGACTGTTCTGAGTGATAGCAGATGACAGAACAAGGAGCAATGGTCTCAAGTTGCAGTGGGGGAGGTTTAGGTTGGATATTAGGAAACACTATTTCACTAGGAGGGTGGTGAAACACTGGAATGCGTTACCTAGGGAGGTGGTGGAGTCTCCTTCCTTGGAGGTTTTTAAGGCCCGGCTTGACAAAGCCCTGGCTGGGATGATTTAGCTGGGAATTGGTCCTGCTTTGAGCAGGGGGCTGGACTAGATGACCTCCCGAGGTCCCTTCCAACCCTGAGCTTCTATGATTCTATGATTCTATACACTCTGGCTGCACCAGTGACTCCAGCCTTCCGATTTTAACCTGACGGTGTCTCGTGAAATATTTCTATAGACCCACCTCCTAGCCCCAGGCGATGAGGTGAGGTGGGGAGCTCCTTGGTGGAAGCATATTCCACACGCAGGCCTACGCCGTTGCTCAGCTTCTGTCACGCCAGCCCCAAGTTGTAAATATGTATCAGTAAGGTAAGGTTCGTAACTTCATAGTTGTTTAAAGCCAGAAGGGACCATTGTGATCACCGAGTCTGAACTCCTGCGTCACGCAGATCGGAGAAAGTCTTAACAAAAGGCTACATTTCCCTATGGCCTGAGAATAGGACCCCGGGGTGTGACTCCTAGCCCCACCCCCGTGCTCTAACCACTAGACCACACCACTGGGGGAACTAGGGTGCAGCAGAGAGCTTTAAAAGAGCATTGAGGTGAGACACAAAGCAAATATTGGAGAGAGGGGACAGCCTCTGTGTGAAGGTGAACGCTTGGGAGGCTTGGCAATGCAATTACCACCCCAAGCCTATGCATGAGGGGGACTGAGCCCCTCTCCAAGCAGCTGGGTTCATACATATCCCCCAGCTAAATTGCCCAGACTGCAACCGTGCACATGAATTCTGTGCGCCAGCTGTGCGCATGCATTGCTGTGATGGCTGCGCTTCCGCCCTGCGGGTGCAAGGCTAGGCATCCTGCAGCCCAGCTGTGCTCATGCCCTTCCAGGAATCCTGCTCTCCAGCCACGCATGCGGGTGTACTGCCAGGAACGCTGTGCTCCAGCTGCAGGCAAACATTGTCCTCCTAAGCATTCTGCAACCCAGCTGTGCCCAGGCTCTGCTAAGCATTCTGCCATCCCAGGTGTGTACGTACGCTGCCACATGCACAGCACATCGTACCCACCAGCACGCCTTTACTGTGTCCATCTCTATGTGGAGATTGGTGCCTAGGTCTATTGTCCCAGGAGCCACCACCAGGGGCTCTGGGAACAAAAGGCTGAAGAAGGAATCAGAGTGATCCACTGCAGTGTATTTCTGGGATTTCGAGCCATGCAGAATTCAGCACAGCCTGGGAATAAGCAACAGAGGCATCACAGGAACCTCCCTTATTGACTAAACGCTCTATGAGTTAGGATTTTTTGGATCAATTCTCCGTGGCACAGAGCTGACATTACAGACTGTAACAGTAACTACTGAAGTCCATGGCCCTGGGGCCCAGGAAATAAAGATGGGGGAGGTGCCCAAGAGAGCTGGCTGGAATCTGGAATTCTCATTCCTCAGGAAATTACAAAATCCCCCTCCAAAAAGAAAATCATTCCAAAACTAAACTAAAAATGAAATTTCCCACGGAACAGGAATTCCAATCGACCTTTTCTAAATGTCTCTGAGGGGCCCCGAGCTGCCCAGAGACCCCGCAGCCAGGGTGAGCTGAGAGTTGGGGGTCTGTAAACTCTGGCATAATCCGGAGCATAGGAGCCCACTCTGCTAAGGAGCAAGGAGCCTGGGAGATGGGGTTCCTGGGGCATCCCTGTTCTCAGCTCCCCATCAGCCCATCAGGCGAGCTGACAGAACACTTGCCTGGTTCCCATCAGAATTTTGTCAATATCGACATTCTTGTTGAATGTGTCAATTTCGACAAATTGGCCTTTTCCAACAGAAAAGCGTTCTAATCCCCAGTCCCGTTCTTGAGTGTCACGCCACACTCACACACACTGCAACGTGGGAGGGTGGAGAGATACAGCATATCCCATTGAGTGCCTTGCTCCGAGTGAGTCCCATTACACTGACCAGGGGAGACATGGCTTCTAGTCCCAGCCCCCAGGTTCCCCTTCCTACAGGCATGGACGGTGGCCAGACACCCACTCTCCTCCTGCTAGGTGGTCAGGGGGTATATGGCCTGGGGAGCGCAGGTGCCTCCCTTCATTTGAGATAAAGGTAAGAAACAGTAGCAGCCTCCACCCAAACACACATATCACTGCCCTAAATAAAGACAGGAGTGGGTGGCCAAATTTTTTGGTAGAGGTGTGTGTGTGTGTGAGAGAGAGAGAGAGAGAGAGAGAGAGAGAGAGAGAGAGAGAGAGAGAGAGAGAGGCTGGAAAGAGATCAGAGAGGCTGAGATAGAAGCAGCAGAAAGCCAAGGATACAGCCAAAACAATCACCCGGCAGTGTGTCCCTGAGAAAAAGCCTAGAGAGAGCTTTTTGGGCAGAGTGCCAGCTGAAAGAGGCTTGGAACTGTGAGCAAAGAAACCATTTCCTGCCATTTGATTCCTCCTGTGTCCAGGGAAACAGGAGTTTTGCATCAAAGAAACACCTGGCCCTAACATCACTTTCTCCTCCTGATCGAAACAACCTGCTGGACCCTGCATTTTGGCTAAAAGAGACATTGATAATAATTGGCTGAATGAAGCTGAGCTGAAAGGCTCCACTGGAAGAGAGGTGAATTCACTCCCAAAGTTCCCCAGCTGGGTGTCCTGTTATAGGCACGACATCATCTGCGTCTCATTGGCTGATGACGCCCTGTGAGCTCGACACAGTTCCCCAGCCCACTCCTTGGCTGCTGGCTTTCTGATCAGCCCCAAATGCCATCAGGATGGTGGGGCCTAACTTAGACAGTGGTACCGTACTCAGGACAGTGAAGGGCAATGGAGATTCTGTGCTCTTCCAGCTGCTTCTGGACGGGATCAAAGGGTTCCTTAGATGGAGGCCCCCCGCTAACACTTCTATGCTGTGCCATCTCAAGGAAACACCCACCTCCCACCCGTGCAATGTGCCAATGCCTGTCGGGCTGTGGCACATGAAGTGCTGGTGGCAGGAGGGGGCTGCGGTGCCCCTGTGCATGGCGTGGGGAGTTTCTAACACGTCCTGTAATGAAGGAGCCCTGGGGGGCCCAGACAATGGGGGTATCCCTCCTCTCCTGTCCAATGTACCCTTTTCTTTATCCGTCCACCCAGCCCCATTCCCCTGTACCCAACCTGTCTGATTTGCCCTTTCTCTTCTGCTTCATCTCCCTCATCGTGATCGCTTTCCTCCTCACCCATCTCATTCCCCCCCACCCCTTTCTCTCCTTCCCATCCTGTTTCCATCTTCCCCCTCCCTTTCTCAAAGGCCCACATTCCCTCTGTCCCAGACCCATCCTCCCTCCCCGTCCCCCAGCCCTGGGCATGGACTCAAAGCAGGGCAGGAGGCCAATTCCACTGCATCCAACTGGCGAGCCCTGCCCGCTCCCCCCCATCACAATGAAGAACCCCACCTGCAGGTGGGAAAGTTTCCAGCCCTTCAACCTCAAAACACACGGGTCCTCGACTGCCTGGGGGGCTCCTTCCATTCCCAGGAGCTGCATGCCCCCCGTAAATCTCAGCCTGGCTTGGCAGTGGCCCCACCCATGCCGGGAAGATGAGGGGAGTTTGCCATGCAGATGGCTTAAAAGCCACTTTGATGCCGATCTGTTGAAAGAAGGAGAGGGCTAAATCTCCACCCTCCTGAAGTCCATGGGACAGTGATGTGACACTAAATAGACAAGGCAGGAGTCCAGGGGCCTCTCCTGCCTAGGGAGTGGGTAACACAGGGTCTGGCTCAGAAGACGCAGTCTATGGAATAGTCCCTCCGAGGATCCCCCGATTCAGCCCGTGCCCCCTGTGTTCACAAGCCTGATGCTGTAAGTCCCCAGTGCCCAGGGAGGATGAGCTCAGCTGGGAATTTCAGCTGAGCTCCTAACAGAGAAGATCCTGGTTTATTTATCCCCCAGAAGGATCGACTGATTTGGGGTGACTCTGCTTTTGGGGTGCCTGGTTTCTCAGGGGCGCTCGGCATCTCCGCGCATCTGTACCCTGGGCTTAGGGCCTGCAACTGGGAATTTTGGCCTAGTTGAGGGTGGTATTGGTTGCGGGGGGGTGAGGGGGACGACATGTTGAGTCATGGTGCCCCCTGAGGAAAGTGAGCCCTTATAGGTCCAGGCCCCACTTCCATGATCGTTTACAATAAATAATTCACAGGCACGTTAACACCTAATATCTCATTAAGTGTTAATGTGACCACAGTAGAGAAATCAAAACAGTAAATCTAGCCAGCTACTGAAGCTCGGGAAATATTGAACGCAAGAGAGAAAACCTATAGAGATCTGGGGTGCCAGACGTAGAGGGCAGAGGGAGAACATAGGCTGGGGGGGGGCAGCTTTACACACCCATTACTGTTGGGTGGGGGGCTTGTCACAATTCGGTGTGGGGGACATTCATAGGGTGGCGCCCGCATATACACCCTCTGAGGAGCCCAACCTGGGCTTTATATCTCATCCCTTGAGACAGGGCTGTGATTAACGGTTATTTATTATCAATCAAGGCGCCTGGACATGGGCAGAGTCGGTGGTTCCCCCTGGCTCCAGTTCAGATGGATTTTGAGGCCGCATGTCCTCACCTGAGGACTCCCTAAAACCTGGCTTGGCCTCAGGGGTTCCTCCCCAGAAGCATAGCACCCCCTAGTGCCAGGCTGAGAGAGATTGGCTCCTTGCTGATTCAGTGGGAAGAGGCACTGTATAGTTAGGCAGGAATTCATTTGGCTAGCAATCTGGAACCCCTGGGGCGAATTCAGGGCTACCTTGGGGCTTCTTCCGTCTCAGATGACTGCAGCAGCGAGGCCTGGGGGGACCCTAGTGACTACAGTAAGAAGGAAAGCACCCCCTGGCTGAACCCCCAACATAACTCCCTCCACTGGGGCATCGGGTTCGGCACTGACTGGGAAGGGAGAGCGCCCCCTACTGAGCCATCCAAACCACTTGCCAGGCATCCTAGCTCTCTCATCCAAATAACTGGCCTGACTCTACTTATCTGGTGAGAGCAGTTAATTAGCCATTCTCTTGTTAATGAATGCACAGGGGGCTTTGCCTTGTAGTTCATTAACTGCTAATTAATCTCCCTCTTTTTTTCTCCATCAGCCATTCACTCTCCCTTTGCTCTCCCTCTCTCTCCTGTGAGCCCAGAAATCAGCTTAATCTCAGCATTTCCTGACCTGCTGGGGAAGAACCTGACCCCAAGTGTGAACTGCTGGCAAATCTCACCCCAGTAATCCCCTGTGTTGCTAACGATCACTTGCTCATAGGACCCTCCACTGGACAGCAGGCTGAAGTAGAGGCACTTTCAATTAAGGCCACTTGTTGAACTAATTGAATCATAAATAGCGGGCAATTAAAGGGGTTGTTTGTAATTAAATGAGCCTGGGAAGAGGTTAATATATAACAAGATTTTGGAGGAAGATCTAAACCTAAAATAAAAGAGTCTCGTTCGCTGCACTTTGAGGAAACTTCCAGGGTACTGAACTGCATGGATCATCACTGCCCTCCACTGGAAGGAATAAGAAATACTGATCTGTGTGCCCTAGGCCCACTATTGCTAGCAGTTGAGGGAGATTCTCCATCAACTCAAGTGGCTTCTGGAGCAGGAAGACCTGAGCATGCAATCCAGGTCACATATGAGAAGTCTAGTTGGCCACCAGCTTAGTCTATTTTCTGCTCCCCGCTCCCTCTTGACCCCCCACCCCCAACTTTGGGCACATGACACACTAATGACCCAACACCTGAGCGAAACTATGTTATTCCCGGGCCCCAGCAGGGAGCACTGTGGCTGGCAGAGAAGCGTTAGCCCAGATTCAACTCTGCAGATGTATATTACAGAAATCCCACCCCCATTGTCCCAGGTGCTGCACGAAGATGGTCTCTGCCCTGGCAAGCTATATAGACCAGATGGCACTGGTCGGGGGGGGGAGAGGTGAAATGATTTGCCAAAGGTCACATAACTGGTCAGTGGCAGAGCTAGGAACACCACTCCGGTGGGTTGAAACCCACTCCAATACCATGCAGGCTCTAGCTAAGCTCCTTCGTGCCTTTCCTTGCAATCCTACATTTTAGAACAATCTATTAAGATCAGAGCCAGTTCTATTCATCATTTAATTCTTCATAAATTATTTATAAATGTCACCTCCAGTCCCGTTGTCACCAGTAAAGCACAGAACCTGGATTTTTTAATATAATTGTTTTTAATCACCGCTGAGCAGCCGGGCATATTGCAGCTGATGGGAAGAAGGTATTTTCTGCTGGATAAAGGAGCTGGGAGGCCGGATTCCTGGGTTCTCTTCCCTGGTTGTTGGGTCTAGTGGTTAGAGAGGGAGGCAGGACTCCTGGGTTCTAGTTTTGGTAGAGGAGCGCAGCCTAGAAGCTAGCACAAGAGAGTGGCAGTCAGGACACCTGGGTCCTTTGCCTCAGTGGCAAAGGGAGGGTCTAGGGGTCAGAGCAGGGGGAGTGATCAGCAGTCTGCTATCTGGGCCTGTTCTTAGGAGGAAGGAAAAGAGAAGTGGGAGTGAAAATCATCCATAAGGGGAAAGAGAGTAAATAGAGGGACGTGATGGGAGGAAGAGGCAGAGACTGGGGGTTGGGAGTCCTTAATGGGAAACCCTGCCTGCCCCTCCCTGACCATCTTGGGGAACACACCCTCTAAAGCAGGGGCTCTCAACCTTTCCAGACTACTGTGCCCTTTTCAGGAGTCTGATTTGTCTTGCGAACCCCCAAGTTTCACCTCCCTTAAAAACCCCTTGCTTACAAAATCAGGCATAAATACAAAAATGTCCCAGCCACCCTAGCACTGAAAAACTGCTTCCTTTCTCACTTTTACCATCTAATTATCAAATAAATCGATTGGAATATAAATATTGCCCTTACATTTCAGCGTACGGTATATAGAGCAGTAGAAACAAGTCATGGTCTGTATGAAATTTTAGTTAGTACTGACTTTGCTAATGCTTTTATTGTAGCCTGTTGTAAAACTGGGCAAATATCTAGAGGAGCTGATGTACCCCCTGGAAGACCTCTGAGTACCCCCAGAGTGTCTCTCTGGTTGAGAACCACTGCTCTAGAGCGCTTGGCCCGGCACCCGCTTGTGCCAGGAAAATGAGCTCTGGCCTGCAGGGGGCAATGGCAGCGAGAAGCCAAAGTTTCACTCAGCTGCCATAGGGAGACAATTTCTTCATGGGGCAGTGACCTAGGGATGATCCCCATTGACCCTGGGCAGGGAGAGCAGCAGAGCCCACGATTTATGGGGCAGAGGCGGGTCCCCTGGGTTTTCATGGCTGGAGATCTGGGTTTGGAGTCATGGCGGGTCCCAAATGAAGCAGGTTTGTGCATCTCCCTAAAGGGCACCAGAACCACGGCCCAATCAGCAACAGCTTATCAGGAGGAGGCCCAAGGCTGGGCTAACCGAGGACTGCGGGCTGGGATTGAGGGGCATCAGCGGATCTGTATGCAGGGAGCTCAGGGCTGGGATAGCAGGGGGCCGCAGGTCAGGCACCAGCAGACCAGTTGAGTGAAAAAAGTTATTTCTCTGCCATTAAAAGGAAGGTCCTGGCAAAGTCCAGCACAAGCTCACGCTGCTGTGGACAGCCAGGGCCCTGCAGCGCGCTGGGTTGGGGGGCGCGGTGTTCTTCTCTTCTTCCCTTTCATTTGCAAGAGAGCTGCACATCTCGAAGCCTCCTCCAGGAGGGAACCCGACAGTGCAGGGACCAAGCCAAATGGGTAAGCGCTGTGTAATGGGAAAGCTGGCCTGGTCCCAATGCAACCAGAAGCGCCAGCAGCTTCGATGCAACTGTAAATCTCCAAGGACAGCTGGATCCCGTCCAGGGGGATTCCTGCGCAGCATCACGGAGCCACTGCCAATCAGGCCCACCACAGGCCTAACCCCAAGTGAGGCTGGTGGGCGTTCCAGCAGGGAGGGCTCCTGCCTCCATATCTTCATGCTGCTACTGTTTATCTGAATGGGATGCTGGGCTCCGATTCAGAGACACGCCAGACACACACACTCGTGGCAGTTGCAAATGCTATGCAGTGGTAGGTTAGTGGGGTCTGTGCCCAGGGGCCCCAGCCAATTGGGGGGGGGCCTGGAAAAATGGGTGCCTCCGCGCCCTGACCCGCTCCACCCGCCCACCCGGCACTCCTGCTGGGGAGTGGGGGAAGCTCCCACACCCTGACCCATTTTCCCAGCAGGAGCCCCACAAACCCCTAATCCACCTCTGCTGTCACAATAGCAGAACATAGATCAGGTCATTAACCATGTGGAAAATGGGGGTGGGTTGGCTAGTGTGTGCGCTGCCCTCTGTTGGATGGAATCAGAACTGCTCTGTGTCATAGGCCCCTATCTGGTGAACTGCGAGTGAGGATTTCCCTTTAGCAGCAGTGCCTGTCGGTGCGGGAGGAGATGGACAGAGAGGGCCTGGATTTCTCCAGCAGCATTTTCCCAGCTGGAGACGGATTTCCAGGGAAATCAGAATTTTCTTGGGGAAAGAAAATTTTCGAGGGTTTTTGGAGGAAAAATTTGACAAACATGAAATTGTTTAATTTCCATCCAAATGCTTAGACTTTTCCCTTGAGTGCTTGAGTTCTCCGCTCCATTCCCGCGGCTGCCGGGACGCTCCGAGAGGCGGAGAGCAGCTGGGAACCCGTTTTGTGACGATATCGTGTCCTTTTCATTATTTCATGAACCCTCCCATCACCCCAGTCTGAGCGGTGAGGCATGGGAATTCAGCCACCTCTGAGGCAGCACACATTCACTGCTCAACGGCGCATTAGCCAATGCACAAGTGGTACAATAAAGATGAAAAAAGGTTCATAGTACAAAATATCAAGTAGGGAGATAAGACAGAAATGTATGTCAAAAAGAAGAAGAAAGGTGTCCAAAGGGCTTAGGTAGCATCCCACATGTTTTAGTCCTTCTGTAGCTTCAGGGTTAGCCGTATAACGACAGGGAATTCTTCCTGATAGTCCAACACAAGATGAGCAGCTGTTCAGCACGCGTGTGGAATCCAGAGACTGCACCGTATCTCAAAGCCAGGCAGTCTCTCCTCAGGATGAAGGCGGAGGAGGGAGTTTCTTACAGAGGGAGCGGCTCTGTGACAGCGTCCTCTGGGGACTCGGGGAGACAGGCGGTACCGTAGATCTTCTGCTGAGAAGTTGGTGGGGAGGCGTTTCCCATGTAGCTTTGACAAGTGGCAGGTGGGCCGTCTCCTGGATTTTGTCAAGGAGGTTCTTTGCTGCAATATAACGCACACAGCCATGCTGCCCAAGATTTCTCTCTCTCACCACCACCTGGTAACATACCATTGGAGGCGATCATATTTTGTCCTTTGACCCGAGCTCTTTGCAAACGCTCGTCGATCTTCGCAGCACTCCAATGTGGCAGCTGAGTCCTATGCTTCCCACTTGACAGCTGGGGAAACTGAGGAACAGAAGGGCACAGGGACTTACCCAAGCTGAGTCAGTAGAATGGAACCCAGGAGTCCTGACATGCTCCCCTTCCCCGTACTCTAATAAGCGAAGAAGTGCACCGACAGTCCCAATGCTGGCATAAGAGTCAGTGCCTGAGTCCATTCAATGGGCAGCCCAGACAAAGCTGTACCTACCCAATTCCCAACCCCTCATTGGCGCGGGTCAGCCATGCCCATCAGACAAAGGCCAATTGAAAGGACTGCATGGCAGCCATACTGGGTGTGGGCACCCTGCCTGAGGGACCTGGTCTTCACTTCCCTGTTCCTTCCACCTCTGTGTTCTTTGGGTTCTTTGGCCCGAGGAGGACCCTGCCTGGGTCCCAGTGCAAGTTAGAGCAGCCTCAGAACTGCTCTAGTTTACATGCTGCTTTCCTCCCATAGCCCCTGAGAATACCCACAATGCCATGCACTCAGCCACCCTCTGTACTAAAGAGTGGATGTACAGTGCCCTCA
Source organism: Malaclemys terrapin pileata (assembly GCF_027887155.1). Lineage (NCBI taxonomy): Eukaryota > Metazoa > Chordata > Testudines > Emydidae > Malaclemys > Malaclemys terrapin. The sequence continues at coordinate 7,140,264 of NC_071527.1, read as the reverse complement.
CGCCAGCTCGACACCAGCCAGGGAGTCTCCAAGTGGGAGGGGGAGATTCTCAGGGGGCCATTTATGCCCTCTTTAAACCCCTTTCCTGTGCCTCCCCATCGCCTCACCACTAAGGCTGCCAGCCTCTCCTCCTCCTCAGACCCTGCCAACAGGCCTCCCACCTAATTGCCCCCCAATGCCACCCCTATCTTGCCACAACCCTTTGTTCCTGATGTAATTTACTTTCTCTTCTCCCACTGTTTAGCATGGACTTGTCACAATGGGTCGCCTTCACCCTTATGATCAGAGGGCTTCCCATGTAGCCTTTGAGGCAGCCCGGGTTAGTGGATAAGGCACTAGACAGGGATTCAGGAGACCTGTAATCTAGTCCTGGTTCTGCTGGTTGACCTTGGGCAAACCACTTCCCCTCTCTCTGCCTCAGTTTCCCCTCCAACCCTTTGTCTATTTAGACTGTGAGCTGGGCAGGGTCTATCTCTCATTCTGCGTCTGTGCTGTACCTGGCCTGATGGGGCCCCAATCTCAGTGAAACGTGATTGTGCTACAGATAATGAGGATAATCACATGCCAACCCTGTGGAGGGGGCAGCTTTTGGGACGAACTTCTGCAGGGCATGAACCTGCCAGCAATAGAGGTTAGTGCTGGCTGAAGTGTCGGGACATCCCACCAACATGGCAATTAATTCCCTGCTTTAATGCAGGGCACACCTCAGACTCCCCAAGCCCTGCCAAGATGGGGCTGACTTTGGAGGCCACAGAGGGGTGATTACTGGGGAGGCCCTGCACCCACAGCCCCCCCTCCTCCTAGCAGATCTGAATGCTCCGGCTCCAGTGTGGGACCAGCCACCACCACTCCCCTAAAGCCAGATCAGCTGCAGCATAGACCATCCAGGAGGTGCCCTCCAAGCATCCTTCCCCCTTTCTTCATTGTGTCTGCCATGGGGACTGGCCCAGAGCGGCCAGAGGGACAGCGCCAGCCTGGGGGAGCCAGGATGACACTCCCTGGAGGGGGTGGGTGAACCAAGCAGGGAGCTTGCCTCTCTGCATCGTGTGTGTGTGAATTCAGCCTCACCGAGGCCAGAACAAAGGCACCGGGGCAGCTCAGCTCTGCGGCAGCTGGGAGCTAGCACAGCACAGCAGCTGGAGCCAGGCACCGCTGCAGTCCCCCCCTTCCCCCCCCCGACCCAGGCCTAGGGCAGCAAAGCCTGGAGCTAGAGCATCTGTCCCCACTGCTACTGGCCCTGTAGTTTCAACTCCCTAGCCTGGTCTGAGCAACCCCCCACCCAGTGTAGACTCCATTCGCAACGGGAAAGGCTGGTAGGAGCGGCAATGCAGTCTAGGGGCTAAGATATCGCTGGGATGCAGGAGCCTGGGAGTTTATTCCCAGCTCTGCTACTGATCCACTGGATGACCTTGGGCAAGTCACCCCATCTGTTTCCCTTCCCACCCGTTGTCTGTCTTGCTCTGTGCGCGGACAGTGCCTGGCACAATGGGGCCCCAATCACGGCTGCTGCCCTGTCTCACACAAAGCTTGAATACAGAGATGCAGGAAGACTGGCAGAGCCTCCCACTGATGCCAGGGCTGAGCATGCCCTGACATGGAGGGCTGTGGGGTTCCTCTGGATTGACCCCAGCTGCAGGGAGTCTGGCAGGGAAATGCCCAGCGATCAGTGCATTAGTAGGAGGGACAGATTAGAGTGGGGGGATGTGGGGCCACATCGGGCTTTGGTGGCAGTGGCGCAAAGTGAATCCAGTGGGGTCAGCCTGCCTCCCTAGAACTCGGCCACACGTGGCTCGACTCAGCTGATTCTGCCACTTCCCTCCCTGGCAGTGAGACAGACAGGTGCCCCTGGGCAGGGCAGGCCCCAGGAACAGCATCCCCTGGGTCGCTGCCAGCACAGATAGCTCTGCCAGGCTCACTGCTGCCAAGGTACCTCGCCAAGGTCTCCTGGGGACAGACACCCAGGCCGAATGCAAAGCGTGGTGTAAACGGACAGGATGCCCCTTCAGTGCCCTCCCCAGATTCTGGGGCACTTGTGTGAAGCCTGAGAGCTGCTCCCAGGCCCCAATCCTGCTCCAAAGGGAGTGTTTGCCTGTGCCTGGGTGCGCCAGATGCTGGTGGGACAAGGGACTCAGCGACTGCATTCAGCATCAGCCACTGCTCCTTAGCATTGTCCGGCTCCCCAGAGCTGAATCCCTGGGCCCTGCAGGTGGCCCTGGCCCTCAGGCTGCCCCTTCGGCACCTCCCCACTAACAGGTCAGTGGCACCTAGGAAAAGGGAAGGGGGCTTGAAACCTTGAATCTGGCTCTGGTTCTAATCTGGTTTCCTCCACAGGGGGGTGTCAGATTTCGGGCCCCCTGTCTCTATAGTTGGCTGACCCCCAAGCCCCACATCTGGGGCAGCAGCAGAAGGATCCAGAGCCACCTTTCCCAGCTGGCCAGTCCCACCTCCAAGCACCCCAAAGTTCATTTCTTGTACAAAAAACAGCTGCGAGTCTCGCCAGTCTCGCCGCCAGGTTCCTCCTTGGCTTGTATTAACCCGTCACGTCCCCAGGGACTCAGCGTCCAGCTGTTCCCACTCGCCTGGGTTGTTTCTCAGCCGGCTGGGAGTCGGCAAGTACCGCTCGGATCCACAGGGAGGTGCCGGCTGCCAGTTAACAGGCTGCGGCCTGCTGAAATTGGCAAGGGTTTATTTAATTTTTTATAGGGCTGACAATCAATTAGGGTTGCTGTGGCAACAAGAAGCACAAACGGGAGGGTGGGAGAGGGATGGAGAAAAGCTTTAAAGCAAGACAGACGGGCACCTGTCCTCGGCAAATCATGAAATAAAGAGGAGCTACGAGACGTCCTTGGAAATCCCCCGCCCTGTCCTTTCCAGGAGGGGGAATGGTAAAGATGAAGAAAGCCAGTTAGTGTCGCTTGGAGAAAACCCCAAATCCCTCCCTCCCCTGCCAGTGATCTTTGATTTCAACCAGATGGGGGGGGGTATAGGCTGATGAGCCCGGGGGGGGCACCCAGGCCATGGCCCAACCAAACCTCAATGGTGCTGCGACCCCATGCACCAGGTCATGATGCCACTCACTCAGATTTGGAGGGGGTAGGTGAAGGGTTCATGGGCTGGGGGGGCACGGTCAGGCTGAGAGAGGGGCACCTGAGAGAGAGAGAGGAGGTTCAGGCAGCAGGGGGAAATCAATGCCCCTCCCACTTTAAAGGGGAGCCCCTGGGTGGGGAGTCTGAACCTCCTGGATGTGCCAGACCCAAATGGGACTCATCATGCCCATTCTGAACCAAGTGAGGCATGAATCCGTGGAGCTCGGCGTTGGGGGGGTGGGGTGGGGGGAGGGTTGTTGGGCAGCTCAAGGGAAGTCCCCGTACAGTCACACCCACAGCTGGAGGCAGAGGAAGGCAGCAGGGCCTGGTGGGCCGGGTGTTGGAATGGTCTTCACGAGAACTGGCTTCTAGCCTTGGCTCTGCAGGGTGGCGTGGGGCAGGTCACCTCCCCTGTCTGTGCCTCTGTTTCCCCTGCCACCCGTGCTCAATGCAGGACAGGCCAATGGAGGGTGTAAAAATGCTCTGGCTGATATAGCTTATTACACTTGGGGAGGGAGGGTTGGGCTCCCAGTGAGTCTGGGTTCGGCTCCCAGTGCAAAAGGGAGAAGATGAGATTCCCCTCCCCCACCAGGAACCCTTCCCTGCCCCCCAGGCCAGGAGCGATCTGTGCATTGCCACGTCCCCAGTGGCTCCATTTGCTCCCCAAGGGTGCTGTGCAGAGGGATGTCTGTGTGTGTGAGGTTGGGGGGAATCCCCCTTCCACCTTCACACCCACACATCCCCGCCTGGGTACAGGAGACGAAACAGGCCGGCTGCCCCACAGGAAATTGCAGCTTTAATTCCCTCCCCCCCTGCCCCCCAAAAATGCCCATCCCCAGTAAAGGAGCAGGGCAAAGTGGAGCCCATCAGTCACCATGGCAACGCTGCACAGTGGTGGAAGGAAAATTGCTTTCTGTACACGGAGTCTGTTTTCAATTTAACATCCAAGGAACTGCAAAGTGTATCGATGAACTGGGCTGCGAAGGGAAGGGGGGGAGGGGGCACAGGTATGGGGGCACGGGGAGGGGCCTAGCACCAGATCCCCATGAGCATTGCAGGTGGAGGGTGGATGGGCCTGGAACCCTCGGGGTGGGGGGTGCACATGCAAGAGAGCTGATGGATCCCAAGGCCAAAACTCTGCAACTTGACTAGTGATTTTGGGGGCAGAACATCTCCATTTCTTTTCGGGATGTGTAACTGGAGCCGCCCTCTCCCCACACACACATCCTTAAAGAATCAGGCCGCTCAACACTTTCTGCAAACCAGGCCCCCCAAAAAGCTTGGATGCACCCGAGAAACGCTGGGCACCTTGCAACGTCTTGGCCTGCAGGTGCGGAGGAGCCGAGGGGAAAGGCAATCCAATGGCCTTGGTCCCCGTCCCACTCCCGGCACAGCCCTGTTATTCCCCATCCAGCCCTAGACGGCTCCTTATAATTAGCCAGACAGCTAATATGTCTCTGTTTGAAGAGCTGATTAATGCTGCCACCTATAGGAGGATGCAGGTTTCGGCAGCTGAGTTGGAATCAGGGATGCAGGGAAAGACGTAGGGACTCAGGAATAGGGATTGAGGATGGGTGCCCATCCCCGGCACCTCCCCAAGGATCCTGGATCAAGATCTAAGCGCACACACCCCATAAGGATGGCATTGCTCTTCAGACCTCTCTCTGGCCCCTCCCTGGGGGTTAAAGCTGTTGCTGGGGGATGCCCATCTGCCCAGCATTAGGCCTAATGCAGGCTTGTCTCATGGGTTAGCTCAGTGGTTTGAGCATTGGCCTGCTAAACCCAGGGTTGTGAGTTCAATAGGGCCGCCCAGAGGGGGGGCAAGTGGGGCAATTTGTCCCAGGCCCCGCAGGGGCCCCCACGAGAATGTCAGAGGCTCCCACCTGCCTTCGCCTTCCCCCATCCCCCAAAGCCTCAGCGTGCCGCGTCCAGGAGCGGCCCTGGACAGCGCTGCAGCGGCGTGGCTCGGGCGGGGCCTGAGGTCCTCCCGCTCAGAGCTGCATGGTAAGGGGGCGGGGCTGCGAGCTCCGGCAGGCCGAGCGGCAGGAGCTCCTGGACGCGGCTCACTGAGGCTCTGGGAGAGGGGGGAGGTGGCATGGTAAGCCCCTCTGAGCCGGGCACCCCCCAACCCCATCTCCCCACCAGCACTGACCCCCAGCCCCTCTGAGCTGGACACCCCCTGACCCCATCCCCCCCAGCTCCGAGCCCAGCCCCTCTGAACCAGACACTCCCCCGACCCCATCCCCCGCCCTAGCTCTGAGCCCAGCCCCTCTGAGCTGGGCACCCCCTGACCCAGAGCCCAGCTCCCCACCCAGCCCTGGGCAACAGTAGCGCCACCTCCAGGCAGCGAAAGCCCATTGACACCAACCATCACCAGGAACAGCCCATTATGTAATTGCAAATGTATACATCCTATTTAATGTTTTTAAATAATGTATTTTGTGTATTTTCAAATTATTAAAAATTAATTGTTGAATGTATTTCACTGGTTATTTTTTACATTTCCAAATACATATTACTATAGTATTGCAACTTTTTTTATGGAAGGGGCCCCCAAAATTGCTTTGCCCCAGGCCCCCTGAATCCTCTGGGCGGAACCTGGAGTTCAATCCTTGAGGGGGCCATTTAGGGATCTGGTGCAAAAATCTGTTTGGGGATTGGTCCTGCTTTGAGCAGGGGGTTGGACTAGATGACCTCCTGAGGTCCCTTCCAACCCTGATAGTCTATGATTCTATGACCTGGGTTCAATTCCCTGCTCTGCCACAGACTGCCCTGATAAAGCTCTGTGCCTCAGTTTCCCCATGTGTACAATGGTGATAATAGCGCAGGGATTTGTGAGGCTCAGGTCCTATGGTAAAGGAGATCAGGCTAGACTGATACCTGATTTCCACTCACCGCACAGCCATTGTATGTCCTGGCTGAACAAAACAGCTCTGGAGAGCCTACAACCTCAAGCTGCCAATGTGGCTGGCTCAGAAGAGCCATCTTCCGTTAGTGCTGCCCTTTGTGACTGGGGGTTTCTGCTAGTGCAGCTCTAGGGGACAAGACGCAAAGAGTTAAAACAGCAGTTGAAGGTGGGGAAGCTTTGGGGATACCGAACCTTTCTAGTAACCCGCTCGGCGCCAGCCCAGGTTGGGAGTGGCTGTAAATCATTGGCGTCTCTGCATCTGTCCAGAAGCAGGGCAAAATTCTGCCTGGCTTGGCTTGGGAGGAGAACTCCTCTCCTGGGATATGTCTGCAGAAGGGACAGCTTTCATTTGATCTCTGAAATATGCCAGGTCATCAAAACCAAAACCTTTTGTGGGAAAGGGTCGGTTTGGGCGAATTTCCTGACTCAAAATATTTATATACGGAAATGAAAAATAAAGGTTCAAAATGATCAGAATGTCCCATTTTGACATTTGTTTTAAAATGAAAAGTTTCTGTTTTTTTGTTTGTTTCCAAATTGACCGTAATTTATCCTCAAAACAAGATTGAACATTGTTTTAAAAGGTCAAAATCAAACCAAAACATTTTGATTGACCCAAAAGGAGTTTTTTCGGTTTATCAGTTGGCAAAAATTTACGAGAACGCCACTTTTCATCCCAATTTGAGATGGGAAAAATTTTCAAAATCTCAAAAATTCTCACAGGACAGGAAAACTGTTTCTGCCCAGTCCTATCTAGGAGCAACTTCCTTCCAGAGCGTCTATCCCCACTTACAGAGCTTCGGTAAACGAGCAAATGATATAACGCTGTGAAGTCCAGTGGTTCTCAACCAGGGGTACATGTACCTCTGGGGGTACTCAGAGGTCTTCCAGGGGGTACATCAACTCATCTAGATATTTGCCTAGTTTTACAACAGGCTACATAAAAAGCACTAGCAAGGTACAAACTACAATTTCTTACAGACGACGACTTCTTTATACTGCTCTATATACTGTACCCTGAAATGTACGTGCAATATTTATGTTCTAATTGGTTTATTTTATAATTAGATGATAAAAATGAGAAAGGAAGCAGTTTTTCAGTAATAGTGTGGCTGGGACATTTTTGTATTTTTATGCCTGATTTTGTAAGCAAGTAGTTTTTAAGTGAGGTGAAACTTGGGGGTATGCAAGACAAATCAGACTCCTGAAAGTGGTAGTCATCTGGGAGGTTGAGAGCCACTTAGCTAGCACTGCACGATGGGGCTATATTAAGCTGTAGGTCCCAAGTAGAAGGTTCAGGGATGAGGTTTAAGACTGGTCTACACTAGAGTTAGGTCAGCTTAACTGCATTACTCGTCGCTGTGAGAAACTGAATGCCCTGTGCAATGTGATTAAGCCAACCTAAGCCACAGTGTAGACACAGCTAGGACAACCAACGAACTCTTCCGTCAACCTGTCCGCTGCCTCTGGGAGAGGTGGATGTATTGTAGTGATGGAAGAACCCCGTCTGTCACCATGTATCTACACTGCAGCACTGTAGTGTTTCTAGTGTAGAAAACTTAAGTCACTTTGTGCATGACTTACAGAGCTCCTGAGCGCTCCCAGTTCCCATCGATCTTGAGTTTGGGGCTATTTACATCTAGGGTCTGGGCTGGGGCCTGTGATAAAGATTATTGACCTGCTCCCCACCTAGATCCAGACTTCCCCAGAGCGTCCCAACCTAGGGGTTGGGTTCTGAGCCATCTCTAGAGGTCACATGGCTTGCCTGTGCCAGAATGCAACCCAGTTCACTGCTCTGGCCACCAGATCCCACTCCCCTCTCAGAGCCAGGATCAAATCCTGGGAGTCCTGACTCCCAGCTGCCCCCTCTAACCCATGAGACCCCACTGCCCTTCCAGAGCTGGGAATAGAATCCAGGAGTCCTGACTCCCAATATCCCTTGTTCCAAGCACTATAGAACACTGTCTCCTGGAGGTGGTATAGGACTCCAAGCATCCTGTCTCTCAAGCCTCTAGTCTCACCATAGTTTTAACTCTTTCATACGGACAATAATAGAACCTAAGAGTCCTGACTACTTGTCTCTTGCTCTGGCCACTAGCCCACACTATCTCCCAGGGCCAGAAATAGAACATGGGAGTTGTGGGCTTAAATCGTCTCCATAAATCAATAGACCTCCCACCCCCCCTAGTCAGGAATAGAACCCAGAAGTCCCAACTCCCACGCATCTTCTGCTCTACCCATGAGGCTCCACTCTCTTCCCAGGTTGGCAATAGCAACCAGTCCTTTGCATTATTATGCAGCTATCTCCTGTAGCAAGGTTACATCTTTCAGCAAAAACCTCCATGAAATAAAAAGGATTTATACTTAGCGACATGAACACCGGGCTATTTTCCCTACCTGCAGCAGGTGTAATCTTAGAAAGCTGGATATTGGTTCAGATAGGAAAGACAAGAATGTCTATAAATCATAATGCTATTCTAGCTCGTATATCACCACCAGCCTTGCTTCTCCTCACGCCACTGCCGTCCAAAAAACTCCATCCTCTGAGCCGGTCAGATGTGTCAACTAACAAGTGAACCGATTTGGATCAGCCCTGCAAGAATCCAGATGCTCATCCAACCCTCAAACCTCATTCCATCTGCCCTCGGTCATGCCTCTACAGCGGCAGAATCTGCTGCAAAATCCAAATAAAGAAATCCTTTACATTTTTAAACTGTGAGCAAGCAGCATGACAATGTCTTCCTGAATCTGCAGAGAGCCTGAAAAAATAGCTCGTAGGGATGTGAACTGCCACTAATCACCAAAATGTGAATGTTCACCCTGGAACCTAATGATGGTAAATCAATGTCACCACTGTCTGCTATATCTCAGAAGATCATTTTAGCAGAAATATCCAGCTAATGTGCTCAGACACAGATAACACTGAGGAGGCAGAAGGCAGCGGGTGAGCAGGGGCTTACTGCAGTGGGGCTCTACCAATAGCAATGCCAGCCCCCCCCCAAAATGTCAAGTTACATCCACTGCCACCAGAGCACCACAAATCTAACTGTCTTCCCATGTCCCTTCCCCCGATGCCGAGAGCCCAACCCAGCTCCTCTTTAATGTCCCTGGATGTGTTTTCAACACGCAATGCTACGACCATCCAAAAACCGGAAACACAGGGGGAGCAAAACTGACCCAAATCTCAGAATTGATTATGCAAAGGAGTCCCCGGCAGGCGCATTACTGAGGTGCATATCTAATCTGGGGAAAGTCGCCTTTGTTGCATCATTTGGCAGGAGCTAACGTAGAATTGTCAGGGACCCAGCAGCCAAAGTCAGGATTTTCAGCCATTTCAAGCTTCTGATTAGACAGGAACAAGCGCCAATGCCTTCCATGGCCTCTTCCATCCAAGGATGGGGAAAAGCTTCAAACGCTAGGGCCCAGATTTGTCAAAGAATCAACAATTTGAAGGCTAAAAGGGACCATCAGAGCATCTGGTCTGACCTCCTGCATAGCTAGGGCCCTATCAAATTCAAAGCCATGAAAAAGGCATCACAGACCATGACATCTGGTCTCCCCCCATGAAATCTGGTCTTTTGTGTGCTTTTACCCTATACTCTACAGATTTCACAGGGGAAACCAGCGTTTCTCAAATTGGGGGTTCTGACCCAAAAGGGAGTTGCAGCGACGGTCACAGTATTACCACCCTTCTGCGCTGCCTTCAGAGCTGGATGGTCAGAAAGCAGCGGCTGTTGGCCGGGCGCCCAGCTCTGAAGGTGGCGCCCCGCCAGGAACAGCGTAGAAGTAAGGGTGACAATATCATACTGTGCCATCCTTACTTCTGTACTGCTGCTGGCAGCGGCTCTGCCTTCAGAGCTGGGCTCCCGGCCAGCAGCCACTGCTCTCAGCTGCCCAGCTCTGAAGGCAACGCCGCCACCAGCAGCAGCGCAGAATTAAGGGAAGCAGTACCACAACTCCCCCCCCACAATAACCTTGTGACCCCCTCAAAACTCCTTTTTGGGGTCAGGACCCCTACAGTTACAACACCATGAAATTTCAGATTTAAATAGCTGAAATCATGAAATTTACTATTTACTAAATTCCTATGACCATGAAATGGACCAAAATGGACCCTGAATTTGGTAGGGCCTAGCAGAGGCGAGAGACATTCCCCCAGTCACCTCTGCATTGAGCCCAGTAACTTGTGTTTAACTAAAGCATCCTCCAGAAAGACATCTGGTCTTGATTTGCAGACATCAAGAGATGGGGAATCTACCCCTCCCTTCAGTGGTTTGTCCCAAGGATTCATCACCCTCCCTGTTACATGTCAGGGCCTTATTTCTAATTTGAATGTGTCTGGCTTTAACTTCCAGCTGCTGGTTCTTGTTCTGCCTTTCTCTGCTAGATTCAGGGCTTGTCTACACTTGCAGTGCAGAAGTGGTGCAGCTTCTCCCATCAGCACAGGTATTCTACCTTCCCCAGAGGCTGGAGAAGCCCTCCCATCCACAGAGCGCTGTCTACACCAGGGGTTAGGTCGGTATAACTGGAAAATCCATACCCCTGAGTAACACAGTTAGACTGACATAAGTTTGTAGTGTAGACCAGGGCTCAAGAGCTTTTCAGTACCCGGGATTTTCTCCCCAGCCGGCCAAATCCTGATCGCCCACTTACAGCAGCCTAAAATGGTCTCATCTAGCCACCAAGTGAGTCCCCTTTTTTGCAGGCGCATTTTCAGTCTGACCTGTCTGTCTGTGCCTACCCCATTGGTCATAAAATGGCCTCGCCCCTTTTAAAATCCAGTTACAGCATCCAGGTCTCTGATTTCCTGCAGCAATGAGTTCCGCAGATTGGCTATTTGCTGTGTGAAGAAACATTTCCTTTCATGTCTTCTAAGTTACCTACTATGAAGTTCAATTATTTGGCCTCTTGTTCTCATTTTATAGGATGGAGTTAAGAGGAAGCGGCTGAGCGATTGGCTCTCACTACACCCTCCCTTCCAGACAGAACAATCCTCCTTTATTGGTGTGCATAAGTCACAATGTAATGAGGGCGCCCCCTGGAGGCTGTAGCCACATTCACAGGCATTCTCATGCTGTCTCTGTCCTAAATAGGAAGCCTTTCTAATGCAAATCTAAAGCAATTAAAACTTATTCTAATGCACCTGTTCTAATGTAATTACATCTATTTGCCCATTTCCTTCCCATCTCCTCCCCCCCCCATTCCCTCCCCCCATCTGACAGCCTCACTCCCTGGCTGAAGAAAGGCATTGGGTCACATTCTGACCCCAGTCTCTCTCTGCGTCATCTTGGGCAAGTCACTTTAATCCCTCTGGGTCTCCGCTCCCCGTCTGGAAAGGGGGGATGGGAATACTCTCTGGCTATGTCAATTATGAACTCTTTAGGACAAGGATTGTGTATTTATACAGCACCCAGCAGCCCTGATCTCAGTTCGGGGTGGCAGCACATGGTACCATAACACATCTTAACTCCCCCCCCCCCCCCCGCCTCCACACACACACACACACACCCCAGGACAATCTAGAGCCAGTGTCTGCAAACGGCAGCCCGGAGCCTGCACAGCTAGGCATGCAGCTCAGACTGCAGGCACGGAGCTTCCAATTAAAATGTTATGGCCTTGTTCAAAAATATGCCTCCTGTCCAGTCTGCATAGACAGGGAAGGGAAGGCGGGGGCGGGGGTAGTAAAAGAGGGAAAGGCAGAGAGGGGAAGAGAGAGAGAGAGCTGGAGACAGACAGAAACTGCCAGCCACCTCCACAGAACAAAGGGAAAGCCCTGCACTATGGGGCATGTCGCTGGCCCACTCTGTGCCTCAGTTTACCCACCCTAGACAATATCCCAGCTCAAGGGTTTGGGGATCTCTTGGGGAAGGTGTTGAGTGCCTTGAGGAGGGGCTGATGGGGCAGGAGGCACGTTCCCACTGCTCCCTCCCCTCCCTAGAGGCTGATTTGAATTCACCCCCCCCCACACACACACACACAAGGCCGTTCTTCCCCCCACCCTCCCGCCAGGTCCCAAGCAACGTTTCACTGGGGCCCAGGGCAAACTCATACCCCGGACCCTGCCCCCATCCCACACAGATACCTAGGTGCAAACATACTCACCGAGATTATACAAATAGCATTTAGTCCACAAATCAGCCTGAATTTTTTTCTCTTGGTGACACACTGGCCGGGCCTCTCCCTTAAACTAGACCTTGGTCAAGTGCACCCCATTTTCCCGTCCCCCTTTGCTTGGGGCCTTTCCTCGCCTACCTGGCCGCGCGCCCCCTCTCTCCACCCTCCTGCCAGGGCCATAAGTAGGGGGAGAAATATAGAGGCGTCTAGCAAGGGAATCTTTTCTTTTTCTTTCGCTTTTCATAACGAGCCTCCTCTCCGGAGCCACCATGAAATTGGCTGAGGACGTAATGATTCTTCACAACCTTAAGGCGGATGGCGGTCCACTAGGGAGCTGTGCGCTCTTCATTTAGCTTGTTTATTGTTCAGGCCTAATTAAAATGTTACACTAGCCTGCCTTTTACATCTGATTCCCAGCTAATGAATTCGGAGCCATTTTAATAAAAAGCTCCTCGCAAGCGGGAGGGTTGGGGAGCGGGGGGGAGAGATCGGGGGGGTCTGAACAGCCAAAGCAAGAAGGAAGCAGCAATTATACAAGATAAGCATTAGATACTTGGATCAGAATTACCTCCCGGAGCAATCACTAGGATGCCCGCAGAGCGCCTGCCATAAATACACTGCAATACATTTTATGATAATTGAAGTAATAACCGTGGCTTTCTTATGTGGGTGGGAGAGATTTTTTTTTCCCCCTTCTCAACGCAAATAAAAACCCAGAGGTTTCGCCGTTAAAGACGAGAAGTCACCAGCCCTCGCTCTGAAACAAACGCACGGGTCCATATGGAAGCAACATAAGGATTATGGGAGGGAGAGCTCTGCAAAGGGCTAGTGATTTTTGGGCACAAGGCACTGTGAAGAAGGAAGGGGCTGTGCTGGATGGGGTCTTGGAGGAGGCGGGTTCTATTCCTGCCCGTTGGGCAACGCGCTGTGCCTCAGTTTCCCCATCTGCCTCCGGAAGGATTTGAGGATGAGGAGCTGTGAAGAAGTGGGCCGTGTGCTAGGCTATGCACCTGTGCGTGAGAGGTGGGTGGACCTGCAGCCCCTTTGCCATAAAAAGGAGTTTGCTGAGAGCCTTTTTGGTCTGATGGTGCATTGATTCACACCAGTGTCTGAAGATGGGGGAGGGGAGGAGGCAGTTCCAGGGGCTGGGCTAGCAGTGGAGGGGTTGATCAAGGGGTTATCTGAGCTCTCAGAGATTTTCTACTTCCCCCCCAGCACAGACACACTCCCCAATGCACACACCCAAACATACTCACCCCACAATACCTCAATACACACACAGAGCAGTACACCCCCCCCACAGTCACCCAAATATCCTGGCAGTCCAATACACACCCAGACAACACCCCCCAAATATACACACCCAGCCCAACATACAAATACTAGGCTTGCCAGTTTTGGTTGCACATATTCCTGGAGGTTTTACCACCAGATTAATCTTTAATTCCTGGAGACTCCAGGACAATCCTGGAGGGTTGGCAACCCCAGCATCCACTCCCCCCAGACATGTCCACCCACATCCCCATCACGTATCCTCTCAGACCCTACAGAGTCAAGATCTAGGGATTCTCCTATCACTTGGGGGGAATCAGAAAAGCCCAGCGATCCAGCCCTCCTGTGAGCCCACTACCCCCTAAAAGGAGACAGCATCCCAGATGCGTAGAACTGGGGTAAGACATCGAACAGGCCCCATTGCAGGGTGGGACAAGAGGGAATCTTTCATCTCAACTTGCCCCATGGAACTCAGGTGGTCTAATGCTTAAAGACCCGGAGCCAGGACTTCTGGGTTCTATGCCCTACTCTGCCCCTAACCTGCTGGATGACCTTGGGCATGTTGCTGCCCTGCTCTGTGATTCAGTTTCCCCACCTAGACAACATCCCAGCTCAAGGTCTTTCGGATCCCTTGGGGAAGGTGCTGGGTATTTGAAAGCTGCCAACATGTCTGTGCCATAGGGCAGGTCCCAGGGCACCTTGTACCTGAGGGGTGGGGGCGGGGAAGAGAGGCTGCAAGGGGACTGGTGACCTGAGGGTTTCTGTCTCTGTCCTCCCGGCTCCTTTGCCATCATCATGCACAGCACACAGGCCAAGCTAGCAGCACACAGCCGGACTCACACAACTACACACACACACAGCCACACCACAGAGGCACACACAACACTCCAAACCCCCTCACCCGCATGCAGGTTCCATCACTCCTACTCACACCCACAACCGAATGCACCCGTGGGTGCCTGTGTATACATTCCCCTGCTGTGTGCGTGTTCGCAAGCACACTCTACGGGACCTCCACAATGTACCCACTCACACAGCTGCCGTACGCCCATGCCCGAGGACACAGGGTAGGCAAATAGAAACAGAGATCGGCCCTGTATTGCGAGCACTAGTGGGTGTGATAATCATGGCTGAAGAGAGCAAACTCTTGTACAATTGTACAGATGTCCTGAGCTTAGAGGAGGGGCCCCCATGCTATCTGTAAGTGGGGTGAAATGGGAGTGGGTGGGGCCCCAGCAAACCTGATGTACCAGGGCCCCAAATTCCTCTTGAGGGGGCCTGCCTATAATTAACCCCTTCCCTCCTGGATGCTCAAGCCATGGCCTCAGCAGGACATTCCCGCACAATGCACCTATTTCTGGCCGGCAGTGAAAGGGTTAACAGGCTGAGGTTTGCCATGCGGGATGCCTTGGACCACCTGGAAGACATCGGCACAGCCTTGGGGAGGCAGGGGAGGGGAAGGGACAGGAATCTTTTTAAAGCCAGAGTTTGGGGTGGGGACAGCGCCTGGAAAAGGCTCCGATTCTGGACAAGTCCTGGGTGCCTGAGGATGTTCTAAACACCAGGCCAGGTCTGCAGGTCACCAGATTGCAGGTACCAGTGAGTACCAGTCCAGTGGCCATCGCTGTGGTATCTGGCCACCCTACAACTCCCCGAATCACAGCCTCCCTGCTAGCCCAGCCCTGGGCTTCCCACACACACACAGCTCTGCCAATGCGGGGAGTGGAGAGGAACTGAGTCAAGCAATCTGGGGGATGAAGGTTCAGGTAGGTCGCTCTCCTGATTTTGTCTCCTTCCCTGACCAATGCCGGAAGCTCTCAAGGGCAGGACCTGCTTCTCACGCTATATGTGTCCAGCACCCATCCTTGATCCTTAACTGAGGTCCTTCTCCATGACCATAAATATGAGCAAATAACACTAGCGGTGGGGAATTTCTCTCCGTGTCCTGGCGTGTCCCAACTGTGTCTGACCAAGTCACAAAAACACAATGACGAGAACAGCAGGTTGAAAATCCCCACTCAAGTTTTTCACAGGAAATTTTGAACATCGTTTCTCTTTTGCTACCTTTCCTGGGGAAATAGTTCAGTTTTTGAAAACAGTTTTCAGTAAAAAAAAAAAAAATGGGTTGGGGGGGAAACATTTTTTTAGCTGAAAAAAAATCAATTTCCATTTTCTAGAGTGAAAAAGCGCCAAAACAGAAAAGTTTGCCCAGAGCCAGTTTTCATTGTGCATTGATGAATCCTCCGTTCTAATGAACAGGAGGATCTGTTTTCAAACTAAACCCATCACCATGGCTTCCAGGCCCCTGTGAAGGGAACCAAACTGTTCTCTGTTGGCTATAGGGAGAGCCAATCAGCTTCACATTTGAGCCACTCCCTCTTCCCTTAACCAACCCTAGCTGCCCCTCTACACAAAAACTCTCCCTTAAGAATCAGTGGGCGCTTGTATTTAGAGAAGGCGGGGGACAGAATGCCTGGGTTCTATTCCTGGCTCTACCATGGTCATCCCATCTGACCTTGGATAAGTCACATAAGGCCAAATTCTCACAAGCGCCCACTGATTACAGATGCCCAAACTGAGTGTTTGATTTTGCTGGACAACCCAAAGCTCAAGAACTTTGAAGTTGTTGGCCATAACCTCCGGATGCCCTCTTAATAATTAAAACCAGAACAATCACATCTTAGCTTGGGTAGAGGAGAGCAGTTCTGAATTAAAGCTGTCCCATGCTTTGAGATCCTCAGATGAAAGGCAACAAAGAAAGGCAAAATGTTGCTACTTAGACCCAGATTTACCTCCGTCCCATGTGAACCTGCTCTCACTTTTGTCTGCATGGTATGACTGGCACCAGGAGGGCCGCTCCGCGCTCATCAGTGGGCAGAGGACTATCAAGGGACTGAACCCGCAGTGGGGTGGGGTTTGGATTCAGGTTGGATGGCGCCAGTATTTTGTCAGCTTTTCTCAGGAGATCCCTTACCAGTGTGGGCCAGAATCTCCCAAAAATGGCTGTTCTCGTGAGATTCCAAACAAACCGCTTCCAGGATCAGGTCCCAGAAATTTCTAACAGTTGGAACAAGCCACCTAGAGGTGTGGTGGACTCTCCACCTCTTTTAATCGCCGCTGAGTCTCTTTCTAAAAGATACACTCTAGCTCAGCCGGAAGTCATGGGCTGGATACAGGGACCACTGGGGTGAGGGCCTCTGCCCTGGGTCATGTAGGAATTCCATCTCTGAGCATTCGAACGCTCCAATCCCAGGTCCCCATTCTCCAATTCTCTGGGTACAGACGACGTTGGGGAGGCTAAAAAAAAACCTGTGATCACACCTTGTTTGTGGTTTCTGGGTCTCTATTTTAGGCTTTGGTCTCACAGCTGGATCCACGCTGACTAGCTACAAGAACCCACAGGACATCCCGGCATGGGATCCCGGGGCTGACCCAGGACACCACCTATTCCCGCAGCACAGGGGGGATTTCCAGGAACAATGGACCAAAACCCGCAGGGGCCCAGTTTCACAAGTACCCAGGATCTTCTCCTTATTTGTAGGACAGCAGCAGCTAGAGGCCTCGACAGAGATTGAGGTTACTTCATTATTCACAATTGCATCCTCCTGCTAGCCCAGCCTTGGGATCCCCACCCCAGCTCCACCAGGGCCCCTCAATCTCGACACTCAGGTCCCCCTCCTTTAACAGCCCAGTGCTTCCCACCCAGTTCCAGTGGTGCCTCTCAGTCTCAACCCACAGCTCCCCCCCAGCCCCGGGCTCCCCGCACACACACAGCTCTGCGATGTCCCTTAGTCTATGCCTGAGGATGGATGGAGAGAGAGAGAAAGATGAAGCCAGTGAAACTCAGAGCAGCCTGGCTGTTCCTTGCTGACCTCAGCCCCTGGCAGCCCCCTCACAAGTTCCCACCCTCTGCCCTCCCCCCAGCCCCGTTCCTTTCCTCTCTCCCCAGTAAGGGTCAGGTGCGGGGGGGGAGGGCGCCTCTCTGACCCCACATGGTCTGGGAGAAGGACTGCACCTGGGGGCCACATGCATCCCCAACCCCTTCCCCCACAAACGCAGTGGGGAGCACCAGCAGAGCCCCGACCCCCACACCCCAATGACTCCAGAGCCCTAAGCTGAATCCCAGGTGGGTCAGATGCGTCCAGGAAGCCACCTCCTTCCCCCCAGCCCAGTACATGCTGGAACCCCCCCACACCCAACAAATCAGTTCCCCCACAATGAGACGCCCAGGGGGCTCACCCCCAAAAGGCACGCACCAGCCTGGAGAGTTGGCGGGGAGAGGATCTAGGGGGCAGCAGAGGTGGGTGAGAGTTGGGATGCTCTCCCCCATCCCCCAATTACCGATCCCCATCACTGGCTGAATTCCACTAGGTTCGGTCTATTCTTCTCTGGGATTTTCCTGAGGGGGGGGTCAAGCGCCCAACTCTCCTGGACATCCAGCGGGACTCAGGCACCTAATTTCCTTAGGCTTGTTGGAAGAGTCCCAGCCACTGGATTCGAACGTAGGGGGAGTGAGCTCCAACCCCTCCCGGGCTTTCTCCCACCCGTGAAACCTACCGGAACGACACGATCAGGGCGGGAGGCTGGGGCTCACCCCCAAACCCTGGGGAAAGGGGTCAGACAGGCGACGATCAGGTCCTGGACAGCTATTTGAACACACACACACGCTCACACACGCACGTTACTTGGGCGAAGGACACACCAGAATCTCCGTGTCACCTTCACTCGCCCATCCACAATTGCCCCTGCAAACAATTCCATCCCGAACCCCCCTGGATTAAATCCCAATCCCCCCTCCCCACTCCCCGGGCCAAACCTGCCCCTAAAGCCTCCAGAACCGAGCAGACCCTGTGGGGAAGAGCCCCAGCCCCCCCCCACCTCGTTTTTCTTTCCCTTCCTTTCTTTCCCCCCTCCCTAGACCCTTCCCCTGGCTGCTCGCAGCCCCGACAGCTGTGAGCTGGTGTGTGCGAGGCGCTCTTTTGTGTGCCGGTGATTGATGGCGACACTAGAACAGCAGACATGCTGCAGTCCATCACTGCAGTCCTCCTGATTAAAATTCTGCTCCGGCCCCGACTGCAGCACTCTACAAATGGAATATTCTACATAATTTCCGAAAATGCTTGTTTTTATCACCCATTTCTCCTCTATCAGATGACATGCAGATTGATGGGAGATGACTCTTCTGACATCTCCCCCGGTTTTACAGGCCCAGATTTACCATCTCCCTTAACCGCTTTACTGCTGGCGATCCAAAGCGACTGCTAATGGTCTTTGGGCCGGCCCAGGTGTCTGCCTGGTGGAGGAGAGTTTGCAGCCATAGCAGGGCCGCGCGGGTAGGAAAGGGGGTAACCCAGCACTGGGGTTGAACTGGGAAGCCACCAGTTTCACTGGGGCTGGGTTGGGAAAAACCAAAGAGCTGCGGTTTGGGGATTTGGGTGTGGGGGGTCCACACAGGACAGATCTGCAGCAAAATCCTCATAGCAGCCTCAGACACCTGCAGAGCCTGGGGGGGCAGGGGAGATGGAGATGAAAACGACCCCCTTTTTCTCTGCTGCTTCCCCCCTCCCAGTGCCCCCCAGGGGCTCCATGGGCACAAGGCAGGAGCCCCTGGCACCATCCAGCCACATTAACAGGTCGTTAGCACAACGTGTTTGGCAAAGGGCTGCTGCTCGATGCTTGGCGCTAGGAAGGAGATGGGGGGGGGGGCGGTTTGCTGATGGTGTTGGTGCTACTAGCCTTTATGGCACAGGCCAGGGGGGGACTTTAACCGCCCCACCCGGGACGTTGGTGCCTTTAAGAACCGGCATTGAGGGCACAGCCGCTATGTATAAATCTGTCTGTTTCGATTGATTGCTGGTTATTAAGCACCCTCCCACTCAGCGGTCCAGGGGTCGGCTAGCCAGCCACTCGGCACCCGCAGCTGGGGTCAAAGCGTCCAAAGGGGGCCCTTCGTAGCCGACTCTCCAAAGAGCTGAGCTTCCGATTCGCAAAGCTCTGTGGAAAGTCCAGGCACATATTTAGGAGCCCAGCAGGGACTTGATCCCTTTGGGGCCCTGTTCCCAGGTACCTTTGCCCCTCAATTAAAATTGCAGCGATCGAAAGGTAAAACTAGCAGTTTCTCCTCACCCGGCCCCAGTCAGGACTCAGATCCAAACCCAGCAGGATCCGCCCTGCACTAGCTCTTATCCACACCCTCCTGGCCTCAGAACCCTGAGGTTTGCAGCCTGGCCTGAAGGGCAACAGATTCGGGCTAGTTCAGGGAGCGAGCCTTGTGGCCAACAGCCCCTCAAACCTTGGTAGCCAATGGCCCCTCCCGGGGAACACCCTTGTCTTTGAGACCGTCTCCCACTCAGGCACCCCCTGCCAGTGCAGCTCACAGCTCCTGCCACAAGGCTGGGCTTTTCCCCCCAGCGCAGTGATTTCTCCACTCCCAAAAAGAAGGGCTGCAAACCCGAGCCCAGTCGCTGCCCCCATGGGACTCAGGAGCCCTGGTTCTGCTGCGGGTCAGCTGGGTGAGTGCAGGCAAATTGCGTCCCCGCTCTGTGCCTCAGTTTCCCCTGGGGATAAGGATACCGACCTGCTTGGAGGTCAACTGATAAAAAGAGCTAGGGAATGTTACTGTAGCTGGGCCTCATCATCAGAGTATCAGGTCACCCCACAATCTTTATTGTATTAATCTTCACTCTACCCCAGGAGGTCAGGCAGTGCTAGCACTGATAGGACACTGAGGCCCAGAGAGGCGAAGCGATTTACCTGAGGTCACCCAGAAAGATGATTACAGAGCAGGGGGTTGAAAACAGGTCTCCAGAGTCCTGGCCGAGTGCCCTAACCACTGGGCCACCTTGTGCAGGGGGCAAATGGCACATGCACCTCTCCAGTCAAAGGGCAGGTATCTTGCTGGTACCCCCCACCCCACCCCGCAACCTCCCAGCCTCACCGCACTGTTATCTGTATTATGCTACCCCCAACCTCAACCACCTACAGTTTTGCATAGAGCGCTGCAATGGCCGGAGGACAAGGAAGTGGGAAGCCGGGTGTCCTCAGCGGACTGCTACTACAACGTGCATGACGGCAGCCCCTCGAGATCTTGAACTCCTCGTGCCAGGCGCTGCACAGACATGGAGCGAGTGACAGTGCCTGCCCCATAGCCTGAGGGAACAGGCACAAAGAAAAGGAGTCACTGACCCAGCAGGTCAGAGCCAGGACACGAACTGAGTGGTCCTGAGTCAGAGGCCAGTGACTTAGCCACTAGACCACCCCACTCCCCTTGGCAAAACTTCTCACCAACCCTCCCAACTGCCTCAGACGGGGCAGGGGGAGACACAAGATGGAAGCCAAGGCACTAGTGGCCAGCAACAGCAGGGCCTGAGGCCAGAGCCTTTGACTGTGCTAAGGTGCGGTTGGCAGCACTGGTTGATCCTACCTGGGTCAGGGAGAACCCCACCACGGGGCGGAGGCTGGACATGGCTGCTCAGGTCTCCTGGCTGGATGGGAAGGCGTTGGAAGGAGCTGGCTCATGCCCACCCCTGGGACAGCATGTATTGGGCACCCCGTCCCCATGGCCGAACCACAGAGGGGCGAGTCTGTTACAGCAGCAGCCGCTGGCTCTTTAGCCCAAGCCAGGGGGACTCAGCTGTTAGCTCTGGGGACCCTGGTTCAATCCCACCATCAGCCAAGATGGCTGTCAGCCAAGATGGTGGCCACCTTGCCCCTGATGAGTTCACTAAGTGCTGTGTTCTGGCTCCTGCTGATAGTGGCTGGGCCCAAGCAGAGGTTGTTGAGGCAGCTACAGGGTGAGGGGTCTTTCAGCCCAGGCCGTAGCAGCTCATGCTCTGGGATCTCAGAGGCATAGGTTTGATTCCCTCCATTGACTTCCCACTTAGGGGCGCAGCATGACACACACACTCCTATTCAGGAAATGCCCCATTCAGTGCTGGGTAATTCTGCTCTCCCTCAAGCATTGGTGTCTGAATGAGGTCAGGTTCTCCCTCCCCAGGCTGGACCCTGACTGAAGCATGACGACACCGGGGAGAAAAGACCCATGGACCTTCAGCATCACAAGTCCTCAGCATGTGAGCTGAAGGCGCAGCTCCCTTAGATGAGGGAGTAGGCTGTTGCAGTCACTAAGTCTGGCCAGTAGGGGGAGACACAACCACAAAGAGATAAATTCCAAAAGGACGATCCTGATGGATCTCTCCTTGCTCCTGATACAACAGGTTTTCCACACACCTGTCCAAGGGTTTCCTGAAGTAAGAACAAGCATAAATGCTTGACTCCTCCCTGCAGGACCTGCTGTCCCTCGCACTAGCGCTCCTTTGCCTTAGAGAGACTATCAGGCTTTTATTGAGCTGGAGCTGATGAGCCCCACCTGCTCTGGTCAGCAGGGTGAGTCAGCAGCACAACTCTCTCATGCCACACAGCTCATGCTCGGAGCTAATGCCCTGTCACAGGTGTTGCTTATTGTTCAGTTCCGATTGCCAATAAACCTGGAAGGAGCTGGAAAGTGGCTGACACCATCTACACCCCCTGATTCACGCTCACAGATATGCACGTGATACACACATACAAACATGCGAGCACACACACATACACAAACGCACACCATCAGTCCGTGAGATTTAGGGGACCCACTCATTGGCAATTTGCAGAGAAAACACCTCCCACCATTCTGATGCTTTATGATCGCTTCAGTTTCTCACATGCTTCTGTGCACGCACACCGCTCTGTCACGGCTGCATGCACAAACATGGACCCACAAACATCAACACACAATGGGTTTGAGTAGGGAGTACACATCAGAGCCCCCCCCCCCCCCCGCACCCACCCTTGGGAAGAGACCTTGGCACCAAAGCTGGGCAAATATTGGCTCAAATTTTTAAGCAGATGCGCTTGGAGTTTAATTGGCACGAATCCCCTGCAGGAAGGCAAATTGCATGTATGCACTCAACCAATCAGGGCACAGAGGCAACACCGTGAGGCTTATCTCCATGACAACAGCCGAGTGATACAGGTGAGATTCTATTCGCGATTGGCCTGTGGCAATAAAAAAAAATGCAACAAACTATGCGACCGATGAATGCCGAGGGAACAGTGTGGCCAGTCCCAAATGTTCAAAACTCCCAAGACAGGCCCCCAGGAATCATGAGATAGTCTTTACAATCATTAAGATTGGTTTAAAAATCATGAGACTGGCCTAAAAATCACGAGATGGTCTTTGAGGTCATGAGATTGGTTTTAAAATCATGAGATGGGCTTTAAAATCACACGGCTGGTTTCAAAACTCACGAGTTTTTTACCGTAATCAATGTGTGGTTCTCTTTATCCACCTTCTGGGGGGTTTGAGCCTTCGGGGGTCATGTTTTCCAGCTTTTTCTCACCCCGACGAGGGCTGGACTGGTCCTTCTTTTGTTTAAACAAGAGCTGCCGTTCTAACCACAACTCAGAAAAGCACCAAAAATCAGGTGTGTCAGCAACCCGGGATCATTTGGAGTCAAATGCAGCTCGTGAGCTATTAATCCTGGAAGCGCTTGCTGCCGGGGATCCGTTCTGCTCAGCTCTGACCCTTTGCAGCGCTGGTCCTGGGGACCTGCTGCGCGATTGCTCACCTGATGCCTCTGGCCACCCGGAAGCAGCTTCCCTGACACCCGAGGCAACGAACGGAGTTCAGACCCTTCCCCACAACTGATTCCACCTGCTCCCTCCCTGGTTTTCCCTGGTTCTTACGTCAGGACGTAGTGAACACTTTGGGGCCAGAATATACCCTGTCCCTCACCTCTGTCTGTGCAGTGCCAGCCCAACGGGGCCCTGATCTCCATCGGGGCCTTTAACTGATGCCGTCAGATACAGAAGAATAATAGCAATTAACCCTTGTTTGTTGCATTTCCTTTGAAAAAGAAGAGTTTAAATCCCAAAGGGAGGCTTGCTAAAACAACCCAGGTTCTAGACATTTCAGAGCCCTTCCCCATCTCAAGAAGAGATCCCAGCAACCCAGTGTAGGGTGACCCAATGTCCTGATTTTATAGGGACAGTCCCGATATTTGGGGCTTTGTCTTATATAGGCTCCTATTACACCCCCCACACCCTCCACCCCCATCCTGATTTTTCACACTTGCTGTCTGATCACCCGATCCCAGTGGGTTCCCCCATCCTGAAACTGGATCCAATGCTCCCCAGCAGCTAGAGGTGGGAACAGGCTGGGAGGTGTCTGAGTCCCTTGGAAAGGGCAGGAGATGCCGTAGGGAAAGGGCTTTCCAGTAAATCGATAAGAGGAGACAGCAGGCTCTGGCTGTCCCACCACATGCATTCTACAGACAGCGCTGGGTGTTCAGGTACAAACCTTAGTGTCAGGGGGCACCTGTCGGTCCCCATTAATGCCACGTAGGCAGCCTTTGTATCCTCGTCACATGAAGACACGCAGGCCAACACGCAATGGACACCATCTTACAGACACATGCACACACGTTACACACAGGGCAGTTCAAACATGCATAGTAGCTCACCAGGATATGTTAGCCCACTGTACAGTCACGCAAGGACACGCATGTACGTGTGCAGGCCCCCAAACATGTGCATACACTGGCACACATGCCCACGCCAGCAGGCCATGCATGACTAAACCTAGGCGCACGCCCGCACCCATGTAAATACGCAGGCCCACAAACACATACACACCCCGGCATGAAAGAACACGCAAGCACACACGTGTGCTCAGACCTGCCCAGCCCACAGGCAGCTCTGTGCCCAAAACGCACCCAGCGCCACACCCCAACCTCATACATGCCCGCACCCAGGCTGACCCACACACACATGGGCCTCAACATGCACCCACAGAGCCAAACAACACAGCTCCAGAGGTGCCCCTGGCCTTTCTGCCTTGCAGCTAGCAGTGAGAGAGACTCCTTCCTTTGCACTCGAGCAGCTCCTTCGCCCCCTCCCTGTCCTTCACCTGCTGCAGGCCAGGAGGTGGGATATCTAGGAGTGATGAGGTGAAATTGAGCAAGGCTGAGCAAAGGAAGCTAACGGGCTGTGAAACTGAGCCCCAACCCCTGGGGCAGGGGAGGGGGGTGAGAATGGCAGAACCCACATTGCCCGAGTCATGAACACAAGGGGAAGAGGAGAGCAGCACAGGAGCTGAACGTGGCCGAGCACGAAACCAAACTTAACCCCAGAATAACAAGCAAGATGAATTGAACGGCTCTGGAAAAAGCCCTCCTGGGTGAAGATCAGGCCTGACGGTGTAAAGGGCACCGCGGGATGGCAGGCCCCAGGGACTGGCAAGGTGGCATGGCTTGAGTGGCGGGGAAGGAGCATGAGACAGCAAGGGACTGGGCGTTGGGACACAAGAGTTTTCACTGCGTGCCCCTGAGCAAGAAACGTTCCAAGCGTCTCGCTGCAGAACGAGGCTAATAATGCTCTTGTGATGAATGCACAAGTCTGGGAGGGCGGAGAGCTGGGCTTTATTCCTTGCCATGTGTTTGTGCAGCCCCAGCTGTCAGGGGCTGAAACCATTTCCAGTGCTTGGAGATCCTCAGCTGGCCTGGGACAGAGAAAGGTGAAAGGCGGATTTTTGCTGTGAGCAGGCGAAAGGCTCGGGCGTAGCTACACTGACCCCTCTGCTCAGTTCTCCTGAGCTGGTGGTCCCACTTAAGGCTGCAGTTCCAAGGTGAGCCAGCTGGGGGCATCCTATCAGCATGCTCTGAACTGCGCTCCCTAGAGCTAAGGAGAGGGAAGGTCTCCATCACCCCCAGCTCTCCATTCCAAGGGCTTGGCCTCATGCATACAGCCATAGGTAGAGACCCCGGCCCCAACCGCATCAACCTCTAACACTCTAGCCATAGGGGTGATAGCCACCACTGCTCTGGCATCCTGGCCCCCGTCCTTCCCCTTGGAAAGGGTCTTCGGGGAGGGGGAGCCCACAGGCTGGGACCCTGCAGCAGGGAGGGTCAGTGAGAGCTGAGGTCTCCCTAGGCACATTCAGCTCTGCCCTCCTCCTCCCCCGGCACTAGGCTGCGATGATCTTTCACTCCCTGGTCCGCCCCCGCCCCCCATCTCCCAGACTCCCACCCCCACAACCTGGCATCATCACATTCTGAAATCAGACAGGTGGCCTCACTGCTCGGGAAGCTTCTCTCCTTAAACCTGAAGGGGGGGGGGGTAAGATTTAGCCATTCTTTCCTCCGGAGGCCCAGCCACCTGGTACTGGACAGTGGGAGCAGGAGGGGAGGGCTGCAGATTAGGATTGAGAGGGGGCACCAGCAGAGCTGGGGCAGGGTGGGGAGCCTGGGGCTGAGATAGCAGGAGGCTGCAGATCAGAATAGCTCAAAATTGCCCTGTTCTGTTCATTCCCTCTGAAGCATCTGGCACTGGCCGCTGTCAATCAGATACTGGGCTACATGGGCCATTGGTCTGACCCAGTATGGCCACTCTTATGTTCTAGGATTGAGGGGCATCAGCAGAACTGGGGATCAGGGAGAGCCCAGGGCTGGGATAGCAGGAGGCTGCAGTTGGGATTCAGGGGGGCACCAGCAGAGCATGGGGGGGAGCCCAGGGCTGGGATAGTGGAGGACGGCGAGTCGGTATTGAGGGGTACTGGCAGAGCTGTGTGGGGAGCCCAGGGCTGGGATAGCAGGGGCTCCAGGTCGGGACTGAGGGGCACCGGCAGAGCTGGGGGGAGCCCAGGGCTGGGCTAGCAGGGGCTCCAGGTCGGGACTGAGGGGCACCGGCAGAGCTGGGGGGAGCCCAGGGCTGGGGTAGCAGGGGCTCCAGGTCGGGACTGAGGGGCACCAGCAGAGCTGTGCGGGGAGCCCAGGGCTGGGGTAGCAGAGGCTGCAGGTCGGGACTGAGGGGCACCGGCAGAGCTGGGGGGAGCCCAGGGCTGGGCTAGCAGGGGCTGTGGGTCGGGACTGAGGGGCACCGGCAGAGCTGGGGGGAGCCCAGGGCTGGGGTAGCAGGGGCTGCAGGTCGGGACTGAGGGGCACCAGCAGAGCTGTGCGGGGAGCCCAGGGCTCTTGCAGCACATCAGGCCGGATGTCCGTTGAAAACGATGCTTCTCCTGCCCTCAGCTCCCAGCGCTGCAGCTCGCTCCAGAGGGAGGCAGTGCCGGGCAGCCTCAGCTCCCTGGCCCCAGCGCTGTACGTGTCACTGCGGCTCCCGGTGATGAAGTGCGCCAGGAAAACACACTGAATTAAGCCTGTCGTAAATAGACAAAAAATTAACTCCGGCCCCCCCCCGCGCTGCCTTTGATGATGTCGCCTGTGGAATTGGCAGGCGCTCACACACAGCGCAGCCAGCCAAGGGCCTTCATTTGAACAATGAATTACAGCCAGCCGGAGGCAGCGAGCAATTACGGTACAGCAGGGACAGCAGGGCCCCCTGCAGGAATTACGGTAGTAGCCTGAGGATTGCGGGGCCTCCTGCGGGAATTATTGCAGCACAGGGGCAGCTGCGCTTCTTGCAGGAATTACGGTAGTAGCCTGGAGATGGTTGGGCCTCCTGAAGGAATTATGGTAGCCTGGGGATTGCTGGCCCTCCTGCAGGAATTACGGTAGTTTTGGGAATGCTGGGCATCCCAAATTACTGTAGCCTGGGGATTTCAGGGCCTCCTGCAGAGCCTGCCCGGGTCCAGCAGGGGGCAGCGTGGTCTCTGGTATTACAAGGGCTGAGCCACAGGTGCACCCGGCTCCTCCCCTGCTATTGCTTACAGCAGGCTCCACCCAGAACCACTGGGGGGAGGTGGTGCAGCCCCAGGCCCTCTAGCACCCCTTGTGGTGGAGAAGAGATAGCACAGGGCTGTGATGAACAGAAAGGGGGTGGGGTCATTAAGGCCGACAGTCACAGGCAGACCCTGGGGTTCCCTCTGGCTTCCTCCAGTCTGGTAGGCTGACGAGATAGCAAGGGTGAAAAATCGGGATGGGGTGGGGGGTAATAGGCACCTATATAAGACAAAACCCCAAATATCGGGACTGTCCCTATAAAATTGGGACATCTGGTCACCTTATGTCTGCGCCACCTCCAGCTCACCACAAGGGGTCCCTGCCTAGGGCTGAGCTGGGGGGATGTTTCGCTCTACAGCGCCCCCGGTGGTGGACTGAGGGGGGAAGACGTTCTGAGAGGCAGGCTCTGGGCCTCCTCCATCCCCTCTGTCTTGGCACTGAGAATGGGGGACCTCGACGGACCCTCGGCCTGTCTGCCTCTTGGTGCCCATCAGCACAGTTTCAGGGCCAGACGGTCTGGCAGGAACAGAGCAGCTGGGAGAGCTGTGGGGCTGCCACCTCTGGGGGACAAAAAACAGGGACATGGGGGTGATCCTGAGCCATTACCACTGGCCAGCTGGCAGCATGTACTGAGCCCCCAGAGCAGATCTCCTGGGACAGCTCCCTCGAAACAGGGATGTTCCTGGCCAAACCGGCACCGGGGGGCAGGGGGGCAGGGCTGGGGGGAGAAGTGCCAGGCATCAGCCCAGGCCTGAGGCAGAAGATGTTTGGCAGTGGGCATGAGTTGCCAGCAATCCAAGAAGGCCCAGCACTGGGCCCGGCATTTAGACCAGGCTGCTGCCCATCCCTGAGCCCCATCCAACCACTCCTCTCGTAGACCCATGGGGCCCATAACTTGCTCGATCCTCATGCGAGCTGGTCTGGGAACCCAGGCAACCTCCCCCATTGCATGTTGAGCAGCTTTAGGGCATCATTACTATCAGGGCCCCACGGTGATTTGTGCCCCACAGAGTCCCTGCCCTGAGCAGCTCACAGTCTATCTAGAGGGGAAACTGAGGCACAAGGACTTCTCTAAGGGGAGTGGCAAAGCTGGGACTAGAACTGAGGTCTCTTGATTCCTAACTTGGGTCTGAGCCACTCGACCTCATTAGCTGGGGGGAGGCGAGGCCCTGCCCTCAGAGGATAAATGTCCCCAGCTCGGAACCCGCCCACTGCAGTCGCGCAGAGGCCAAGGACTTGACTGGACCAGGGAGCCTGCTCTCTTGAGGCCGCCCCATCTGATCGGTGGCTGGCTGGAGAGACGGCTCCTTTCCCTGGGAGGTGAGGGCAGTCGGGGGAGTGTTTCCAAAAGCTGTCGCCAGGGCAGGAGCGCTGGGCATGGGCCCCGTTCCCTCCCCAGCAGCTGCAGAGATTGAGCTCGGGCTGTGCCGGGCACCGCCTGTAGACTTAGGAGCCGGATGATTGTGTGATTCAAAGGACAAAGCAGGGGGGTGGGAGGCAGCGTCCTCCCCGAGGGGCCCCATTATTCATGCCGCGCAGCCCCTCCCCTTCTGGGGGGATGCCAATCCCATACTGGACCTGGCATCTTCCAGGGCAAAAAAGGAGGGTGAGTGGCCAGAGATTGAGCGAGAACAAGGGGAAGGAGAGAGCCATGGATGGAAAGGGAGGTGGAAGGAATCAGGGAGGGATGGAAAAAGGGAAGGGGGCCCAGAAAGTCCCAGCCAAACCCACCCCACCAGAGCGGATTAGAATAGGCCACTGGAGAGTCAGCTTCCCCCCTGCCCCCTAGTGGGGGGTCACTGCATTACAAGACTGCCCCCTGACGGCCCCCCGGGCCTCCTGTCCCATCCAACCCCACCTGTTCCCTGATGGCCCTCCGGGACCCCTATCCCATCCACACACACCCCATTCCCTGTCCCCTGACTGCCCCTGGAACCCCTGCCCCTGACTGCCACCTGCCACCCCATCCAACCCCCCCTCTTCCCTGACTGCCCCCCCGGGAACCCCTGTCCCCATTCAACCCCCCTGTTCTCCCCCGACCTCCCCGACCCCTATCCACACCCCTGCCCCTGACCACCCCCCAAACTCCCCTGCCCTCTATCCAACCCCCCTGCTCCCTGCAACCTTACCACGCTGCCTGGAGCACTGGTGTAGGCCCCCTAGTGGGGGGTCACTGCATTACAAGGCCAGGTGTGGCGTCAGAGAGGGAAACTCACATCCAGCCCCTTTGAGACTCAGGGCAGGTGTCCCCATAACCTCTGCCTGCAGGTGCTTCCCACCTGTCCTGAGCTGGGAGCTCTCTGCCCAATGGACTTCCCACACCAGGGCACGGGCGCTGCAGCTTCTGTAAACCCCTCTGTGGGCCTGACCAGCTACCAGACCCCAAAGCCCTCTGGGAAATCTGGCTCCTTAGAGCCATTGCCCGCCTGGGAAAGGAGGGACTATTTTCCAGCAAGCGCACCAAGGTCACCTCAACGCAAGCTGTGATGCGGCCCAGGCCTCCCCTGTTCTGCTCTTAAAGTAAAGAGCCCAGAAAAGAGCCATGCGCTGGGAGAGAACCGATGCTTCTGGGTGATTGATTCCACCCCCAGGTGTGACGAGCATCCCCAGCGACTTTCAGCACTAATTAGCAGAGAGTCTGTCCCTAGGGCAGAGTTAAGCCTGTATACTTTCACCTCCAAAACCTTGGAAGAACAATGTGATCTAACCTGAAGCAGCATGGAAACCACGAGATAAAATACCCTTAACTCTGCCCCTCCCATCACTATTCACCTTCCAGCCAACATGATGCAGCCCACCAGTCTCCCTCAACACTGGCACTAAGAACTGGCTGCTGCATCTGTGCACCATCGCCCTCTGCTGGACGGAATCAGAAAGGCTTCCTTGTGTCCTAGGGCCTGTTCTGATAGCAGCAAGACTCCTTTAGTCCAGGTAGTAGGAGCCAGCGATTTAGGGTGAAAGAAGAGCTGAGTTCTGTCCTGGTTGCTGGAGTGAACTCAGCTGACTCTGGGTCAGACAACTGAGGGTTTGAGTCCCTTCTTGGCCGGTTTCTTGTGATGTGTGGTGGCTGAGTGCGTAAGGCAGAGGTGGGCAAACTTCGGCCCGTGGGCCACATCCGGCCAGCTGGACCCTCCTGCCCAGCCCCTGAGCTCCTGGCCCGGGAGGCTAGCCCCCGGCCCCTCCCATGCTATTCCTCCTCTCCCGCAGCCTCAGCTCAGCACGCCGCCGGCGCAATGCTCTGGGCGGTGGGGCTGCAAGCTCCTGGGGCAGCGCAGTTGCAGAGCCGGGGCCCGACCCGGTGCTCTGTGCTGCGCGGTGGCGTGGCTGACCAGCCGGGCGGTGTGGTTGCCTGTCCTGGTGCTCTGGACAGCACAGCTGTAGCGCTGCCAGCCACCAATGCTCCAGGTAGCGCGGCAAGGGGACAGGGAGCGGGGGAGTTCGGGGTGATGGTCAGGGGCGGGGGTGAGGATAGAGGTCGGGGTGGTCAGAGGACGGGGAACGGGGGTTGAATGGGGACAGGGGGCAATCAGGAAGCAGGAGGGGGTTGGATGGAGTGGCGGGGGGTAGTCAGGGGCAGGAGTTCCGGGGGCAGTCAGGGGACAGGGAGAAGGGGTGGTTGGATGGGGCAGGGGTCCCGGGGGGGGGCAGTCAGGAATGAGAGGAGGGGTTGGATGGGGCGGGGGCTCTGGGGTCAGTCAGGGGACAGGGAGTTGGGGGGTGTGGATGGGGTAGGGGTCATGGGGGGCTGTCAGGGAACAGGGGGGTTGGATTGGGCAGGAGTCCCGGGGGGGCCGTCAGGGGGCGAGAAGCATGGGGGGGTCAGATGGGGGCGGGGTCCGGGCCACACCTGGCTGTTTGGGGAGGCACAGCCCCCCCAACCGGCCCTCCCTACAATTTTGGAAACCCGATGCAGCTCTCAGACCAAAAATTTTGCCCACCCCTGGCCTAAGGTGATGGGCTACGTTCTTGAAAGCCACAGGTTCAAGCCTTGTTCGGTCTTCTGCTCAAAGGCCCCATCTTCTTAAAAAATGGGTACCTGATCCATTGGGTTACAGCAGCCAGAGGCAGTTGACTCACTCCCTTGTGTACTGTTAGCTATGAAACTGCATCAGGCTGCGGGAACTTTGACCCCAAACAGCACAGCCAGGCCAGGAAATCCTCAATGACCACGAATTTAGTACAGTAGCATACGCTCACTCACCCAGGGTGGGCTCTCCTGGGCAGGGCCCTGGCCTATGCTGCAAGATGCCTGGGTTCTTTTCCTTTCTCTGTCGCTGGGTGACCGTGGGCGAATCGTGACTTCTTTCTTTGCCTCAGTTTCCCCATCTGCAAATTGGGGGGTAATGACACTGAGCTCCTTTGTAATGTGCATTGAGATCTACTGATGATAAGAACTAGGGATTATTAGTTAAGGGGGCTGATTTTCGGACAGAGCCGGGCCCCACCCCACTGGGAGTCAGCCCCTTTAAGGTGTCTGAAGCTGAGCACCCAAACATGGGGGCAGCCAGGGGTCCCTTTTTAAAATAAGTTCATGTGAGCATTATTTGCCGCAGATCCCAGGGCTGGGCCCCCCTCAGTGGGGGCTCTTTAGCCTCAGGCTGTTTGGAAAGGAGAGTTCGCAGCCTGAAAGAAAGGGAGGAAATCAACAGGTTCAGTCCACAGCTGGGGGATAGGGGTGGGATCCTCAGCCGGGCTCAGCGCTGAGAAGCAGTGGCACATTTGTTCCCCTCGCATAGACTCACGCAGCTTGATTCTCCAGTCCTCTGTCCTCTTCACTTCATTTTCACAGGGGGTCACACGTCAGCAGATTGGAACTGGGTAGCGCTTTGCACTGGTGTCAACGCCTGCAGATGATGCAAGGGGACAGAGAATCGGGCTCAGATACTGTACTAGGGTGACCAGATGTCCCGATTTTATAGGGACAGTCCCGATTTGGGGGCTTTTTCTTATATAGGCTCCTATTACCCCCCATCCCTTGTCCCGACTTTTCACATTTGCTGTCTGGTCACCCTCACTGTCTCCCAGATTGCTTGGTGATCGCAATTCACACAGCACTCTGCCCACGTAACCACGGATCCACTTGGTGGCAGGCGCCCTCCCCATCTGGGTATGACCTGGGATTGAGGCAAACTGGGGATGTGGCGTGACGCCGGTGTTGCTTGGGCATCTCTCTGTCTCTTTCAGCTCTCCCAGAATCCCTGGAATGGGATCTCACCCGAATACGTCATGATGCACATGGGGCATCCAGACCCTGAGCTGCATATCCCGGCCTACCCAGTCCAGGGGCAGAACTGACTGACAGGGTTTACGGCAGTTTGCAAAAAGTCCGTCATAATCTGAGAGCAGCAGTGTGACTAGACAGTGCTTGAAGGATGCACTTTGCGCGCACACACACACACACACACACACACACACACTTTAAGCACTGCCAGCCGAGCATCTGTCCCCTTTGCCAGCTGGGCCAAGGTGAGGTTGGGAGAGGCTGATATCACGGGCAGGGCTTGGCACCGAGCGTTTCCAGAGCCACATCTGACAGCGCAGAGACGCAGGTAAGTCACCAGACCATGGAGAATTAAGGGCCAAATCTCCTGCTGGCCTGGATGGCAGGGAGGAGGAGCTGGGAGTGGATGGGGAGCGGGGTAAATCAGTTTGATAGTCTCAGAGAAGAAGGCAGCTATAAAAACCAAGCCAATTCTCCATGGCTCGGTTACCTGTTTCATTTCCTCGCTGCTCTTTCTGATCAATGCAGATGGGGGGGCGGGGGTTTAAACATAGCAAGAGCGGGCGGGGGAGGTGACATGGGAGGACTGCAAAGTGCCCACGGCAGCAATGAATGGGAAAGGCAGAGCCCTGGCCCCACATCCCTTCTCCCCAAAATGTCCTACTCCAGTGGGGCGCCCTCTGCTCTGGCCACCGGGTTGAACCAAAGTGGTGGGTTGGAGATTCGGCGCAGGCCATCTGCCATCGCTAATAGCTCATGTGTCTTTTAACCCCTGCACTGCTATCGGTGTGCCCTGGCCTTACCCCAATGGCTGAGCAGCTCCTGGGCCCTCAAACACACACACCTCTGGGAGGTAGGGAACGGTAGATCGTAAGCTATTTGGGGCAAGGGATATGCTTTTGTTCTGTGCCTGGCACAATGGGCTCCTGGTCCATGACTGGGACTCCTAGGTGTTACCGTAATACACCTAATAAATAATGTACAGCACCTAGCACACTGGGGTCCTAGATTGTAACAGGAGCTCCTAGGTGCTACCGTAATACATCTAGTAATATACAGCACAACAGGGTCCTGGTCCGTGGCTGAGGCTCATAGGCACTACTGCCATGCAAATAAATAATAATATTCCTGTTTTACAGATGGGGAAACTGAGGCACAAAACCATCCCCTGGCTGAACTCCCCACAACACTCCCTGTGGCACAGCGCCCCCTAGCCCTGCACTGGGGCCGAAGGGAAAGGGAAAGACAAGCTGCTTTCTGATAGGCTAAAGCATCAGCCCGGTCCCCACTGAGGCACCAGGTCCAATGCAGGGATGCTATAGGATTTGGGTTAGAATGCAGCATCCCCTCGCTCCCACCATCACACAGCGGGAGGCACTCAGCATCCCAGCTACAAAGCCACTGGGCCAAAATGCTGCACCCCTCTCCCTGCCTCTTAAATAGCCCATGAGTCTCCAGGAGCAGGTTTAAAAAGCCCCATGTCCGGGCCCTGGACCCCTTCGCCTCGCCAGGCTGCACAGCTCCACTCGTGAAGCCAGACAACCTGCATATTCCAGCACAGGGTGATGAAAGGTCCTCAGGCTGAAACCCTGGGCGAAAGGTGGCAGCGTGGGCTGGGAGACCCGAGTGCCGATCCTGGCTCTGTCACTAAGCCAGTAGGGGCCCTTGAGCCAGTCATCAGGGTCTAGCCCAATGGACTGAATTCGCTTAACAAAACGCTCATTAATGTCAGTGCCAAGCCCCTGAGAAAATCTAGCCCCTGATCCCTGTCTGGGCTGCTCTCTCCCCGCCCGCTCTTCGGGGCAAGGCCAGCCTCGCACTGTGAGTTTCTCTGGCCCCTGGCACTGATCTCGGTCACAACCTCTACACGCAGGTCATCTTTTGGGTCTGCGTTTGCACAGCACCTAGCACAGTGGGATCCCAGTCGGTGACTTCGGCTCCTAGGTGCTATTGGCACCTTAAAGACTAACTGATTTATTTGGGCCTAAGGTTTCATGGGTAAAAAACCCCACTTCTTCAGATGCGTGGAGGGAAAATTCCAGACACAGGCACATGAAGCGATGAGAGTTACCTTACAAGTGGAGAACCAGAGTTGACAAGGCCAATTCAGCCAGGGTGGATGTGGTCCACTCCCAATAATTGATGAGGAGGTGTCAATACCAAGAGGTGTCAATACCTAATAAATAACATACGGCACCTAACATAACAGGGTCCTGGCCCATGACTGGGGCAATAATAGGGACAAGGGGGGGACACACGTCTTTACTCCTTTTAATCCCCCCACCACACACACACCCCTCAAATCAACCCCACGTGAGCTCTTTGGCAGAGAGAAATTCGCCTCCTGTCCCAGCTCAGAGAAACTCTTTGCAGATCCCAGTATTAATCCACAAGGTCAAAGACGTTCCGGTGTTATTAAAAACATAAATGTTGCACACCGGAGAGAGGGAGAAATAATAGGTAGGAACGAGTGAGTGGGGGAGAGGGAGCGGAGGGGATAGTAATTGTACCTTTTTTTTTCCCCCGGTGTCAAGCTCCATAGAGTGTTGAATGCCATGATTTCAAGACATACACAGAACATTGCTTTTTAATTTAAGCCGTTAAGGTCAGTGGCAGCAAATGGGGCAGTGTTTTAAATTACAATATAAAAAAAGAGGGCGAGAGAGAGAATGAGAAAAAGAAAGACCCAGCCACGGGGAGAGAGCAGGAGAGACGGGGAACGGGAACAGGGGAGGTTGTCTCTGGGCTGCTTCTCAGCGCCTGGACTTTTCCGCCTCCCCCAGATGGAAGGGAAATGCTGGAAGGAGCTGCTGATTGCAGCAGAGGAAGGATAGTGGGAAGGTTAGGGGGTTAGCTGTAGATTGGGGGGTAGGAGGTTAGCTGTAGATTGGGGGAGTAGGAGGTTAGCTGTAGACAGGGGGGGTTAGGGTGTTAGCCATAGACTGGGGTGGGTAGGGGGTTAGCCGTAGGCTGGGTGGGTTGGGGGTTAGCCGTAGATTGGGAAGGTAGGAGGTTAGCCGTAGACTGGGGGGGTTGAGGGTTAGCCGTAGACTGGGGGGGTTGGGGGTTAGCCATAGACTGGGGGGGTAGGAGGTTAGCCATAGACTGGGTGGGTTGGGGGTTAGCCGTAGATTGGGGAGGTAGGAGGTTAGCCGTAGACTGGGGGGGTTAGGGAGCAAGTTGTAGATGGGGGGGATAGGAGGTTAGCCATAGACTAGGGGGATGAGGGTTAGCCAAAGACTTGGGGGGGTTAGGGGGTTAACCATAGACTCAGATTCAGGGGGGCTGGAACAATTTGTACAGTGGGGGTGCTGAGAGCCATTGAACCAAACTGTAAACCCTGGATATGGTGGAAACCACTTCAAGCCAGGGGGTGCAGCATCCCCAATAGTTCCAGCCCCTAAACTCAGGTTCAGCTCCCGGCTTTGAAAAACGTCCTTTGCCCCAGGTCACACAGGCACTGGGTGCGCTTACCTGGCAAACAAACCCCACAGCAGTGAGTCCCAGAGCCCGGCTCTTCAGACGTGTGGGGCTCGTGCTGCCGCCATGTGTAGCCATGTGAATGTTCCCGCTCGGGCTCTGACACCCAGCAAGGAGCCTGAATGGGAACATCACCACGGCTATTTGTAGCATGAGCCCCGCAAGCAGAAGTCGATGCATCCAGGCGCTGAGGTGGCTCCACTTAAAACACTACAGTGTAGACCAGGGATGGCCAACCTGTGGCTCCGGAGCCACATGTGTCTCTTCAGAAGTTAATATGCGGCTCCTTGTCTAGGCACCGACTCTGGGGCTGGAGCTACAGGCGCCAACTTTCCAATGTGCCGGGGGGTGCTCACTGCTCAATCCCTGGCTCTGCCATAGGCCCTGCCCCCATGCCACCCCTTCCCCCCTCTCCCCTGAGCCTGCCCTGCCTTCGCTCCTCCCCCACACCCACCACCCACCTCCAGAGCCTCCTGCATGCCACAAAACAGCTGATCGGGAGGTGTGGGGAGGAACTGATCAGCCGGGCAGCTGGTGGGCGGGAGGCGCTGGGAGCTGGGGGAGCTGATGGGGGGCTGCTGACATATTACTGTGGCTCTTTGGCAATGTACATTGGTAAATTCTGGCTCCTTCTCAGGCTCAGGTTGGCCACCCTTGGTGTAGACACTACATGTGCCAATGGGAGGAGTTTGCCCATTGGCCACCTCCCTGGCCTCTTCCATCAACCTCGCTCTGTCTACACAGGGACTTAGGTGAACTTAACTAACCTGCTCAGGGGTGCAGATTTTTCACACACACCCTGAGCGATGCAGTTATGCTGACCTAATTTTCTAGCACAGGCCAGGCCAGAGACTTGCTGCCGTGGGGTTTTGCTTGCGGTGTAGACGTACTGCAGCCCGAGGTGTAATTGCCAGCTCAGGCAGACATACTTGTGATAGCTCTGAGCCAGCAAGCATGCTTAAAAATAACATTGTAGCCCACACACACACACACACACACACACAGTGTGATCCTAGCCAGGCCAGTGGAGAGAAATTTGGGGCCCCTGTACATCATGTTCCCTGAAGCCCCATCCTCCTCCCCTTTCACTACAATAACAGACATTTTTAACATAAGAACGGCCGTACTGGGTCAGACCAAAGGTCCATCAGCCCAATATCCTGTCTTCCGACAGTGGCCAATGCCAGGTGCCCCAGAGGAAGTGAACCTAACAGGTAATGATCAAGTGATCTCTCTCCTGCCATCCATCTCCACCCTCTGACAAACAGAGGCTAGGGACACTATTCCTTACCCATCGTGGCTAATAGCCATTAATGGACTTAACCTCCATGAATTTATCCAGTTCTCTTTTAAATCCTGTTATAGTCCTAGCCTTCACAACCTCCTCAGGCAAGGAGTTCCACAAGTTGACTGTGCGCTGTGTGAAGAACTTCCTTTTATTTGTTTTAAACCTGCTGCCCATTAATTTCATTTGGTGGCCCCATGTTCTTATATTATGGGAACAAGTAAATAACTTTTCCTTATTCACTTTCTCCACATCACTTGTGATTTTGGGGCCTCCTTAAAATTTTCCTCCCTTTCCCCAGCCCTGATCCCATCTAAAACCCTCGGTACATACTCTGGTGGTTAATTTGTACTTCCACGGCAGCTACACACCCAGCTTTAGAGCACTACCTCAATAAGACTTAGCGAGGGTAAATGGACCTGACCTGGAACTTCCAGCTCCAGTGTAGACGCACCCTATGTCTCTCGGTGCATCAATTCCCCAGGCTAATAGAATAGCACAGTCCTGTGTGGTGCCCAGACACTGCATTAACGGTGGCTATGGAGGTATTTGAGAGAACTGAAGACTAGAGCATTATTATTATATTTATCATACAGCTGCAGCCAGAGACCGCAGCCGAGATCAGGACCCCACTGAGCACTGCACAGACACAGTGAGAGACAGTCCCTGCCCCCAAAGAGCAGACAAGATATAGAGGGGGTACAGAGAGATGAAGTGACTTGCCCAGGGTCACACAGAAAGCCTGAGATGGAGCAAGGACTGGAAACCAAATCTCTCCTGGCCCAGGTGACTGCCCCACCCTTTTTTTCTAAGGGGACCAGCACTTTCTGAAAATCAGGTCCCTTTAAGGGATCTCAGATTGGGCCCCACAATCACCAGTCACCGTGGAAAATCGTAGCCAAGCAAACTTTCAAGCCTCTAAAACTAGACAGATTTGGCATTCGCTATGAATTTGAGCTTAAAAGCCACGAGATTCTCATTCATTCTGAGCCAGATTCTGCTCTCTTCCACCGGCGCTCAGATGAGACAGGGGGGGACTGTTAGGATATAGATATTTAGGCCTGTTTGCAAAGGCCTATACTTTAAGAATGTAGGTGTATTTTTATTACTTAGCTAGTTATAGAGGTATAAAAGAAAGAATTAAAATTACTGTGTGCCAGTGTAAGGGCCTTTTTTAAGCGCCCCCCCCGCCCCCCCCCAATAGGGACGGCAGTAGAAAACCCTACAATCAGTGTCAATCTGGAGTCACTCCACTGAAGTCAGTGGACTCCAATTTGGCACCGTTGTAACTGGGAGCAAGATCTGTGTACAGGGGGCTATTACAGAGCTGCTGTCAGCTTAACAGTCATGGGGGGAAATAACCTTACCTGGCCAGAACCTAAGCAATGCTTAAAGAAACGATTAGAGAAATAAGTACTTTATAAACACAGATGGATAAAGAGAGAGAGGGAGAGAGCTGTGGACACTTTAGGATGATTCATATGGAAAGAATCTTTAAAAGCTTTTCCCGGCCTGTGCTGTTTTCTTTGACCAGGAACAGGACTCATCAGTTTCAATTTTCTTCCTAGTCAATTTCATAGCCAGGCTGGGATGCTCTCCCCAGAAGCTGCAGTGTCTGGCTCACAAATTCTATTTATTTGTTGGTTGTTTCCATGGAGATTTTTCTTTTTAATCGTCATTGTTCCGATCGGTCTCCGCCTTTGGAAAAGCTGATTTAAAAAAAAAAAAAAAACAGCAAATGTGTGTGGTGGTCCTGGTTTAAGATGCCGGCACCCCTGTGATTCCCCGGACCAGGCGCATAGGAAGCTGGCCAGGGGAGTCAGGACTCCTGGGTCCTATTTCCTGTTCTGACACCGATTTGCTGTATGCCTGGGGCAAGTCACTCAGGCCAAAATTTTCACAGATGAGTGCCTCCGTCTCGGAAGTGCCCAACCGGAGACCCCAAATCCCGGCCCCTTTGAAAATGGGGCTGTTACTGCGGAGAGATTACTGATAACCCAGGAAGCTGAGTAACAAATGCTGCCGCCCCAGCCGCCCCAGAACCTGCATGGGGCATATCAAAAGCTTCTTCCAGGGGAGAGTCTGAGAGACGCTTTTCTCTGGGCGGCCTGGGGTCTGGGGAGGGGGAGGGGAAGCGTGGCGCGGCTGCAGCTGGCCTGGGGCTCTTCCAGCCGAAGGGGGGGGGGGCGCTCAGGGCTCCTCTGGATGGGGAGGTGTCTCGGGGCTCCTGCCGTAGAGGGGGGCAACACAGGTAGAAGGGGTGGAACTGGGGCTAGCCTCCCCAAAGGGGGGCTCCACCCTCTGCCCATGTCTATGCCTCAGTTTCCCTTTTAGCCTGGGCTATGTACAAAGTAGC
Organism: Malaclemys terrapin pileata; assembly: GCF_027887155.1. NCBI lineage: Eukaryota > Metazoa > Chordata > Testudines > Emydidae > Malaclemys > Malaclemys terrapin. The sequence goes on along the minus strand of NC_071527.1, from coordinate 7,100,830 downwards.
GCCAATTCAGCCCAAGGCGTGCTATTGAATCAGTGCCACTTGGCATGTGGACATCTTTAGCTCAGTTCAGACATGGCTTAGACTGGTCTAGCTTCCACCAATACATTACGCGGCATCCACACCCACAGCTGCACCATCTCTTTTACCTTCTTATATGGCGCCTCCCAATCTTTAGTGTATTTATCCTCACAATCCCCTGTGAGGCAGGGCTGGGCTATCAGCCCATTGCACAGGTGGGGCGCTGAGGCACAGAGAAACGAAGCTATTTGCTCACTCAGTAGCACAGCAGGGAATCGGTAGCAGAGCAGGGATCTAAACCAAGGTCCCCAGCTAGCACCCTAACCACTGGGCCATCCTAAGTATCATCTCTCCCTTTAGTTAAACCAGTGCAGCATCTGTGTGTAGCCAGAGGATCCAATCAGGGAATCATCACAGAGGAACAGCCGCAAGCCCCGTCATTTGGGACCACAGAACCCTAGATCTTCGCCTTGCAAGGATCAGTCCTGAGCGGGGCTGGGAGAGAGTTAACAGGGTTTCTCCTTCTCTAGCTTCTGTTCTTGTCAGCCCCTGGCTTGATGCTTCAGGCGACTGCAAGCTGCTGCAGGGGGGCTTCTCACCAGGGCTTGTCTGGATTGGGGAGGACGCTGAAGCAGGGACCCCAAAACCCCAGAGTCCCACAGTTCCCAAAGGGGTGGAGTTTCTACCCTGCCCCCTCCCGCGTGGGCTCAGAGTAGAGATTCTCACCCCTCCCCAGGAGAAAGAGCAACTCCCCCCCAAGTAACCCTGTGGAAGGCAGGACTGGGCCCAGCCTGATAGCAGCAGCACCAGGTCTTACCAAAAGATACCCGGCTTCCACTGAAAGACCCCCAAGGGCTGGTCCACGCACAAAGTGGATTTAAACAACAGTTGTGGTCATAGGCACTGACTTCTGCTCCCGAACCCGGCCCCCGGCCCCTCCTCCACTCCACCCCTTCCATGAGGCCCCACCCCTGCCCCAACTCCGCCCTCTCCCTGCCCCTATTCCAACTCCTTCCCCAAATCCCCGCGCCAGCCCCGCCTCTTCCCAGCCTCCTCCCCTGAGCAGGCCACGTTGTTCCCACTCCTCCCCCTCCCTCCCAGCATGCTGCCAAACAGCTGTTTGGTGGCGGCCAGGTGGGAAACGCTGGGAGTAGGCGGAGGAGCGGGGACGCGGTGCCCTGGGGGCGGGGGGAGCTTGGCTGCCAGTGGGTGCAGAGCATCCACTAATTTTTCCCCGTGGGTGCTCCAGCCCCGGAGCACCCACGGAGTCGGCCCCCATGGATGTGGTTTGAATCCGGTTTCATCCAACTAGTGCCAAACCTGGGGACACTCTGACCTGGGTGTCAGCCTGGTTCATATCAGCTTAGCTCCCGTTGGTAAATTTCCAACTAACCCAATGCCACCAGCTTTAACCCAATAGGAGGGCCATGGGGTTTAGATTCATGGATCTGAAGGCCAACAGGGAGCATCCACTCAGGCCTCACGTCAGTGTCAAAACCGGGGTTCAGTGAACTGGTTTGCAAAGCAATTTTCATTCAATCAGAGCATCTGGACCAAGTGATGGAGAATCCAGCACCTCCCTCCTCCATGGATGCAGCCCTCCCGTCTGCATCTCATTTCCACTTGGAACCTGCAGCTCCCAGCCCCTGGGATCCTGCCTTGCCTTTGTCTGATGGTTGAAAAGCCCCTGAAGCAGCCGATTTCTCTGCTCATGCAGGGACTTACAGACCACGCGCCACCCAACGGCCCCTTGGAGAGACCCTCATCTCTGCCTAATAAGCTCTAGCAAGGGCTTTGGGTGTGGAGAAATGCAGGCAGCATCTTGCCTAACAACCCCAGGGAGGTGCCTGGTGGCAGGAGGCTATGCCAATGGTTTAGTGGCATTTAAAGTGACTTCTGGCCTGAGGCTCTGTACTCCCAACGATGGGCCACCAGGTGGCAGTAGGTTGCGCTGTTTTTGCCTTCCCAGGCCTTGGGTGCTCAGTTGTTCAGCTTCAGGTATCATGGCATAGAGCAGCAGGCACCAATCCCCGCGCCTGCGGGCTGGATCTGCGGGTGGGGGGAGCAGTTATTGCTGCTGCCACTAATGCCCAGGCAGGACACTGGGAGGGAGGCAGAGAGGGCCAAGGATGGGGGAGGAAGAGGAGCAGATGAGGGGGCGGGGGAGGCTGAGTGCATGGGCCCCGTGGATCTGGCAGTGATGGAGCACCGGGGCCCCAGGGTTGGGACCGGCTCATGAAATTGGTGCAGAGCCAGGGGCTGCACTGAACGGGGAGTGGATCTAGGGGGCAGCCGTGGAATTGGCAGGGGAGGGGAGCCTTTACTATCAGTGCAGTGAATGGCACAGCCCAGCCCGGAGGCCAGTGGGAAATCATTAGCTCCCATTTGTAAGGTGCTCTGAGATCCCCGATGGATGGGCTGAGCACTGATCCCTCAGCCAAGGGACAGCTCCAGAGGGGCCCTTCCCCCAGGCCCAGGAGGAGGCAGAGCCCAGTGTGGACAGAGCTTGTGTCTGATTGGGCCAATTTCGGTCTGGGGCCAAGGGTTTGCTCAAATGAGCCAGCCCAGCAGATCAGGGTTCTGGTTCTGACCCGGCTCTCACCCACGCTGAGAATTTAGAGAACATGGTTTCAAGTCCATCAGCTGGCACCCTGAGGGGCCAGAGCCCGGGAGAGTACCGGTAGGACTGGAGAGTCCTCTCAACTCTAGGAGACTAGAGGAGCTTGGGTTGTTTAGTCTGACAAAGCGAAGGCTGAGGGGGGATATGATTGCTATCTTTAAATATATTAGAGGGATTAATACAAGGGAGGGAGAGGAATTATTCCAGCTTAGTACTAATGTGGACACGAGAACGAATGGCTATAAACTGGCCGTGGGGAAGTTCAGGCTTGAAATTAGACGAAGGTTTCTGACCGTCAGAGGGGTGAAATATTGGAACGGCCTTCCGAGGGAAACGGTGGGGGCGACGGACCTGTCTGGTTTTAAGATTAAGTTAGATAAGTTTATGGAGGGAATGGTTTAATGGTAAAACATAGTAGTCAAGGAAAACCAAGAAATGGTAGGTAAATAGTATAAAGGCTAACAGGGGTCAGGCTGGAGACTCTTGTCTATATGCTCGGGGGTCTTACTGATCGCCATATTTGGGGTCGGGAAGGAATTTTCCTCCAGGGCAGATTGGCTGAGCCTCTGGAGGTTTTTCGCCTTCCTCCGCAGCATGGGGCAGGGGTCACTAGCAGGAGGGTCACTGCCGATTGGAGTCACTAAAACACAGGATTGGGGACTTCAATGGCAGAGTCCAGGGAAGGGTCTTGTGGCCTGCAGCATGCAGGGGGTCAGACCAGATGATCGTAATGGTCCCTTCTGACCTTGAAGTCTATGAGTCTATGAGTCTATGACTGCAGCCTGCCCAGGGACGGTTTAGTAATCTGTAATCCCTCCCCTCCTTGGCATTATGGGCTTGAATCCCAGCTCTGTTTTTACTGATCCCAGACAGCTTGGTGCATGTGGTGTCAGAGCTCTCCTCATTCTCCATCCCTGACGCCCCGCAGTGCCCCAGAGGTGGCTGCATTTCAGCTCTCGGCTTCAGAATGCCTGGGGCTCTTGTGCCTTAGAAGTCGTTCAAGCCCCACGGCAGACCCTGGGTCCCGCTGTGCTGGGCGCAGCTGACATCACTCATGGAGAGCGCGTGGCTGGCAGGCAGGGTTAGGGGGAGGCCATGGCTGGCTGATAAGCCAGGTTGGAGCAATGATATATGGCCTGGCTGATAAGAAGCGCTGTCCTTAATTGGCCTCGATTGCCTGTATCATCGCTTCACAAGATGAGTGTTGCCGTGTTTTTACACGGCATTGTAACACGCTGTCTGCTCCAGGCCGGGCTCCCTTAAATCAACTCAGAAATGCCTGCGCAGGCTAGCGGCTGTCGCACTCTGGCCAGTGGAGCTGGGGGGTGCCAGGGGATAAGGCATCACACCCACTGCTACCCCCCAGCACTGATAGGACTGGGCCCCTCTCTGGAGCCTCCAAATGTCCCTTCCCCAGAGAGGGGAAGTGAGATCCTAGAGTACATTCGCGGCAGGGCTGGGAGGAGAACTTGGCAGGCCTGATTCACGGCCCCCAGTTCTAGCTACACACCCTGTCAGTGCCAGGAATAGAACCCAGGAGTCCTGGTGCCCGTCCCATTCTAGCCATGCTCCTGTCAGCACCAGGAGTCCTAATCCCGATCCCCCGTTCTCATTGCGCTCCCTGTCAGCGCCGGGAATGGAACCCAGGACTCCTGGCTCCCGATCCCCCGTTCTCACCGTGCTCCCTGTCAGCGTCGGGAATGGAACCCCGGAGCCCTGGCTCCCAATCCCACGTTCTCACCACACTCCCTATTCCCGCCTCTGAGGCCAGGCATCACAATTACACAGGTGCTAAAAACACCCACCCCAAAGTTCAAATCATCAGTCAAAGTTCCCTTTGCCTCTGAATGAAGCAGACTTTGCTTGCTCTGGCCACAATCCAGCCAGCGACCCACTTTGCCCCAAAAGCTTATGCCCAAATAAATCTGTTCGTCTTTAAGGTGCCACCGGACTCCTTGTCACTTTACCATAGACTGTCCTGGTGGGTGGGGGATGAGTCCAGGAGTTTCTAATGTGACAGACAACCAGGGCCTCATTACAGCTTCCCCACTTCTCCCTAGACACCTCTAACAGTCCAGCCCTGCTGCTTTTCTTGCAGGTCACCTTTCCAAGAGGTGGGTTTCGGGCAGCTGTGGTGCCAGGCTAGAAACCACTGACCCCTCCTGGCGAAAGGGCAGGACAGTAGGTGCAAGAGTCAAGTACGTCTTGCATAAGCCAGCAGCCTGGCCAGCCTCCCGTGTTCAAAATTGTGCGACTGGAGTAAAAGATCAGGAGACTGGCATAAGAATCGGGAGACTGGCTTTAACATGGTGAGCTGGGTGTAAAAATGATGCCACTGGCATGAAAAGATTGGCCTGGCAATCGTGAGATCGTTGTAAAATCATGAGATTTGAAAATATTGTGGGGTTTTCTTGGCCCCCTGGTTTCTGAGCCTTTCGGGGTCCCGTTACTCCCATTTTCTGCCCTTTGGTGATTTCAATGACAGCCGAGGTTTGCCTGTAACGCCGTGAGTCCAGAAGCTGGCGCCTGATGAAACAAAGTCACACCAAATCTCATGATACACTCAGGATCCTTGGGGACACGGTGCCAGCGTGCTGCCGAGGGAGGGGCAGGCAGCCCTGGGATCACGGCTCCTTTGTGCTTTTCTTTACCAGTCACCTACGCAGCACTTTGCAAAATCTGGGAGGAGGAGCTCACCATCTGCAAGACACAAGACTCCCCTCTCCCTGGGCTCGGCCTGCTGGGGGTGGGGGATGGGAGGGCAAGAGGCATTGGGGGTGGGGGGGGGGCTACGGTCCCTGTTCAGCCCCATCTCTTGTCTGGATTGTGGACTGGGTCCCCCCAGTCTAATGGCCTCTTGCAGGGGGCTAAATCTGAGCTGTCTGCATGGTCCGTGCTGCGGGGGGATGATCCCTTCTCCCCAGAAGCAACATGCCGGAGCCCAGAGGCACGTGTAGCAGAGATGCCTGGCTTGTCTGCTTAATTAGCAGCTAATTGGTGGGGGGAGGGCCGGGGGGGCATCGCTCTTCCTGAAGAGCAGTTTGGGGAGCAGCAGCTTGCCCTGTATGGATCAGGGCCGGAGGGAGGATCTGATTCCCTCCCCCCCCCAGTGCCTAGGGAGATGGGGGCATCGGCTGGAAAGGGGGGTCTCGGGAGAGCACTGGGCCCCGTGTGCTGACTCAGTGACCCACAGCCGTGGAGTCAGGGGGGGAAGGGGAGTGTCTGCTTTATAACCAGGGCTGTGGGAGATTCGCCCTCTCCGATCCGGACCAGGACTCTCGCACAGCCACGTGAGAGAAGGTGCCGCCCTGGAGATGGGCCCCAGCCCCAAAGCCCCGATCTGGATCCAAACTGCCCCATCAACTGGCCTGTTTGAGGGATGGGCCCTGAGCTGCCATCTGCGCTATGGGGAGGCGCCGGGTGGGCGGTGCTGGAGGCTGGCGCCTTCTCTCCATCCACAGAACAGGGCCAGCAGTGCCAGAGTACGCTCCCCACGCGATGCCAGAGGGACCCCCCCCTGCCCAAGGGGACATGAGGGGGGCTCAGGCTACGTGCCTCAGCCCGTCCTTGGCAGGTGCCCACGTGGTGCCTTTTGGGATGTGGAAACATGGGCACTAGGTGTTGGGCTGAGACCCCCTGACTCATTACACACAGCAGTGGAAGGGGTGTTTAAATGCAAAGGCTGCCAATCCCTGAGGGTCACGTGGCTCCCAGTCACCCCCCGGGGCACACGGCGAAGTCGGCCATCCAGTCCATGGCTGCGCAGGCCAGGATCTAGGGCTCCCCGTGCGGGGGCACCAGGCAGCACATGGCCATAGCTGGGGAGAACCCCAGGGTCTGTCACCGTCCAGCAGCCTCAGTTACGAACCCCCTTTCTGCCCATCACAGCCCAGCCCCGGCCATCTTCTGCCACGAGGGACGCTGCAGGATGTGGGCACCATCACCGACCCCTGCCCCCCCCCCATCGCACTCACAAGGAGTGCTGTCTGGGGCGCCCCGGTCCACACTTGTGCACGCCTCCCAGCTGGAAGAGGGGAGAGACCGCAGCAGCCACAGCCCTGTTTCCTGCTGCTAGATAGCTCCTCCCCATGCTGCCCTCGATCCAGCAGGAGCCGGGAGCCGGGAGCCACCAGCCTTTGCTGGCACAGACATGCTCATCACCCAGCGTCTCCTCGAACTAACCTTCCCTTGGTGCTGCTAGGCTGGGCCACACCCTGTTGTCTATCACAGCCTCTCTCCTAGCATCACTTTGCCATGGAACCAAAACCACTCCCCTGCTGAGCCACCGGGGGGCAGTGTTGACTCATGTGGGCGGGGCTTGTTTGTGGGTGGAGTTTAGAGAGCACCTCCCCTTTTCCCCTTCCCAACCCCAAATTCGAGCAGTGAGCGCTGCTGTCCTTCCCTTCCAGATCAAGGGGGCAGAGCTGTGTTCCCGCAGGCGCCACCCTGCCCCGGAGCTGCAGGATGGGAGATCAAAGAACCCTGATCTGTCCATATGGCCTGTGGGCACCATGCCCACCTCACATGGCGTTGCCCTCCTGGACAGACCCGGTCTCGACTTCCAAACGTCCGCCTGCCCTTGCCCTGCCAACCTGCCCCCCTCCCACCAAGAGACTCCACCCCACAGCCACCCCCATCCCTTTGGATCCCAGCCTGGGGACCGAGAGGGTGGGCGGGCGAGGACCGAGATTTATCCACACCCACGCAGAAACCCTCCCGAGGTTGGGAATGGGTGGGAGAGTGATCCAATTGCCAACCCCCCCCCCCCCCCCCCCCGAGGCGGACCCCCTGTCAATTTCACCCAGGGATTGATTCACCCAATTTCAAACAGGGAAGCGAAGGGGGGAAAGGCGCTTTTTGCTGAAACTTTGCTTCGCTAGTTTGTTCCCAGCTCTCCTCCTCCCCTTCCCCCGCGCCTGCCGGCTCTGTCTTTTTGCGGCCCATAATGCAGCGCTAGCTTTTCAGGTCATGTTTTTAGTAATAACCTTTAATGCAGCTGGCCGGGGTCCAAATTGTTGCTATGGAGCTATGTGGATAACTGATCAGATGGACTATGAAGTGTTAAGGCTCCTCTAGGGTCCAATCCCACATAAAGCTATCATTAATTTCTCTGAATTACACCAATTCCGGGACATTCTTTATGGACAGATAGTAAGGGAGACAGTTATATGACAGGACTTGCTGTGCTAAGCAGATGTGCCTGGTTCTCTGCTATTCTATGCATACTAAATGGCTGCTCCGGAGAGTCCCCCATCGCCGCCTCTTTTAGCGGGAGCCAGGAAAACGGCCACGGGGAGGGGGGTTGGGGCTGGGCCCCATCTCTGGGCTTGGGGGAGGGCCGGCGGTTTGGAATCGGGCAGTGTCTGATTCACCACCCTGCCGGCTCTGTCTCGTTCCCCCTTTCTCCTCCGCTGGATTTCTCTCCCATCCCCCCGTTCCGCCTCCCTTGCCCTTTCACCCCCCTTTCAGCACTGACCCCCCCCCTTTCCACCCTCCCCCATGGTAAAGGCCACATCCGATTGGGAACTAGCCGCTTCCAAGGGGAGGGGGAGGCATGTTGGGGAGGGGGCTTAGGGAAGCAATGGTTGGGATCCCCAACAGGGGCCGATCCTGGAGATCATGGGCACCTCTGAACCCTGGTGGGGGAAGGGGGACCTGACCAGCCATGGCAGAAGCTTTCAAGGGTTCAGCAGCTGGGCTCAGATCAGCACCCGGAATCTGCTGGGAGGGGGCAGAGCCCCAAAACAGCCGGGATACCCTGGGGTTTGGCTGGGCCAAGAGGGATGACTTCTGAGTGTTCCCACTGACTTCTGCTGAGCGGAGCAGGAGAGACGTTGCCACTGGTCCCTGAGCACCAGGGGCCCCCAGGTAACCGAATGGCAGCTGGGCCAGTGCAGCAGGATAGAGTTAGCCTGTGGGGGCTAGTGGGGCTGCCTGCCCTGACCACCGGCCCCTCAGTCTGGGAGCCACCAGGGTCTCCAGAGCATCGTCCCGGTGCTGCCCCAAGTCCAGTATCATAGCAATGGGATCCTGTCACCATGACAACGTTGCTCATCACCCAATTCTAAAGTAGCCAAAGGGGTCCCTGATGGGATACGTGGCCGGACGGCCGACCCCCATCCCAGCACAGGGGGCAGAAGCCAGGGGAGCAAGGGAGATCGGGCTGGGTCAGTCATGGGGAAGTGGGGGTCGGATCCTGGTTCTTCTTCAGACAGACCCCTGAGGGCTCCAGGGAATGATCCTGTTTCGAGGTCAAAGGGACCAGACCAATCTCCGGCATCGCCGATGACTTTGAAATCTGCAGCCCAGCCCTGCGGGGCAGAGAGTACGTGAGACACCCTCTGGGCACCCTATGCAGCTGCCGGGGAAATGGGGAGAGGGCTTGTGACCCTAGTAGGCGTTTCTCCATTTGGGAAAGGAAGTGTGAGGATTTGAGCAAAGGCGTGAGAGTCAGGACTCCTGGGTCCCACCCCCAGCTCTGGGAGGGCATGAGGGGCAACTAATGGGATGGAAGGCAGCTGGCTTCCATCACTGGTTCTCGGTGAGCATTAAGTGAATCAACATTCAGTGCCTCAGTTTCCCCAGCCACAAAACAAGGCCATCAAACACCTATTCCAAAACCTGGCTGTGCATCTCCCTCCGCTCCTGTCCACAAAACACCTTGAGCTCCCCCGAGGGGCTGCGGAAAGGTTACTGTGATACCAGCCCCAACCCACCTCCGTTCACAGTGAAACAACCCATACCAACCACTTTAAAATGGCCAGGTGTGTAGGGGGGGGGGAATCTTGCATCACCCCCTCTCCCCCCGAAAGGCAAAGGGATTTTTTTTTTAAGTAATTAAAAGAGTCCGATGGTTCCCCAGGCCCCATTAAAAGTCATCGGGTCTTCTCCGACTCAAAGATGCTATACACAGAGGCTTATATATGACTGGTAATTTACGTAAAACAAGCCAGCAGATGGCTCAGCAATTTAGCAATTACCGGGTGTTAGAACATGTATATCTCGGCTTTATGAAGAATTTTATTATTCCTAATTGTGTCACCTTTTTTCTTTTCGGAACAATTCCTGCCCATTTCGCTTCACTCTCTCCTGCTGTTGGGCCAATTCTCCCTGGCCTGGAGCAAATCCATCCAGGGGGTATTGTCCGTTTGTCCCGGGGCGAGCAGGGGCATTGGAATTTGGGGGCTGTGGGACTCAGCTATGAGACTGGGGGGTGGGAAGGGGGTTCTCCTTCCCTTTGCAATTTGTCCTTAAGGATAAGTCACGTTAAAGGTGTAATCGTAAAAAATAATTGCCGAGCATAAAGCTTTCTCCAAAATGTTGTGCCCATTACAAATCGGCGGCGCTTTCGTATGGTGGGGGGAGGGGAACGTGAGCCACTAGCTGTCTCAGGAAAACTGGGTTCAGAGCCTCGGGAAGGTCACTCATGGAACGTGTCTGCTGGGTCTCAGCTTAGCTCCTGCGGTGGGGGGCGGGGGGGGGCAGCATTCTCTGCTGCTTGTACGGGTTGTTTAGTAAGTGGAAGACAGATGGGGTTTTTGGTTCCAGCAACGGAGATGGGAGGTGTCTCATGTGGCTGCCTTTGAACCCCACTCCAGGACTCCAAAATTGGGGGGCAAACAGGAAAAGTGAGGTGCCAAGTGAGAGTCGCTCGTGTTTGCTGTGGCTGTGTCTGCTCATGGGATGCCTAGGGTCGGAAATATTGAAGGTCAGGATTGAGGGACATCAGCAGAGCTGTGTATGTAGGGAGACCAGGGCCGGCCTAGCAGGGGGCTGCGGGTCGGGGTTGAGGGGTATCGGCAGAGCTGTGTATGTAGGGAGCCCAGGGCCGCCATAACAGGGGGCTGCGGGTCGGGATTGAGGGGCACTAGGATTGCTGTGGGGGTGCCCAGGGCTGGATTTCCAGGAGGGCTGCGAGTGGGGGTTGAGCATTGCAGAGCTTCACTCTCATTAGACAAGGAGAAAGGTTTCCAAGGCAAGATAGAGAGCAAAGCAGCCATTGCTTCTCTCCAGCCCTCACGTCAAGGAAGGCAGCCAGAACCCGTCACCTTTTACCAGTTCTTAGGCACTTCTGGCCCGTCCAGGACAGGGCTGGGGGCAGATTTCCAAGGGCTCGGCTCCCCATTTAGCCCCCCAAATCAGAGGCTGGATTCTCTGAAGGGATCAGGCCATGGGCTAGGGATTGGGCAGATTGGACAATCTGACTATCACGGTCACCATGGGAGATGCTGGGGGCTGACCACCTGGCAGTCCTGCCCCTGCTTTATTTCAGTCTGTGCCTCCATGGGAGTGGAGCCCCAGTTATCGGTGCCCATCGCTCCCCAGCTAGACACCAGCTGGCCCGGCTGCAAGTAAGGCTTTGTCCTAACAGGAAGGCAGCGCTGAGAATCTCGGAGTCCTGGCGCCCCCACCCTACCTTCCAGCAGGACACATCAGACCTGTCTCCAGTTCTCCAAGTCTCCGGGGGATCCCTTAGGGGCAAGGTGGGGGAAAAGGCATCAATTTGGGGGAGATTCCCGGGGGGGCTATTCGGGTCAATCCGCCCCTCCTGTTTCTGGTTCCAGATGCTGCAAAGCCTTGTCCAGGAACATGGAGGGGGATGTCCTCAGGCCGGCGGCCTCACGAGAGCCTTGATGCGTCGGAAAGAGGTTAAACGTGGTGCACTTGGGGGTGCAAAGCATCAGACAAAACCCACAGCTGGACTCCAGCTGACGCAGCTAGCCCCGGACATGGTGGGCCTGTGCAGAAGCAGAGGGGGTGGGAGCTGCTAAGCCCGAGGCCAGGGCTTCTCACAACAAACTTTTTGGTGGCCTCGAAATGCGGCCACCAACTATTGCTGGTGGCCGCACTGACAATTTCCCCCCAAATCCTTAATTAACTTTAGGAAAAACAAATAAATATGCACATAGACACACCCAAATCACTGTCATCTATTTATGTAGGGGGGGGTTCAGACTCCGTAATAAAAATAATTTACAGTTGTCTCTGTTCTTTACTGGACCACAAATAAGGCGCTTTGTATGTTCTTGTCTTTTTGTTGTTTCTTTTGCTCTTTTGACTGCGCTTTTCTTTTCTTTTCTTTCTAAGACTTGCTAGCTGGTACGTCTTCTGCTGTGAGCAGGGCCTCCAAAGGGGGCCAGGGCCCAACCACTGCTGTAGGCCCTGGGAGAGGGGCCACTGCTTTGAGCCCCCCGATCACAGCCCAGATGGCTGTGGCCGCATGTAGCCACGATGGCCACATTTGAGAAACACTTGCCCTAGGCTATGGGCTTCTGGTAATTTTGCACCGCTCCCCCTATGCCAAACACCTGGGGAGCCCTCAGACGCTCACAGATCCTCGTTCTCCAGTGAGAAATGACTCCCCCTCTCGGGGCCGGCACTGGGCGTGGTGCAGGCCTGAGAAAGGGCTGATCATGTTGCTTTTTCAGCAGGCTGCAAAAAAGGCAGCGTGGCCCCATGTCGAGGGCAGCAACCGCCGCACTGGATTCTCGCCCGGCCTGTGCCACTGCCTTGCAGTTTGATAGGCCAGTTGCTTGAAGTCTCTATGAGCGGGATAGTGGTAGAAGGACCAAAAACTTTGCTGGGTCTCCAGTGTGGATTTTTTTATTATTATTTATTTATTTTATTTTTGCAGGGGGTGGAGGAAGAATCGTGCTGAGGCTTCCGGCTGAGTCAGAAATGGACGTGGTCATAGCTCCCAAAGTTACCAGCTGCAGCCACAATGGAGAGGCAGAAATGGGGAGGCACGAGGCACCAGGTGACCCAGAGCGGAGTGGCTGGGGGGAGAGAAGAGAGGCTGAGACTGAAAGACGCTGACGCTGCCTGATGCGAGAGATCCCGCAAGCTGTCGGGGATCAGGGAGGGGCGATGAGGAAAGATGGGGCCTGCGGAGAGCCTGACACCAGATCAGGAAACATACCTCAAGTGGGATGTGACCCCACTCTGGGGGGGTCTCCCCCTGCCATTCCCCCACCATGGGCCTGGCTTTGTCTCACACTGGCCTAGCTCAGCCTGTCGACAAAGCCTCATCGAATCGGATTCTATTGACTCTGCCAACCGTTGTTCCCCTCCCTACTGCCCAGCCAAAGGCCAGTGGACCAGCCTCCCCTGTGGAGTCCAGCACCATCCAGAAGGGGGCGATGTCCCGGGCTCCCAGATCAGTAGAAGCTCAGCGCATCCCCAGCCTGGGTATTGTGCAATGACACCTCCCCAGAGCAGCACGGATCTGTCCCGAACAAAGTCTCGTTGAAGTCCCGTTTCCCTGCTTGGGAACAAGGAATTGAGCAGCTACCAAGAAAACCAGGCAACTGGACGGCCTGTCTGTGGCCAGGTCTTGCCCTCTGCAATCTGGTTTCATGGTTTAGCAGCTGCTGCTGGCAGACCCTCCATTGCTGGCTCAGGTTGAACTGTCCTGACCTCTCTGGGGAAGCGTGACCCCTGAATCTGAGCTGCTGGCGTCAAATTCTTCAGCCGCCGGCTGCTTCCCATGATGGATGCAAGAGGCCTCCGCAGCCCGGCTCAGCACAGATTTAGCGCCCACCGAGACCTTGAGATGACAGTGCCCACCTGAGGGCAGAGGTGAGGTAATAACACTGCTTTGGCCTCATAAAGCACTTCGTACCCAGCTCGGGATCATGGTCCCCATTTTGCAGCTGAGGCCTAGAGAGAAGTAACTCGCACAAAGTCACCCAGGAGAGCAAGCCGGGGAGAGAACCCAGCTTTCCCAGCTCCCAGTCCCGTGCAGCGCGCTACCCGCTAGGCCAGCATTTGTGGCCTACAGCAACCTGGGGGACCGACAGCCTCAGCGGACCAGATATTCCCAGGTCCCAGTGATTTTGGGCTGGATTCATATGGTCATTGCTGTTTATTAGGGGTATTGCAGGAGTGCCCGGCCACTGCGGGCAGGATCGGGGCCGCGACGCGCTGTCTCTGCACTAATCGGGCCCTGACTGGAAGTCTTAGCGGAGACGCCAAGGGCCACGGGCACAGATGCCTTTCGTACCCTCCACAGCTGGCAGGAGGCCGGCTATGGGGACAGCTGGCCCTGCCCATGGGATTCCTGCTCAGGGGCTACGCTGGTGTCGCAGTGTGGCCTAGCAGGTAGGGTGCTGGGCTGGTACTCAGGATTGCTGGTTTGCCTTCCTGGCTTTGATTTTGGGCAAGCTGTTCCCTTTGTTCAGGCTGTGAGCTTTGTGGGGCCAGGGCTGTGTCTGGGCAGGCCCTGGCATGTAAGGATCTTGGCTGGGGTCTCCCAAGTGCTACCATCCGACGCCTTAGAATCATAGAATCTCAGAGTTGGAAGGGACCTCAGGAGGTATCTAGTCCAACCCCCTGCTCAAAGCAGGACCAATCCCCAGACAGATTTTTTTTGCCCCCGATCCCTAAATGGCCCCCTCAAGGATTGAACTCACATCCCTGGGTTTAGCAGGCCAATGCTCAAACCACTGAGCTCTCCCTCCCCCCTCCCCTTAAAAAGAACAAGCCCTCCCAGCATCTTCGCTCCCCTGGCAGTCCAGGGACAGGGCTGGCGCGGCACTCGGATGCCCAGGACACCTGCCCATCGTGTGACGAGAGGAAGACCCCGGTACGTGGCTACATGTGATGCAGATTGCAGAGCCGCCTGCTCTAGTTCTGGCTGCCCTTTTCCCTGAATCTCTCCCTCCCTGTGCACCCCATCCATGGCCGCACGAGATCGCCTCGCCGGCCTCCACCTGGCACTGGCCATCCATCAAACCCAGAGGAGGATAGTGACTTAAACACTGCCAGCGAGGGACCCTCCACCACAGCCCTTGGGCACCGGTGCCAATGGTTAATTATCCCTGGCCCTGCTCCGTCCTGGCACATTTTGTCCCACAGCGTTGGCTGTTTTCTGGGTTCTGTGGCCCATCCCTCTCCTGAGAAGCCAGACCTCAGCCCACTCCCCCTCCCAGAATTTCAGTAGGCACCGTGCTCTGGTTCTGGACGCATGGACTGCACCTAGTCAAGTCCTGCCAACACCAAGCATTAGCAAATCAGGAGTCCGGCACCCACAGATTCATGAGACTGGCTTAAAAACCATGAGGTTTGTAAAAATAATGAATTTTATTATTACGTATTAGGCGTATTATGGTAGCGCCTCGGAACGCCAGTCATGGGTCAGTCGTACAAACACAGAACAGAAGGATGGTCCTGGCCCTAGAAAGCTTCCAATCAAGGCAATTTGGGGTCCTTTCAGGCCTTTCTCTGTTGACACAAGCAGTAGAAACCATTTTTTAAAAATTATTTCAGTGAACGCTGAGTTCCTCCCATAATCCCGTGACTCCAGGAGCCGGAGCTTTATAGAAACGCAGCAAACAGCATGAGAGTCGGCAGCGCTGAGAGGCCCACTCAACACGTATCACGGCAACCACCGAGGAGCCAGGAGCTGCCAACAGCTTTCCATGGCTAGACCTGGCTGGACTTGAATCAAGACCCTTTGGGGAGACCAGGCAGTCGGTCTTTGTTAAGAGCCAGGCCTCCCAGCAAGCCCTGGATAAGCGGATGGGCCAAGGGTGGAGGAAGCCCAGGGCCTGAAATACGTCTTCCAGCCCTCGTAAAACCCTGCCAACAACAGACCCTCCCCACTCCATTCCAGCAGCCCCAAGGAGCTGGAAATCCCATGCAGAGCTGGGGAGATTGAACTGAATGGTGGGGGCTGTGCAGTGGGCGGGGGGCTGCTCGCTATCTGTCCAGCCCCAGACACATCTGTCTGGCTGTCACAGCCATTAACACCAGCTCGTCCGTTCTTGGACCCCCACCCCATCGCACTGTCCCGCTAACTGCCCCTGGTGGGCCAGGCCGAGCACTGAATGGGCCATGGCAGGCGAGACCTGGTGGCCTCGAAGACCGCTTGCCCCGTGGATCAGCAGAGGGCACCAACCTCCAGGGCTGTCCCTCCAGCCCCTCTGCCCAGGGCTGGGGCTCTCTGCAGCCCAGCACCCTGCCAGCACTTGGAGTTGGGTTGGGCTGGCTCCGCCCTGGTGCCCCCCTTGCCAGCGCCGGTGACAAGCTCTAATTAATTAGTGCACTCAGTCAGGCGGCGAGCAGAGTCGTTTTCCGCCGTGGGGACTTTGCAATAACACTCCAGACCCCAGCTGCAGCAGCCAGCGCACACACTCAGCAATTATCCAGCCAGTGGCTCGCCTAATCGCCGGCTGCCAGGGCAGCGCCGGGGACACCACCGCCGTCCCCTGGCATCGCAGCACAGAGCAGCTAGCCATCAGTGTGTCCCCAAGGGAGGCTGGGGTGACAATGGCAGGGGAAGGGGGGGTGAAACTCACCCCCATTCATGCTACTTGGGCTAGGGGCACTGGCCAGGGAGCTGGCTCTATAGCTAAGCAGTTAGCATCAGTAACCAGGAGCTCTGCTGTGGGACCTTGGGTGAGTCCCCCTGTGACTCAGTTTCCTCTCCCACCCTTGTTTATTCAGGCTGAGCACTATGGGGCAGGGGCTGTGTTTGTGCAGCACCTGGCACAATGAGGCCTTGATCTGGATTGGAACCATCCAGCCCTGCTGAGCTACTTCTGATCTGGGAGTGTATATCTCTGGAGCCGTTCCTTCCCCCCACCTCCCGGAGAAACTGGGCTAGAGTGGGTGTGTACCACTGCCCTCCAGTGGATGGAATCGGAACTCTTCATCAGGGTGACATAGACCCTATATCCCTAGCCCCAATGGGGATTCTCCACCAGCTCTTGTGGAACTTGGATGTTTGGCACCGGAGGAGATGAGTCCTATCCCTGCTGTTTCTGTTGCCAGCTGGCCAGCCGAGACTCTACTAGGAAGAGTTGGGGTGGGGGGGGGAATGTGGGCCCTGGGGTGTGTGTGGGGGAGCTCGTCCCCGAAGGCAGGAGAGCTCATGTGTGCAGGGACAGGCTTTCTCCGGCACCAGTGCGTGTTTGGAGCCCCGTAACTCAGGGCACAGGTGGTGCCCAGCACACGCTGCATGGAGATGCAGCCCCTGGGACATTCTGCAAGGACATAGAACTGCCGCAGCCCTGCCCGCACCCCCTCCGTCCTCCAGCCCCTCAACTCTGCACCAGGGGCAGCATTGATTGGAAGGAGCCGGCTGGGCGTAGGGGTCCCGTGCCAGGGGGATTCCACCTGCTCTGTGCCCGCTAGGGTGCTGAGAGGATGGTGCATGGGTCTTAGCGATGGCCCCTCTCAGTGGCCTCGTGCCTAAGGATGTAGGGGGGCCTAGGCTCAGTCCATGGCTCTAGCACTAACTCCCTGCATGTCCCTGGGCTCCCTTCCCTGAGCGATCAGCACCCGTCAGCTCCCCGTGCATACTGCGGGCAAAAGGCGCAGTGACGGCTGGTGAGAGGCAGGAGCAGGGATGGCAGAGAAAGCGTGTGGCAGGGAAGAGCAGCACCAGCTCTGAGCCAGATGGAGCTGGGGCTTGGAGCGAGCCGAACCTACCCCCTAATAAGGGGAAGCTGAGAGCCGTGACCCCAGCACCTGCCGTGGTCTGAGGGCCTGGCAGCGGCTGCGCAAGCCAATCCGAGCCCGTGGCACCGTCCCCATCTGGCAGGGCCTCGGGGCTGGGAAATAGACCCAGGCATGCTCGGCCCCGCCAAGCCGGGATGCGGAGCCGTCTGCTCGGCCCAGCTGCCGCTGGTGGATCCGGCGCCAGCACCAGCCGGGAACAGGCCAGCAAATCGCGCTGCCTAATGAAAGCCTTTGAATTCGCAGCTGCCTCCAGACAGATGGACGTGCATGGAATGGCAGCACCACGGAGTCCGGGCGGTGCGGCGACTTACCGGGAGGTGGCAGGACTTCAGCGGCTCAAGAGGGCGAGTGCCAACCTCAGGGCAGAGTGTGCGGAACCAGGGCACAAACCCCAAATTGGCTGTGAGTGCGATACTTACATTTCACCAGCCAGTTATCCAGTCTGAACTCCTCGGGCACTAGACCAGCCTTAGCCTGGAGTCACCGACAGCCCCCTTGGGTGCTCGGATCTGTCTTGCCACCCAAGTGAGCCGGCCTTTGTGATAGCTGGTCACCAAGGATCACAGCAGTATTCGGGTTATCTCCAGTCCCAAAGGACCAGTCACTTACCCCAGGTAATTGTAACTTGGCTCTCGCACCAAAGACAACGCTTGGAGTCAGTCCTATACTGAACTAGCTAAAGATTTATTATATAGGAGACGGAAGCAAGACAGTTAGTTACAAGGTTAAAGCAGGTGAACGTAACCACACAAATGAGTTACAGTTTGACGCTTCACAAGGTGATAGACGCTGCTATAATCAGCAAGCTCTATGTGTCCTTAAGGGCTAATCCAGCTCCAGCACTGGGGATCTCTTGCTTATCCCGAGCAAACCTGCCCTCGAGCGTCCAAGAGGCACAAAGCTACAGTTTCTCCTTGTCGAGGGTTTTTATTCCCTTTCCTCCTTCTCTGAGCTGCCAGTTAGCTGAGGCAGGAGCTTACAAGCGTTCAGTGAATTCAAACCACGAAGCACACGACACGGGTCAAACTCTGATACCTATTTTAACAACACTAACACCCAGACTGGTTCCAGCCAGGTATTTGTCAATACCCAAGTGAGGCCTGGGCAACTTGGCATAAGCTGGCACATCAGGGACATGGCCAGGGCTCACGAGGATGTGGCAGGGGCTCACGAGGACGTGGCCAGGTGGATGTGGACTCACGAGGAAATGGCTGGGGGGGGGGGCAGGAGCTCATGAGGAGGTGGCCAGGGGCATAGGGGCTCACGGGGATGTGGCCGGGGGCTCGTTGGGGTGTGTCTGGGATGGGAGGCTGGGGCCTCATGGGGATGTGACAGGGAGGGGGGCAAGGGGTCACAGTACTGAAAAATGCAGGGAGATGGTCCCCATCTCTGTCTGAGACCAGACCTGGGGTCCGGGCAGCTGGTTGTCATCTTTACGGTGGGATGGACACACACACACAGAGCCAGGACCCAGCGTGGTCCCTGGGCAGCAGTGTGGTTCTGGGGGGCCTGGCCCCGTAACAGACACTGTCAGGAAGCCTGGGCCCCAGTGCAGGATGCTTTGGGTTTACGGGACGGGGTTGCCCTGCTGCCCCTAGGAGACCAAGGCAGAGCCCTGGGGAAGGCAGGAGCCCCCCAACCAGCTTCATGAGGGACAGAGGGAGGCCGAGCCCTGGGGAGTAGGGGGGAGGGGATGGAGCAGGGGAGGGGTGGCAGGAGGGGCAGGGGGAAGGGTGGAATCGGCAGGACAGTGTGGGGGCAGAGGGGAAAGGAGTGGTGGTGAGATGGAGCTAGGAGGATGGGAGGCGGGGGGGGAACTGAGGAGGTGGGGAGAGGAAGCAGCAAGAAGAGGGGGGAGCACAAAGAGTTAATCCCAGCCCAGGAGCCCAGAGCCCCCCATTGCTGCTGGGGGGTTCCCCGGCTCCTAGCCCTGGGGCTCTCTGGGGGGCCCGATGAAGCGATCCGGCGCAAAGTGGCCCTCCATTGATTTTGCCATTGAGCTGTCAGCACGCAGCCCACTCGTATTTAACATATTGACCAGCGGGGCAGCGTTAAATTGAATTTGCTTCATTACCAGACAGATCCTGGCTTGTAAATTCTGGCTTCTTGTCCCCCGCGCAGAGCTCTCGGGCCTAGCCAGGAGAATGGCTTCCTGGGTGGAAGGGAAACTGAGGCTCGGGCAGCAGGCAATGAAGCCATGGGGCTGCTGTGTAGGGGTCCCAGCCCCAAACTCCCGCCCCCACCAGCTGCTCTGAGATCTGCCCTGTACCCACACAGGGGGTAGGAAGTGGGTATAAGATGCCCCACCCTGTTGAGCTGGGTTAGATCAACACACCCTGCCCCCATTTTGCCAATGCATCTCTGCTCCATGCTACCACCCTCCACCCCGGGGGAACCCCAGTCTCTGTGCCCTGCCCAGTCCTGGGGCTCCCTGCCCAGGGGGCTGGATAGCGCCAGTCCTGGGGGCACAGGGTGGATGCCTCTCCCAGGAAGAACAGGTCTGGGATTTCTCCCACCTGGCTGGATTTGAAAAGAAATGCTTCTCCGTCCCCTTCCCAAGCCCCAGGGCCACCTGCAGATAAAGGAGGCCTATGGGAAAGCAGAGACCTGCCTGGCACAGGGCCTCGCCAGGAGCTCCATGGGCCATCTATGGCAAGGTTCAGGGAAGAGAAGGGGGTGCAGCAGGGGTGGGCCCAAGGAGGCCAGCTGTGGTGGGGGTGCTGTGGAGGCAGCCCCTGTGGAGAAGAAGGGCCCCTCTTCCATAGCTTGTTACCATGCTACAGCACCTCAACCCCCCTCAACTAAAGACGGGGGGAATCCCAATCCACATCCCAGAGCCATCCAAGGAGACCTCCATCTAACTCAGGGGAGACAGGGCTTGACACTCCAGATATTTCCAGGGTAAAGCTCTATGGGGCACGAACTGCCTTTTTGGTCTGTGTCTGTACAGCACCTAGCACCATGGGTCCAGGTCCATGACCGGCGCTCCTAGGAGCTACTGTAATACACCTAATAAACAACATACAGCACCTAGCACCATGGGGTCAAGGTCCATGAATGGGGCTCCTAGGCACTACTGTAATACACCTAATAAATAATCATAAGGAAAGAAAGAGCACCAAAACCAGATGTTCCCCATTCGGGTGTCCACAGCTGGAACTGAAGGGGCCAGAAAGGCCTGGCTCCCTGTTCTCTCTCACCTCCAGCGGAGGGCTGCAAAGGACTGCCACCCCCAGTGCAGGGTGCATCCCGATCGGCGAGAGGGGGGCTGAGAGCGGAACAGGGCTGGCGCGGTGAGCCAGGCTGGCACACAGCACAGCGAATGTTGGCCAGAGATTGCTGATACAACAGCTCCTTCTGTTCACTTTAATGCCAGGGCCCGGCATCTGACGCGCTAATGAAAGGCAGACGCGTCGGGCTTAATTAGGTCCCTCTCAAGCGGTGGTCTGTGATTTTTAGCACCCCGTGGCAGACGCGGCATCGCAGCCACCAACCACCCTCCAAACTGCAGCACAAGCCGCCGCGCCTGGCCTGCCGAGCTAATGATGTTCCCCCTCCCCCCCGTTCCCCGCTCTCACGCCCTCCCCACCCCCCAGGCTAATAAGAATCCTGCTGACGCTAGACAATGCTAGATCTTGAAAGGACGCTCTCAAGGTATTTTATATCACGATTCAAACAAGCATCACATTGTTCTTTACTATCAAAAACCCCAGGTAGCTTTAAAGCCAATGCTGTCATCACCGGATAGTTCCCTTCCCGCGTCCCCTGCAGACGCTGCTTCGTTATTGTTGGGTTCGTTTTGAGCCCTTGGCCTGCCCCGGTGGGTTTGGTTAAAACGCCGGAGCTCTGAAGGCACTAGTGGCTTATTGCAGCCTCACTCCTCTACAGGGTCCAAGCCTGCTGGTTTGTTTATTATAGGGTTACTTGCAAGCTCTGACCTGCGGAGGCTGGTGAGTTGTTGAAGGGGTACGTATTTTGCAGATGGGTTTGTTATTGTAGGGTTGCTGGTGTGTTGGTGGGCTGTGCGCACGGTTTGTTATTGTAGGGTAGCTGGGCTGTGCGCCCGGTTTGTTAGTATAGGGTTGCTGGGCTGTGCACACAGTTTGTTATTGTAGGGTTGCTGGTGTGTTGCTGGGCTGTGTGCACGGTTTGTTATTGTAGGGTAGCTGGGCTGTGCAGTTGGTTGTGAGTGTCAGACAGTATTCTTGTTGCAGGGTCATTTGCCAGTGTCTGGTTGCCAATGCTAGTTTGTTATCGTAGAGTCACACTCCCACCCACCCACCAACCAACCAACATGCCCTAGTGAACAAACAGGCAGGCTCACAAGAGTCCACCCTCATGAGCACATGCCCCCTCCCCCACTTTACCAGCCCTCTCCCGGGCACAGCGAGAAGAGCTGCCAGGCCCTGGTGGCTCATGACCTGGCATCTCCTACCTCCCAGCGCTGCCCTCTGCTCCTGCTTGTCGGACCAGTTATCCCTGCTCAGAGGCGGGTGCTTGGAAGGTGCAAACCCCCAGGACAGAGAGGAGGAGACCAGCAGGGAAACCTCCCCAGCAGCAAAATCACAGGCTGTGGACCCAATTCCCACGGGAAGTGCTGAAATGTCCTCAGAGCCTGTCATAGAATCATAGAGACCTCGAAGGTCATCGCCTTGTCTGATCCTTAAAAACCTCCAATGATGGGGACTCCAGAGCCACCTCAGGTAACCTGCTCCAGACCTTCGCTATCTTAGAGTCAGAAAGTCCCCCCCGCTATCCCGATTAAACCTTCCGTGCTGCAAACTAAGCCAATGCCTTCTTGTCTGACCCTCGGTGGATACGAGGAACAGCTGATCACTCTCCTCTTTATAACAACATACTCCATATGTGAAGGCTGCTATCATGTCCCCCTGCAGCCTTCTCTTGACTGAACACGTCCAATCCTTTCAATGTATAGGTCAGGTTTTTTGAACTGCCAATCATGGGTGTTTGCTCTCATAGAATATCAGGGTTAGAAGGGACCTCAGGAGGTCATCTAGTCCAACCCCCTGCTCAAAGCAGGACCAATCCCCAATTAAATCATCCAACAGATTTTTGCCCCATAGCCCCCTCAAGGATTGAACTCACAACCCTGAGTTTAGCAGGCCAATGCTCAAACCACTGAGCTATCCCTCTCCTCTGGACTAGCTCCAATTTGTCCACATCTCTGCACAAAATGCCTCGTTCAGTCCATCTAAGAGCACTCACAACTCCCCTGGGAGGCAGAGCAATTCCCCCCCCTTGCACAGCTGGGGAACTGATGCACAGAGAGACAAAGTGACTTCCTCAAAGCAAGTCTGTGGTATTCGAACCCAGCTCTGCCCCGTCAGAGGGCCCTAACCACTAGACCCTCCTGCCTGGAGCCGGCTGAAAATTTTCACTCAAAATTCTTTTTTGCCAAAAAATGAAAATTCGGGGCAACTGAAACATTTTGCCATTTCATGCCAGTTTCACCGAATTGTTTCTCTGGGGAAAAAAAACTATTACAAAATTCCCCAAAAATCTAAAACGTCTCAATTTTCGTTTCAAAGGCTGCTTTGATTTCATGACTGAAAACAACCATCAAAGGTTCTTAAATGTCCCAAATCAAAATGAAACGTTTAGTTTGACCAGAGATTAATTTTTTTCGTTGACTTTTTGTAAATGTTGTTTACGGAGCCGCCCAAAATGAATGATTTTTCCCACCGTTTTTTGGAATTCCCTGAGGACTGAAAAATCTGTTATTTGTCCAACTCCGCTGGTAGGTGGGTTTCCCATCTGGAGCAGGATGGGTGAGGCAGAATCAGGGTCTTCCCCTATTGCGCTATTTACAGAACATGTCCCGTGGGTGGGGGGAGGTGGCAAAGTCCCCACTGCCCCGTCACCAAAAAACAGCTGCTTTAGGGCGCAAGGTATGTCTACACTGCAATCAGGAGGAATGACAGCAGCAGGGCGGGCATTTCCTCTCGCCAGCATGGCTAGGAAGAGCAGTGAAGATGCAGTGGCTCGGACTCCGGCATGGGCTAGCAATGCAAGATTCGACGGCCCCCACCCTAGGCAGTCCCCTGAGCTGTGATGTGGGGAGAGCTTCACCAAGAGTGGGGGGGAGGAGAGGAGATCGTGCATCAGGGAGCCATCACACACACCTGTTGCCATAGCAGCAGTATGTTGCCAGCCCGGCGTTGCCCAGAGGCAGGGCAGGAGGGAGGGAGGAATCAGAGCATCCTAGATCCCACCAGCCCATCTTCCAAGGGCCACATCAGGACGTCACTGAGTGTGGTGGCCCCAGAGCCAAAGGGAAGCTGCCCCCACCCTGCGGGAGAGGCCTCTTCTCTGTTCTCTCTGAGGTCTGTGACCCCACAGTGGATGGAAAGGGGGAGGGGCACAAGGGAACTGGCAGGTTGGGTATCTGAGGCTCCAAGCTACGAATTCAAAATCATGAAGGAAACTCATTTTCCAACCTCAGCTGCTCAGCAATTGCTGCAGAAATGCCCCAAAATGCAGCACAGCCACTCATTCAGCACGACCACGCTTCCCTATCCATCCATCCACACCTGTCTGTCCATCCCCATGCACACCCATCCACCCCCATGCACACCTATCTATCCATCCATCCACACCTGCCTGTCCATCCCCATGTACACCCATCTACCACCATGCTCACCTATCTATCCATCCATCCCCCTGCACATCTATCTACCTATCCATCCAGCTCCATGCACGCCTATCTATCCATCCATCCCCATCTGTCTGTCCATCCCCACGCACACCCATCCACCCCCATGCACACCTATCTATCCATCCATCCCCATGCACATCTATCTACCTATCCATCCAGCTCCATGCACGCCTATCTAT
Organism: Malaclemys terrapin pileata; assembly: GCF_027887155.1. Lineage (NCBI taxonomy): Eukaryota > Metazoa > Chordata > Testudines > Emydidae > Malaclemys > Malaclemys terrapin. Next base: position 7,076,874 of record NC_071527.1, on the reverse strand, counting down.
CCATCCATCCCCATCTGTCTGTCCATCCCCACGCACACCCATCCACCCCCACGCACACCTATCTATCCATCCATCCCCATGCACATCTATCTACCTATCCATCCAGCTCCATGCACGCCTATCTATCCATCCATCCCCATCTGTCTGTCCATCCCCACGCACACCCATCCACCCCCACGCACACCTATCTATCCATCCATCCCCATGCACATCTATCTACCTATCCATCCACCCCCATGCACACCTATCTATCCATCCATCCCCATGCACATCTATCTACCTATCCATCCAGCTCCATGCACACCTATCTATCCATCCATCCCCATGCACATCTATCTACCTATCCATCCAGCTCCATGCACGCCTATCTATCCATCCATCACCATCTGTCTGTCAATCCCCATGCACACCCATCTATCCATCCATCCTCATACACACCCATCTATCCATCCAGTCATCCCCATATACACCCATCTATCCATCCATCTACATGCACACCTATTTATCTATCCATCTATCCCCATGCACATCTATCTATCCCCATACCCATCTACCTAACTATCCATCCATGCATCCCCATGCACATCTATCTATCTATCCATCCATCCTCATGCACACCCCTCTATCCAACCTGCTAGGTTCTTAACATTCATCTTTTCAGTCCCTGGGCCTACTGCCCCCCTCCAATAACTCTCCCCCCTCATCCCTTTCTGCCTTCCGTGGCCTCATGTGGCTCTGTCAGTCACTCCCAACGCTGGGCCAGCCCAGCAAGCCCGACACTGGCAGCTGCTACCCCCCTCGTCTAGGCAGCAGGGAGATGAGGATGGAGACAAACGGGCTGGCGGGGCTCCCTGGCCTCCTGCCGAGATCCCTGAGAAAACCCTGACAAAGAGGGTTAATGACTGATCTGTTTGGTGCTTGTCCCTAGGCAAGGGGAGAGCGACACCATTATGGACAAGTGGGAGTTATTAATTACAGGTTGTAATTAACAGCCAATAGTTCATTAGCGAGAGAGATTGCGAGGGGCTCTATAGAAATGCAACGACAGCGCGCTAGATACTTAGGTTTGCACAGCATAGATTTCTGGCTCTGATTTTGAACCAAACGTTTTACAAAGATGCCCAGGGCTCAGGACTTCGGGCACACGCTGAGAGCTGAGCGCTTTTGGAAATCTGTGCCCGGTCGTGGGTCCCGAGCCCCTCTGACACCGATGGAGTCACCAGCTACAGATCTGGCCCGTGAAGGGACTGCGAAAGGTGCTGGTGGTGCCGTGAGCTAGGTAAATCAGGAGCATTCGCCTTCATTTAACCTGACCCGACCCATGTTCGGAGGGAGGTTCGGTGGATAGCAGTGTCAGAGACAGCTGAGGGCAAGCAGGTGGCAGCCAGGTTCACAAGAAGGCCGGCTCTTGAAACCTCTGAAGAATAAATTTGTGAAACAAGAGATATGGGATCTTGTCAAGGTTCCTTCCCCACTCTGAACTTTAGGGTACAGATGTGGGGGACCTGCGTGAGAAGCTCTAAACTCAATAACAGCTTAGATCTGGTCTGGCTGCCACCACTCCCAAGCACTAATTCCCTTCCCTGGGTAACCTTGAGAGACTTCACCAATTTCCTGGTGAACACAGATCCAAACCCCTTGGATCTTAAAACAAGGAGAAATAAATCATCCCCCCTCCTTTCTCCCACCAACTCCTGGTGGATCCAGATCCAACCCCTTGGATCTAAAAACAAGGAGAAATTAACCATCCCCCCTCCTTTCTCCCACCAACTCCTGGTGGATCCAGATCCAACCCCTTGGATCTAAAAACAAGGAAAAATCAATCAGGTTATTAAAAAAGGCTTTTAATTAAAGAAAAGAAAGGTAAAATAAAACCCTCTGGGAGAGATTAGCATACCAGCTACTCTCACAGACAACAGATTCCAAACACACAGGATGTTCCCCTGGGCAAAAACTTACACAAAAAATACCCAAATACCCAATTTGACTATTCCTCTAATTGCACAAGACAGGTTACAAAGAAATAAACATAAACCTATTTATTTCCTTCACTAACACTCACTATTTAATAAGAGGCTGAATTCTGGAGCTTTCCCACTCTGGTACAAAGTGAAACTCAACAGACAAAGGGAACTTTCCTCCTTCCCTTTGAACCATCTTGTCCTCCCATTGGTTCCTCTGGTCAGGTGTCAGCTAGGCTAGATGAACTTCTTAACCCTTTACAGGTAAAAGAGGCATTAACCCTTAACTATCTGTTTATGACAGATCTATTGATCTTGGGCAACACCCTTCCCTTCGCAGTGTCTCACTTCCCCCATCTATAACATGGCACTGATTCATCTTTGTACAGTGCATTAAACCTCACTATCATTTTAATTAATGGCCTCGGCCAAAATCAGGGCCCCATCATGCCGGGTGCTGCACAGACACAGAGTGAGAGCTAGTTCCTGCCCTGAAGAGCTCACTCAGAATATATCAGAAGGGGAAACTGAGGCACGGGCGGGGGCAGGGAACTGACTTGCCCAAGGACAGTAACAGCGTCTGGAATAGAACCAGGTGTCCACAGTCCCACTCACAGGCCCTGGCTGCCTTTCATGTAACTGCAAAGTACTTACCAGCTCAGTGAAGAATTGCTATCCTGACATTTGCCTCCAGTATGTTCCTGGTTCTGAAGTTTCTTTGCCTGGGGTTTGCTTAGAGTTAATTAACATCCTTGGAGTTATTCTTGCTGCCAGATTGGCAACCCTCCTTGGGTTTTATCTTGGTTCAGGGCCCAGACCTGCATCCGTTGTTCATACTATTAGCCTTGTAGACTAGTCTAAGTTCTACACACAGTTTTATATGGCTCTATTGGTTTGAAACTGATTTTTTATATATATATTAATAATCCCCAGCTCTTATGGAGTGTTTTTCATCCCCAGATCTCAAAGCACTTTACAAAGAGGATAAGTATCATTATCCCTGTTTCACTGATGGGGAACCAGACACAGAGAGCAAAAGAGATTCGCTTAAGGTCAGCTAGTAAAGCAGGGAATAGAATCCAGATTTTCTATGGGCCCTGAAATCACTTAGCTCACGGGGGATAATCTATAATGGCATAAGACACAGTTCTACAGTACAACTGCTATGTGTTGCAGCGATTCAACTACATGGAAGCTCAAACCTCCCTTATCAACATAGTTAAACCATTACCAAAATTGCAGCTAGACCTGGACTTTGATGAGGTTAAAAGTTCAGACCCTGAGTTGTTTTTTATTTGCATTTAAAGTGGCAGGCACGTTTACGGCACTGTAGAAATAATAAATAACCGGATCCAATCAAACCGGCTTCCTCTTGGCCTGCCTTTTATGAAGAGAGGAGGAAATGCTAGCCAAGGCAGTTAAAGCAAACAGGGACTGCCCAGCCCAGCCAGATGGGTTCAGGAAGAATGCTAAAAATAGCAGGCAGTCCTTGGAGGAAGGATGATGGCTCTGATTCACAGGTCGGGGGGTGGGGTTGGGGTGGCGACCATAAACCCAACATTGCGGGGATGATGCAAATGAGCTCATTTGCCTAGCAAACCAGGGGTCAGGCTTTTACAGCATCACCAGCTCTAATGCTTTCAACATGAGTTCTCCTATGCTCGTTGTTTCTTTCCAAGCCCCAGCGCCTGGAGTCAGGGGAATTCCTGAGAATCTCAGCATTTGCTTAAAAAATAAAGGCAAGTTCTAAGCCTGATGGTGGCAGAGAAAAGCTCAAAAACGTGGCATGAGGTTCAAAAGGTGAATAAAAAGAGCCCCAAATGGCTTTTTAAAAAAATCTCATGTTGTTAAAGCCAATCTCGGGACTTTTGTGAAGGCTGACTCACAGGTTTTGAACGCTACTTAGGACTGGCAATGCTGCTTTCAGGCCCCATTTTGGGGTCTGGATTCTGATGCTCTGACACCTGGTATAGATAATAATAATAGCACTTCCCATGATGGGAGCACCATGCAGGGATTACCTAATTAAGCCTCACCTGCAAGGTAGCTGGGTGAGTATCACTGTTCCTGTTTTACAGATGGGGAAACTGAGGCACAGAGCCGTGAAGTGACTCATCCAAGTTCCCACGGTGACTCAGAAGCACACCCAGGACAGGAACTCAAGATGGGCAACAGCCCAAGCTGCCACTCTTCCCTCAAGGTCACTCAAGGGCCTCTCTTACAGCCCCTCTGTCAGGAGTGACTCCCCTACACGGTCCCTGAAGCGAGCCTCATTTCAAGGCCATTTAAAACTTGGGGCAAAAGATCATTGCAACGGGGGTGCCAGTGAAGCAACAGCGTGGCCTAGTGGATGGTGCATTAAGCTGGGCCTCAGGAGCGCTAGGCTCTGTTGACATCTCTACCACTGGGTAGCCTTGGGCAAGTCACTTCACTGCTCCATGCCTCAGTTTCCCCACCTGGAGCTAACAATACTAACCTCCTTTGAAAGGGCTGTGAGATCTACAGCTGCAAAGCGCTGCATTAGTACAGTATTCCCACTCGCGTATTGGGAGTGTACCCTCATGTTGTCTCAGCGCTGACTTCCCCTGAAACCCTCAGCCATCATCAGTTCTTCCCTCCATGCCTATGCCAGCCTCTCTGCCCTGCCTGGATCCTCCCTCTCTGCTTCATTAGCAACAAGGGATGCAGCAGGCAGGCAGAACTGTAGGAAAGAGATCTTTACTGCACCGGCAGAGAGACCAGTATTGGTCTGGTAGCAGCCTGGCCCCAGCTTGCTCTCCAGAGATTCCTGGTGACACACAAAACGAGGCATCTCCTGAAACGGGATCCTCTTTCGCCTTCTCATCCACCCTACTACACTCGCCAGCCTTCAGCTTGGGCAGAATTGTGCAGACACAAAACCACGTCAGCCCCAGTCATAGCTCCAGCCTCTCCTCTGGGTCCCCTTCATTGCAAGGTCCAGGGACCTTGTGAGCTGTTTGGGCCAGGGAATACATCTTTCCTGCATGTCTGTAAAGCACCATCTACATGCACGTCGGTGCCGCCAAGTGTATTTGATTTGGTGTTGCAATGTGTATTTGTTGTGGTGTTGCATTGTGTGCTTGGTTTGTGTTACACTGTGCATACAGCTTTTATTTGATATTGCATTGTGTACTCAGTATGGTGTTGCATTGTGTGTTTGTTTGGTGTTGTATGTTCAGTTTGGTGCTGCGTTGTGTACTGCTACAGACTAGGGACCGAATGGCTAGGCAGCAGTTCTGCGGAAAAGGACCTAGGGGTTACGGTGGACGAGAAGCTGGATATGAGTTAACAGTGTGCTCTTGTTGCCAAGAAGGCTAACGGTATAAGTAGGAACATTGCCAGCAGATCGAGGGACGTGATCATTCCCCTCTATTCGGCATTGGTGAGGCCTCACCTGGAGTACTGTGTCCAGTTTTGGGCCCTACACTACAAGAAGGATGTGGAAAAATTGGAAAGAGTCCAGCGGAGGGCAACAAAAATGATTAGGGGGCTGGAGCACATGTCTTATGAGGGGAGGCTGAGGGAACTGGGATTGTTTAGTCTGCAGAAGAGAAGAATGAGGGGGGATTTGATAGCAGCCTTCAACTACCTGAATGGGGGTTCCAAAGAGGATGGATCTAAACTGTTCTCAGTGGTACCAGATGACAAAACAAGGAGTCTCAAGTTGCAGTGGGGGAGGTTCAGGTTGGATATTAAGAAAAACTTTTTCACTAGGAGGGTGGTGCAGCACTGGAATGGGTTACCTAGGGAGATTCTCCTTCTTTAGAGGTTTTTAAGGCTTGGCTTGACAAAGCCCTGGCTGGGATGATTTAATTGGGGTTGGTCCTGCTTTGAGCAGGGGGTTGGACTAGATGACCTCCTGAGGTCCCTTCCAACCCTGATATTCTGATTCTTTGGTGTTGTACTGTGTGTTTGGTGTTACATTGTGTGTACTGTTTAGTGTTACATTGTGTGTGCTGTTTGGCATTGCATTGTGTACGCAGGGTGGTGTTGCAATTGCGTGTTTGTTTGGTGTCGCATCGTGTGTGCTCAGTTTGTGTTGCATTGTGTACAGGCTGAAGCTGCTGTGTGTATAGTCTGAGGTTGCTGTGCTGTTTACTGTTTCATCGGGTATGCAGTTTGCAGTATTGCCAACCCCAAGCATTTGGGGCCCCCCAAAATCATGAGATTGGTTTAAAAATCATGAGACTTCAAAATGACTGCTTTGGGATTTTTATTTGCCTTCTGCAGGGACTCTGTGCCCCTCCCCCTTTTTCCCTCCACCACATGGCAAAGGCTCTATGTGCCCCCGCATTTTCTCCCACCCATGCCATGGCCAATCCACCAGGTGTCCCCCATTTCCCGCTTCCAGTTTTCCTGGTTTTCACCAATCTCACTAGGATTCTACCCACTGATACGTAGAAGATTCCCTGAAATTGTGGAACGGATCAGATGCGGCATTCAAAAGTTCCTGTGTTACAGACAGACCGACAGAGAAACGCTGTCAAGCTGTGTGTTAGACCTCAGTTGGCTCAGACAATAACAATGGCAGATTCCCCTTCTGATTTGCACAACCCTCTGTGCACGAAGGTCCAGACGTGGTCACGGGCCACGTTTGTCTCTAACCCTCCCCTATCTCTCTGCTTGTTGCCACTTGTACAATCTCATTATTGTCAGGGCAAGACCCATCTTCTCTGCCTCCCTCTACATCTCAGCCTCTCCACCTCATTAGGAATCGGAAAACACCTCTTGGCTCCCTTGCCTGCACTGTTTTCATTTCACACTCCCTCTGCTATGATCTCCGTAATTGCTGCTTACAAATCATCACAGCTTTGTTTAACTCTGTAAAGCTAGGCATGGATGCCACACCTTATTTGAACTGGTGTGAATCCAGATCTACTCTGAAGTCGCACTTGACCCCCTCTGATTGGCTACCTGAACCGCTTACCTGCCTCCTGGGGCAGAGCAACCAATCAGAGCTGCTGTAGGAAGAGCGCTCTCTCTCTCTCTTACATCAGCAGCCCAAAGTCATCCTCCCAGAAGGGGAGAAACTGGGGGGAGGTGAGAGGGGGAGCAGCTAAAGAGCCCAGCAGCTCAGGGCAGATCCATTGCCTCCTCCCCTCTGAGCAACAAGATGGCTCTCCTGTCCTTCCACTTTGATAGTAGCCTTCAACTACTTGAAGGGGGGTTCCAGAGAGGATGGAGCTCGGCTGTTCTCAGTGATGGCAGATGACAGAACAAGGAGCAATGGTCTCAAGTTCCAGTGGGGGGGGGGGGGGGGATCTAGGTTGGATATTAGGAAAAACTATTTCACTGGGAGGGTGGTGAAGCACTGGAATGGGTTACCTAGGGAGGTGGTGGAATCTCCTTCCTTAGAGGTTTGTAAGGCCCGGCTTGACAAAGCCCTGGCTGGGACGATTTCGTGGGGGTTGGTCCTGCTTTGAGCAGGGGGTTGGAGTAGATGACCTCCTGAGGTCCCTTCCAACCCTAATCTTCTATGATTCCCCTGCAACACCCAGCCTGGAAAAGGAGACCCTGCTGCCACCACGGTCCCGGCTAGGGAGAGTGGGGGTAAAGACCTGCAGGAGGAGCAGAGGGGAGGCTGGATGGGGGCTGGATAGATGTGGGAGTGGGAGGTGTGAGGAACAGGATTGATCTGGAGGTTGGGGCAGAATTAATTGCTGGGCAGGGGAGGGGCAGATGTGGAGTGAGAGCATCTGCAGCAGGGGCCAAAATCTCCTGACCCGATAAATGTGAGAGAGTGAATAACACTAATTGTCACACATACGCACATCCACACACACGCGGGGGATGGCCACAGGGAGTTCAACAATCAAAAAAGAGAGACCAGAAAAACACAGGGTTTTTTTATTTATTTATTTCATTATTGTTGAGCCCCACTCATGATTTTTGATCTCTTGAGGTTAGCAATACCGGGGACTGTGGTTTCTCTGAGGCAGGGCTGTCTAGTTTGTTTGTTGAATCTGGTAGAGAAAATACCCATATTAGCTCTGCGATTCATTGGGGAAATATAGTTACTAAACTGCTAGACAACTGTTGTGCTGCATTGTGATGTTCACATGTGTGCACATTGTGTACGTAGCTTTTGCTTGCTGTTGCATTGGGGGTACAACTTTTCCTTGGTGTTGCAGTGTCTGTTCAATTTGTGTCTACAGCTCATTTGATGTTGCATTGTGTTTAGTTTGTATTGCATTGTATTTTTTGTGTTCAGTTTGCGTTGCATTGTGCGTACAGCTTTTGTTTGGTGCTGCATTACATGTTCAGTTTGTATTGCATTGCATTTGGTGGGTTCAGTTTTTGTTGCCTGATGTGTGCAGCTTTTGTTTGGTGTTGCAATGTGTGTGCGCATTTCATTTGGTGTTGCGTTGTCTGTACAGCTGTTGTTCAGAGTCGCATTTTGTGTGTTGACTTTGTGTTGCCTGCTGCGTGCAACTTTTCGCTTGGTGTTGCAATGGGTGTGCATTCCGTTTGCGGGTGCACTGTGTGTGCTCAGTTTGTTTTGCCTTGTGTGTGTGCGCAGCTTCTGTTTGCTCTTGCATCACACTAGGGCAGGGACAGCGTGTCGGGCAATAACCAGGCCCGTCGCTCCTGGACAGGGGCCGCTCGAGCTCCCAGCCGAGTATGGCTCTACCCTGAACAACTTGAAACCTTACTCCTCTCTGAATAATACCCAATGCCTCCATGGCCCCTGGGAGCCCGGTGCACCCTGGGAGTTGAAGTCCCCTTGCCCCATACTCTGCCTGGACTTCCCAGCTGGGCAAACTACACTCCCCAGATTCCCCGGCCAGGAGGCTCTTTGTCTCCCTCTCCCCAGGGCTCTCTGGGAGCTGCAGTCTCCCCTCCTGCTCCACCCTAGCGCCAGGCAGCCAGAGAGAACTACAACTCCCAGCATGCTCCGGGCCTCTCCTTCCCCCCGCCCCCTGCTGGGCTGAGTGGTGTTTTTGTTGTTGGTAAAAGGTTAGTGGAACAGCTGATTGCTCTGTAGGGTAAGAGACCTTCTTTATCTAATGGGGCGCCTCTGCTTTTCTCCTCCCCTCAGGCCCCTGCTCCCCGCCTCCTTCCTCTGCTGCTGCCTGGGGAGGGGGTGGGTCTGGGTCTGGGCTTTTGGAGAGGGGCAATTCCCTTTTTGCACCGTGCAGCCTCGTGCCAGGGGCGATCCGTGCTCTCCCCCCTCCCCCGCAGTGCCCTCCCTCGCGAGGGCTCTGCCTGTAGCCAGGGTACCCTGGGGTCCAGCAGCCCGCTGATCTCAGGATTGCCTGGCCTGTGCTTCGAGGCCTGGGGAGGCTGGGCTCCCTGCTGCAGGGAAGGCAGTGGGGCAATCCCTCTCCTCTGGAAAGGGGCAGCCCAGGAGATGGAACTCCCCCCTGCTTAAGCCCCCTTCCACTGCTTTACCCCCATCTCCCCTGGCTGTTGGGACAGGCCTGCGACCTGCCCGGCCATACTGTTTGCCTGGTTGGAGCTGACCCCTCCTGGATGCCCCTGGCCCCGGGCAACCCAGAGATTAGCCACCCCCGTGGCATTAAAGAGCGAAGAATCTCTCCCATGCCTGTATTTGCACCTGGGGCTGGTGCATCAGGGCGATCTTCACCACCCCCTCACCCCCCTGCACAAGTTCCCCGCCGTGCAGCTTCCTTCCCCAGCACGCCTGTGGCTTTGGGTTTCCGAACACGAGTTTCCTTTGTCACTTTGGTTTGGAGCCATTTGATTTTTTTAAAGCCTTTTATTCTGGGCAAGAAGGGCAGGGGCGAGGGGGGAGAAGTGGGAAGAGTTTCCCCCGCTGGGGACTAGGTCTTTTCTCTTGCCAAGCTGGGAGGTGGTTTTTCCTTGTCTCTCCCTGGAACCGGCCTTGCATAAGGCTGGTGCGCCCTGCTTGCCTTGTGCAAGCTTCAAGGGATCATCCCCCTGTCCCTGGCAGCCAGGTGAGCGGAGAGGATGGATGGCAGCTGCTGGGATTTGTTTTGCACATGGCTGCTCCTTGGCTGGCTCGGCACAACTGGAGCAGCAGACTCCAGGGAGGGGAAAGGAATGTAGCTTCAGGCACTTGGCTGGATGATGGCCAGGAGGTCCCACGCCAGCCGTGCGCTGTCTGGGCTTGTGGGGCCGATCATGAGGTGTCTCGCCCAGGCCTCGAGCGCTTTTTAGCGGTGATTGTGCAGGATTCCCAGGAGAGCAAGGCCGAGAGGTCCCAAGCCAAATCAGGGCCCTGTTGTAGTCACAAAGAGGCAGTAACTGCCCCAAAGAACTCAGAGTCTCCCTAGGCAAAGGGTGGGAGTGGGAACAGAGGCACAGGGTGGGGAAGTGACTTTCCCCAGGTCACACAGCAGAGCTAGGAGTAGAAGCCAGGTGTCCTGCCTTAATTCTATGCTCTAGCCACAGCGCCACTCTGCCAACCTCAAGATGCTCAGAGGTTCATTTTATGTCAGAGGAAGTTAGTAATAGCAGGACTCTGTAGAGGAGCTAATGTTAATACCTAGCTCTTATCATCGGTGGGTCTTACAGCGCTTTACAAAGGAGGTCAGCCGCATTATCCCCATTTTACAGATGCGGAAACTGAGGCAGCGAGAGGAGGTGACTAACACAAGGTCACCCAGCAAAGCAGGGTGTGAACTGGCACTAGAGCGCAGATCCCTGGAGTGCTAATCCTGTCTTGTATCCACTAGGCCACGCTGCCTTCCAGCAGATCTTTCACCCAGGCATGGCTGCACCGGGGATTATAATTGGTGCAGGCGCACTTTGGGGAATCTCATTCAGATGTACTGGGACACTCACCACGTATGATCACTGCACACGGGCGCCAGTGTGCGGGAGAGTCTAATGATGGCAGGGAAGGCACCAAGTTACAGGGCGCCTCTGTCACATGGGATCATCGAGCGAGGATTTTGGCTTGTCCAGAGAAGAAATTGGGATGCCTGGTCACCTCCCCCTTTGCAGTGAACCCCTTTGAAGATGTCTACAGCCCCATCAGTGCTGTGTATGAGTCTCTTGGCTGTTACCACATTGTTAACCTGTAGTGTAGACGTGACCTCACCCTGGCCATGGAGCTTACTAGATAATTTGCTGTTCTAGCTGCTGAGTTAATTGCAGCTGCTGTGTAGACAGGACCAGCATGTCTCTCTCCCCATGCTTGGAGGGGAGTCCCTCCAGGAAAACCCAGGCTTCTGAGGGAAATGATTCTAGTGATAAAGCAAGGGGTGTTGTTCTTATTTCTGTGTTGTGGTAGCGCCTCGGAGGCGCAGTCATGGACCATGAGCCTGTTGCGCTGGGTGCTGTACAAACAGAATACAAAGACCCCAAAGTACTCTAAGCTGTCCTGAACCGATGCCCCAGCCAGGTGCTGGAGCCGCCAGCTTCCAGCTGCGATGTAAAAATCAAGGCCCTGGCTCTTTTGCTGTCACTAAGCATCCTGCGGCCATAGGCGCCGACGTCCCCTCTTTCCCCTGGGTGCTCGATGCCCCCTCTTCCCCCGGCCCCGCCCCTTCCCCAAAGTCCCCGCCCCAACTCCATCCCCTCCCTGTCCCTATTCCCACTCCTTCCCCAAATCCCAGCCTCTTTCCCGCCTCCTCCCCTGAGTGTGCCACTCCTCCTTTCCACCCCCCACCCCCACTCCCCCGGAGCATGCTAATACTGCCACATAGCTGTTTGGTGGCAGCCGGGCGGGAAGCATTGGGAGGTAGGTGGAGGAGCGGGGATGCGGCACACCCGAGGGGGAGGAGCAGGAGGGGCAGGGCAGGGGGTGAGGGGAGCTTAGCTGCCAGTGGGTGCAGAGCACCCACTAAATTTTGCCCCAGAGCACCCACGGAGTCAGCGCCTATGCCTGCAGCCACTTTCACAAAAGCCAGGGCTTTCAACATGCATCCGTGCATTCCCCAGCTGGGTACGAGACTCAGTATCGCCAACCCCAAATGTTCAAACATCATGAGTCAGGCTCCCCAAAAATCATGAGATTATGTACAAATAATAACATTGGGGTTCTTTTTATTTGCCTTCTGCTTTTTGAGCCTTTAGGGTGCATTGGGGTCATATTTTGAAACTTTCTCCACTGCCACGAGGGCTGAAAACGTTCTTTTTCTTTAAGGAAGGCTGAAATCATCACGTATCCCTTCGCTCCAGGAGCTGGGACTTTCAGGAAAGCAATCATTATCATGAGACTCATGACAAAAACTCAAGACTCCACTTTCTGTCCTCTGTTGCCGTGTGGTGTGGCCGTTGTGGGCCCCGCCCCAGGGCAGCAATCAGAGCGATCCTGGTATACGCTGCTTGTAAAGCACTTTGGGATCTGATGCTGGAGAGTCAGGCTGAGACCCAGATACTGCTGGTAGGCCAGCTGGTGGGAGAGGTGAGGAGTCGTGTTTGTCCTCTCACCTCGCAGCAGCATTTCTTAAAGCCAATGCATCCGTGCCAAGGGCAGTAGACGCATCTGCTCCCCCTGCGCAGCGGCAAACATCACCTGGTTCCGTAGGGCCTCATTTTCTGGGGCCTAGTGGCTAGAGCACCGGACTGGGACTCGGAGACCTGGCCAACTAGGTGACCTTGGGCAAGTCTCTTCCCTGCTCGGTGCCTCAGTTTCCCCATCTGTCAAATGAAGGGACTGATGCTGACCTCCTTTGTAAAGAGCTTTGAGATCCATGGGTGAAAGGCACAGTAGAAGGGCTAGCTCCTGCGGTTAAAGTTGAGAACCCCTTTGGTTAAAGGTTGACTGTTCTAAGTCAAATGCTCTCTTGGATTCTCTTGAAATGTGACGTGCAGAAAGACGGTTTCTAGCCATAGTGATTGCACGGGACTTGGTGGGTCGAGGGGACGGGTTGTGACCCTGAGCTACCCTCCAGGTATTGCAGCTTTGAAAGCTACCCTTGGCAGATATCTGAGGACGAATTACAGGCCAGGTGCGACTGTCTGCCTCTGTCGAAGGGTTTCTGTTACTGCTGGGAACTGTAATCCGAGGACAGCGGAGAACTGAGAAGGGGCGCAAACTCTTTTTGAAAGGAAAAGGAATGACACATGAATGCTTGCTGCTCCAGGCCAGGGGTTGGGAGAGTGCTGGGGAATGGGAATCATGGGATGGGTGGCAGGGAGTGGAGAGGGGTTGGGGGCTCTGGAGTGGGGGAGGGGTGGGATATGGGGAGGGGAGACGTGGGGAAGTGGTAGGGTAAATGGGGTGACTAGGGATGTGAGAGCATGTGAGCCCCATCTTCTCCCCTCTATGTGGGTACCAGGATCTTGGGAGGGGGGTGTCAGCCTGCTCCTCTGAGCGGGTCCGAGTCCTTGTGTATGCTGGGTTCTTGGGGGTCCTGCTGTTCTAAGGGATCTGAGCTCCTCCCCTGCCCCCCATGTGTGTGCTGGGATCCAGTAGCCCTGTCCCTCTGGGGTGAGGGGACCGAGCCCCTTTCCCTGCCCTCCCTCCATGTGTGTGTGCGCCAGGATCTTGGGGGCCCTGCTATTCTAAGGGGTCTGAGCCCCTCTCCCTGCTCCCCCACAAATGTGAGCCAGGTTCTGGAGGCGCCCTGACTACACCACACATTGAAATCTCTGAAAATCAGACAATTCAAAGTTAAGGTGACAGCACCCCTGTGTGGGGCTGGCCAGGGGGCCAGCTTGGAGGCTGGGCGAGCTAGGGGCCTCGCCAGAGCAGGGGGAGTAGCTGGAGGGGGGCGCCTGCCGGGGGCCCAGTTTGCTGTCCAGCGCAGCCTCTGTAACTGAGAAATGTGTGGCCCTCCCCTAAGCAGCTGCTTGTGATACACGTAGAACAAATTTCTTACATGCTCGTGGCTTCTCACATGCCAAGGAATGGTCCTGAATGGCTTCATGGGGCGGGACAGGGAGGGGAAGCTGGAAATGGGGGTGGGGGCGCTACCTCATGTGAGGAGGAGAATGACTGCACTGCATAAAGCTACTGTAACTAAACCACCACGGAATAAACCACCCTGGTCAGTTTTGGGGCCAGGGATGAGATTTCTCTCACTGCCCTGTTAGCAGCTCCCCCCTCCAGACATTTCACAACACGACGCATGGTTCTGTGCCAAAGGGGACAGGAGCTCTTAGGATCACATAGCCTCCTTGCTAGCCAGCTGCAAACGTAAGGGACAGCTATAACGACCTGCCTGACCCCTGACTCCTACCAAAAATGTTTCTCTTTCTGGTTGGGAAACAAGGAAATTCACAGACAAAAAACTTGGTTAACCCAGAGCTGAGGTTGCCTGTTGGGTCTCATGCCTGTCCAGCAGAACTCAAACCTCGGACAACCAGAAAAGACAGTGTGAAGGGACGCCCCAACGCGGCCTTAACTCTGACCCTCCGGAGCTGGCGGTAGCTAGTAGGAATTATCTGTGTGCGCTCCATCTGTGCTCGCTGTTGTTAGGTGGAGCTATATGGAATGGTGGAGGGATTAGCCGGAGAAGCTGGTCAGAGCTGTGATTGTGATGGGGGGCGATATGGGGGTGCCCTTTCCCTCAGAGATTCTGAGCCCCTCTGCCCACGCCTCACCCCACATGTGTGAGGATGGGAAAATGGTGCACGTGCATCCTAAGTGATGCCGTTTGTCTCATTCCTAGCTGAGCTAGGAAGCATGTGTCAGCAGCGGGGCACGGGGGTCTTCTTGCCATGGGGGGCGTCAGCAGCGAGGTGGGGTATGAGGGTGGGGTGGGCATGTCCTGATGGGTGAGTGATAGTGTTGTGTTTGAGGGGGTCCTGTGTGCAATGGTGAAAGGTTGTAAAATACAGCAAGTGTGGGGTTGATTTTGCAGTGGAGGCTCCGTATCCAGGCATAGGGTGGGCATAGGCAGCACCCTTTCAGTCCAGTTCACCTGGACATAAGTTTCGCCTTGGCAAAGAGATGGCATTGGACCCTGTGCTGCAGCTGGCGCATGCTTCTTCCCTGGGCGATGGGCACAAGCTGCAAAGGCAGAGTGCAAGTACGTGTCTTGTGGGCACCCTGTGCCATCGCTTAGAAGGGCAGAGTTAAGGTTACATTTGTGTGTACCTTGACTCTGGGTGTCCTGGCTGTCAGAGGTCTGCGTTTTGCTGGATGAGCATGGGGCAATCTGAACTGTTTTTGTCAATGGATTTGTGTTAATTCCTAGAGACCCCAGCCAAGGTTACTAGTCTAGGTGCAAGCCACCATCCTTGCGCCAAAGATTTTGCAGGGTGGAAGGAGAAACTGAGGCACAGAGGGAGGTCACACAGCAGGTCAGTGGCAGAGATGGGAACAGAACCCAAGTGCCCTGAGACCCAGTTTAGTGGCACACTAACCAGAGTTAAAAAGACTAGACAAAGGTCCCTTTCTGTCTGAAATATGTGGGGTCTTGGGGGTCCAACTCCAAAGGTACCTGAGTGCCAGGACTCCTGGGTTCAATTCCCGGCTCTGAAATGGACTTGCTGTGTGCCCAAGAACCGCTGTAAAATAGAGACAGTGGCACTGCCCTGCCTCCTGCGGGCTGGGCAGCTAAATGCATCCATGCCCATGAGGTGCCCACGGTGATGAGTTCCGTGGATGTACCCGTGGCATGTAGGGAAGCAGTGACTTTCAGGGCATCCCAGACTGGTCCAGGGTGGAATTTGCCCATCCTACCCCTTCCCCATCTCTTTTCTCCCTCCCACCTGTGACATTCCCCAGGGTACAATCTGGACGGTTGAGCAGCTGTGTCCCCTCAATTCTCCAATCTGGGGTGCCTTTTACACGGCTTCACTGTGAGCGCAACCACTCCTGGTCTGCTCACACGCCTGTAACTCACTCACAGCTACACTGCAAGAGTACAGCCAACCACCCGTGAATTACACTGCAGAGCAACACCAACAAACTCCCAGTCCGAGACTTTCCCCCAGAAATGTGCATCTTGTAGTGCCCAGCTCTCTCCTGGACACCACAAACTCATATAAAGTCCATAGTTTTATTAATAGAAAATGATATGCACAAACCCTGACATCTCAAATGGAGTTTCCCAAATACTTCAATCCAAGCACCCTGGTCTAGATAAAACAATAAAACAAGTTTATTAACTACAGAAGGATAGATTTTAAGTGATTACAAGTAATGAGGCATAAAAGTCAGAATTGGTTACAAAGAAATTAAAGATAAAACACAACTAATGTCTAACTCAGGGGTAGGCAACCTATGGCACGCGTGCCGAAGGCGGCACGCAAGCTGATTTTCAGTGGCACTCACACTGCCCGGGTCCTGGCCACCGGTCCAGGGGGCTCTGCATTTTAATTTAATTTTAAATAGGGTGACCAGACAGCAAATGTGAATAATCAGGAGAGGGGGTGGGGGGTAATAGGAGCCTATGTAATAAAAAGACCCCAAAATCGGGACTGTCCCTATAAAATCGGGACATCTGGTCACCCTAATTTTAAATGAAGCTTCTTAAACATTTTAAAAACCTTATTTACTTTACATAGAACAATAGTTTAGTTATATATTATAGACTTATATAGAGAGACCTTCTAAAAATGTTAAAATGTATTACTGGCATGCAAAACCTTACATTAGAGTGAATAAACGAAGACTCGGCACATCACTTCTGAAAGGTTGCCAACCCCTGGTCTAACTTAACAAGCTAAGGGATTTCAAAGCAAAAGTCTCTGTTCCTACATGTTCTAGCAGCCTCACTGGCTGAATTCCTTTCTGCCAGGATCCCTTCCTTTGTCCTTCAAGTGTTGTCAAAGCCGTGAGTCGAGGTGAAAGGAGAGATCTTTTGGGGAGTTTCTTCCCCTTTCTTACAGTTCTCTTTTTCTTTGAGAATCATCTCCAGCTGAGGCTCAGGAGACAGCAGGAGATGGGAACCTCCAGCTCTTTCTTTGCCAAAATGTAGATTTCTCACTCACACACTTTTTCCTGCCAAAGAATGGCCACTTAACCAGGTGATGGTCCATTTGATTTTGTTGACACCTAGCTGAGGCATCAGTTTGCCTGTTGTCTCTCTGGAATTGGTTTGTGGCTGCCTTTCTAAACTTGGAACATGTCTCTGCAATGTCATACAGTAGAATTGTATAACTTTACATACAATGTTGTCACACATTTTTTACCAGGACGGTAATGGTCAGCAAATTACGAGTTTTTGAATGATACCTCACAAGGCATATTTTGTACAAAATTTATCATAGTCTTGTAGAAAGGGTGAACATTGGGTTACAGACTGTCACACTGTCCTTCTTCCTTCTTCACCTTCCCACCCCGATGAAGAGGATGGAGGAGGTGTCTCCTAGCAAGTCACAGGCACAGCCCCACCCTACCATGGCCTTCCTCAACGTGGCCCGCACCTACGTGCCCAACACCAAGGTCGAGTGCCACTACACCCTGCCCCCCAGCATGAAGCCGTCAGCCCGCGACTGGATCGGGATATTCAAGGTACTGGGAAGAGAGAGGTGGATGGGAGCTGGATGCATTAGCTGGGATCTCCACAGTAGATGTGGCCTCGGGGAGGCGGCATGTCAAGTTTTCTGATCAGACAGTGAATTAGGCTGAGATGGGGAGGTGCAGGGTGTCCGATTGGCCTCCTCATCACCTGGGGTAGAGGCTTCCCCTCCTATTGCGTTCTCTGCTGTCCCATTGCGCTGAGCCCGCAGCGTGCACGTGAGAGGAGGGGCCCACTTCTGCAGGTCACCTTGAAATTCACCCGCAAGTCAACCAAGCCTCCTGCTTTTCCCTGCGTGCAAAAGCAAAACGAGGCAGCGTGGCCTAATGGCTAGAGCGCTGGCCTGGGACTCATGAGACCAGGGTTCTATTCCTGGTGGCCAGCCTTGGGCAAGTCACTTCCCCTCCGTGTACCTCAGTTTCCCCATCTGTAAAACAGGGGCGGGCAGGGGAATGATACTGCCCTCCTGTGCTGTGTAACAGCTAGGCAGTATTATCATCTTAGGGTGAGTTGCATTGCAGACCCAGGCTTGAGGCTTCAGCAGTTCCAAGCCCTCACTTGAGCATCCACGCAGCATGGTAAACCTGGGCTTACAATCGCTAGCCCCGGGTCTCGCTGGAGACCTTTGACTTGGGTCTGCCGCTTTCTGGTGCATCCCCACTGCAAAATGACACGCCTTGGCTCTGACCCACACCCACCCCCAGCAGGGTCGTAGGACCCAGGTCCTGAGTGCCACGAGTCAGACAGATCTGTGTGTGGACGGAAGCAGGGCTTGGGCTCAAACCTGGGTCAGAGCCCGGGCTTAGTGGGCAGTGTAGACGCTCGTTGCTGTGATAGCCCCTCCCAACTCCCCCGATGAGGACAGTGACACTCACTTGATGAGCGCTAGAGAAACGCTCAGCTAATGCCAGGGGTTCCTCAGACACCTTCTTGCCTGCGTCTGTCTGTCCAGGTGGAGGCCTCATCCGTGCGGGATTACTACACCTTCGTGTGGTGTGTGGTGCCCGACGGAGGCGCGGAGGGGGCGCCCGTCCATTCCAGCGTCCAGTTCCATGGTAGGTGGGGGAGCTCCGGGGGGTGGCGGGGTGTGCGGAGCGTAGATTACGTGCGTGGGGGTTGCGGGAGGGTAAGATCAGACGGGGAGTGTCCGTCACTGAGCAGCCGGAGCAACGGTTTGAAGGGGTGGCAGCCCTGGGGGAGGGTTTGGGTTACGGAGGCTTTGCCGTGGCTTGTTGGACCAAGGGCCCATCTAGCCTGGTATCTCGGCCTCCCTGATAGACATGGTCATGCCAGCGGGCCCATCCAGCCCAATATCACCTTACATTGCTGGACCAGACCCACGGGCCAATCCAGGTCAGTATCCGCACCAGATCAGGCCCATGGGCCCATCTCGCGTGGCGTCCCGCCTCCAGGCGTGGCCATGACCTCATGCCACAGCAGCTGCAAACCAAATCTCCCTGAAGCCCCCTGGTGCAGTTACAACAGGGGGCATTGAGGAGGCAGCAGTGGGTGGGGAGGGACTGCTCACACAGCTTGGCCCTGACATCTCATGTGGAGCTGAGGACTGGAACGGGGGCTTCCCATGGGACCCCAGGGTTAGCAGCTTGGGAGGGGAGGGGGTAAAGCAGAGAGGATCCTAGGAAGGGGTGCAGGAGGCAGCCGGGGGGAAGGAGCGAGGCTGGGACTGGAATGGGATGGTAGGTTTCCGAGCAGCCCCTGATGTAACGGGCATCCAGGCCACCGTCGGCCTTTGGTGCTACCCGCTGGTTGTCAGAGAGGCCAGGCCAGAGCAGGCCACACAGACTAGGCTCAAGGCCTGGGGGTGGCACACTGGCTGGGGGGGCAGCACCTCTGTGACCAACGTGGTCTGCTGACAAGGCACTTGCCAGCCTCTCTGCCATGGTACCAACCACGCTGGTGCCAGGACTCAGGAGTGCGGGGCGGTTGCTGGGGGCGAGACGTGTCAGAGGAGAGCCAGGGACCAGACCAAGCCCCAGACTACGGGGCATCCGAGCCCCCACCTGGAAGCAGTCAGCCTCCTGGCAAGGCCCTAGCGGCATCTGATGCTGGGCTGTGTCTGTCCTGCTGCAGCCAGCTACCTGCCCAAGCCAGGGGCCCAGCAGTACCAGTTCCGCTATGTGGACCGCCGTGGCGAGGTGCGCGGCCAGAGCAGCCCCTTCCAGTTCAGCGAGCCCCGGCCCATGGACGAGCTCGTCACGCTGGAGGAGGATGACGAGGGCAACATGGACATGTTGCTGGTGGTGCCCAAAGCCACCCTGCTGCAGGTAATGAGGGATCAGCATTGCCTAGTGGGCAGAGCACCAGATGGGTGCCCGGAGACCTGGCTTCTGGTCCCAGCTCTGCCAGTGGCCTTGGGCAAGTCACTTCACAGATTTGTGGCTCAGTTTCCCCTGGGCCTGGTTGGGCTGTGAGCTCACCCAATGCACAAGGTGGAGGGCAACAGGAGGGATCAGCTGTTCTTCTGCCCAAGAGGGCACCTGGCCATGCCCCAGTCAACTCAAGCCCCTCCCCTCCTGCCAGGCTTTTCTCCCTACAGGGCAGGCAGTAACAACTGCATTGGGAAATGGGGCGGAGCTTAGCCCTGGCCCCACCCTCCAGCAGCTCTGCCCCTTCAGAAGGACCTCCCTGCTGTGATAAGAGCCCCCACCACTAGTCTCTTGCTTCGCCCACCTGAGTTAACTCCTTGCCTGCCTGTGCGCCCTGCAATGTCCTGGGGGCCTGGGGTGAGTGTAGTGCCTGCCCCCTCAGTCTGTACTAAAAGCGCCGGTCCCTGTGGGTCCCATTCCCCCCCAGAACCAGCTGGAGGAGAGCCAGCAGGAGCACAGCAGGCTGCTGCGAGAGAAGCTGCGGCTGGAGGAGGAGGTGAAGGAGCTGCAGGCCCGGATCGAGCAGCTGGAGGAGGCTCTGGGCACCATGCGGGATGAGCACACCAAGCTGGCGGAGCAGTACAAGGTGTGTGGGGTGCCCCCTGCGGGCACCGGGCCCTATCGGGCAACAGCCACTGGGTTGAATCCCCCACCACCCCACTTCCCGGGTTGATAAGGATCCAGTGTCGTCCCCATGGACTAGGCCATTGCCCATCACACTGGGGGCAAACTGAGGCACGCCGACGGGTGAATGAGGCCTCCCGGCTCCTTGCTCAGGCCACTGGGCTGGGCTGCCTCTCTGGAGATGCCCACCTAGGAGGGGACCCCATATTCTTCCTTGCATTCCCTGCAACCCACTGGCTTAGCCCCAGATTCCAAAGGGGCTCTCCGATTTGGGAGCCCCTGGGTTTCCCTGCCCCTTGCCAGAGCACCCAGACTCTGTGCTGATCCCAGGCGGGAGACGGGGTCGGGGCTTCCCGTGTCCCCAATCGCGGCTCACCCCTCCTCGCCCCGGCCGGCGGCGCCTCTCCCAGGATCTCTCAAGCTCCCATGCAGCCGTGATGGATGAGCGGGACGCGCTGAGCCGGCAGCAGGCGGGACAGCTGGCCCGCATCCAGGAGCTGGAGGAGGACGTTCAGGCCCTGAGCGAGAAGGTGCTGCAGAAGGAGGTGGAGTTGGACAGGTGAGCAGCCAGTGGGCGGGGGTCAGCAGGCTTGGGGAGGGGGAGGGGAGTTAGCTAGGCGGTTGCCTAGGGCGCCAAGATTTGGCACCACAAGCCTGGGAGGGGAGGAGAATTAGAGCGGGGGTGGCGTGTTCGGGGAGGAGGCGGAGCAGAGGTGAGCTGGGGTGGGGAGCTGCCACGGGGGCGGGGGGGGGGGGGGGGGGCGCAAGGTCTAAGTTTCGCCTAGGGCGCGAAACTTCCGTGTGCCAGCCCTGGGAGTTAGGGTCAGTGCTGTGACCCGGCTGCACTGGCGGGTGTGGGGGAGGCGGGGGCAGGTGAGTAACAGGGCTGTGGCTTGGCCCAGCGGGAAGGAAGGTGGCCTCATCCCTTGTGGCTCGTCGGGATGGGTCCAGGCCTGTGATCTCGTCCAGTCTCTAAGCAGGGTTGGACCTCGTCAGCGCTCGGATGGATGACTGCCGAGGCCGAACCAGGGTCCTGCGGGAAGGGGGAGAGGCCAGCTGTTCGGGGGGCGCTCACCCTGAGTGAGAATGGGCTAGTGCCCTAGGGGGCGCTGTGCTGTGCTCTGGGGAGCAGCGTGGGGGCTCAGTACTGGATGCTGTCTCCTTTCTCCCCCCCGCCCCTCAGCAGCATGGACTCTAATGTGCCGTGGGGGTGCAGCCTCTGGGGTCGGAGTGGGGTTGCAGTGTCCCGTGTGATAGGACAGGGCCAGGCCCAGGCCATGCTGACTAAAGGGGTCCCGTTAGCGAGGCTGCAGGACACAGACTCACTCTGGGGTTCTGGCCCGGCAGCGTCACGGAAGGGCCGGCGGGCAGCAATGGATCTGCCCGGCCCCCTTGCTGCGCCTCACCCGCCCCCCCACTGCTGTAGCTGGCAGTGCCCCGAGCCGAGCCAGGGTTCACCCTGCCTGTGTCCCTCCCCCACCCCCAGGATGAAGGACACGGTGAAGTCCCTGGTGCGGGAGCAGGAGCAGATCCACCACCAGCTCAAGGAGGAGAACACCGAGAAGGAGCATTACCAGGTGAGCCCCGGGGCGGGGCTTGTAGGGGCGACTTGCTGGTGGTGGAGCTAGCTGGGGTGAGCAGAGGAGCGGGGGTCCCTCCCCTCCCCTCCCCCTCAGACACACACAGGAGTGGGGGGTCCCTCCCCATACATACGGAGAGCGGCAGGGTTCCCCCATCCCCAGGGGGCACCCAGAGGGAAGGGAGGTGGGTCCCATCCCCGCCCCCCGGGAGTCTCTGGGCCGGCACGTGAGGATCATGTCCCCCCCACCCCACCCCCCCAGGTCAAGCTGCAGGCCTCGGAGCAGGAGAGCCGGAACCTGGCCTGCGACCTGCTGCTGGCCAAGACCCGGCACAGCGAGAAGGTGTCGCAGGCCCTGGTGCTGCAGGAGGACATCAGCAAGCTGCAGCAGAAGCTGGCAGCCGCACAGCAGAGGACGGTGAGTGCCTGGGGTGGGGGGCCCCCCTCGGTGCCATGGCGCAGCCTCCGCTCCCCCTGCTTGGGTGTGTGCGTTCACCAGCCCTTTCCCTGCAAAAGAGGGGATTAGGGCGGTGTCGCTGCTAGAGCAGGGGGATGGGAGCCAGGACTCCTGGGTTCTCTTTCCCTGCTGTGGGTGCCTGTGTGTGTTCTAGGGGTGAGGACAGGGAGCCAGGACTCCTAGGTTCTTTTCCCACTGACTCCTGAAATGCAGCCACTTCTGGGGCACGGAGAGTAACAGGATAGTATTTTACCAAGAAGGCAGCAGCCCAAACCCCGCTCATGTGAAAAGCGCCGCAGGATCTTTGGCACCCTCCTGGAGCAGGATTTCGAAGATCTCTGCCAGGAGGGAAATCTCCTGGCTCCTCAGAAGGCCTGCATCAGCCCTAATGGGATTTGAACCCTGGCTTAGAGGAAAGGCCAGCTATTTCCAGCTTGGCTTTGGCACATAGACCTCAGAGCTATCCTGCACCTCACAGAGCTCACTGAGCAGTTTGCCTTGATAACATCCTGCAGCAGGGAGTTCCACATGCTAATAGGAAAGAATTTTAACAGTCTTTTAAATGCCATCAACTGCTCCCTTGTTGCTGTGTTTGGCGGTGGGATGCAGGGGCAGAGCCCAGCTGGCCTCTTCCATCCCATTCATTATTTCCGACCCCCCCAGGCCCAGCTGGAAGCGCTGTGTGAGCAGCTCCGCTCCACCCAGGACCTCCTTGCTGCCAGCCAGCAGAAAGTGGTGCTGCTGGGGGAGGAGTTGGCCAGCGCCTCCTCCATCCGGGACCGGACCATCTCGGACCTCCACAAGAGCCGGCTGGAGTCAGCCGAAACCAACATCAAGCTGGCAGACATGACCCTGAAATGGAAGGAGGGGAAAGGCCAGTGGTGGAAGGAGAAGAGCAACCTGCTGCAGAGCATAGAGGTGCCAACCCCCACCCCGCTGGGCCTCTCACTTGAATGGCTGCATCCACTGCCGGAGTGCAGCCACCTCTGGGGTGGGGTACTGCCAATGCTCAACAGTTTAGGATAGGAAATGAAGGCGCATCCCCTAGCTGGGCTTGTCTCAGTAACCAGTGGACAGGGAGCAGGGACGAGCATGTCCAGGCCTTGGGAAAAGTCCCCCTTTCGTGACCCACACAATGCTCAGAACTTGGCTTATGTCTCAGCACAGTGCCCCCTAGAGCTGCACTGGGGTGGGCACTGGCTATGGGGAGAGCGCCCCCTACTAGCTCCCTGAAGCACAACATGAGGGGAGAATACCCTGTACTAATCCCCCTGCAGCCCAGAATCAGAGAGGAGAGCGCCCCCTTCTGAGCCCCCTGTCCCGTTCCCTGCAGCACAGCACCTCCTAGCATCGCATTGGGGCCAGCACTGGCTGCAAGGTGAGGGCGCCCCCTATTGAGCCTCTCACCCTGCTCCCTGCAGCGCAGCGCCCCCTAGCGCTGCACTAGGTATTTGTAGTCCTTCCATCCCAGCCTAGCTAGGGAGATGTGCTGGGCTCCCCACAGCAGGCGAGTGCCGGCCCCTGTGAGCACCCCCCATGCTGTTTGCAGGCGGAGAAGGACAAGATCCTGAAGCTGAGTGCCGAGGTGCTGAAGCTGGAGAAGAACCTGCAGGAGGAGCGAGCCCAGAAGCAAGCGCTGAAATCTGAACTGTCCCACGAGAGGGACTCCAGCCTGGTAAGGCCAGTAGGGGGGTGGGCACTGCCCCTGGGACAGAGGGGAACCCCAGTCTCTGCCCTACAAGGGGTGGGATCAGAGCTGTGATGGGGAGGCCCTGCCATGCGGGGTGTGAGGACCCTGCCCTAAGGGGGAGGAATCAGAGCTGGGATGGGGAAGCCCTACCCCGAAAGCCACACACTGGTGCTAGGGGATGCCTTGCCCCATAGGAGGAGGGATTGGGGCGCTCATGGGTTCTGGGGGATCAGGTTCCTCGGGTATGGAGGTTCCCTCCCAAGGCTGGTGCAGGGCCAGCCCTTGCCACACTCCCTGCCCTGGGGCAGTTCTCACGGTCCTGTGCCCCCTTCCCCCCCGCCCAGGTGCAGCTGTCGGAGAGCAAGCGGGAGCTCAAGGAGCTGCGCGCGGCCCTGAAGGTGGCTGAGAAGGAGAAGGAGCAGCTCCAGGAGGAGAAACAGGTTGGTGCCAGCTGGGGTCAGAGTCAAAGGGGGCTGAACCCCGGAGCCAGGCGGATATCAGCTCTCGGCCCAGGCTCCAGCGGGGGCCAAGAAACTGCCAGGAGGGGGTGACATGAGTCACATTCCCTGCCCCTATCATGGCCTTCCCTGCATAGGGGCTGGGCGGTGCCCTGGGGTCAGGCAGGGGCCCTGCAGCCTGGACAGTGGGTGGGGCAGGCAAAGACCCTGCCTCCCTCCTCCCCCCCGGGTCCCCACCCAATCTCCCCATGGCCTGGTGGCACAGGCGGGGCCAATATTGACCCCGGTGGCTTCCCCTCCCCAGGAGCTGCTGGAGTACGCCCGCAAGCTGGAGGAGCGGCTGGAGAAGGTGGCCGACGAGAAGTGGAGCGAGGTGACAGCAGCCGAGGAGGAGGAGGCAGCGGCCACAGCGCTGAGTGTGTAACACCCCGTCCCCCACCCCTGTTACCTCCGTCCCCCAACCCCTGTCAGCCCACCCATGTTACCTCCCCACCCCCATCCTCCCACCCCTGTTACCCCTGTCCCCCGCACCCCGTTACCTCTGCCCCCCTTCACTGCCTCACCTCATGCCCCGGCACCCCTGATGGTTACCCCCTCACTGTAACCCCTGTTCATCACTCCCTGCTCTGCCCCCAACTCCCTCCTCTCTGCCCCGGGAGCCCCCCTCCCCGCTGTCACTGCTATGTGCACTCTCCACTCGCCCCCTGTCTCCCTCCCTGACATCACCCTGTGCTGCTTCCCCCTCACCCAGAAGAGTAGTGCTGCCCCCCGAAGTTACCAATACTGTGCCAGTGCCAGCCGTCCCTCGGCTCCTCCCGCAAGAACCGCCCCCCCACTCCCACACCCCCTGTGCTGGCTCTCCCCAGGCTCCTCCCCCCAGCAGGGTTCCCCCCCTTTGCCCTGCCCTGCTCAGCGGGGGGCACCGGCTGCCCAAGTGACCCTGTGGCCTCCACTCCCGCCAGGCTCCCTGGACTCCCCACTCTCGGACTCGGAGGACGAGTCCCCCGAGGACATGAGGATCCACACCCAGCTCAGCCCCTACAGCCTGTGCGACAACCGGGCAGGCACCAAGACCCCGCCGTGCCTGCGGGAGCCCATGCACAAGGTGGTGATCAGCCAGCCCGCCCCTATCACCACCCAGATCAAGCAACCCACCGAGGACAACAGCTCCGACTCAGTGAGTCCCCGGGGGGCGAGGACCCCCAAGCACGTGCAGCGTGGAGGGGGAAACTGAGGCACAGGGACTTACCCTCGGTCACACAGCGAGCAGGGGCAAGGGTGGAAATAGAACCCTGGCGTCCTGGCTGCTAGCTGCTTCCTCTACCCCACTATTCCACACTCCACCAGAGGCGGATGAGGTGGGGTTTTGGTTGGCAGGAGGGGCTGGGCCCCCCACCCTCCTGGGCAACAGAAAGCCCAGCTTTGAGGGTGCATCTGAGCCTGCGTCACCCAGGAGGAGGGGTTATCTGCCAGCCCCCCAAGCCCTCCTGCATTCCCCTCGACCGCATCCCTGATAGGAGTAGCTGGAAGGTCCCTGGAGCTGCAGGACCGGGGATGGCTGCCCCCTCCTCCCAGGACAGGGGCGAAGGGGCGTCTGTGCCAGGCTGGGGATCAGGCCCACATTTGAAATCTCTCCGTGTCCCACTGCAGTTGCTGTTCTTTCATGGGGCAGCTTTTTCCTCCCCTGCCCCTCCAGCTGTGAGTGGGGGGAGGGGCTTTTTAGACCGCCCCTGTAAAACTTTACAAACCTCTGATAATTGGCATGATAAAACATGCAGTAAATTAATGGCCTGGGAGAAAGGGGGGGTGCCGGGGAGTCTCTCCAGCACCTCCTGCTGGGGAAAGTGGGGGGTGTCAGTGCCTCCCACTGAGGAAAGTGAGGGGGGTCAGCTGGGAGGATGGGGACTTCTCCCTGCCAGCCTCATGGCATCAATGCTGGGAGAGCCCCCTCACCTCCATCCTCAGGGGGGCAGCGAGAGCAGCAGGATGGGGGACTCTGCACCATCTGGGCCAACTCAAACGCTAGCCCTAGGAGGGGCTGATCTTTGCCCTTCAGGACTGGGGCCCATCTACACTAGGAAAGTAACAGTGTTTGGGGGGTTGATCTGGTTACACCACAGTAGCTCCCCCCACAGGCCAAAGCCAAAGCTCCCAACCCCCTGGGGCTTCTGGGCTGGTGAGATCTGGATGTGGCAGTCAGCTGATCACCAGGCGTTTGGGGTTCCCTGGGATTCCTGAAGGGGAGCTATGCTGGTCCTAGGGAGGTTGCCCGGCTGCTGGGACCAGAACATCCCTGCACTCGGTTCATTTCCATGCTGTCTATTGCGGGATCTCAGTGTGAGGGGGCGGCCCGCATGGCCCATGGCAGCCCCACAAAACGTAGCAGGAGGGATCGCGGGCAGGGGGCCGGCTGGCAGCGACATCACAACACACTGGCCCCGCTCAGGACGGGACACAGCTCGGTTCAGAGATCCCTCAGGGGCAGCCCAGCAGGTCCGAGGATCAATCCCAGCATCCCCTGCTGCAAGGGGGAGCAGGCTGCTGACCCAGTGCCCACCCACCCACCCCCCGACGCATTCATGGCTCCATGATTCCCCCACGCAGCCAGGGGGCAGGAAGCTAGCAGAGACCCATCCGGTAGCCCACACCCTAGCAGTACAGCTGAGGACCGTGCAGCAATGGGGATAAAACTCACACCCCCAGGCTGCCAGGGCTCAGCCCACTACCACTAGAGGTAAAGGAGAATCCTCATCCATCCTCGGCAGTATAGGGCCTGTGACACATAGCAGGGCTGTTCTTCTGGGGAGCCCAGTTGCTTGGGGTGGGCACAATCAATATGCCTGTGCGCAGGGGGCACCCCAGTGCTGGGGGGTGGGGGCTGGACTCTGGCCCCCTGCGCTCTCACCCCCACTCTCGCTGCAGGAGGCAGAGGACGAGAAGGCCGTGCTGATGGCGGCTGTGCGGAGCGGAGGGGAAGAGACCAGTCTGCTGCTGCCCGAGCTGGGCAGCGTCTTCTATGAGATGGCCAGGTGAGGGGGGGATTGGACGCACTGGGGCCTGTCAGCAGAACAGGGGGCTGTTCCTTCGCCCTGCCCATTAGGAGGAGGATGGAGAAGAGGATGAAGGGGAGCAGAGTGGGGAGATGGGGGGGAGGATGCAGGGGAGCAGAGTGGGGGAAGGGGAGCAGAGTTGGGGCTGGGGAGGAGGATGGAGGGGAGCAGGGGAGCAGAGTAGGTGGAGGGGAGCATAGTAGGGGATGGGGAGGAGGATGGAGGGGAGCAGTGGGGGGATGGAGGGGAGCAGGATGGAGGGGAGCAGGGTGGGGGGCTGGGGGAGTAGGGGAAGTGGGGGGTGGGGGCAGTTTTCCAAGCCTCCTCTTAGTTAGTAAAAATATATAAATTTCCCTGTGGGCGCGGGGAGCCGGTGACTTTTACAGCCAGTGGCCATAAAAGTGGCAGGCGCGGAGCCGGGAGATGTACGGCCGTGTCAGGGCATTTCTGAATCAATTTTCAGCATCATTAGATTCCTTTCTCCTGCAGACAGAGGCGGGCGGGCGGGGGGCGGGGAGGGGGGCTATTTGCAAGTGAAATAGATAGAATCACCCAGCTGCAAGGTAAGGTAGGGTCTGTGCACCCAGCCCCCCACCCCCCCGTGCGGGGGAATGGGCTGCAATGGGGGTGTCAGGAGTAGGAAAGGCAGGTTGGGTGCAGGGTGCTGAGTGCAGAGAGGTGGGATGGGGGCAGCGGGGGAGGGCAGAGTGGTTGCAGGTGGGATGGGATGGGGACATTGGGGAAAGGGTGGGATGGGATGGGGTGGTGGCAGCAGGGGAGGGCAGGGGGGGCTGGGACGGCATGTTGGGGGAGGGCAGGTGGATACAGGGGGATGAGATCGACGTATGGTGGGAGGGTGGGGTGGGAAGTCAGTGTTGGGGGATTGGCAGGGTGGGTGCGGGGGTGAATGGGATGGGGGTGTCGGGGGAGGGCAGGGGAATAGGATGGGGTGTCAGGAGAGGGCAGAAGGGATGGGATGGGGTGTCGGGGGAGGGCAGAGGGGTTGGGATGGGGTGTCGGGGGAGGGCAGAGGGGATGGGATGAGGGTGTCGGGGGAGGGCAGGGGGATGGGATGGGGTGTCGGGGGAGGGCAGAGGGGTTGGGATGGGGGGTGTCAGGGGAGAGCAGGGGAATGGGATGGGGTGTCAGGAGAGGGCAGAAGGGATGGGATGGGGTGTCAGGGGAGGGCAGAGGGGATGGGATGAGGGTGTCGGGGGAGGGCAGGGGGATGGGATGGGGTGTCGGGGGAGGGCAGAGGGGTTGGGATGGGGGGTGTCAGGGGAGAGCAGGGGAATGGGATGGGGTGTCAGGAGAGGGCAGAAGGGATGGGATGGGGTGTCGGGGGAGGGCAGAGGGGATGGGATGAGGGTGTCGGGAGAGGGCAGGGGGATGGGATGGGGTGTCATGGGAGGGCAGAGGAGATGGGATGGGGGTGTCGGGGGAGAGCAGGGGAATGTGATGGGGTGTCGGGGGAGGGCAGAGGGGATGCGATGGGGTGTCGGGGGAGGGCAGAGGGGATGCGATGGGGTGTCAGGGGAGGGCAGGGGAATGGGATGGGGTGTCGGGAGAGGGCAGAGGGAATGCGATGGAAGTGTCGGGGGATGGGATGGGGTGTCGGGGGAGGGCAGGAGGATGCAGAAGGGAAGGGATGGCAGCATCAGGAGAGGGCATGGAGGATGCAGTGGGATGACGTGTTGTGGGGAGGCAGGGTTGGATGCTGGTGTCGGGGGAAGGGCAGAAGGGATGCGGGGATGGGATGGGGCATGAGGGGAGGGCAGGGGGTGCAATGAGATGACGTGTTGGGGGGAGGCAGGATTGGATGCTGGTGTCGGGGGAAGGGCAGAAGGGATGCGGGGGATGGGATGGGGGCATGAGGGGAAGGCAGGGGGTGCGGTGGTGTCACGGAGTGTGGGGGGACACAAGGCCCTGCACCCCTGTCTTCCTGCGATTCACCATGACTCTCAGCCAGCCAGTAAAGCAGTAGGTTTATTTAGACGACAGGAACACAGTCCAAGACAGGTCTTGCAGGCACAGACAACAGGACCCTCTCAATTAGGTCCATCTTGGGGTTCCAGGGGCACCACAGGCCCATTGAGGGGTCAGAGCCCTGTCTGGGCTCCCCTTCATTATACCAGCCAGCTCCTGACACTCCCCCTCTCTCCAGCGTCTCTCCCCCAGCCTCCCCTGGGCTCCTCCCCCAGCCTTTGTCCAGTTTCCCAGGCAGAGGTGTCACCTAGCCTCCAACTCCCTTCTGGGTTCATGCTCAGATATCTTCCCTCAAGGCCAGTCTCCCAGCCCCCAATGCAGACCGTCCCAGCCAAACTCCCCACTCAGCATTCAAAGACCACATTAAGAACAGTCCCGGTTTGTCACAGGTGGGATGACGTGTTGAGGGAGGCAGGGTTGGATGCTGGTGTCAGGGGAAGGGCAGAAGGGATGCAGGGGATGGGGTGGGGGCGTCAGAATAGGGCAGGGGGTGCGGTGGATGACGAGTTGGGGGGAGGCAGGGTTGGATGCTGATGTCGGGGGAAGGGCAGGATGGGCGCAGGGTGCCGTGTGCAGAGGCGATGAGCCGGGGGTGTCTGAGGAATAAAAGGAATTCTGGGTTGAGGGGGCCACTGCTCCCCTTTGAGAAGGGGGAGGGGCTGCTGCGCTGTGGGGGTGGGGGGGCCAGTCCTGTGCAGGGTCCTCTGCTCTGTGTTCTGCAGAGTCTAACAAGGCAGGGGCAAAAAGAGAGATCGGGGGGATGGGGGGAATCAGGAGGGGGAGAACTGGAATAGCGGGAGGCGGGGATCCCATAATAACCTTGGCCCCCAGCCCGGCTATGCCCTCAGTGCAGGGCCTGTGGCGGGGGGCATGGTGCCAGGGCCCCGCTCATGGGGACGGCGAGTTCTAGGGGTGCCGACCCTCTGTCTCTGTCGCCCCCGTGCAGCGGCATCACCGGCCGCCAGCCGTCAGACCCGGGCCCTTGCGGGATGGGCGCCTCCCCGCTGGACCTGCCCGCGTCCCCCGGCCTGTGGAAGGAGTGCCCCATCTGCAAGGAGCGCTTCCCCCTGGAGTGCGACAAGGAGGCGCTGGAAGAGCACGTTGACAGCCACTTCTTCTTCAGCGCCCACGACCCCTTCGCCTTCGAGTGATGCCCCCGTCGCCCCCGCCTCTCCCTGCCCCCCTGCCTCTCTCCCCAGACCCTCCTGTCAGGCACTGCCAGCCTGGCTCACCCCCTAGGAGCCACACAAGGGTGCCTGGGCTCCCCCGATCCCTGGGGGGCGATTTACCCCCCCCCCCCCGCCCTCCATGGCATCCGAGAGCAGGGAGTGAATGGGGGCGCTGGGCACTAGCGCCCCATAGTGGCTGTTCCCAGGCAGGTCCATAGGCCTGAGATCTCCAGCCCCCACCCTGCTGCCTTAGGGTGAAATAGGGCGAGTTGCTCCCACCCCCCAAATATGGGGTTCAGCCACTGCAGATGCTGAGCGCTCATCAGTTGGAGTGGAGGGGGGGCAGGCTCACACACCCCTTGGCTGGGCGGCTCTGTGTCAGGGCAATAGGAATCCCCAGAGGGGGTGCCCCAACTCCCATCTGCCTCCTGGTACTTGGGCCTGTTGCTTAGGGCTGGGGAAGGCTCGCTGCAGGGTGGGGTTCGAGCTGGGGGGCTGCCCTAGGGACACACTGTCTTCCCCCAATGTTTCCCCTTGGGCTCCAGACGCAAGGTGTTGGGAACTGCTGGGCACCGGATTTTGGAAGGTACAGGGGGTGGAGGAGCAGTGCAGGGACGGCAAGGCCAGGTGGTCCCCTCTTGCCCCCCCCCCCCAGGTGAGGGTAGGCAGATTTCCTGGGTCCCTCAGGGCTCTGGGTAGGTGCAGGAGGTCAGTGTGAGGAGAGCAGGGAAGGGGGCTGAGTGGGGTTAGGCTGCCTCATAGTTCAGGCTAAAAGGGGCCTGGATTTCCCCTCTCGTGGATGCCCCAAGACCCCCCCCCCCTCAGATCCCAAAGACAGCTGCCCTGTGCTGCTCCCTGCCTATGTGCCAGGGGTCCTGGCCCCACCCCCAGCTCCACTCCCCTGGGCCCAATCAACTAGCCTTTGGGCCTCTGGCTGGGCTACTGGTTTCCATGTCTCAGCTAGAGAATTTTGCCACTGTCATAAGGGTCTGTTCCCCCACGGGACTCAGTTTCCCTGGCTGCGAGACAAGGAGACTCAGCCCCCACCCCACCCACACTGCCCATGGGCACCCAGCAGAGCCTGCCGCTTCTCAGCCCTGCAGACGCTGGCACGCACCAAGAGCCAGCCGATAATGCTGGGAGCGCACCGCTAACGACCACTGATTTGTTAGACTGTCAACTGCATAAATAATTGGCACAACAGGCCGTCCATCGGCTCCTGCCGTTCGCCACCACCGCCTCCCACGCGGGGTTAACGGCCCGAGAGGGCCCACAGGACCCAGAGCCCCATGCACCGAAACCCTTTCCTTCCCGGCGATCTCAGGTAGGGGGTGGAAGTGGGGAAGGATCATGGGGAGGTGGGGCTGGGCCGGGCACTGGGTGGAGGGCACAGGGCAGCACCCAGGGTATGGGGGGGGGCAAAGGGGGCTGAGCCCAGAGCTCTGTGTGTGTGAATACACATGCCCTGAGGGGAAGGGGGGGTGTACATGGGGGTGAGTGGTGTACACCAGGATATCAGTCCTATCCCAGCCCAGGTTGGGGGCTGGATTCCACCAGCTGCTTTTTCTGCCAAGCAGCCTCCTGGCCCCAGCATCCCCTTGGCCTGGAATTGAGCCACTCCCAGCCCCGGGCCTGATCCCAATCTCGTCTGCCCTGTGGGGCGCCCCAGGGATCCCAGCCACCTGGGTGTAAATCAGGAACGACTGCCATGGCATCATCCAAACTTTGCACCAGCATTTCCCAGGGCAGAACCAGGCCCTGGCTCTGTTGCAATCTGCCCCTCCCCGTGGCCTCTGGGCCGCTGGGTAGTGACTATGCCAGGTGCAGTAAGGGGGTGCAGTGTGCCAGGATGGGGAGGAGAGGTCCAAAGACCCACCTGGCCAACTTGAGAGCTGATAGGGTCCCTGGGGCATGGGGGGGAGGGGTGCACCAGCCCTGACATGACAGCGGGGGGAGGAGGGGCACAGACCTCACATGACCCCTGGGGAGACAACACAGGGAGGGTCACCAGCCCTGGCATGACCCCTGGATGGGGCAGCAGGCAGGGCAGAGCCCTGACACTACCCCTGAAATTGTTTTATTTTCACCTTGTTTTTTAAACTGACTTGTCCATTATTACTGTTATAATTCTCCTGACGCAGGGTGCCCGTCCGCCGGGTCTCTGCGTCTCATAGCCGCTTGCTGTAGCATGCTCAGTAATTAGTGTTGATTTGCAGTTGGTTTGCTTGATTTCGGGGGGAGGGGGACAGTTCAAACCCCCACAACCCCCTTGTACATACCCCCCCTTCGATTATTCTCATTCACTTGCTTTTGGTATTCACGGTTGCAATTCCTTTTTTTTTATTATTATTATTTTAATATAATACTGTTGTGACTCTCCATTTGCCCCCTCCTCTTCTTGAGGGGGAAGGAGAAAGAAGCCAGGCGTTATGCTAGCCCCCAAATTCTCAGTCAGTCGGCTGGGTGGGATGAGAGTTCATGATTGTGCCTTTTGAATGCAGGAGACGAGGCTGCTGTTTTGATCACTGGTTTATAGACGCTCTTTATTTTGTAACTAACCGTGGTTGGTGATTCTGATGTATCCAGCTGTTCCCTGCTTCTCCCCAATCTCGTCCCCAGCCTGTTTTTTTTTTTTTTTTTGGTGATTGTTTTTTTTAATGTCCCCCCCACACACACACAAAAAAAAGACAGCTAAGGTCCCCGAACGTCAGAGCAATAAAAACCAGTGCGTGCACACACACACACACACACACACGGCCCATGTATAGTGTGTATATATATTTATATTACATGTCTTGGCTATTCTAATAAAATCCGGTCTCTTCAAAGCTTTGCCTGATTTATGGTTTATTGGGCACCGTAAAACCTTGCGCCGCTCCGCCAGGCTCAGGGAGATCGCTGCCCGGATAGTCGGGCTGATTTTTACTCATGGGAGTAAAAGCCACTAGGCCTGTAGCGGGGTAAGGCCGATGCCCAGGCAGCCGGGAGCAGAGATCAAGGCAGGATAGGCAGCCGAAGCACCTGGGATTGGAAACGTTCCTCTTGCTGCAATGGTGGACGCTGCTGGGTGCTGTGGTGGAGCCGAGCAGGGCAGGATAAACACAACGGCAAGTATTAGAAACAAAGATCTGTCCCCGTCCCTTGGCTGGTGCAGGCTTTGCCTCCAGAGCTCTCCTTCCATATCCTCCCTGGCCCCCATGGGGAGGCCGGTCTGCAGGCAACTGGGCAGAATTGTTGCCTGCAGTAGATTGCCAGTCTGCACCGCTGCAGTGTAAGAATGCAGTTCTGCTGGCCACAGGGAGGAAAGCAACACTCAGATGGTGCCAACTGGGTTTTGACCCGCTGCCCAGCTGCTACGGACTCTGTTATGGATTGAACTTGGCGCAGAGACTCAGGATGTCTGGGGTCTGCAGCTGCGTGACCCCAGGCATTTCTCGTTGGTGCCAGCTCTAACCAGTGACTCCATGCTCCTGTCTCCGTGACCGACCAGTACCAGAGGCATGAGAGGAAGCTGCAAGGACTGATCCTCAGGGGACGGGTCTGAAGGCCAGGAGACATGACTCCCAGCCTCATAGATCCCAGCCTCCCTAGCATGGATGTATTACTATTATGGAAACATGTAGAGGTCCCATTGTGCTAACCCGGCACAGACACGGAGCAAGAGACAGTCCCTGCCCCAGAGAGCTTACAATCTAAACAGATGTGGGTTGGTGGGGAAACTGAGGCACACAGTGGGGAAGTGACTTGCCCAGGTCTCCCAGCCAGTTAGTGGCAGAGCTAGGAGTAGAACCCAAAAGTCCTGAGAGGCCTTGCCACTGGGCCAAGCTGCCTCCTTGTGGGTTTGTGGACAAGGTCAAAATGGACATTAAAATCTCAGCTGGTGGCTAGGATATCTTCCTGGTCTACACCGGTGCTGCAGGAAGAAACGCTGGTAATTGAGAGGGTGGGCAGAGCCAGCACAGCCCTAGGAGGCGCTATGCTGCCTGGAGGTGTCCTCTCAGGGGTGAAACATAAAGCTGAGGTCTTGACACTTTGTAATGGGGTCCCAGAAAATCCCCCAGGAGCAGGAAAGTTAATCCTGAGCCCGAGTCCAATGGGGGATTCCAGTCTGCCTCCTTCGATCCACTTCCCCAGCAGGCTTCTCCACTCCAGGCCCTAAGCTGCTGTGTGACTGTTTAAAAGCTGTCGCATCCCACCCCAGGGGTGGCCGCATCCTAGTGGTGGATGAGTCAATGTCTGCAGGCAAGCCTACGGGCTGTATTATACAGGAAAGCCACTCTCAAAATCCCCTTCTTGCCTGAAATATCACTGGGGCTGCAGGGCCGACAGCTGAGGCTTTCTGCCTGGCATGCCTGGGCCCACTTGGTACCAGTTGTGCCCATCTGGGCAGCCTGGCAGACTGAGCTGGTGCAGTTTGGGTTTGTTGCCATTGGGTAAGTGTCTGCAATGAGCCAGTACTAAGTGCCCCCCATCACTGAGAATAGAATGGGCCATGGAGACAGTTCTAGCCCCTCTTCCCAGGAACAGGTCCCTCCAGGGCAGGGCTGGTCGGCATCACGCTGGCTCTGTGCAGAATTGCCAGACCCAGGTTCCATCTAGTCGAGAATCCTGCCTCTGACTGCGGCCGGTGCCAGGTGCTGCAGAGGAAGATATAAGCAGGCTACAGTAGCAGATGTGGGATAATCTGTTCCCCCCCACCCCACCCCGTTACATCTGATCTTGGTCACTGATTGACTTAGGCTTTAACCCCAAAGCCCAAGGTTTAATATCCCTGCCCACGTCAGTGTTCACTCTTCTAACTCTGGCTAGTCCCGTTATCCACAGAAATGTCCCTCTTTGGGAATGCTTGCCCTCAGTGACTTCCTGTGGCAGGGAGTTCCACAGTCCAATTGCCCTTTGTCTGAGAAAGTGTTGCCTCTCTCATTCCCTTTGAAATCCCCACCGTTCGCTTTCATTGAATGTGCCCTTGTTCTTGGGCGGGTGAAAGGCAGGACGGGTCTCCAGGGGCTGCCAGCCCCTAGTGCAAATTCCCCTTAGGACTGGATGGACAACAAAGGGAATTTGGCTCCCGTGGGAGAAGGGGGGAGTGTCTGGTATAGACCCTTTGCAGCCCAGTCAGTGTGTGGCCTCCAAGCTCCCCCCGAGGCCGCAATGCGAACTCATGCACTGGGCTAGTGAAGCTGGAGGTGAGACCGACCCCTTTGAAAGCTGAGCTGAGCTGGCCACGACTGGGAAGCTGCTGTTGCAGGCGCCCCAAGGAGTTGGGGGAGCTCCGTGGGTTGCCCGCTTGGCTGTGGGTCAGGACGCAGATGGGGACCCTCCAAGGGGACAAACTCCAGGGAGCTGGGGCCACCAGGGAGAGAGGGCGGAAGTTGCAGGAGGCACCATGCCCAATTCTGCTGCCCGTCCCATGGCACAGGAAGATACCAAGGCATGGAGAGGGGCCATGCTTCAGCACTTGAGCTAGGCTGGGATCATGCCCATCCGATAATGCCCGGGCTCTGCTTCCCATCTCATGGTGCTTTCCCCAGGCTCCCATGATTACTGAGTCTTCATATTCAGTATTATTTTTATTACGGTAGCTCCTCAGAGCCCCAGGACCCAATTGTGCTAGACACTGTACATTGTTTATTAGGTGTATTACGATAGCACCTAGCAGCCCCAGTCCTGGCCAAGGACCCCTCTGCGCTAGGCCCTGTACAAACACACAACAAAACGGACGGTCCCTGCCCCAAAGAGCTTTCAGTCAAAATGAGCCAAGAAACGCAAGGTGCTGACGGATGGGGGAGCACGAGCTGATGGGACCGTGCTGGGTGGGGCAACGGGCAGTGATTTCAGCCCCCCATTGCCCATGCATCTGCAAGGCTTTCAGAGGCAGAGTTGCGAGGAGGGCTTGAAGGAGGCGGCGCAGGGGGCTTTGCAGGTGTTGGCTAGGGTGCTAGCCTGGGGTCTGAGGAGAGCTGGGGCCAAGGCCATGTTCTGCCACGGATGTCCCCTGTGACCTTGAATTCAATGGAACTTAGGAGCCCAAAGACCTTGCACCTGGGCCTTAGCCTCTCCGTGCCTCAGTTTCCCATCTGTACAATGGGGCTGCCTCACGAGGCTGAATACACCCAAGATTGTGAGATGCTCTCGTATTAGGGAGATGGGGGCCAAATGAGTACCACAGATAGAGGAGGGATATGATGAGGGGCAGCATGGGAGCAAGCCCAAAGCTGCTTCATCCCCAGGGCTGCCTCCTGGGGGGAGCCCCAATCCTGCCCAGAACCTTCCTCGGGGCTTAGGGGGCAACTCTTGTTTGATCCTTCTGCCGATTCACCCCCTATGTTTGAACCCAGCTGTTCCTCGGACCCCTCTCCACCCCCACAAATACCAAAAGGGGATGCGGCGGGTGCAGGGCTAGCGAGCGTCTTCCACAGGGCTCGGCTCTCCCAGCGCTGGTGCGGATAATGACAAAATCCATTTTTATCACCCCTTGGCTTTTATGGTCCCTTTAAAATATAACAGCAAATCATTGAGGAATTCATTAGCCCCACACACACCCCTCCCCCGGCCCTTGCTTTTCTTTTCTTCTCTCTCTCTTTTTTTTTTTTTTTTTTTTTTTGGCCGTGTGTGTATGTCATTTTATTTAATTAGAAATGTAAAATACAAAGGCCCGGCGGGCAGGTGAGGCGGGACCCGGGTAGGGGGGAGAGGGCAGCAGCGGCAGGGGGAGGGGCGGGGGGTAGCAGCGGCCTGAGGTCTGAGTAATAGTCCAACAAGGGCCTGATTTACAGTGGCGCAGATGGAGGGTTTGCCCTTGTATAACCAATAGTAATGGAGTGTTACAATCCAAGTCTTAAGCACAATGGCTGACCTGGGATATATAGATCATTAATACTCCCTGAGCTGCGGATGCAGAAATTATCCAGCGGGAGGGAGATGGAAAACACGGCAAAGACGGCGCCAGGGGGACGGAGAAGACACAGACAGCTTAAATGGTACCCAGTGAAAGGCCGAGGGGTAGGAGGGCTCAGCACTGGGGGAGATTGGCTGGTGCTAGGATGCCATGGGGAGGGGGTTGATGCTAGAGGATGCCCTGGGTGGGGGGACACAGGAAATGAGGGACAGTGGCAGAAGCAAAGGGTTTTTTTAAGCCGAGCAATCACTAAATCAGGGAAAGTACCAAGCGCCCCGGATCTCCATGGCCTCAGGCCCCCTGCAGCGACCCATCCGGAGCCCAGGAGACAGAGTTCGGCTCATCTCCAGACCTGGCAGCACCTGGTAGGGAGCATGGCTTCCCCCGCCCCCATGAGAAACAGCTGCTGTCCATTCTAAGCATAATGTCCCAAACCCGCTGTACTTGGGTAGGGGTGGGGGGTTCTCCTGTTTCGGGGAGTCTGCACGCGTCTACGGTGTTGCCAACACTCCCATTTTGCTGTGTGTCTCATGGTATTTGGTGGTTTTTCT
This sequence comes from Malaclemys terrapin pileata, assembly GCF_027887155.1. Taxonomy (NCBI): domain Eukaryota; kingdom Metazoa; phylum Chordata; order Testudines; family Emydidae; genus Malaclemys; species Malaclemys terrapin. The sequence continues at coordinate 7,038,696 of NC_071527.1, read as the reverse complement.
TCAGGCACCAGCTCCTGGAGCCAGGTGATGACAGTAGAACTGCAGAAAAGAACCCAACAATTGTGTGTGTGTATATATATATATATATATATATATATATATATATATATATATATATATATATTAATCACCTGATTTTTCAGCAGGTCTCATGATTTTTTAAGGCCTGAGTCACTCGTGCATTTTGAAATGCTTGAGGTCACTTAAGCTGCGCCTTTCTGTAGATAAATAGATAGATGGGGTCATGTGTATTATAGAAAATTGTATTCTGTGATCCTACCCTTCCCCCAACTCCACCCCAGAACTCCTCCCATAGCCCACCCCACCTCCCCAATTTCACACAGCACCCCCTGCCATAGCCCCCCCACTTCCCGAATTTCACACAGCGCTCCCTGCCATAACCCTGCCCCCACTGCCACCCCAGCACAGCACCTGGTGCCCTAACCCCACCATCACCTCCCCCAACTCCACCCCTAGCACCTCCTGCCCTAACCCTGCCCCCACCTCCCCCAACTCCACCCCAGCACCCCTGCCCTAACCCCACCTCCCCCAACTCCACCCTAGCACCCCCTGCCATAACGTCCCCCCACCTCCTCCAACTCCACCCCAGCACCCCAGGCCAATACCATAGTCTTGCCCCCAACTCCATCCCAGCACCCCCTGCCATCACCCAAACTGTGGCCCCCCTGTATTACCCCTTCCCCCTGAGGCCTCACCCCTGCCCCACCCATTTCCCCAAGGCCCCGCCTTTGCACCACCCATCCCCCACGACCTCATCCTCGCATCACCCCTTCCCCCAAGACCCCATCACCCACTCACTCCTCTCTGCCCCTTTTCCCCCTATCACTCGCCCTTATGGCCAGTAAAAAAAAAAGGGGGGGGGCATGGCTTCTGCCTCAGTAGAAGGGAGACCAATCTTCTCCGGGATAGGCTGGCTAGAGTAGCCAGGAGGGCATTAAACTGATAACAAAAGTCAAGGGTAAAAAGAGGGAGAATCTGAACACTCAGGACAAAATCGAGATGTTGTGAACAAAACTAATCAAGGACCCAAAGGAGACGACCGGAAGAAATTCTTTCACTGCCTGTACACCAATGCTCAGGGCCGGCTTTAGGCCAATTCCCCCAATTCCCCGGAATCGGACCCTGCGGGTAAGAGGGCCCCGCACCTTAGGCTCTCCCGGCGGCAGTCTGCTCCGTGGTCTTCGGCGGCATTTCGGCGGCTGGGGGCACCGCTCCGGGGTCTTCAGCGGCATTGCGGCGGTATTGCGGCGGCAGGGGGTCCTTCAGTGCCGCGGAAGACGCGGAGCGGACCCCCCACCACCGAAGACCCGGACCGCAGAATTGGGCCCCGCAGGTCCTAAAGCCGGCCCTGCCAATGCGAGGAGTCTGGGTGACAAACAAGAGAAACTGGAATTGCGCATTGATGAGCATAAATTTGATCTCGTCGGTATTAGTGAACCTGGAGGGATGATTGCCGTGAGTGCAATGTTAAAATCAATGGTTTATAACCTATTTAAGAAGGCTCGAGTGGACAAAAGAGGTGGGGGGAGTGGCACTCTCTGTCATAAATGGCATTACCTGTTTCCGAGTCATTGATAACTTGGAAGAAAATGATCTTGAATGTAGATGTATCAATGTCCTAACTGATAAAGCACAGAATGGGGTATAGTTGGTGTCTGCTACAGGCCATCAAATCACACTGGGGAACAGGCTGACCACCTCCTTACGCACCTAGCTGTAACATGTCGGGGGAAAAGCCGCCTGTTTATGGGGGATTTCAATCTGAGTGACATATGTTGGAGGTCTCATGTTGCCAGTACTAAAACATCCTTGGAATTTCTAAATATTCTAGATGGCAATTTCCTAACTCAAAAAGGGTTACAGCCAACACAGGGGGATTCTATATTAAACCTTCTCCTTACAGATAAAGAGGAACTGATCACAGAATCAAAAATTATGAGAGCTTAGGTACAAATGATCATGATTTGACCACATTTAAAGCGTGCAAACAGAATAAAGTCCAGACCAGTGATATACATATTTGGTGCTTTAAAAGGGCTAGTTTCACAAAGCCAAAAACAATTATGAGCTGAATCAGCTGGGAGGAAGAATGTAATCAGATAAAATGTGAATGATAATTGAGAATTGGTTAAGAACACTTTACTAGATGCCCAAAAAGCCACAATCCCACAATAAAGGAAGAAGGTCATATTGGTTAAAAAATGACCTAGTTTAGAGGGGAAGTAAAAGCAGCTGTTAAATTTAATATATATATATATATATATATATATATATATATATATATGAGCAGGGGGTTGGACTAGATGACCTCTTGAGGTCCCTTCCAACTCTGATATTCTATGATTCTATGATATATTACAAATGGAAGAAAGGGGAAGTTGATAGTGAATATAAATCAGAAGTTAGGAATTGTAGAAAATTGATAAGAGAAGCAAAGGGACACAAGGAGAAATCTGTGGCCAGCAAAGTTAAGAACAATAAGGAGTTTTTAAAATATATTAGGAACAAAAAGAATCCTAACAATGGTACTGGTGCATTACTAGATGGAAATGGTAGCATTACACTTGTCTACAATTTTTGAGAAGTCGTCTGCTTCAGAGATAAAATGTGCTATTTATTATGTATTTTGATGTGCTGAATTCAAATATGACAATTAAAACAACTGATTGGCTACTGTTTCTAAGATATTTAAGTTTTTACATTTTATGTCTATGTATATTGTGTAGATAGTAGAGTTTTAATCATAAATTGTAAACCTAGGTCTTTTCATGTGTTTACGGTTGCTTTACATGATAATATTTCACCTGTCCTGTTTATGTAACACTTTAAAAATCAACAAAAGGGTTATATAAATAAAATGTATTATGAAACAAAAGGCAAAAAACTATTATGTACATAGTTTAGTCCTATTCAGTGTCTACTCAGCGCTTCTTGGCTTGTCTCTTGTATTCATTAAATGGAGCATCTCTTGTCACTGTCCAGCAATAGTCTGCAAGTATTGATGGGCTCCATTTGCCCTGATAGCGTTTCTCCATTGTTGCAATGTCCTGGTGAAATCACTCGCCGTGCTTGTCGCTCACTGCTCCGCAGTTCGGTGGAAAAAAATCTAGATGAGAGTACAAAAAATGTATCTTTAGTGACATGTTGCAACCAAGGCTTTTGTATGCCTTGAGGAGGTTTTCCACCAACAACCTGTAGCTGTCTGCCTTGTTGTTTCCGACAAAATTTATTGCCACTAACTGGAAGGCTTTCCATGCCGTCTTTTCCTTGCCACGCAGTGCATGGTCAAATGCATCATCTCGAAGAAGTTCACGAATCTGAGGACCAACAAAGACACCTTCCTTTATCTTAGCTTCACTTAACCTTGGAAATTTTCCATGGAGGTACTTGAAAGCTACTTGTGTTTTGTCAATGGCCTTGACAAAGTTCTTCATCAGACCCAGCTTGATGTGTAAGGGTGGTAACAAAATCTTCCTTGATTCAACAAGTGGTGGATGCTGAAGACTTTTCCTCCCAGGCTCCAATGACTGTCGGAGTGGCCAATCTTTCTTGATGTAGTAGGAATCTCTTGCACGACTATCCCATTCGCAGAGAAAACAGCAGTACTTTGTGTATCCAGTCTGCAGACCAAGCAAGAGAGCAACAACCTTCAAATCGCCACAAAGCTGCCACTGATGTTGGTCATAGTTTATGCACCTCAAAAGTTGTTTCATGTTGTCATAGGTTTCCTTCATATGGACTGCATAACCAACTGGAATTGATGGCAAAACATTGCCATTATGCAGTAAAACAGCTTTAAGACTCGTCTTCGATGAATCAATGAACAGTCTCCACTCATCTGGATCGTGAACGATGTTGAAGGCTGCCATCACACCATCAATGTTGTTGCAGGCTACAAGATCACCTTCCATGAAGAAGAATGGGACAAGATCCTTTTGACGGTCACGGAACATGGAAACCCTAACATCACCTGCCAGGAGATTCCACTGCTGTAGTCTGTGCATCATACCAGCATGTGGTTATACTGAGCTTTTGTGATGCAAAAGTCACTTCACCACAAACATAGCAGAAGTTATCTGCACTGTTCACACAAGTACGAGGCATCTCTGCTCACTTTGGCTAAACAGAAATGTGTCCCTTTGCAAAATCAAACACTGACAAATAAGAGAGCACCACACTGTATGATTTCTAGAGCTGATATAGGGCAATTTGTTCAGCGGAGTGATGTAAGCTTCGTTATGATTGCATCATCCATGACTTCTAGGAATAACATGATGCAATTCATATCATGTATGACGCAATACCAGCTTCAGATTGCATCATTCATTGTTTTGCCTAAAAAGCAAGTACTGTCCAAACCCAGTCATAGATTTATTCATAGATCCAGTCAAAGATGTATTTTAGTCATTTCTGGTTTAAATTGATCCCTTCCCTCTATAACTCACTTATCCTCCGCCATTCCCAAGTCAAGGGTCGTATATACTGACCCAATAGCATATCTTGAAAACTAGAGCCAATCAACAATTTTAAGCATCATTTTCGTTCTCAGTGACCCAGAATTAGTAAAGTTTGACTACATTTATTTCAGAAGCATTTTGGCTGTAGAGCAGTGTTATCAATAACAATGCAGAAAAAGCTGAAGAGTTCAATCAATATTTCTGTTCTGTATTTGGGGGAAAACAGAGGATGTCGTCATATCATATAACATGCTTTCCAGTCCACTAGTGTCTCAGGAGGATGTTAAACAGCAGCTAGTAAAGTTAGACATTTTTAAATCAGCAGGTCCAGGAAACTTGCATCCAAGAGAGTTGGTTGAAGAGCGTGCTGGACCGTTAATGTTGCTTTTCAATAAGTCTTGGAACACCAGGAAAGTTCCAGAAGACTGGGAAAAAAGCTAATGGTGTGCCAATATTTGAAAAGGGTAAGTGGGATGACCCAGGTAATTATAGATGTATCAGTCTGACATTGATCCTGAGTAAGGCAATGGAGTGACTATTACGAGATTCAATTAATTAAAAATTAAAGGAAGGTAATGTAATTAATGCCAATCAGCATGGGTTTGTGGGAAATGGATCCTGTCAAACTGACTTGCTATCTTTTTTGGATGAGATTGCAAGTTTGGCTGATAAAGGTAATCGCGTTGATTTAATATATTTAGACTTCTGTAAGGCATTTGACTAGGTACCCCCATGGTACTTTATTTAAAAAAACAAAAAGATATAAAATTAACATGGCACACATTAAAAACTGGCTAACTGATAGATCTCCAAATGTAACAGTAACTGGGAATCATCATCGAGCGGGTATGCTTCCAGTGGAGTCTGCAGAGATGAGTTCGTGGCCCTACGCTATATAACATTTTTATTAATGCCCTGGAAGAAAACCTAAAATCATCCCTGATAAAGTTTGGAGATGACACAAAAACTGGGGGAAAGGTAAATAATGAAGGTCACTGATACAGGTCACTGATACAGAGCGCTCGCTTGGTAAGCTGGGTGCATACAAACAATATGCATTGTAATGTGGCTAAATAGAAATGTATATATCTAGAAACACTTATACAATGGGGGACTCTATCCTGGGAAGCAGTGAAAAAGATTTGGGGATTGTGGTTATAATCAGCTAAACATGATCTCCCATGCAACACTGTGGCTAAAAGGGCTAATGCGATCCTTGGATGCATAAACAGGGGAATATGGTGTAGGAGTAGAGAGGTTATTTGACCTCTATATTTGGCACTGATGTGCTCGCTACTGGAATATTGTGTCCAGTTCTGGTGCCCACAATTCAAGAAGGATGTTGATCAATTGGAGAGGGTTCAGAGCAGAGCCCGGCAGCAGCATTGGGATCCCACGGGTCCCGCAGGACCAGCGGCCATAAAAGCAGATGTCAGGGCTTAAACTCAGCCAGAGCCATCTGGAGTAGAGCTCCGGTAACTATTTTCCAACCTGTGGGAGCCCCGGCACCTCCCGCGGGGCTGAAACCCCGAGCCCTGGCGCATCCCGCAGGGCTAAAATCCTGAGCCCTGGCAGCCCACCCTGTGGGGCTAAAGCTCCAAGACCCCCCTGCCCCACAGCTCAAGCCCGGAGCCCCAAATGGGGGAGCAGGCATGGGGGGCTCCGGGAAATACTCTCTGGGAATTTAAGCCCTGGCGGGAGTGAGTGAAATGTACTTGGTTGCAGGTGGGATTGGGTGGGCAAAAAAAACAGACTGCAGTAATTTGCGGGAAACCACCAAATCTTTTTATTTTAAACAAAGGTTTTAATTCTTTAAATGTAAGAGAGGGATCGAAAGAGATTTGATGTCTATTATAACTGGAGTTAAAATATTTTATATGGTTTAAGCGAGATTTGTTTTCTTCTTTCAGTGGTAAAAATTGTCTGTTCCATTTATATATATAATATATTAACTCACCATTTTTTGTGGTGGGTTTGGTTTTTTTTCCGTAGCATGGGGGAATCTGTCTCTCTTGTGGGATTTGCAGGATCTAAGGTTTTTGTGTCTGGGGGCAGGATAACAATGCAGGAGCGGGTGAGAATGGGAGTGGGTTTTGCGGGCAGGATGGGAGCGGGGTTAAAAAAACAGTCCCCTGCAGGGTTCTAGTTCAGGGAAGAGCCATGAGAATGATTAAAGGATTAGATGCTTTATAGTGATAGACTCAAAAAGCTCAATGTAGTTTAACGAAGAGAAGATTAAGAGGTGACTTGATTTCTGTCTACAGGTACCTACAAGGGGGAACAAATATTTGATAATGGGCTCTTCAATCTTGAAGAGAAAGGTCTAACACGATCCAATGGCTGGAAGTTGAAGCTAGACAAACCCAGACTGGAAATAAGGCATACATTTTTAATGGTGAGAGTAAATAAGCTTTGGAAAAGCTACCGAGAGTCGTGGTGGATTCTCCCTCACTGACCGTTTTTAAATCCAGGGGGGATGTTTTTCCAGGAGATCTGCTCTAGGAATTATTTGGGGGCAGTTCTCTGGCCTACATTGTCCAGAAGGTCAGACTAGATGATTGCAGTGGTCCCTTTGGGCCTTGGAACCTATGAATCTCTGACATTCCACCCCCCAACCCCCATGCCATAACCCCATCCCCCACCTCTCCCAACTCCACCCCTAGCACCCCCTGCCATAACCCCATCCCCACCTCCCTCAACTCCACCCCTGCCATAACTCCACCCCCATAACCCCCAATAGGGTTGCCAACTTTCTAATTGCACAAAACCAAACACCCATGCCCCGCTCCCCGCGCCTTCCCCGAGGCCACACCCTTGCTCACTCCATCCCCCCTCCCTCCATTGCTCGCTCTCCCCCACCCTCACTTACTTTAATTGGGCTGGGGCAGGGAGTTGGGGTGCAGGGCGGGGGTGAGGGCTCCAGCTGGGGAGCGGGCTCTGGGGTGGGGCTAGGAATGAGGGGCTTGGGGTGCGGGAGAGGGCTCTGGGCTGGGGCAGGAGGTTGGAGTGTGGGGAGGTATGGCTGCTGGACTGGGGGGGCGGGCTCTAAGTGGGGCCAGAAATGAGGGGTTCAGGGTGCGGGAGAGGGCTCCGAACTAGAGAAGGGTGTTGGAGTGGTGCCGGCTGTGAGCTCCAGGAGGGAGTTTGGGTGTGGGAGAGGACTCCGGGCTGGGACAGGGGATTGGGGTGCTGGAGGGGGTTCAGGGGGCAGGGTCCCGGTGGCGCTTACCATGGCTCCCACCCCTAGACGCATGGGCAGTCAGGGAGGCTCCGCATGCTGCCCTCGCGCCCGCAGACGCCACCCCCACAGTTCCCATTGGTCACGGTTCCCAGCCAATGGGAGCAGCAGAGCCAGCCCTCAGGGTGGGAGCAGCATGCAGAGCCTCCCTGGCCGCCCATACATCTAGGGGTTGCAGGGACCTAGCAGCTGCTTTCGGGAGTCACGCGGAGCTAGGGCAGGCAAGGAGCCGCCAGGGTCCCTTTTCGACTAGGCATTCTGGTCGAAAACCAGACGCTTGGCAACCCTAGCTCCCAACTTCACCCCCTGCCATAACCCCACGCCCACCTCCCCCCAGTTCCACCCCTAGCACCCCCTGCCATGACTCCATCCCCCTCCTCCAACTCTACCCCAGTACCGCTCCCCTAACTTTGCCCAACGCTGCTAGCTCGCTTCCCTTCCTGCACATACATTAACACCCCCTCACCCAGCCCGCACCCCAACATCCCTCCCCACCCCTCAGGAGCATCCCTGGAAACCCCCCTCCTCTCCCCATCAGGAGAAGAAAAATTGCAGGCACCCCAAGTGCCAGGATTTGAGGTTGCAGGTGGCAGTTTCCGTCTCTCCACCCCAGCAGGCCTGGCTCCTTAGCCCTCCAGCCGGTAGACAACCCCTGTGTTCTTTTGTCCCATCCCCAATAATTGCATCGGGGCGGGGAGGTGGATCCAGCAGGAAATGGGATCTACACAGCAAAATATATGATGTCGTCAAGCCCTCGTGACACCCCTGTTTGTCAGGGGAGCCGAGAAATATTTTGCCCAGGCAACGGAAAAGCTTTTCTAATGAGGGCCGATCGATATCGCTTACGCCGAGACATCCATCAGGGGCCTTTTTGTGCTGGCGCGTCCTTAGAAACACCTGCTCAGGGGAGGCGGTGTGGGGGATTCATGCATAATTCCTCCTGGGTGCGTCGGGAGAAAACCCCAATAAGATCATCACCCCAAAGGAGAAGGGGCACGAGATTGATGTGCCCAGAGCCCACACCGGCGCTGGTTCCATTAGGGACAGAGTCTCCGCTCTTGGCTTAAATAAACAGGCCCGTAAATCAGTGCTCCAAGGAGCTGGGGAAATATGGCAGGAGTCTGCAGTCGTTTAACCTCGGCAGGACGGCACAGCTCCCTTCTCCGAGGACCCCTCTCCTCCCCCTGTCTCTCCTGCGCCAGTGAGGAGCTGTGGGCGGGAGATTGGCAAGGGATGGGCTGTGGGTCCAGTCAGGGATGCCCAGCTCAAGGCTGCTCCTGGCATCAATCAGGCTAGGGCAAAGGTCCCCAAACTGTGGGGTGCGCCCCCCTGGGGGGGAGGACCATTCAAAGGGGTGCGACAGGGTCAGGGGCAACCCCCCACTAGAGGCGGGGCAGCCCGGCCCCGCTGCACCCCCAGCTCTGCTCTGGCCCCAACCACGGCCCTGGCTCCCGGCCACGGCTCAATCCCCCAGCCCCAGCCTCAGCCCCCGCAGCCACGGCTCCGCTCCCGGCCCTGGCCCCACACCCGCCTTGGCCCCCAGCTGTGGCTCTGTTCCCGCCTCCCAGCCACGGTCGCTGGCCGCGGCTCCATTCCTGGCCACGGACCCGCCCCCAGTTGCAGCCCCAGCCTCGGCCCCCTGACCCCTGGCCATGCTCCCCCCAGCCATGGCCCCGCTCCCAGCCCCAGCTCCCGGGGGGGCACGGACAGGGGTAAGCGGGGCACAACCATGAAAAGTTTGGTGACCATTGGGCTGGGGAAGACATGCTGCTAGCTGGAGCCCTTCGCTTTGTGCAGGGCTGGTCTCGGGCAGGGATGGGGCCCCAGAATGAGGTAGGGAGTGGGGTGAGGATTAGGGTTACCATACATCCTCTTTTTCCCAGACATGTCCGGCTTTTCGGCACTCAAACCCCCGTCCAGGGGGAATTGCCAAAAAGCCGAACATGTCCGGGAAAATGCCGGCCAGGCACTTCCCCTCCTGCAGCGGCTCGGCTCCTCCCCTGACTCTTCGGCTCTGTTTAAGAGCCGAGCTGCCCGAGCGCTATGGGCTTCAGGCAGCCCCCTTGCCTCCGGACCCCAGCCGCCGGCCGGGCACTTCCCCTCCCGGGCTCCGGCGGCGCAGGGTCCGGAGGCATGGGGGCTGCCCGAAGCCGGTAGCGCTGGGGCAGCTCGGCTCTTAAACAGAGCCGAAGAGTCAGGGGAGGAGCAGAGCCTCCGGCCGCGGCGACTCTGCTCCTCCCCGACTCTTTGGCTCTGTTTAAGAGCCGGGCTGCCCAAGCGCTACCAGCTTCGGGCAGCCCCCATGCCTCCGGACCCTGCGCCGCCGGAGCCCGGGAGGGGAAGTGCCCGGCTGGGGGCGCAGGGTCCGGAGGCAAGGGGGCTGCCCGAAGCCCAAGCGCTACCGGCTTCATGGTTTGCCGGGCAGCCTCCAGACCCTGCGCCCCCGGCTGGGCGCTTCCCCTCCCGGGCTCCAGCTGCGCTGGGGAAGCGCCGGCCGGGGGCGCGGGGTCTGGGGGCTGCCCGGCAAACCGTGAAGCCAGTAGCACTCGGGCAGTCCTTTCCGCGTGGCTGGGAGTGGGAGGGAGGAGGGGGCGGAGTTAGGGCGGGGAAGGGGTGGAGTTGGGGCGGGGCTGGGGGTGGGGACATGGGCAGGGCCAGGGCCCGTGGAGGGTCCTCTTTTTTTATTTGTTAGATATGGTAACCCTAGTCAGGATCCCATCACGTGGGGGATGGGACTCAGCTCCTGGTGTGGTGACCAGGTGCCTCGCCCCTCTGGTTCTGCTGCCAGAGGGGAGAGATTGGGCTCCTAGGGGACAGTCCCATTGCTGGAGGGGAAGATTGCACTGGTCCACAAGGGCCAGAGCTTGTGGTGGAACCCCTAGGCCCGGGGAAAGCGCCCTGAGCGGAGGCTGGCTCTCCACATGCTGTGGGCCTGTCTGCTTCCCCCCACCCCCACCCTCACCCCCAGACACTCCAAGCACCAAACAACAGCAGTGACAGTCAGGCAGCTCACTGCAGAGGCCTCGCTTCTCAGTGGGTGATGGAGGGCAGAAGTCAGAGGAGGAGGAGTCCTAATGGGCATCTGCTAATACCCTTGTGTGAGTTACACCACCTCTCTGTGCCTCAGTTTCCCCTCCCACCCTTTGTCGATTAGCCTGTGAGCTCCTTGGGGCAGGGAGTGTCTCTCGCGCTGTATCTGTGCAGCACCTGGCCCACGGGGGCCTTGGCCTCGGCTGGCGTCTGCAGGCCCTACTGGAATATAAACGATAATCAAGCAGGGGGGCTTTGATTAAATTCTGACACTGTCAGGCACCCCCCCAGCACAACTTCCTGCAGCACCACTGGTCTCGCAGCAAGCCCAGCACTGATTAGCATATGGTCCCTTCTTTCCTGGATTCCACCACTGTGGCAGGCGCCCACCCTATCCACAGGGCTGTCCCACCAGTGCACTGCTGGCTGAGGGTCGTGCCCTGCCCCTCTGGGTGCAGCCCTGTCTCATTTGTTAGGCCCTGAGCTCCTGGGGCCCAGCTTTCTTCCTCCCCTTTAACATCTGGAGTTTGGCATCAGAGTGGTTCCCCTGCATGCAGCTCTCTGTGGCCTCCAAGGCCGTCGTATCTGAGTGCCTCACACACATGCCACCGAGTATTATCAGTGGGGAACGGAGGCAAAGCGAGATTAAGGCCCAGCTCCTCCAAGGTATGTAGACACGTAACTCTCATTGATTTATCTTTGCAGATCTGGCCTAAGTGAGTTGCCGAGGGACACACAGGGAGTCGGTGGCAGAGGAGGGGACTGAATCCCCACTTGGCCAAGAGCCAGACAAGCAATCTAACCGCTCACCCATCCTTGATCCTTGCAGCTTTTCTGTACAGCAAGGCTACCTACCCACCCACTGCACACACAAATGCGTGTGTGGATCACCAAGGTTTAAAGGGAACAGTTAAGGAAGATGAGGACATTGTGAAAACCTCAATGGCTTCATTGCATCAGTCCTCACCATGGAGAATGTTGGGGAGATTCCTCCCCCAGGAGCTGCAGAAGCACCCTAAAAATGGAGAGAGGGGCACAGGTGCCCAAACCGTGGCCCTATCCCCCCCCCTGCACCGCCCCGTCTCCATGAGGCCCCGCCCTCACACCGCCCATTCCCCCCAACTCCCACCCTCACACCATCCCTTCCCCAAGACCCTGCCCCTGCACTGCCCATTCCCCTGAAGTCCCGCCCCTGCACTGCCTCTTTCCCCCATGACCCCATTCCCCGCTCGCTCATCTCCGCCCCCTCTCCTGTCACTAGCCCTTATGGCCGGTAAAAAATGGGGAGGTCATGGCCCCCCCCTGTTACAGTGCCACTGGCCAGCCCGGGATCTGCTCCTTCCTGCTCTTGAAGGTGAAGGGCCCTCAGAGATGGAGGTGCCAGAAGGGGAAGGGCCAAGGCCATTTAAAACACGGTACGTCATCAGACCCAGAGGGTCCAGCCCAGGGTTCTGATGGAGCTCGAGTATGAAGTAGCCGAGCTGCTCCCACGCAGTCTCTCATTAAAAGCAGTCGCCGCTCAAGAGTCTCCAAGGGTTGCGAATGTCGCGCCTGTATTCAAGAAAACTAGAGCGGATCTGGGCGATTACAGAGCTGTGCGCTGTACATCTGGGCCTGGCGATAGGTTGGAATGATCATTAACAATCAAATAACAAAGCAACTGGAAGATGAGCAGCAGGGATTCTGCTAAGGAAAATGGCGTCTTGCCGATCTCTTCAAAGCCTTCGTACGTGTCAGTAAAGAAGTGGACAAACTTAATGTGATGTCATTTATTTAGACTTCCAAAAGGCCTTCGACCAGGTCCCACACAAGAGGCTGATGATGAGGCTCAGGCATCAATGGGGCAAGAGGCAAAGCGTTGTCCTGGACGGAAGCACAGCCAGAATTTTACTAAGGAAGGCCCTCGGGTTCTCTGACACCGTGGCGGCCATTCCAGCCCCTCTACGTCCCAGTCTCATCTCCTTGCTCCCCTCCCCAGCTTACAGGTGACAGAAACATCGATCGACTCCCGCGATATTTCCTCAGCACGGCGGCACACAGAGAGCAGGCCCGGCTGTCGGTGCAGAGCACAGGCTTCCCTCAAGGCCCTGACCCAGCTCGGGTTCCACCCGTCTGGACACTCCGGTTTTTGGTTTCTGTGCCCGGGTGCCATTTAGGATTGCCGGGTGCCCATTTTTTGACCGGAAGGTCAGCTCAAGAAGGGGACCTGACAACCCTCAATGGCACCTGGAACCAAAACTCTGGTTACCACAGAGCGGAGGGAGGCACTGGGTCATTAACCCGCACCAGCCCCTGCTCAGCTGGGGCTGCATCAGGCTCCTTGAGATGATCCGGTGAGCTACAGGGGACGGGGGGAGGAGGAGGAGTGAGGGATGGGGGCAGGACAGGGATGGGACCTTGCAGGTAAGAGGCAGGGCAGGGGCAGGGTGGGAACGCTAAGCCCAGCAGCAGCCACTCTAGAGCCCAGCAGCCCCGACCCTGCCCGGGCAGCCATAGCCGGAGCTGCCCAGCTCCCAGAACCACAGCTCTGGGGGTTCCTTAGGGTGACCAGGTGTCCGGTTTTCAACTGGAACACCCAGTCAGAAAGGGACCCTGGTGGCTCTGGTCAGCACTGCTGACCGGGCCGTTAAAAGTCCAGTCGGCGGTTCTGTGGAGCTAAGGCAGGCTAGTCCCTATCTATCCTGGCTCCTTGCTGCACCCCAGAAGTAGCCAGCAGGTCCAGCTCCTAGGCAGCGGGGCCACGGGGCTCTGCATGCTGCCCCCGCCCCGAGCACTGGCTCTGTACTCCCATTGGCCAGGAACCGCAGCCAATGGGCGCTGCGGGGGCGGTGCCTGCAGGTGAGAGCAGCGTGCAGAGCTGCCTGTGGTGCCTCAGCCTAGGAGCTGGACCTGCTGGCTGCTTCTGGGGCACAGCACGGAGTCAGGACAGGCAGGAAGCCTGCCTTAGCCCACCCACTGTGCCACTGATCGGGAGTCACAGGCGATAAGCCCATGCCCCATCCCTGAGCCCCATCCCCCTGCCCCAGCCACCCTCCTAGTGAGAATGTTTTTCCTAATATCCAACCTAAACCTCCCCCACTGCAACTTGAGACTATTACTCCTTGTTCTGTCATCTGGTACCACTGAGAACAGTCTAGTGCTGTACCCCTTCCCATCACACAGGAACCAGGGGTCAACCAATGAAATTAACAGGCAGCAGCTTTAAAAACAAAGAGAAGGAATCATAGAATATCAGGGTTGGAAGGGACCTCAAGAGGTCATCTAGTCCAATCCCCTGCTCAAAGCAGGACCAATTCCCAACTAAATCATCCCAGCCAGGGCTTTGTCAAGCCGGGCCTTAAAAACCTCCAAGGAAGGAGACTCCACCACCTCCCTAGGTAACGCATTCCAGTGCTTCACCACCCTCCTAGTGAAATAGTGTTCCCTAATATCCAACCTGGACCTCCCGCACTGCAACTTGAGACCATTGCTCCTTGTTCTGTCATCTGCCACCACTAAGAACAGCCGTGCTCCATCCTCTTTGGAACCCCCCTTCAGGTAGTTGAAGGCTGCTTTCAAATCCCCCCTCATTCTTCTCTTCTGGAGACTAAACAATCCCAGTTCCCTCAGCCTCTCCTCATAAGTCATGTGCTCCAGACCCCTAATCATTTTTGTTGCCCTCCGCTGGACTCTTTCCAATTTTTCCACATCCTTCTTGTAGTGTGGGGCCCAAAACTGGACACAGTATTCCAGATGAAAATACTGTCAGGGGATGTTGTGGAGGTCAAAAGTATAACTGGGTTCAGAAAAGAATTAGATAAGTGGATGGAGGACAGGTCCATCAATGGCCATTAGCCAAGATAGTCAGGGACACAACCCCACGCACTGAGTGTCCCTAAGCCTCTGACTGCCAAAAGCTGGGACTGGACAACAGGGGATGGATCACTCAGATTTGCCCTGGTCTGTTCCTTCCCTCGGAAGCATCTGCACTGGCCACTGGATACAGGGCTAGATGGACCACTGCTCTGACCCAGTATGGCCATTCGTATGTTCTTATATGATTCAATGGCAAGGCCTCTTCTAGTCTTCTGGAGCCTGTATGCAGCCCAGGTCACCCTGTCTCCAAAAGGATATTGCAGAACTAGAGGGTGATCAGAGAAGATGATTCAAGTGCCAGGAAACACTCTTATGGAAGGAGATTGAAAAGATGAGGCTTGTTACCTTAGAGGGGAGTTGGATGTGACAAATATCTATAAAATAATGACTGGCCTAGAAAAGGGAGATCTGGTTGTGTTGCGAGGCTGGGAGAATGGAAGCTCCCGAAAGGCTAGCAACTTACTTTTATTTTTAAAATGAATACTGAAATTCTGATAGTTTCTGGGAACTTTGGGGGGCGGGGGCTTTAAAAATACACCAAAAATTGCAAGAATTGGAAACACTGCTTTTTGGGCTGGGAGTTCAAAAAGAGGTAGTAGCTGGCCTGCTGTTTGTGACCACCTCTGTCCCAGGTCTGATGTATGTAGTGTGGATAAACAACTTGCACTAATACCCAGGCACTGTCACTGAGGTCTCCTCTGATGGGAACCAAGCAGCCAGGCCCTGACTCCTGCTTCCATTCAGCAGAGGAGTGGCATTAACCACGTGTTTTACCCACAGTTCCGCTTGAACATACAATTTTCAGAGACCAACCGACGGCAGGTGCACCCGGGTTATGGACCTGTTCCTTGGCAGCCATCTTCCCCCGACTGGCTCCGTCAGCTGGGCCACTGTCTTACAGAACCAACCTGGGGAGGTTGTAGAATCTCCGTCACTGGAGGTTTTTAAAACCAAGTCAGACAAACACCTGTCAGGCCTGGTCTAGGTTGACTTGGCCCTGCCTCAGTGCCGGGGACTGGACTAGACGACTTCTCAAGCTCCCTCCCCGTCCTAAATTTCTATGATCTCAAGCATTACAAAAAGCAGCCCCGGGAATTATCATTTGATATTAAATGTTGCCATGAGGAGGGCGGAGCTCAGGCAGGCAGGATCAGGGTGCCATGGGGAAACATGGGCAGGACCAAGGGTCATCCACCCTCACACACCCCACCTCATCCTGCTGGGGGGAAGGAGACACTGCCCAGATGGGGCCAGATCTCTCGTGCCTTGTACATAGGTGGGCGTGAATCGCTCCCCAACCTGAGTCCCCCTCCTCGGATCATGGGGGTGTGACACCCCCCTCCCCAGGAAACCTGGTGAGTAGAACCAGGCCCAGGGTCTTTCTCCAGCTGTTTGATCGGCGCTGAGTTGGGGAGACGCAGCTTCTCCCTGGGTGACTCTGCTAGAGGGGGCTAGCCAATGGCTCCGCGGTGATCGCTTGACGTCCCAAGGTTTAGTCAATGACATGGGAGACGTGCTGGGACTCCTGGTCACCAGGCCCCGCTCAAGTCTCAGGGAAAGCTGGGGGGACCAGGTCCCCCATGTCCTGCCACTCTGCCATGCCCTAGACAGGAGGGAATGGCTGAGTGTCACCCCACTTTGCACTGGTGTGGGTAAATGGCCACAGAGGAAGCAGGCCCCTTTGCACCCTGTGGAAACTACAAGAGGTACAGGGGATGCAGGGAGGCAGAACAGCTTCCCCCCTAGCATAGGAACCGCCCTGGCTTTGATAACAAATGGCAAGACCCTCCAATACAGCACCCCACACCTGCAGCTCCACCCCTAGTAACATGCAGAGCCCCAGCCATTGGGCTGGGACTCAGAACACCTGGCTTCCAGTCCCAGCTCTGGGCAACCTTTCCTCTCCCTGTCTCTCTGTTTCTCCCCCACTCCATGTCTAATTAGTCAATGCTGTCTTTGGGTCAAGGACTGCCCCCAACTCCGGGTCTGTGCAGCCCCAAACACAACAGGGCCCTGAGCTCGGTTGGGGTGGTTGCCTTATGACTAGTTTGGGGTGCACTCTGCACTTGCTGCTAAGAAGAGGTTCGTTCTTGGGCAGCTGTTCGGAGCCTGATTCTGGAGAAGACGACTGGTGAGTTTTATTCACACCACGCTCGATATATGCAAAAATCACAGCACTAGAAAAAGAGGCTCGGGATGACAGCAGCATCCACATCACGGAAATGGATCAGCGAGGACACAGCAGGGCTGTGGGTTCCCCGTAAGGTGACAGAAGCATTAGGGTTGCCCCTGTCCTGCCATCCCAGGATCCCGCTGAGGCTCAGGTTTGATTCCCTTTCATGCACCTATTCCTTAGGCCCTCCTATCTCAGAGACCCTCTTTGATAACGTCCTGGCCTTTTGTCCATCTCTGTCATTCCCGCTGCCCGTTCTGGGGAATCCAGCTGTTGTTGGCTGTATTTGCAACAGATTGCATGTGTGACAAAGTTCCTCCTCTATCTTGGTGGGTCCTGCGCTTATTGGCGGATGTTCTTGCCTCAGAGATTCATCATGTGGTTTGGGGAACAGCCCAGAAACCTTCCCCTCTGGAAGAACTCACAGTCCAGGTCAATTGGGAGGTTTGGGGGGAACCCGGGCCCACCCTCTACTCTGGGTTCCAGCCCAGGGCCCTGTGGACTGCAGCTGTCTATAGTGCCTCCTGTAACAGCTGCATGACAACTACAACTCCCTGGGCTACTTCCCCATGGCCTCCTCCAAACACCTTCCTTATTCTCACCACAGGACCTTCCTCCTGGTGTCTGATAACGCTTGTGCTCCTCAGTCCTCCAGCAACACACCCTCTCACTCTCAGCTCCTTGCGCCTCTTGCTCCCAGCTCCTCACACTCGCACCACAAACTGAAGTGAGCTCCTTTTAAAACCCAGGTGCCCTGGTTAGCCTGCCTTAATTGATTCTAGCAGCATCTTCTTAATTGGCTCCAGGTGTCCTAATTAGCCTGCCTGCCTTAACTGGTTCTAGCAGGTTCCTGATTACTCTAGTGCAGCCCCTGCTCTGGTCACTCAGGGAACAGAAAACTACTTATCCAGTGACCAGTATATTTGCCCTCTACCAGACTCCTGTACCCCACTGGTCTGGGTCTGTCACATATCCCTCCCCCCTGCTCAACGCCAAGGGGTTGGGCAGCTTGAGACGCCAGACAGTGCACACGTGACAAGCTGTCAGCGTTGCCATGACGGCTCCCTGCTCTGTGTTGCACATGGAACTGGAAAAGTTGGAGGGATAAGAACCATCTGGTCACCCTTGCGTTCTTCTCCTTTTTCCGCTGCATCCATTGAAGAGGGGCGTGGTCGGTCACGAGGACAAATCTGCACCCAAGCAGGTAGTAGCGCAATGTTTCCATGGCCCATTTTACAGTGAGGCATTCTCTCTCCACCACTGCATATTTTTGTTCCCTTGGAAGGAGTTTCCGACTGAAGTATAGAATTGGGTGTTCCTCCTCCCCGACCATCTGTGATAGAATGGCCCCCAACCCTATTTCCGATGCATCCGTCTGCAGGATAAACTCCTTGGTGAAATCAGGGGCTATCAGTACGGGGTTACTGCAGAGGGCAGTCCGTAGGTCTGTGAATGCTTCCTCAGCTGCGTCAGACCATCTTACCAGATCAGGTCCACGGGCTTTCACTAGGTCTGTCAGGGGGCTTGCCCTTGTGGCAAAGTGGGGGATAAATTGTCGGTAATACCCCACCACACCTAGGAACGCCCGGACTTGTTTCTTGAGACTTGGTTGGGGCCAATTTTGGATGGCCTCTAACTTGTTCACTTGGGGTTTTACCAGACCTTTTCCCACAATGTAGCCAAGATATTTGGCCTCTGTAAACCCTACAGCGCACTTGGCAGGGTTTGCTGTAAGGCCAGCTAGGCTGAAGGTATCGAGGACTGCCTCCACCTTCTCCAGGTGGGTTTCCCAGTCTGGGGTATGAATGACCACATCGTCCAAGTAGGCAGCAGCATAACTGTTATGCGGGCGTAATAGCTTGTCCATGAGACGCTGGAAGGTAGCTGGGGCCCCCTGTAGTGCAAAAGGGAGGAAAGTATATTGAGAAAGACCCTCTGGTGTAGAGAATGCAGTCTTTTCCTTTGCGTCTTCTGCAAGGGGAATCTGCCAGTACCCTTTTGTCAAGTCTAGGGTAGTCAAGTACCGGGCATTACCCAGATGGTCCACTAGCTCATCTATGCAAGGTATGGGGTACGCGTCGAACTGGGATACTTCGTTTAGTCGCCGGAAGTCATTGCAAAATCTTGTGGTGCCATCAGGTTTGGGCACCAGCACGATTGGGCTGGACCACTGACTGTGGGATTCTTCGATGATCCCCAACTCCAGCATTTTTTTTTACTTCTGCTTTTATTTCCTCCCTTTTTGCCGCTGGCACCCGATAGGGCCTCATTGTTACTCTGGCCCCAGGGTTCGTGACGATGTGGTGATATGTCTCGGTTGTTCGACCCAGTTTTGTTGAGAACACATCTTGGTTCCGGAAGATCATCTCAGACACCTCATTCTTCTGGTCTGGTGTTAAATCGGGAGACACTCTCACCTGTTTGGAAGGCTTGTTTTCCTGGGTTAGGTCTTTTTGGACCATTGTGTATGCCTCTTGTGCATGCCAGGGTTTCAGAAGGTTAATGTGATAAATCTGTTCTTGTTTTCTGCGTCCTGGCTGCCACACCTTGTAGGTTACTTCCCCCACAGGTTCAACCACCTCATAGGGCCCCTGCCATTGGGCCAGAAGCTTGCTTTCTGCCGTGGGTACCAACACCATAACCCGATCCCCTGGTTGGAACTGTCGCACTTTTGCCTGGCGATTATAATGGGTTCTCTGGGCCTCCTGTGCCTTCTCCAAATGTTCCCGTACAATAGGGGTAACCCGGGCTATCCGGTCTCACATCTGCATTACATGCTCTATTATATTTCTCCCCTCATTGGGTTCCTCTTCCCAGATCTCTTTGGCGATATCTAGTATGCCACGGGGGTGACGCCCGTATAATAACTCGAAGGGGGAAAACCCAGTTGAGGCCTGTGGTACCTCCCGGATAGCAAACATAAGGTAGGGTAGTAGGGTGTCCCAATCCTTCCCGTCCCGACTTACCACCTTCCTTATCATAGCCTTGAGGGTTCGGTTAAACCTTTCTACCAACCCATCAATCTGCGGATGGTAGACCGAAGTTGTCAGGGTATGTATATGGAGCAGCGTACAGAGATCCTTCATTAGCTTCAACATAAATGGGGTTCCTTGGTCGGTTAATATCTCCTTCGGTAGCCCCATTTGGGCAAAGATCCCCACCAGCTATTTGGCTATAGTTTTAGAGGCCGTGTTCCGCAGGGGGACGGCTTCTGGGTAGCGAGTAGCATAGTCTAAAACAACAAGTGTATATTGGTGGCCCCGAGCCGTCTTCTCCAGGGGTCCCACTAGTCCATGGCTATTCGCTCGAAGGGGACCTCTATGATGGGAAGGGGTACTAAAGGTGCCCTCAAGTGGGGATGGGGACTGTGCAGCTGACACTCCGGGCAGGAGGCACAGTACCTCCGCACTTCTTCATGTACTCCGGGCCAGAAGAACAGTCATAGGACTCGTGCCAGGGTTTTCTCTACCCCCAAATGCCCCCCAAAAAGATGACAATGAGCAAGACTTAATACAGCGTTCTGGTGTTTTTGAGGTACTAGAATCTGCTGTACCTTCTGCCCCTGTACTGGTGCAACCCGGTATAAGAGATCCTTCTTCATTATGAAGTAGGGTCCTGGTCCCTGGGTTTTCCCTTCCACGGGGACCCCATCTATTTCAGTCACCTCCTTCCTAATGTTGTCATACCTTGGGTCTTCTGCCTGGTCGCGTCCAAAATTTCCTCTCCCGGGGCTAATCTGCCCAAGATCTAGGGGCCCAGTCTCTGTTGCCTCTACTGATTCAGAAGCATTAGGGTGGGGGTCAGACTCAGGTGTTGCTCCTTCCTGCGTGGCCTCCTTTTCAGCTGCGCAGGTCCACCTATCTACAAGAGCGACCCTCTGGCTTTGGGTCAGTATTCAGGTTCCCAAGGCCTTAGCTGCCCTTCTTTCCCTTTTTGTCTTTCTACCCTGTCTGGGAGTGGAGAACAAATCTGGGGATATTTCAGAGAAGATTGGGGGTTGACAGTGCTGTGGATGCCTCATCAATTTTAGGGTCCTCATCTTTCTCCAATCCCCCTACTGGGAGTAAGTTTCCAAACCCTGGGAAGTCCCTCCCTATGAGCACCGGGTATGGGAGTTTAGGGACTACCCCTGCTGCTACCTCAGTAGTGTTCCCTTGGATCTCGATTTTTACTGGGATGGTGGGGTAGTAACTAACTGTCCCATGGACACATGTTATCCCCGTACGTTTAGCCTGCAGCAGCTGACTACGCTTCACGAGCTTCCCTGAGATAAGCGTGATAGCACTCCCCGAATCAACCAGTGCCGTGGTCCCTACCCCATTTAGTTTCACTGGTCTGGTATACATATGTGGGGTTAGTGAGACCCCCACAAGGTGGATTAGGGAGCATGGATCTGCCCAGTTCCCCAGGTTACACTGCATAGGCTCCTCAGCATTGGGACACTGTGCAGCTATGTGTCCCCACTCCCCGCAGGCATAACATCTGTATGGAGCCCTAGGCGTTCCCTGGTCTCTTGGTTTGGGCAGTCTAACATCCCAATCCTCTTCTCCCTCAGTGCTCCGACACTTTGTGGCCTCTGATGGGCCTTCAGCCTCTCTCTTTTTCCACCTGGGCCCTCCTGGTGGCCCAGTCACCCGAACTTTAGGGCTTGGTGCTGCTAGTTTAACCCGGGGTGCCTCTTCCTTAACTGGTCGGGTCAGCTCCCTCGCTGTCCTTCGCCTCTCTACCAGGGCGACAACCTCGTCATAGGTGGAGGGTTCGTTCTGGCTTACCCAGGCACGAAGGTCTGGTGGTAGTCCGCTCATGTATCGGTCAATGACCAGAACCGCTAGTATCTCTTCCGGACTCCGGGACTCTGTTTGCAACCACTTTCGTGTGAGATGGATGAGGTCATATAATTGGGACCGCGGGGTTTGGTCTTCCTGGTACCTCCAACCATGATAGTGCTGGGCCCACACTGCTGTCGTTACCCCAGACCTGGCCAGGATCTCTGCTTTCAGCTGGGGGTAGTCTGCCGCAGCCTCTTCAGGCAGATCATGGTAGGCCTTCTGGGCCTCCCCACACAGGAATGGGGCAAGGATGCCAGACCACTGATCTCGAGGCCAGGCCTCCCGTAGGGCTGTCCTCTCAAAGGCCAGAAGGTATGCCTCTACATCATCCTCCCGTGTCATTTTCTGCAGCCAATGGCTGGCCTGTATGAGCCGCGTCCCATCATGGCCGCGATTCAGGTCTGTAAGGGACTTTACCTGGTTTACCAGTTCCCACAACATAGCTCGGTCTCAAGCAGCCTGGTCCATAAGCAGGCGATTACTTTTGCTGCAGCCGCATTGCCTCCTGTTGGGCGGCTGCCTGGACACGGGTAGCCTCCTGATGGACCGCCGTAGCTTGTATCAGTGCCCGCACTACGTCATCCATTGTGGTGAAAAAAAAATAAACCCTCTCCCTTTTTTTTGTTTTTTTAAATCCTTCTTTTTTAAGTCCTTCTTCCGCCGCGCTGTGCACCCCAAGATCCCACTCCTGATACCAGTGTGACAAAGTTCCTCCTCTATCTTGGTGGGTCCTGTGCTTATTGGCGGATTTTCTTGCCTCAGAAATTCATCATGTGGGTTGGGGAACAGCCCAGAGTCCTTCCCCTCTGGAAGAACCCACAGTCCAGGTCACCTGGGAGGTTTGGGGGGAACCCGGGCCCATCCTCTACTCCGGGTTCCAGCCCAGGGCCCTGTGGACTGCAGCTGTCTATAGTGCCTCCTGTAAAAGCTGCATGACAGCTACAACTCCCTGGGCTACTTCTCCATGGCCTCCTCCAAACACCTTCCTTATTCTCACCACAGGACCTTCCTCCTGGTGTCTGATAACACTTGTGCTCCTCAGTCCTCCAGCAACACACCCTCTCACGCTCAGTTCCTTGCGCTTCTTGCTCCCAGTTCCTCACACTCACACCACAAACTGAAGTCAGCTCCTTTTAAAACCCAGATGCCCTGATTAGCCTGCCTTAATTGATTCTAGCAGCTTCTTCTTAATTGGCTCCAGGTGTCCTAATTAGCCTGCCTGCCTTAACTGGTTCTAGCAGGTTCCTGATTACTCTAGTGCAGCCCCTGCTCTGGTCACTCAGGATACAGAAAACTACTCATCCAGTGACCAGTATATTTGCCCTCTACGAGACTCCTGTACCCCACTGGTCTGGGTCTGTCACACATGTTACCGTGCAATGTGGGCAGAGAAGTCCCAAAATCGGGCTAAATCTAGGGTTACCATACGTCCGGATTTTCCCGGACATGTCCGGCTTTTGGGGGCTCAAATCCCCGTCCGGGGGGAAATCCCCCAAAGCCGGGCATGTCCGGGAAAATCGGGAGGCTCGGCCGGGGCCTCTTTGTGCGGGGCCGGGGGCATGGTGCCCGGCCGGGAGCCGGGCCGGGGTCGCAGTGCCGGGCCGGTCTGGGCCCGCGGGGCCGGGGAGTCGGGGGCCGGGCCCGCGGGGCCGGGAGCCGGGGGCCGGGGGCCGGGCCCGCGGGGCCGGGAGCCGGGGGCCGGGGGCCGGGCCCGCGGGGCCGGGAGCCGGGCCCGCGGGGCCGGGAGCCGGGAGCCTGGCCGGGCCCGCGGGGCCGGGAGCCGGGGGCCGGCGGGGCTGGGAGCCGGGGGCCGGGGTCGGGGAGCCGGGAGCCAGGCCCGCGGGGCCGGGAGCCGGGTCGGGGAGCCGGGAGCCGGGCCCGCGGGGCTGGGAGCCGGGAGCCGGGGTCGGGGAGCCGGGAGCCGGGAGCCGGGCCCGCGGGGCTGGGAGCCGGGCCGGGGTCGGGGAGCCGGGAGCCGGGGGCCGGCGGGGCTGGGAGCCGGGGGCCGGGGTCGGGGAGCCGGGAGCCAGGCCCGCGGGGCCGGGAGCCGGGTCGGGGAGCCGGGAGCCGGGCCCGCGGGGCTGGGAGCCGGGAGCCGGGGTCGGGGAGCCGGGATTCGTGGTCGGGGAGCCGGGAGCCGGGCCCGCGGGGCTGGGAGCCGGGCCGGGGTCGGGGAGCTGGGAGCCGGGCCCGCGGGGCTGGGAGCCGGGGGGTGCGCCGGGGGTGGTCGGCCAGGGCCCGAGCCGACCCAGGCTGGAGCCGCCGGGGGCCAGCCTGGGCCGCGCCTCCTCCCCCCCCCCCCACTTCCCCTTACCTGCTTCAGGCTTCAAGCAGGGGAGGGGGCGGAGACTTTGGGAGGGGGCGGAGTTGGGGCGGGGGCGTGGGCGGGACTGGGGGCGGGGCCGGGGCCCCCGGGAGTGTCCTCCATTAGGAGGCACAAAATATGGTAACCCTAGCTAAATCAAGCCTAAGCTAGTTGCTAAGAGTCTATTTCAAGATACGTATTGCTACATCTTCCAACCCAAGGTTACTAATTTATATTGAGCCTAATGTTGCTTTATGCTAACGACTATTACGGCTAAACCTCAGGCTAAATACTTAGTCTCAGACCCCCTGCAAAGCCCATTTTAAAGTAATCTTGAAGTTTCTTTGCTTATTCCGGCTTGCATTGCAGCTTTAGTTTCATTTGCACCCATTTAACAAACACTGTGACTTTATCTAAGATATCAATGATTCTTTATCCTGTCCCCTGCACTCAGGTCACGGGTCAAAGGTTAAGAGGGCCTTTCGCTACCCCTGGACTAGAAATAAGAATCACAATGCTGCTGGCCGCCTGCTCCTTGCGCGGGCAAAGATCAGACGGAGCCAAATTTTCTTCCCATCATCTGCACCTTAAAGAGAAATGGTGCCCTGAGCCCGGCGGATCGGGAACGCGGCAGAAACCATGCTCCCTCGCCTGAACGAGCCATTGACCATCAGAATGTCTTTCAGCGGGGAGTTCCACTGGTCCTCCAAGGTGGCACCCCAGGGCTCCAGCAGGGCTGGAGTTTGGCACACATATGGCAGAGAAGCAGGCAGCTGAGGGTGCGCGTGCGCACACACACACACACACACACACACACACACACACGTGTCATTCAGCATCATGTGCTGGTGTGGGGGAAGGACAAGTTCCAGGGATTCTGAGCTGAGACACAGAGACTCCCTTGGATTTCGAAGGCTCCTTCCACACACACAGGTTCTGAGTTCAAGCCCCCCAGTACAGCCTTAAATCAATAGAGCATCAGGGGGTATGTCAGTCACTCTGGCAGGGCATTATGTGGCAGGCCCAAGGCTGGCTTTAGCAAGTGCGGGGCCTGATTCCTGGGGCGGCACCTTGATTGCCAGCTGGGGGAGGTCAGGCCATGGGGCTTGCCGTGCTACAGCCGGCGCTCTGGCCGGCGCTCTGGCCAGGAGAGCGGGGCCGCAGGGCTTGCCGTGCTCTGGCCGGCGGTCCAGCCGGGGTCACGGGGCTGCTGCGCTCCGGCCGGCGCTCTGGCCAGGGGGGAGGGGCCCCCGAAGATGACCGCCGCTGGTGGGAGTGCGCGGGGCCCTCTTAGGCGTGGGGCCCGATTCCGGGGAATCGGGCGAATCGACCTAAAGCCAGCCCTGGGCAGGCCCTCCTGGCCAGGGCAGCTGGCTACATGGGTCTCCATGAGCTCAGACACTGACCTGGCAGGGGAGGCTGGAGCCAGGTGGATAAGGCAGGGGAGACCTGGATTTACACACCCGGGACTGATGGTCCATTGACCAGGCTGGTGAGTTATAGCTGAAACGTGTTCTGGCCGCAACCCGCTGGGAGGGCTCCCAGCTCGCAAATGTCACCCATAACTCAGCGTGACATAATAGCAATTAGGGCTGTCAGCGGGGCTGGGCGCCGGGCCAGGGCAAGAGACAGGATTGCCACGCACCAGCGTAGGGAACTCTGACCCCCACCCCTGCCCTGGGGCTGATCTTGGGAGCGTGGTGCCCGCAGCTGCCACAGCATGGGAATAGGGCCAGGGAAAATGTCTGCGTGCATTTCTGATATGCCCATCACCCTGGTATTTGGGCCCTAGACACCTCTGGTCCTGCTGCTGGGGGGCAAGGAGCAGTCAGAGTGGAAGCTGCCTCCTGGTGCTGGGAGGAGCGAGGGGGGCCGTCCGAGAGCTGCCTTCCCCATCAGCCCCAGTGCCAGGTGGAGATGGGCACAACCCAAGAATGTGTGGGTCCCCTTGCTGCTGTGCCTATGGCCAGCCCTCTCCCCACACCCCCTTTGTTAAAGTTCTAGGCTCCCCCAGAATGACACACACACACTCCCGCATCTCAGGGCCTACAGCTCCTGTCTCCCACTGGTTCTGGACATTTGATTTACTACCCCTTCCATTTTACCCCAACCTCTGACCCCTCCCCCAGTCCTATCAGTGTCTGCCCTTACTCCAGCTGACCTCCCAGGCTTTGCGCCATGAAAAATGTTGATTTGTCAGCAAAAAATAGAAAACTGAACATTTAGATTTGGGAATGATGCTGCAGTGCATCATGGGAGTTGTAGTTTCGGTGCCTTCCTTCTCCTCTGTAGGTAGGCTCTCTGGGTGGACTACATCTCCCATGGGGCACCACAGTTTCCCATAGGATTTGTAGTTCAAGCACCTCATGCTCCTATTCTCCTCTATGGGCCTGGCTCCCTGGCCAGATTACATCTCCCATGATGCTCCAAGGAGTCCCCTCTTCCTGAGCCATCATGGAGTTTGTAATTCAGGTACCGCGTGACCTCATTCTCATCTATGGCCTGGCTTCTGAGCTGTATTGCATCTCCTGTGTCAGAGCTAATGTCAGAGCTCACAGCAGGCTTAGGCAGAGGGCACTGCATTGGTTACTCTTGGGACAGCTCCTCTCTCTCAGAGCCATTGGCTCAGGCACTCTGCACGCTCAGGCAGATACTGCTGTGTCAGTTACACTCAGGTCACATTTCTTGAGATTATGTCAAGCAACCAGACGCGTGACTGAGTGGGGCTTTCTTTAAAGGCAGCAGGAGAAGGTTCTGTATGGCCGTATCACAGCCTAGTTATGGCAGGAGCTATTGGACTCATTGATATCAATCCCAGTCATGTGGCTGTGTCACCCTGATCACATGATGGGCTCCCAACCATAAAGCCCAGTCCCCTGGTGCTCCAGACCCTGGTTACTTGGGGCTTGCAGGATCCCACTGGGGCCTTGTGTTTTGTTGCATTAAACCAGTTTAGCCAGATCCCAGGCCCCTCCCCTTGCCTGGTAAAAAGGAGGGAGTATGATCGAGTGGCCACAGAATAGGCCTGGGAGCCAGGACTCCTGGGTTCAACTCTTGGCTCTGCTACTTACTGCTGGAACGATTCACTTCCCCTCTCTGTGCCTCAATTTCACCGTCAGTAAAATGGGAGTAATGATATTGGCCCATCAAGCTGGGGATGAGGCTCCATTAATAGCCGTGAAGCACTTTGAGCTCAGTTGTGATCTCAGGCACACACCTGTGAAGGGGCGAAAGGAGGCCTCTGTGCGGGGTACTTGCATCTAGAGCCTCTGCAGCTGTGGGGACCAACTGCCCAGCCACCCATCCCCCCATGCACACAGGTGGTCAGGCAGGGCGGGCTGGTGCAGAGGGGGACTCAATCCGGGCTGATATAAAGGGCTGGTGGAGGTGCCTTCCCCCATGGGAGAAGGGGGGATTGTCAGTGTCTCCTCCTGCTCGTGAGGCCGTACAGCCCAGCTGGATCACAAGGTGATGATCCAGCCCGTTAGAGCAGGGGTGGCCAACCTGTGGCTCTTCAGAAGTTGTATAGGCACCGACTCCGGGGCTGGAACTACAGGCACCAACTTTCCAATGTGCCGGGGGATGCTCACTGCTCAACCCCTGGCTCTGCCACATGCCCTGCCCCCACTATACCCCTTCCTGACCCCTCCTCTGAGCCTGCCCTGCCCTCGCTCCTCCCCCCTCAACCCCAGAGCCTCCTGCACCCCACAAAACAGCTGATCAGGAGGTGCGGGGGGAGAGGGGGCGGTGCTGATCGGCGGGGCTGCCGGTGGGTGGGAGGTGCTGGGAGCGGGGAGAGGGAGCTGATGGGGGACCGCTGACTCTTTGGTGATGTACACTGGTAATTTCTGGCTCCTTCTCAGGCTCAGGTTGGCCACCCCTGCTTTAGAGTCTGAACCCAAAGGTACTAGGAACTGGGAAGGGGACAGAGCTAAACGGCCCGATGCACAACTTCCAAACCCCTGGGCCACCCACTCCTGGCACTTACAGAGAGGCCAGTGGGGGTGCATGGGGCCCATCCTGGCCTGTTGATCCCGGAGGGATGTGAGGAGAGTGCGGGGGCGGGGGGAGTGGGCAGTGCTGCAGCTTTACCCCAAGAGCCAGCAAAATGGCAAGCAAAGCCCAACAAAAGAACGACACAAACGAGCCCCCTGTTAACGAGGGGAACTTTATTTGCTCCTGAGATGGAGCATCCAGGAGTTACCGACCTGACGTTTACGAGGAGCCGAGCGATAATAAGGCAAGGTTGTTCTCCCCCCCCCCCCCCCCCCGGCCCCCGGTGGTTCTCTACGCCTGCAGAGTTTATTTATTTATTTCCTTCTTAAGGAAAGGTTTTATTTCTCAGCAGGGCTGGATGGAAGCAGAGCTACCTTTTCCCCGGCACAGATCCCCCCCGCCCTGCTTTCCTCTCTGCCCCCATATAGCCTGGTCCAGCACACACACACACACCCCACCCCCAGCGTTATCACCTCCCTGCAAAGTGAGCGTGTGCCCCTGCTCCATAGCGCCGGGTGAACTTTTTGTGCCTTGCCAGCGGTTGCAATCCAAGCACATTTGTCTTGTGTCTTATAGGCTGCCGCTGCCTCCTTTTTATTGCAAGCTTGGTAGAGTCCTCCTTGTTAGATTGAATTACATGATTCACTGTTTGATGGTGCTTTTCTATTGCCTTATAAATTTTGTTTATTCCTTCTCTGACCCTTTATTTACAGCCTGGGATTTCTCACCAGATACAAAATAAATTTATAAACAAATCAATTAAATATTTCTTCACACTTTGTCAGCCCCCTCCACAAAAGACACACAATATTTCCAAGAGTTATGGCTGCGGGAAGCGCAGCATGTGCTGCAGCCGGCGCCAGCCAGCCCCACGGCAAAGCCCAGTGACTCCCAGGCGGCGCTGTCCGCTGACTCAGCTCGGGCGGCAAAGAGCCAGAGGTGGGCTCTGAGTCGCGTTGGTTGGCAGTAGGATGGGGGGCAGATGGAGGGAGGTTTCTTCATTTCAGAGTAAGGGCCGAGGGTTGGGAATTTTGGAAGATTTAAGGACCTGGGTGGATGTGCTGGAGGGGGTGGGGGAGTCGTTGGTTGTGGGGTCAGGAATGAAATTTGGAAGACTTTGCCCAGGGCAGGAGCAGCCAAAGGGCCTTCCTGTCGGATGGTTGCTTGGTAGTCGGCACGCAGTGAGCTTGGGGGAGGTCTCCGCCCAGTTGCGCCTGGGCCACAACTCTTGAGCCCAACTGGATCCAAGCTGCATCCCGTCTCTGTAAGAAAGATAGACAGGCAGAGGGCTCTGGATGGGGATGGATAGATGGATTGAGGGGTCTGTATGAGGACAGGTGGATGGATGGATGGATGGATGGATGGATGGATGGATGGATGGATGGATTGAGAGGTCTGTATGGGGACAGGTGGATGGATGGATGGATGGATGGATGGATGGATGGATTGAGGGGTCTGTATGGGGACAGGTGGATGGATGGATGGATGGATGGATTGAGAGGTCTGTATGGGGACAGGTGGATGGATGGATGGATGGATTGAGAGGTCTGTATGGGGACAGGTGGATGGATGGATGGATGGATGGATCTGTATGGGGACAGGTGGATGGATGGATGGATGGATGGGTGCATGGATGGACTGAGAGGTCTGTATGAGAATTTCTGGATGGATGGATTGAGGGGTCTGTATGGGGACGGGTGGATGGATGGATGGATGGATGGATTGAGGGGTCTGTATGGGGACAGGTGGATGGATGTCTGGATGGATGGATGGATGGATGGATGGATTGAGGGGTCTGTATGGGGACGGATGGATGGATGGATGGATGGATGGATTGAGGAGTCTGTATGGGGACAGGTGGATGGATGGATGGATGGATGGATTGAGGGGTCTGTATGGGGACAGGTGGATGGATGTCTGGATGGATGGATGGATTGAGGGGTCTGTATAGGGACGGGTGGATAGATGGATGGATTGAGGGGTCTGTATGGGGACAGGTGGATGGATGGATGGATTGAGGGGTCTGTATGGGGACGGGTGGATGGATGGATGGATGGATTGAGGGGTCTGTATGGGAACAGGTGGATGGATGTCTGGATGGATGGATGAATTGAGGGGTCTGTATAGGGACGGGTGGATAGATGGATGGATTGAGGGGTCTGTATGGGGACAGGTGGATGGATGGATGGATTGAGGGGTCTGTATAGGGACGGGTGGATAGATGGATGGATTGAGGGGTCTGTATGGGGACAGGTGGATGGATGGATGGATTGAGGGGTCTGTATGGGGACGGGTGGATGGATGGATGGATGGATTGAGGGGTCTGTATGGGAACAGGTGGATGGATGTCTGGATGGATGGATGAATTGAGGGGATCTGTATGGAGATGGATGGAGGGATGGATTGAGGGGGTGTGTAGGGTGATGGATGGAGGGAAGGAGAGATTGGGGGGGTCTATATGGGGAGGGATGGACTGAGAGTCTGTATGGGGTGAGAAAGATGGATAGATGGAATGAATTGAGGGGTCTGTATGGCGATGGATGGATGTGTGGATAGATGGATGTATGGATGGACTGAGAGGTCTCTGTGGGGACAGATGGATGGATTGAGGGTGTGAATGTGGATGAATAGATAGATAGATAGATAGATAGATAAGCCCTGGAGGCTCAAAATCTGGATCTCAGTTTCTCCTTCTCAGAGTTTCTGGATTGGGTCTATCAAAGGCTGGGTTTCTAGCTGCAACCACAGATGCAGAGTGTTGCTTTGGGGTAGCCCTCCAACCGGTGGGGGAACACATTTTATCCACTCATCGATTCCAAGGTCAGAGGGGACCATAATGGTCAGCTAGTGTGACCTCCTGTATCGCACAGGCCAGAGACCTTCCCCAAAAGAATTCCTAGGGCAGAAGTTTTAGAAAAAGATCTTGTCTTAATTTAAAAATCGTGAATGATGGAGAAGCCCCCAGGACCCTTGATAAGTTAATTACTTTCACTGTTAAAAATGTACACCTTATTTCCAGTCTGAATTTGTCTAGCTTCAACTTCCAGCAACAGGCTCTTGTTAGACCTGTGTCTGCTAAACTGAAGAGCCAATTATCCAATAGTTGTTTGCAGAGGTCAGGGGTCAGCAACCTTTCAGAAGTGGTGTGCCAAGTCTTCAGTTATTCACTGTCATTTAAGGTTTCGCGTGCCAGTCATACATTTTAACATTTTTAGAAGGTCTCTTTCTATAAGTCTATAATATATAACTAAACTATTGTTGTGTGTAAAGTAAATAAGGTTTTTAAAATGTTTAAGAGGCTTCTTTTAAAATTAAATTAAAATGCAGAGCCCCCGCCGGACCGGCGGCCAGGACCCGGGCAGTGTGAGTGTCATTGAAAATCAGCTCACGTGCCGCCTTCGGCATGCGTTGCCTACCCCTGGGATAGGTACTTACAGACTGTGATCAAGGCACCCTTTCACCCTTGAGCTCCTTGAGTCTATCATTGTAAGGCAGGTTTACTAATCCTTCCCTTATTCTCCTGGCTCTTCTCTGAACCCTCTTCAGTCTATCAACATCTGCCTTGAACTGGGCGCCCCAGAACTGGACGCAGGATTCCAGCAGCGGTCGCACCGCACCAACTAGTTGTAAAATAACCTCTCTGCTCCTAATCGAGATTCCCCTGTTTATGCACCCCAGGATCGCATTAGCCTTTTGGCCACAGCTGAGCTCATGTTCAGCTGATTATCCAACATGACCCCTAAATCTTTTTTTAGCATCACTGCATCCCAGGGTATATAGTCCCCCATCACTATATTCTTTGTTCCTAGATGTACACATTTACATTTAGCCGTATTAAAATGCATGTTGTTTGCATGCAACCAGTTTACATGCAAGCGATCCTGATCACACTGTATGCATGTTCTGTCCTCTTCATTATTTACCACTCCCTCAGTCTTGGTGTCATCTGCAAACTTCATCAGCGATGATTTTATATTTTCTTGCAGGTCGTTGATAAAAATGTTAAATGGCATAGGGCCAAGAACTGATCCCTGCAGGCCCCTACTAGAAACACACCCGCTCGATGATGATTCCCCATTTACAATTACATTTCAAGACCTATCAGTTAGCCAGTTTTGAATCCATTTAACGTGTGTCATCTTAATGTTAATTTGCCTGAAAAGCCATTGGCAGGAACGCATGGGAACCTTCTCCTCCAGTTCTGATACCCTCAATGCCTGCAGCCCCCCCAAACACCCAGCTTTGCTCTGCGGGTAGGGTGGCCAGGTGCCCAGTTTTCAACCAGAAAGTCCAGTTAAAAAGGGGACCTGACAGTGACACTGATAGTCCAGTGGCTGACAGTCCGGTTACTGCTAGTAGGGGAGGCGGGAGACACCAAGTCATCACCTGCTCCAGACCCTACTCAGCCAAGGCCACCTCCTACCTTTGTTGGGCGGCTGCAGCTCAGCCCTGGCTCTCCAGGCAAGTCGCTCCTGGCCCGGGCTGGGGGTGGGTGGGAGGGGAAAAGCAGCAAGTGACAGGGTGGAGTGGGGAAGAGAAGTGGATGGGGCGGGGCCTCAGGGGAAGAGGTGGGGCGGGGAGGGGCTTTGGGGAAATAGGGGGGGCAGGGGTGGGACCTCGGGGAGAAGAGACGGGGCAGGGTAGGTTGCAACACTCCTCCTGGAGTGTCCGGTTTTTAAATATTACCAAGTTGGCAACCCTATCTGCGGGGCTCACACCGCAATATTGCTTCAGCTGCCCCTGCATCCAGCACCCCTTCCGCCAATGTACTCTGGTGCACCTATCCCACAGTGCTTAGCGCTGCTTGAAGCAGGGGCTTATGGGTAACTTCCACATTTGAGGTGCTGCTTTTGGGGCTGAAATTAGCAGGGAGGGGATTAGGCAGGCAGCCATTGCCCACGGCTTGATTGACCTAAACCAATTTTCAGCTTTTTAGTTTGCAAATTTTTTGAGATTTCAACTTTTTGTCCCAATTCAGGGCAGGAAAAAAATTTCGACATGTTTACAGACCAGGAAAATGGTCTCCTGCCCAGCTCTTGTCCTGAGCCTTCAGGGGTCAGGTTTGCAAGCTTTTCTCCACAACTCTGAAGGTTAGAAACGCCTTTTGTTTTCTAAAGGAAAGTTGAGTTTCTCCCCTGATCTCAGGACGGCAGGTGCTGGGGCCATAAGGAAAACACGGAGTGTTATGAGCTCCATGATACAATAGGGACAGTTGTTTCACTTGACAGGTTGGAAATGTTCCACCGGAAAATGCTGAGTCAATCAAATTGGAACGTTTTGTGGGAATGTGTCAATTTTGTCCAAATTGTTGACGGGAAATTATCAAAATGTTTCATTATATTATTTTACATTATATTATATTATAAAGCCTGAATGAACTATTTCCACCTTGGTGAAAGGAAAACGAAATATTTCATTTCACAAAATATTCCATGTTCTCAACTTTTCATCCTGATTCGGGATGAAACCAAACTGAGAATTCACAGACCTGCCCATGGAGCCGAAAGTCCATTTTTCCCACCCTCTCTGTTGGCAACACCAGAGATTGAAACACACAAGGCATGGACAGCAAAAGCTGTCACAGTTCAGGGCAGCTGCACCCCTCTAGGATCCAGCTATTAGCTCAGAACAAGCACCCCTACATGAATCGCTACTTTGTACAGGTTGGGCCTCTGATCTCTTCCTCCGGTAACAGGTGATCAGCAGACAACCCGCCCCTCCTCAGGGCGTAGAAGCTTTGAAAGGCTGAGTTCTCGCAGTACCCCTAAGGGGGTACATTTTTCATCCCCTCCCCTTAGAGATTTCCTGGGGAAACCCCCTTACCTTTGAAGCTCATGTCCCTTCCCTGGGTTTACATTAGTCGTGTGTTCCCCAGCCCCCAGAGATGTTACCTACAATGCCACAATAATATGTGAACATTTGCATTTGTCATACAATGGACTCCTATTATCCATAAACTTAATTCAGTGAGGATATACCAGGAAATTGCCAGATCTGTCACAAAGGCAATTGCAGGGACCAAATCAAAGCTCCCGCTCCGAAAATCTCTAGACTTCTTTGGAGCTAGACTTTCAGGTTGGGCCCATTCTTCATTATTTTTATTCCAGTAGAGTCCATAGATGCCTGACTGAGATCTGGGCTGCAGTGTGCTAGGTGCTGTACCAGCACACCCTGCTCCCCAAAGAGCTCAAAACTAAAGAGACAAAGGATGGGAGGGGAAACTGAGGCACAGAAAGGGAACATGACTTTCCCAAGGTCATGCAGCAGAGGTGGGAATAGAGCATAAGTGCCCCTCCAGTGCCTTCATACCTTGGCCACGCTCCCTCCACAGCCTGAGTGTGGCTGATTGAAGCAGGACATGGTGACTTCTGTGTGACTTTGTCAAAAATCTCCTTCTGTTTGGTTTATATTTAGCCGGGTTATTTTTCCCTGTGGATCCCCCAGCACAGCCAGTTCGCTCTGGGGCACACACAAATCATTCTTGTGTTGGGTTCTTTCTGAACACGCCATCCCCGCCTGCCAGAGAAAGCCAGCGGCTTTACAGATTCGCTGTTATTCCCACTGCAAGACAAATGAGGCCGTGGAAAGACCAGTTTACACTGTGTATTATTTCCAGTGATTTATATGCTGGGCCGAGTTCTGTGCTCAGAACTCCACGGCAGAGCCTGTCTCCTGTTTTCTGACCTCTCTCTGGTGTCATACAATGCAAGGGACTGGCAGGCAGGACTCAGGTCTGCAACTATGTGCTGCCTAGTGGTTACAGCAGAGGACAGGGAGTCAGGATGCCTGGGCTGAAAGGCAATGCCTTCTCTTACCCGTTATTTGTATTATAGTAGCAATTAAAGGCACCAACCCAGATCAGGCTCCCACCGTGCAAGGCCCTGTACAGATACAGAGAGAAAGAGAGACAGTCCCTGCCCCCATAGAGCTCACAGCCTGAATGGTCAAAAGGGGGAGGGGAAACTGAGGCACCAAGAGGGGCTGTGAGTGACTTGCCCCAGGCTGAACAACAGATCAGTGGCAGAGCTCAGAAAAGAACCCAGGAGTCCTGAGTCCCCGGCTGGTCTTCTAGCCACTAGGCCACACTGCCCCATGTGCTAGCTCATCTTTAGCCACTAGCCTAGTGGCCAGGGTACTGGGCTAGGAGTCAGGAGATTTGGGCTCTATTCCAAGGTCCCATCTCTGGATTTTGCTTTCCACATCTCTGCATGCAGTGCCGATGCCAACTCAGTGGTGTCACGTGCACACCACAGCTCCTGGGCCCAGGCCAAGCCCCCAGGCGAAGGAAGCTGGTGGCTCACTGGGGTTGAAACCCTCCTCACCATGCACCAGCTGAGTCCCACCCCCACCAATCTCCCCACGAGCAGCGGGTTATTGTGTGAACATGAACGGTAAACGGGGGCAGATCTCCAGCGGCACAGAAAGCTAGCACTAGGTACTTGGGCCCAGAGCCCCAGAGAGATTTAGGTGCTGGGAGTCAGGCTAAAGCACCTAAATCCCTTGAAAAACTGGGCCCTGACTCCCATGAAAAGCCAATAGGAGGCGAGGGCATAACACCGCTTGTGCCTTGGAAAATCGCCCTTGTGCGTCAGCGGCGGGGAGGCTGGGGGGGTGGGGGGGGGCCTTTCTTACTGAAGACGTGTGTAATAGTAATAACGATCCCTAGCGCTTTTCATGCACAGATAGCAAAGCGCTTCACCAAGGACCATTATCGCCATTTTACAAATGGGGAAACCGAGGCACGGAGCATTGCAGTGACTTGCCCACGGTCACCCAGCAGCAGAGCCAGGAACAGAACCCAGGTGTCCTGCAGCCCAGCCCATTAGGCCATACTGCAGAGGGCTGAGAGACCCTCCGAGAAAGGCAACGAGTCACGCAAAGTGCTCTCCCATGGCGCCCAGGCAAGTCTGCTCTGGAAGTGCACAAAGCTCACTTGGCATAACGTAGGACTGGATTTTCAAGGGCTGGGCCCCATACCATGCACCAACCCCCCAGGCCACGCAGCCAGGGGCCGAGTGACAGCACGTGCCAAGGAAACTGCCTGCCTAAGGCCTAGGGGGTTACAGCAGCTGGGCAAGCTTTGGCTCCTGAGTTGACCACCATCTGAGCAGGGCTCGTAGCCATTGTTGGCTTGGGCCACTGGGGTGGACACTGGACTGTTATATAGGACCCTGGCATTCTATTCCTGGCTCCGCAACTGAGCGACGTTAGCTCAATCACACCCTGCTTGGTGCTTCAGTTTCCCCAGCTGTCCACCCAGGGCAGCTCCCTTTGGAAAGATCTAGGCTTTGTTCGCGGTGGGCTTTGAACCCTTAGTGGGGAGATGCAGGCACTATTGGCCTGGCGGCAGCCAGTGAAGTTAGCAGGGGAAAGGACAAGGCTGGAAGACTCAGGGTAGGTGAGGCAGTTGAAAGCAGCCGGGGGAAGGAGCCCCTGACACTTTGATGGGGCTCTGGTGAAATACTGTATTTTTTAAAATTTACCTGAGTGCAACCTGGGGCTCTTGGAGTGATTTGCAGCGGCTGTAAAACCGCCCCTGCTGCCACAAGAGATCCCCGCTGGTGTGCGCTCTGCCAGGGGGTGCATGACACACACAGCACCTGAGACCGCTTACAATGCCTGAGTCAGGCCGTACCTGCACTGCCTACTGGGCATCTTAAATCTTCGCCACCTGCTGCTCTGCTGTCGGGTTTCCAATGCAAGGCAAAGCTCCGAGCGGGGCACTCGGAAACGCTCCGTCATTAATAACAGATTATCAGCGCAGTGTAAAAACGGATGGCTGGGAAACGTCCCAAAGCACTTGACCCTGCTTCGCCCGCTCTGGAATGCAGCCACCTCTGGGGTGAAGCACGGTGGCTGGATAACAACATGGAGCGAGGCCACACAACAGTATAAGACTGAAAGGGAAGGCAATTCCCAGCTCTAAGCACCTACCACAATGGGGGCCTGACCCCCTGGCCTGTGCCCCCTTAGCACTGCCACCATATCCACTAATATGATTTACAACTACAGGTTCAAATGGATAATAACAACAGTAGGAATAATTAGTAAAACTATTCGTGATATAATCGTATTGATTATCATCATTAATGAGACTGGTATTATTGATACAATCGAATAACAGTAGTAACCTGCCGTTCTCCAGCTGCGGAGTCTCAACGAGAGAGAGACAGCGGGGGAGGTAATATGCTAAATCATAATAGTCAG
Organism: Malaclemys terrapin pileata; assembly: GCF_027887155.1. NCBI lineage: Eukaryota > Metazoa > Chordata > Testudines > Emydidae > Malaclemys > Malaclemys terrapin. Next base: position 7,001,585 of record NC_071527.1, on the reverse strand, counting down.
CAATAAGGCTGGGGTTTTCAAAGGGGCAAAGGTTGGCAGAGGCCCACTGGAATTCAGCGGGAGTTGGAGCTCTATCTCTTTTCGGCTGCTTCGCAGAATCCCGGTCGCCATGACTACCGCACTCGGGGTTGCTATGGTACCGCTCATCCCTGGATTGGGAAGCGGTTTGCAAACAGCAGAGGCTGGACTCAGGGCCAGACCTGCAGCCTAGCTCGACTCCCCAGTGAGGCACTGAAACAAACAGCCGAATTTACAAACGCAGCTCCCCACATGGGGCACTGACAGGGACCCTAACTGGGGCTGACAGGTTTGGAAAATCCAGTCCTTATTTGGGTGCCTGACGGCAGCACTCCCCAGGTGTTGGAATCAGGAGCAAAGCTCCTCAAAAAACAATCACCAGATTTGCTTTAAAATCACGTTGTTTTTTTTACAAAAATAAATAATCAGTGATGAGGGTTTTTTACTCTCCTTTTGCTTTGAAGTCATTGGAGTCACATTTCCAAGCTTTTCTCTGTAACAACGAGGGTTGGGAAATTAGGCCCAGATCCTCCAAGGTACCCATGGGAATTAGGCATCTACTCCCTTTGCAGATCTGGCCCTTATTTCCTTTCTTTCAATGGGCGCTAAGGTTCTCATGGAATCACGTGACTCCGGGAGCTGGGACTTGGTGACAACTAAGTACTGCGATCCAATGGAGAGCGATGGGGATGCTCTTTGGAAAACCCAGCCTTGATTATCCAATGAGGGCAAGTAACATGCTCCCTTGGCCCTTTGCACAGGGTCTAAGTGACTGCACAATGGTCAGGGTCATGGACAATCAGGCCATGGATCAGCCAGTCCCCGCTCCAAAGATCTTACCGTCTGAGTAAGAGGAGGCAGGACAAGAGCAGGGAGGTTTGGAGGGAGGTGGGGAATGGTGCGGCAGCAGGAGGGGGCATCATGGGGACTGGAGAGCTCAATGCAGAGCGGGGAGGATGGAGGCAAAGTTAACCCTTTCCTTTCACAGGCATGAGAGAGCTTTCTCTGCAGGGACTCCTTCCCTGTCACCTTAATTAGAACAGCTGGGCTGGGAAATTACAGCCTCCTCATGGGCCTGGTTCCCATGCACTGCGGGGGAGGGAGGGAGGGAGGGAGGCAGTTTGAGCCACCTTTGCTCTGTCCATTGTCTGGGCTCTGCTTGGCCCATGGCATAAGTTAGAGCAGCCCTGAGGCGGCTGCAACTTACATTCTGCTTCCTTGGCACACAGAGAATCACCATAGCACAACAAGGCACTCCAGTCAGACCCCCCCCCCTCCCCCGGCCATGCTTAGTGGAGGAGCTGGATGGTGACCGGACCCATACAGAGCATTGCAGGACCCTGCACAGGGATGGGAAAGGATCTTCAGGGGGAGAGATTCTCCTTGACTCTAGGAACCACGAATCTACACCCAGGGGTCTCGGTGTCCTCAGGGCACTACCCCCAAAGCTACAGACTATGAGCCCATCAGTCGTGCCACAGCAACCTTTGCCCATGGGATGAGGGAAGCCTGGAGTGGACAACGGCAGGCTGGTGCCCCAGACGGGTGGGCTCTTGCAGCTCTGGCATTCTGTCCGGCCTATGTGCAAAGGGCGGAGAAGGGGGCTATGAAACTGACGTGACAAATACTTGGGGGCCCCAACAGCAGGGTGAGAGGGGACATGGTGCACCGGGCAGCATAGGCTGGTGGCTAGGGCTGAGAACTGGAAGTCAGGACTCCTGGACTCTCTCACCCTTGCTGGGTGACACCGGGCAAGTCTTTCAGTGCTCTGTGCCTCAGTTTCCCCTCCTACCTTTTGTCTATTTAGACTGCGGGCTCTTCGGGGCAGGGGCTGTCTGTGCAGCACCCGACTGTACCGTAATATACTGTGTTCCCAGGTCTGCTCCTCTCTGACCTGAGAAGGGACTCAGGCTCCTCAGCCATTGTCTGGAGAATGCATGAGACTGTGTAGGAGTCTGGCCTGTGGGCCACTGGTGTCAGCATCATAGACTGAGCCCCATGTATGCACAACAACCAACCCTGCCTGGGAACCTGGCAGGGCAGACGCCCGCTAAAGGGTTAACTCCCCCAGCTGGCAGCTGTTGCAGACTCTTGAACATCTTGACCCCCAGCCTTTCCTGGCATGGGATGAAGCTACACATGCACTGACACGGGAACACGCCTGTTCCTATGCCAGAACGCATGCATGATTACACATACACATGCATGATCGCACCCCCATTCACAAACCTACCTTCAATGCCCACAGGCTGGTATACGAACACTGACACCCACGCGTAAAAGTGCACTCCGACACACACCCACATCCACCACACACAGCCACCCCCCCTCCACATGGAGACACCTGCCTTCGTCACCAAATACTCCAACAACGCTATACAACACATGCCCACATGATGCAGACCCGCATTCACACCTCTCATACACCCAGGTGAGCACACACAAATACACACACACACACACACACACGACCCAATACACACACACGCACAGCCACCCTTTAATGCACACATACACACACTCACTCACCCCTAGTGCGCACACATACACACACACACACACATGGCGTGGGGCCTTTAAATCAGGCTGGTCTGACGCGCTGGCGCTCTTGGAAGCCTTTTGGGCGCAGTTCCCTTCCCTCCCGGCTCCTCGGCTGTAATATATAGAGAATCCTGACTGCATTCCAGTAAAATCCAAGGTAATGGATGGCCACTATTTCAATCGTGGCTCCTCTTTATTGATTTTCCTTTAATGAAAGTTAATTATAACAATGATTTAATTAATAGAATCTCTCTCTTCCTTTATTGCTTCCCGCATTAGGACTATTAATAAATATGACCCAGACTGACAGCAGAATTAATCATAAACTTGGAATCCCATCCGACGGGCGCGTCTCATCCCAGACTCAATACCAGCACAGCGCCAAGCCCATAAAATTTACAAGGGTGGGAGGGTTAATAATACAGGAATTATTATCAAACTTTTACATTCTTAAGTAGGTTTATGAAATCGTCTGTTGAGTTATGGCTAATGGCATCAGGGCCAGGGAAACGGCGAGGCCAGAGTTTTGTGTGTGTGTGTGTGTGTGTGTGTGTGTGTGTGTGTGTGTGTGTGTGTGTGTGTGTGTGAAGTGCTACCTGCCTGCAAAGAACACACACACATGCATGCACATAAAGAGATTGGCATTGAGAAAGATATGGGAGATTCCAATGCTATATAGCTAGAGAGTGTGTGTGTGTGTGTGTGTGTGTGTGTGTGTGTGTGTGTGTGTGTGTGTGTGTGTGTGTGTGTGTGTGTGTGTGTGTGTGTAGAAGCTTGAATACACACACACAGATTGACACTGAGAAAATATTGGAGATTCCAATGCTAGATAGCCAGAGGATGTGTGTGGGTGGGTGTGAAGAAGCGCTACCTGCCTGCAAAGAACACACACACGCACGCACATAAAGAGATTGGCACTGAGCAAGATATGGGAGATTCCAATGCTAGATAGCCAGAGGGTGTGTGTGGGGGGTGCGTGCATGTGCATGTGTGTGTAAAGAGGCTCTACCTGCCTGGAAAGCCCACACACAGAGATGTGTGTGTGTGTGTTTTTCCTGCCTGCAAAGCACACACACTTAGATTGGCACAGAGCTTTCTGCATCCCACAGAGAAACGTAAGAGAGATGCCATCCCTAGCTATGTTTCTCCCATCACAGCGGCTGGGCTACCCCCACTAGCCTATCTCCCCAGGAGGTACAAGATGGGAACCCTGGCTTTTTGCAGTGTTTTTTAAGAGCCAAAGTGTCCGCACTGTTCCCAGCCCACTGCTAAGCTGGTGTGAGCCTTTGGGGATTGGAATTCCAGGCCCAGACTTTTCGCTATGGTAGGGTTACCATATTCTGTGCCTCCAAATGGAGGACACTCCACGGCCCCCGGCCCCGCCCCCAGCCCCTCCCCAACCCCGCCCCCTCCCCAAAGTCTCCGCCCCCTCCCCTGCTTCCCACGAACATTTAATTCGCGGGAAGCCTGAAGCAGGTAAGGGGGATGTGGGGGGGAGGAGGCGCGGCCCAGGCTGGCCCCCCGGCGGCTCCAGCCTGGGTCGGCTCGGGCCCTGGGGTGCCGGCCCCGGCCCCCGGCCGACCACCCCCGGCCCGCCCAGCACTGCCGGCCCCCGGCGGCCCGGCGCACCCCCCAGCTCCCCGGCTCCCTGCGGGCCCGGCTCCCCGCGGGCTCGGCTCCCCGGCTGACCGGGCTCCCCGCGGGCCCGGCTCCCCGCCAGCCCGGCTGATCGGCTCCCCGCGGGCCCGCGGGCCCGGCTCCCCGCGGGCCCGCGGGCCCGGCTCCCCGCGGTCCCGGCTGATCGGCTCCCCGCCGGCCCGGCTCCCCGCGGGCCCGGCTGATCGGCTCCCCGCTGGCCCGGCTCCCCGCGGGCCCGGCTGATCGGCTCCCCACGGGCCCGGCTGATCGGCTCCCCGCCGGCCCGGCTGATCGGCTCCCCGCCGGCGCGGCTCCTCGCGGGCTCGGCTCCCCGCCGGCCCGGCTGACTGGCTCCCGGCCCGGCACCGCGCCCCCGGCTCTCCCTCCGGCCCTGCGCCCGGCCCGGCACTGTGACCCTGGTTCCCGGCCCGGCACCATGCCCCCGGCCCCGCACCGCCGGCCCGGCCGAGCACCACCGAGCCCTCCCGATTTTCCCGGACATGCCCGGCTTTTGGGGATTTCCCCCCGGACGGGGATTTGAGCCCCCAAAAGCCGGACATGTCCGGGAAAATCCGGACGTATGGTAACCCTAGCTATGGCCTCTGATTTCGGGTGCCAATGTTTTTCGGTGCCCAGCCTGAGGCCTGGTCACCACATCCTAGCCCCTGGACTCCTGTGGGGACAGGCTCCCCCCGCAGATCAGCATCTGGGGAGCCAGAGTCTCTGAAGAGCTCAGAACCCCGTTTAAACCCCAAAATAAGTGGCCAGCTTTTCCCAAGAGTTCAGCACGTCGAGGCATGAGTTCTTGGGCAAATCTGGCTCCCGATGGGAAGTGCTGGGCCTGGGAGCTGAGGACTACCTGAACGCCTGGCCAGTCGGGTGGGCAATATTCCACACACCCTTTGGAAACCATATCTCGGCCGAAGCACGGTTTGGGATCTTCCCATCGCTGGCAAACAGGATCATCCATTAGTGGGAACCCGCACACTCCGGTGAATTTCAGTCAGAGCTGAGGGCCTAACGCCCTCGGAAATCCCAGCCTGTGTTATTAGTGCTCTTCAGAGCATGTTCTGGGTTTGTACAGCGCCGGGCACAATGGAGTCTGGGTCCATGGTTGGGGCGCCTAGGTGATACCGTAATATACCTAATAAGTAATGTATAGAACCTAGCACAATGGGTTCCTTCCTGGTCCATGCCTGGGATGCCTAGGCACTACCGTAATACACCTAATAAAAGCAAAGCTTCCTGTCCTAAGGCATGAGTTTGTGATCCTTATTCTTTGTCAGACAGTAGCACCTAGAGACCCCAGGGCCCTGTTGTGTGAGGTGCTGCACAGACACAGAATGAGAGACAGTCCCTGAGCCAAAGAGCTTCCAGTTTGAACGGCTGTGGGAGAGGAAACTGAGGCACAGAGAGCTGCAATGACTTGCTCAAGGTCACCGAGTGGCAAAGATAGGAAGGGAACCCTGCTCTTCTGAAGCCCAGTGCTGCACTCTAGCCACTAGGCCACACCCCCTTCATGCTTTGGTGGATGAACCCCCCACCCTACCAGTTGCCTCCTCTCTGGGCAGGGTGGGCGGTTGCTATGGCAGAGTTTCTCTTTGAAGCCCTTGTCTGCCCATTCCCTGCTGCACTGGCCCTTGCCATCCTCTGCCTGCTTTCCAACAGGCCAGACTCTGTTCTCTGGACCTGCTGCCCTCTGCTGGAGAGCAGTGGGGAAGGGGAGATGGGAGGGGGCTGCATCTGTGACCGTAACAGGTCTGCACTGCTCCAGTCCCTAAGAGCCAGAATTTTAGCATTAAGACAGGGAGGCAGCACAGTGACTCCCTGTGTGGGGCTTTGGATCACTCCCATCCCCCTCTGTGCCTCAGTTTCCCCTCTGTCAAACTGGAGCAATCATGCCGCCACACCTCCCAGTGGGGAGAGGTTTGAGAGGAGTGTAGGATTCATATTTGACAAGCAAAGGAATCAATGACTCTGAGCATAGGGCACCTTCCAGCTGCAGTGTTTGCAACTTTCATGATGTTCTCATGGCATTTGTTGATTTTTGCAAATCCCCAGCTCTCGGAGTCATAGGATCAGCTTGAGTCCCAGCCAAAAAGAAATGTCATTTCTAGCCCTTATGTTGGTGGAGAAAATGTGACCCCACAAGGCTCAAAAAGCAGAAGGCAAATGATGACAGCCCCACCTGGGTTATTTAAAAAAAAATCATGATTTTTAAGCCAATCTCATTATTTGTGGCAAGGCCCCTGGCTCACGGTTGATGAACTCTTGGGTTTGGCCATGCTACCTCTGCAAATACTCAGTACTTGGAACCCACTTGGCAGAAAATCACTATAGCGAAGCTGCACCTCAATGCAGTGTATTTCTGCAGGGTTCTGCAGCGTGCTGCAATATCACTGCAATCTGCACCACAATGCAGTCTATTCCTGCAGTTTCCTGCAACATGTTCCAAATCAATGCAACTTGCAAAGTAATGCAGTGTGTTCCTGCAAGGTTCTACACTGTGCTGCAATGGCATTGCAACCTGCACTGCAATGCAGTGTATTCCTGCAGGGTTCTGCACTGTGCTGCAATGGCAATGCAACCTGCACTGCAATGCAGTGTATTCCTGCAGGGTTCTGCACTGTGCTGCAATGGCAATGCAATCTGCACTGCAATGCAGTGTATTCCTGCAGGGTTCTGCACTGTGCTGCAATGGCAATGCAACCTGCACTGCAATGCAGTGTATTCCTGCAGGGTTCTGCACTGTGCTGCAAAGGCAATGCAACCCGCACCACGATTCCTGCAGGATTGTCCACCATGCAAACCCCATTGTAATATCATCTGTCTCCCTACATCCTGCTCTCTGTGCTGCAACTGCAGCCCACCCTGCTGTGTGGAAAACACAACTGTTGGGGGACAACAGTTTGCTGGCTGTTGAGGGAAGAACTGAAAGACAAGCCATTCCATGCAATTACCCCAGCATCCCCGTTGGTTCTGCAGGGAGATTTGTGTTCCTTCACACTCCACGAATGATCAATGGCACGATGAAGTGAGTCAGTGAATAGGGGTAACATGGACCACCCAGGCTGCCTACAGGAGACAGGAGCCGAGTCGACTGCGCTGGCCCCATGTCTTCAGGCAGAACCAACTGCACCATCTAAGGGCCAAGGTTCCCAAACTACCTAGGAATTTTGGGGGTCCCAGTTTGAGCCCCCTGATTTTCGGCATGTTCCAAAAAGCCAGACTCCCTCCCCTCCCCGGACAGTGTGTTATGTGCACAAGGTGGCACCCACAAATCGTGGCCCATGTCTTTAGCCCAGTTTGGAAATAAGGCTGTGCCCAGACGCTGCGGTGACAGGCACATTAGAAATGCTTAAAGTAGCTAGATCTATAGATTGGAACTGGCCAGGCTACCTCTGTCTACACTTGAGCTTGTGTGTCTACATTTGAGGTTGGCTAGCCACCCTGGGGTAAAACACCGATCCCCCCCTACCCGGGCTAGCCCAAGCAGCTGTCTGTACGGTCACAGACATGCTGCTCATTTTAGGCGCTAGCTCCAACAGATCTAGAGTGGGTAAGTCTACGTGAGCTGGGAATCACACCTCCGAGCTCAAACGGTGACGTCTCCTAGGCCAGAGGTGTGTTGGTGTTAAAGCTACAACACTTGTGTTAAAGCTTGTGTACACTAGGGAGTCACCAGCTTATGTTCACGTACTCAGGGCAGCTAGCCTCCCGCTGCCATGGCTACACTCCATGTTTAGCGCAGTAGCTGCACCGAGCTGGTACAAGGACGTCTCCTCGCACTGGGAATCACCCTCTTCCCCCCAGCTCGAAGCATAGATGCTGGAGCCGAAGTAACCTGCACGGGGGACAATAGGGCTCATCTGCACGGGCTGCTCGCTCTCTAGACACGTCCCAGATTGGGAGCACCCAGGCCTGGTGCAGGGCGCTTGCGTTGCAATGTGAGCACCCTGCCGTGGCGGCCTGTACGAGAGACAAGTGGCTCATGACTCTTTCCTCCAGCTTTTTGCCATGTTCCAGCAGCACCCGGAGGCTCCCGTCATGCCAGGCGCAGTCCCTGCCCCAAAGAGCGCACAGTCTGAATAGATACTGGGTGGGAGGGGAAACTGAGGCACAGAGCATGGGGGAAGTACTTTGCCTGCTCCCTTGCCAACACGGAGATCTGTCCCACAGCGCTGTGGGAGGGAGAGGAGCAAGCCCCCGCCCAGAGACCCCATCAGACGGCAGCTGCACCATCTCGGCTGAGCACTTCCTAGGAAGAGGGGATGACTCTCAGGGGATAGGTGAGGGCAGATAGTTTTGCCATGAAACCCTGGGAGTTGTCCGCCACCCCCTGCCAGGCTCAGGCCTGCATCTGTTCATTTAGCCTTGCTCGAGAGCTTAGCCTCTATCTCCATAGGTACCTGGGGGTGCCCACCCAGGGCTATTCCCTTTGTGCCCTGCAGCCACGGTCTCCAAGATCCATGATTTGTCAGGGGCTGTGCCCCCAGGGCTGCATGAGAGACCCCTAATGAGATGCTTCCTCCCCTCCCCCCGCACACACACACTGCAATGCACCCACGGGACAGACTCAGGGCCCAGAGCCCAGAGCGGGTCCAGCAACACCAAGACCATGAGTGCCAGCGTCCCAGCTGGGCTGGGTCAGAGAGCCAATGCAGTGTTCCCCCCAGTGCCCCCTTGGCAGGCTCGGGGGCTTCTGGGCTGGATGTCCCAGGGTCCCTGCTCTGTGGGGCCCGGGAATGTTGGAGCAGCTGACATTCCTGGCCCAGGCTGGCGGGGGCAGATTTCAGAAGGAAACCGGTCCCAGCACCCCCACTGAGAAAAACGGAGTATCCCCTCCCCCCAGAGAACAACAGAGAACCCCCCCCACACTGAGAACAATAGATGATCTCCTCCCCACCAGCTGAGAACAATGGGGCATCCCCTCCCCCCCCCCGATAACAATAGAGAACCCCCCCTGAGAACAATAAATGATCTCCTCCCCACCAGCTGAGAACAATGGAGCATCCCCTCCCCCTGATAACAATAGAGAAACCCCCCTGAGAACAATAGATTATCTCCTCCCCACCAGCTGAGACTGGAGAATCCCCTCCCCCCGAGAACAATAGAGAACCTGCCACTGAGAACAATAGATGACCTCCTCCCCCACAGCTGAGAACAATGGAGTATCCATTCCCCATGAGAACAACAGAGAACCCCGAGAACAATGGATTATCTCCTTCTCCCCCCCCCCAGAACAATAGCAAAAGCCTGCACTGAGAACAGTAGATAATCTCTTTCCCCCACAATGAGAACAATGGCAACTGCCCTTCCCCTTGGAGAAAAACGGGAGCGGCTAGAAGAGCTTTTCTTTGAGCCCGGCCTTTTATCTCTAAGTGCTTCACTAGCTAGACCCAGACAAAGCTCCCTGTGCCCATCACTGAAATGCTGCCACCTCAGGCGGGGAGGAGGATATTTAGCCAAGGAAACGGGGCACGGGGTTCCTCTCTGAAGGCAAGTGTCCCTGCGGGCTCTGTAATGGAGCAGACAAGACCTGAAGGGTTAAGGTCTCGGAGCATGGGGGTGGGCATGGAGTTTGCTGTATCCCTGGAGGGAGGGCGCGTGGGTGTGCAGGGATTTGAACCCATGGCTAGGAGGAGAACAGAAGCCTGATTCCCCAGGGCCTGGTCCCTCGTGTGGCCACTTCCACCAGCAAAGTCCCGTGTTTCACGCTCGCTTTGCACTAGTGTTAATGGCCGTGCTAGGCAATGGAGAACAGGCCCCCGTGATCTTCCAGAGCTGTCACAGGGATGCAGGCGCTGATGGCCCCACGGCTCTGCCGGCACTGCCTCCCCTCCCCAGTGGGAACCCCAGGGGGAGGGGGGCCTCGCGGCACTTTTGCATGGGGGTGGCCGTGGGACCCAGTGACTCCATGGCGGAGTCCAGGGGGAAGGGGGTGGGGGCTGCGCTAACTCGGGGGCAATAGGGGCCTGTTGGACATAGACGGGGGGACACTGTGCTTCTTGCTCGGATGCTGGGTCTGGCAAAGCCTCCCAGCTGCGTGAGGTGGAATGGAGAGGGGGAACCATTCCCCCCATGCCTGGAGCAGGGAAATAAGGGGAATTTTGCTGCGGTCTTGCTTGGCCGCTCTCCTCGGCAATTCCTGATGTGCTAGAGACCCCTGCTGGCTGCTCATCAGACACCTGGAGCAGGCCGCTTCCTCCAGCCCCCGCCCCTGGCCTGCTAGCTTCCCCAAGTCCCTCTCTGCCCATCTCCCTGCAGAGGGAACTGGGCACGCAGGGGGGGTTGCGCAGGTCTGGGTTTGGCTGCCTCCAGGGGGCGGAGGCCACAGGGCTGTAAATAGATCACAGCCGATGGGGAAGGGGTGTGGGGGGAGGTCCAAGGACAGGAGGCTGCGGAGTAACTGGCAGCTAACAATGAGGATCAGGGAGCTCAGGGAACCCCAAGCTCCAGGAGGGGCACCAGGAGCCTCTGGCCTGGATAGCATCCAGAATGCACCTAGCACCTTCCATCTCAGCTCCCCTGAAAACCCAGCTGGTCGGCTGCCTTGCTGGTGGGAGCCCAAGCCAGCTAAAACCCTCTGTGGGGTCCGACCAATGTCCCAGTTCAGGGGCTTTCAGATCGAGTCCGTAACAGCTGGGACCTCCACAGAAGCTGTGGGGATAGAACCCAGCTCCCCTTCCTCCTGGGGCTAACGGAGGATCTCCCTTGGCTAGTAGCAGTATAGGGACTACGACTCTTGGGTGAATGGTTCCAGTGCCACTCTGCGGAGAGCAGTGGTACTCTCTCCTGCTCGCTGTGTCTACACATACTACCTAGTTGATTGCATTATTACTGTGTTTTTAGCCAGCCTCTTTCCCAGCCCCCGCCAGGACACCGGGGTTCGCTGTATAACATCCTCCAAAGTCTAACGACAAAGCAATAAACCTTCCTAATAAAAACCCTCGGAAAATGTGAAATGAATCAAACAAACAGCAGGGAGTGATTCCAGGAGAAGGGAGCTAATACCTGGCCCAGCTTAACACCCTGCCTCTCCCCGGGGGCGTGAAGATCAAGCCCTGGGGGAGAAAGATCCCAGCAAGACCGGGCAGCTCTCAGGGACCAGGGTCCAGGAACCCCATCCTGCTGTCATCGAAATTGCTGGGAGCTTTGCCATCGAGCTTCATGGGAACAGGATCAGGTCCCCGGGGAGCTCGACCCCTGGGAGCACCAGCTGGGAAACGTTTTTTAGGGAGGAGGGGGGGTGTCTGTCTGTCTGTCCTGGTATACCTGCATGGGGTGAGTGTCTCTATGTGTGGGTGATGTATGCATTGTGTTTCTGTGCTTTACATGTGTGAGGAACGGGTGTGTGTCTCTGGGGTGTGTGGGGAGTGTATCTGCATGCAGGGAGGGGAGTGTCATTTGGGTGTACGTGGTGTGTGTGTGTCTGCATAGTGAGTCTCTCTCAGTGGTGAATGGGTGCTTGTGGGGGGGGATGTGGGCGTTGTGCGCCTCTGCACATTGTGTGGTGTGTGCGTGCATCTGTAGGCTGTGAGTACCTGGTGTGTGTGTCTGTGTGGTGTATGTCTGTGGGGGGAGGAGTTTGGTGTGTCTGCATGGTGTGGGGGTGGGGGTGTCTTTGTGGTGTGGAGGGAGAGGGAGGAGGGTTTGTGTGTGTCTGTGTGGTGTGTGTCTCAGCAGGCACTGGAGGGCAGTTGTGTTCTCCCCAGCACAGTGCCTACAATGCAGGTGCGTTCCCAGCCCCTACCCCATGCACTGGCTCTTGGGTTCCCCTGTAGGGGGCGATCACACTGCCCTTTGCATCCAGTGCACCTGCTCCAGATTCCCACAGTGACAGGAGCCGAGGGCACATCTGCATGAGTTTCCTCCCCCCTCCACCCCCACTCCCCAGCCTGCTCCCACCAGCTGTCTCTGCCGGGCGCTGGGAAACCTGCCCCATGCAGGCTGCAGCTGCCTGGGCCTGCCCATCCCAACCCCGCCCCATCCTAACCCTGGAGAGCTGTCTGGGCCGGGACAAGGATGCTGGAAAGACCCCCCCACCACCACCCTTGTGTGGCAGGGCCTTCGGGGCGGTGCTTGCGCGTGGGAACCAGTGACTGAATCAACCCAGGGATCCCCCAAGGCCTTGTTCCCCCAACGCTGATACAAGGGACCCCCACTGGTGGCAGAACCAGCCCCCGGGTGGTATCCTGCTTTAGGCCAAGATGGGAGCCAGAGCGCAGGTGATGGGGTCGGACATAGTAACTGCCGGGGTAGAGCCCTGCTGTTAGCTGGCAGTGGGGTCCGGCTAACCAAGCACTGTCCCCCCTCATTGCTTGTCTGGGACTCCAACACACACACACACACACACACACACACACACACACACACACACGTCATTCTCTGGCATCCTCCCCCCAGCCCAGCTCTGCCTCTCCATACACCCAGTCCCGGGGGTCCATGACCCGTGGCCCCTGTCTCTGGGGGGTTTGGAGGGCGGGGCGTCTTGTCAGCCCCCCAGCCGGGGTGAGTCTGGGTTTCACTCCCCCGTGCGAGGCAGCAGGGCACACGCCTGCCCCAGCCCCTGGGGACAGCTGCCCACTGGGCTCCCTCCACAGACAGAGAAGAAGCAAATTGCTCAGGGACGGCTGCGGGGAGCAGCTGGGTCAGCAGCCTAGGAGGCGAACGTGCGACTTCCCAGCTATTGTAAGGGGCAGGGGCTTCCCTGAATGTCCTAATGAATTAAAATTAACACAGAAATGCCCCCACACCAACCCACCCCGACTCATCCACCACACAATAACACACACTCGCAACACAAACTCACACAGCCACAACACACACACAGTCATTCACTACACACTAACACATATTCGCAACACAAATCCACAGTCACAACACACACAGTCATTCACCACACGCTAACACACTCCCAACACAAACTCATACAGTCACAACACACAGTCATACACCACACATTAATACAATGCCCACATGCTCACACAAAGTCAAAACATACAGAGACGCTCATACGCCACACACTAACACACAATACACACCAAGTCAGAACACACACACACCACACACTAAGTCACCACTCACACAGTCAGAACCCACACACAACCTCTTACCCAACACACAATGCACACATGCATCCAGTCGAATACACACTTTTACACCACACACTAATACACACAACACACACACCCTCACCCAATCAGAACACACACACACCCTCTAACCCCACACACTAACACACAATGCACACACTCATCCAGTCGAACACGTACACACCCTCTTACCCCCCACACCTACACACAACACACACACACTCACCCAGTCAGATCACACACCTCCTCTTACCCTACACACTAACACACAACACACACACACCCTCACCCAGTCAGAACCCACACACACCCTCTTACCCCTCACACCTACACACAACACACACACACTCCCCACAGGCTAACACACACTCCTTTCCACCTCAACTCCGATGGCTGGCCCCAGAGACCACCCACCCGCCACACACTCCCCCTGTACCCACCCGCCACACACACTGCATCTCACCAGACACACACAGAGAAACCCTCCCACCCAGCCTCTTCCTGGGGCATGGGGGGGGGGGGAATGGAGGGACCATCAGCCTGGAGGGTCCAGTCCCTCCCCAAGCCCGGCAAACTCCTTAAGCCTTTTCCTTTCTAAGAGGCGTTTGTAGCCTGGGCTGCATTAGGCAGGCCTGGGAGCGCCTCCCCACACTATTAACTGTCCCCTCGGCAGCCATTAAACACAGGCCCAGGCTCCTTCTACTATCACCAGGCCCATAAATTATAAAGGACCCTCAACCCGTCGCCTAATTGTTTAAAGACTTGGAATGAATGTAAAGAATGTCCCGCAGGCCGGGAGCGTGAAAACTAATCTGGGCCTGGAAAATTCGGGAAGGTGGGGGGGAGGGCTGGGAACCCCACCCCCAGACAACGGGGCTACAGTGTGCTGGAGTAGAGGGAAGGTTTTTCTTTGGGGGGGGCAATCCAGGTGGGGTGCACTGGGGAGGAATTGCTCTGCTCCTGGCAGAAGCAAGGGAGGGGGTCCTGAGACCCCCCCACACACACATCCCCTTGGACATGGGTACAAGTCAAATAAAAGCCCGTAGAGCAGTGGCAGAAGTGCAAGGAGGCCCACAGGGCAGCATCCCAGCCCTCCCAGGCTCTATCCGCAGGAGAAGGTTTCTGGGCAAGGATGCTCACTGCAAGGCAGTGCCTCTTGGAAAGGGCAGATGCCAAGGAAAGGTGCGGCCTGGGGACCTGGAGCTAAAATGGCCCACATCTGACCCAGAGGGCACCTGAGCCCAAAGGCCCTGGTGCTCACACCATTCTTTTCCCTCGTCCGTGGGGCTCTGGGGGTTGTTTTCAGTTCGGAGGAGGAAGCCAGCCCCCTTGGTGCTGCTCAGAGCTCTGCCTCTATTTCCCCTCCTGGCTCTGCTTCCCGCAGCCTCTCGCCAGCAGGTGCCCCTCGCTCTCTGCCCTGGAGCTGGCTCAGGCCAACCCCGCTGGCTAAGTTCTGCTTCCCGCAACTTGCTGAGCGAAGCGCGGCGCTGGCTCTGCTGATGCCGGCTGGACCTCGCAACACCGACCGCTCCAGCCTCCCAGCACAGCCAATATCAGGTGGAGGTCAGGGCTAGGAGCAAGCTTCTCCAGCCCCCGACTCGGGCAGAACCCCCTCAATACAACACACCAGCCTCAGACCCTGTCACCTTGACAATCCTGGAAGCTCGAAATGAGACTAAGCCCCCACTGTGCTGGGCGCTGCACACACACGCCTGGAGAAATGGCCCCTGTCCCAAAGAGCTCATGGGCCAAATGGACAAAGGGCGTCAGGGGAAAGAGAGGTCCAGGGAGGAGAAGTGACTTGCCACAGGTCACCCAGCAGGTCAGTGGCAGAGCTGAGACCAGAACCCAGGTGTTCTGAGTCCCACGCCAGTGGCTGACCCACTAGGCCATATTGCCTCCTATGAGGGAGCAGCTAAAAATTACACCTCCCTCAAGCCAGCACATGGAAATTATCTTGCCTCGCTCATCCCCCAGCACCATTCTGTCGCACCATCTCCCCCAGCAGGAGTAAGAGCCTTCCCCTCTGCAGCACCTGGCACCCAGGGCAGCTTCCCCAGATCTCTGCCTCAGTCCTTCCTCCTTCTCCTCTGGAGGGCTGCCTACTCCTCCTTGCTCGGGCAGGGTGATGTCTGGCAGCGACTGCTCCCCTCCAGGGCTGTTCTTTCGGACTCTGTAACGACACACGCTGCGTTGCCGCTTGCACAGCGCCCGCTCCTGAGCTCCAATTCAGCAGTCCCTAGCTGCTGAGACAAGGCGCTCCCATGCTCTCCCCCGGCCAGGGGATGGGAGCCCCTCCCACTGGATTTAACCCCAGGCTGCGCTACAATCCCCAGTGTACAGCAGGGGAAACTGAGTCTCAGCGAGACTAGGTGACTTGCCCAAGGTCACACAGAAAGCTCATGGCTAGGTAGGAATTGAACCCAGTCTAGTCCCCTGCCCTCTGCAATAAATCCCTGGGAGAGCCTTTAGCACCCACCCATAACTTGCTTCACCACCAGCTGGAAAGCCCAGCTGACCTCCGAGCCACCCCACCCAGCTCAGCCCAGCTCTGATCCAAACCCCCGGAAGGGCTCGGTTCCTACCCAGCTACCTTTCCTTTAAGAGCCTGCTCATGGCACAGCCACCATTCTAGCCAGCAGCAGGGATCGAACCAGCCACCTCCAGAGCTACCAGCACCGAAGAGCCAGCCCTCCAGAGCAGTGACTGTAACATGCTCCTCTCGTGTGCAGATGGGGTATAGTGGGGGACATCTAAGACACGGGGTCACACCTGCTCCCCCAGCCTTGCTTGCTTGCTGTGGGAGATCTGAGCAAGGAATAGGACAGGTCTCCTTTAAACACTTTGTGAGCCCTCTTGGGGCCCTCACCGTGTTTTTAGAAGCCTCCAGAGCAACATAGGCCTGTCCTGTATAGTAAGTCAACCTGGTTATTTGGACTCCGTCATGCCAGGGCACTTCCTTCATCTTACATTTGTTGTGCCAAGGGCAAACGACACAACGCTTGGCAGCTGGGCTGGCAAGAATCCCACTTGCTGGTCCCCTCCCCCCACCAGATGATAAGTAGGGGTGCCAGATATCTGTTGGTGAGGGTGGGAATGGTGTAAACACTGTGGAGGGAGGGGATCTGCAAGGGAGAATAACTTGGGGCAGTGGGGCAAAATTGAGAAGTGGGGAAGCTTGGGCGGGACACTGAGCAGCATTTCCTAAGGGCCGGTCTGCACGAGCAAGCGATCATGCATTATTACCCGTTAACTTGCCCCCCGGCCGCATGCTCAGATCGTGCATGCTGGGGACACACATCAGCTGGCACAATGGGGGGCATAGGGCAGAACTCAAGGGATCGTCCCTCATCAGCTGTTGTTACAGTGTAGCCTAGTGGGGAGTGCACAGGAGTGGGAGTCTGGAAACCTGCGATCTGCCACGGGCCTGCTGGGTGACCTTGGGCAAGCCACTCCCCCACCCTGTGCCTCAGTTTCCCCATTTGTAAAACAGGGATAATGATACCGACCTGCTTTGTAAAGCGCTTTGAGGGCTACTGATGAAAGCCCTGGGAATGGTTATTGTTACTAACGCAACCGCACTGTAGTGTGGAGACAAGCTAGCGCCGCGACACAACAGCTGAGGGTGGCTACTCCTCTGATGCCTTCCCACAATTCCCTTAGGGCTCCCCTACCCCATGGTCTTGCCTTGCCATCTACCTATTCCCTGCTGCCTGGTGGGAGGTCACCTATCACTATAGAGACCTGCTCAGCATTGGTGCTCCACATTCGCATGCTGCCATCAGCAACTGGAGTCGTCCATCCCCAGTAGAGGGCTTGGGGGGGCTTTTTAGGAATGGAATCCCAGAAGCCTCAGGAGACCTGGGTTCAAATCCTGCCGCTGACCTGCTGGGTGACCTTGGGCAAGTCACTTACCTGCTCTGTGCCTCGGTTTCCCCATATGCAAAATGGAGATAGTGATTCTGACCTCCATCGTGAAGTGCTTTGAGTTTGCCTGGGCTGTGACAATGGTGGGAGTGAGGCCAAAGTACTGGGCAGTAGAAGACAATCCCACCCTAGGCCTGGACTAGAGTATCTGAGACCCCCCTGGGTGGGGTCATCCCACTGGTCATGGTGCTTTTGGGGCCAAGTGTGTCCCGTCAGCTAAGGAAGGGATCTTACAGAGACGAATTCCCGTCATTACGCCTGCACCAGCCAATTACCTGCCTGAAGAAGCTCTCTCCCCAGCAACATAAAACCCCTGGCAGCTGCATAATTTTTCTCCCCGTTTTTATGCCTACGTACAGTATGTATATTTTCTTGGTTTGAGTTGATGGCCTTTTTTATGAGGGAGACTGTAAAAAAAGCTGAAGGCCTTACTGCCAGCCTCCTGCGCACTCTGTGCCCTCGGTACATCCACCGGAGCGGGAAGAGGAAAAGGGCTGTGGATTGAACGGGATTCCTGGGGTCCCCTCTTGAATCAGGATGATTTGTGGAGTCCCCGCTCTGGGGACAATACAGTCTCTGACACACATACCCCAAACTGGAAGGTGCTTGCAGGGTCCCAGCGGAGAGGAAGTGTGGTGCAAAGGCTGGGACTCAGCGTAGGGAGCCAGGACTCTGGGGTTCTAGTCTCAGTTTCACCCCAACTTCCTTGGGTGACCCATTCCACTGCCACCGCCCTTCACCAAGGCTACACAAATGGGTGGCAGTGTGGCATGATGGCTAAAGGACTCAGGACACCTGGGTTCTATTCCCAGCTCTGCCACTGACCATGAGCAAGTCCCTTCCCTGCTCCATGCCTCAGTTTCCCCTCCCACCCTTTGTCTATTCAGCCTCTGAGCTCCTTGGGGCAGAGGCAATTTCTCACTCTGTGTCTGTGAAGCACCTGGCAGGACAGGGCTCCAGATCTCAGCTGACGCCTCTAGGCTCTGCTGCCATTCAAACAGCCATAAGGATCTGTAAATAGCTTTAACCAAAAAAAACCCCAAGGCCAGTAAGAAGCAACAGAGGGTCCTGTGGCACCTTTAAGACTAACAGAAGTATTGGGAGCATAAGCTTTCGTGGGTAAGAACCTCACTTCTTCCCTCTGTTGCTTTTTACAGATTCAGACTAACACAGCTACTCCTCTGATACTTGACCCCAAGGCCAGTGACTCCCTCCACATGTTTCAAGACCAAAGGGAAACAGGGATGGCTGGGGCCCAATCGCAGGGCCAGAGCCTTCCTTGCAGTGTTCCTGGAGGTCAGAATGGAGCAGCTGGGATGAACTCCCCACCAGAACCAGAAAGCTCTTGATCCAGTAAAGAGATCTGACACCCACTCTGATGCCAGCGCCACGACACTGCTGGGGAAACCAATCAGGGCAGCCTGGCAGCGTTTTCACCCCATGGGAGAGGAGATTCCAGCTCATGGGTATTCTGGGCACCACATCGAGAGACCCATATTTTATCTACACACACCTCTGTCAGTCTGTCCCCATGCACACCAATCTATCTATCCCCTTACACACCCATCCATCTCCATTCACACCCATCTATCAATCCCCATACACACCAATCTATCTATCCCCATGCACACCCATCTGTCCCCTTACATACCCATCTATCTATCCCCATGCACACCCATCTATCGATCCCCATGCACACCCATCTATCCACTTACATACCCATCCATCTATCCCCATGCACACCCAGCTATCGATCCCCATACACACCCATCTATCCCCATACACACCCATCTATCCATCTATCCCCATGCACACCCATCTGTATCTATCTAGCCCTCTCTCTCAGCAGGCTCATGGACCAGGCCGCTACTATCTTCTTATTTGTATCCATTTTAACGACAGGAGACGGGTATGTCAGGAGGGCTGGCACTTGTGCCAGGAACCCCCACCCTGGCAGGAGGCATCTCTCTGCTCAGCAAACTCTGGTGGCTCTGCAGGGACAAGGGTGAGTCCGGCTCAGAGGGCAGCGTGGGGCCTGGAGGTCAGAGGGCAGCTTGCAGTGCTGCTACGCAGTGACAGCAGCTCTACGGGCTGTGCTAGACCTGGCAAGTGCCGGGTTTACGAGGGGTACCCAGGCACATGCCTGCCTGATAAGGGTCCCATAACAGGGCAGGGGATGTGTGGGGCGGGGGGCGGGGCTAGGATGCAGCAGCATTTCCCTCATCAGGGACAAGAGCCAGGGGGCTGCTGGGCATCACAGCCTCCTGCAGGCGTTCACACAGCGGCCTGGCCCCGGGGGGATCCCGCCTCTGGGATCCTGAGACATGTGTCCCCAGATTTGCTCCGGGACCAGGTGGTTCCCCTCCATTTCTCAATGCCCTAAAGTCCCTTTACACTCGGCGCACAGGCTCACCCTCTGCTGGGACTCTGCCCTTGTGCCTTAGGGGGCAAATCCCAGGTTGAGTGTGTCCATGGGGGGTGGGGGTGTATAAAGCTGTGAGGGTTACAGCCGTCGGGAGCGTCCCACGTCACTGGCTACCAGGCCTCGTCCGTCCCCGGCCCTCCCTGGTTTCAGGGCCAGCAAAGATCTAATTACACAGAAATTAGTGGCTAGAAGAATCATTTCCTTTTATTGCGCCAGGGCCAGGCTCGCTGTAAATCCGGGCGAGATGCAGGACATGTGCAGCTCCCTGATGGAAAGGAGCCTAGTGCAGCACCCGTCTCCGGCCCCACCCCCACCCCCCAGCCCAGGCGGGGGCAGCGAGGGTCCCTGGCACGTAGAACCCAGACAGTCTCCTGGCAGAGGGGAGGGAGCTCCAAACAGCCCCACCTGCCACCACCTGGTTTTCCCCAGCGCTGGATTCTCCCAGAGAACAAGCTGCAGCCGGCAGCGCCCCAGCCAGCTAGCCTGGCACCCCACACCGCACCCACTGCAGGAAGGGAGCAGCACCCTGAGTGCTGGGCACAGGCCGCTCCTCCCTCCCTGGCTCCTGTCAGCTGGGCTAGGCCCCCCCGTCCTCCTCCCATCCCCCACCCACCCGGCACCCCATCCTAGCCTCACCCAGCCCCCACACCTCCCACCCGATCCCGCTCGCTCTAGGAGAGGGCTTGATGCAGATGTGCAGGGGACATGGCATAGCAGGGGCAGCTATATGGGGCAGGCTCCTGGGCTTCCCCCCATGCAGGGAAGTCGGTGCCCCACCCATGTCACCCCCTCACCCACCCACAGACAGGCTGCCACGCTCCAATGCGCGCGCACACGCACTGTCCCAAGAGAGGCCGACTCTCAGAGAGATCCGCCCGGGCGTGCCGCTGGCTGGCCCTGCATCTGGACGCGTGGACAGGGGGTTACATGCCCCACCACGGGGGCAGTGGAATGGGTGACGGGGCAGGATTCAAATCCACCCCAAAGTCATCCCAAGCCTGCATGACCCCGGAGGGGTCCACAAACCGCCACCCCCAGCCCAGAGGTGCTATCGGGCTCCCTCCTGGGCACACAGGCCCCGGATCAATACTTCCCCCCCAGGCAGCATCGCTCTCTTATCCTGCTCCAGGACAGTCAGAGGCCTGTCAGTCCAGCCCTGCCAGGCCCCATGACTCCCACGAGCCTCCACATTCCTCCCAGAAGACCCCCCTTGCTCCCAGTCCAGCCCCCAGGCTGCCCCACGCCAGGCCCAGGCCCACCCCGGTGGTATTTACACTCCTGTGATATAGTGCAGGGCTCAGCACCCCGCCGCGCCCCAACAGAGATGCAATAAACAAAGAGCTAATTACAGTGGCCTGGAACGGCTGGGAGGAGATTCCCTTCCCAGGGAGACGGAGCCCCTCGGTCTGTGGGGGGCCCGGCCCAGCGGCTCCGCTAAGCCGAGCAGTAAGGAAAGGCATGACCAGGGGATTAAGGAACAGCGCACGGGGTGGGTGGGGGGAATCCAGGGCAGTGGGTGGATTCCAAGGGAGCAGAGTTGATATCTGGACGGCCGGGGCAGGGGGCTGTAATTCTAAGGGGGCAGTTGTGGTTCCAGGGGCAGGGGGCAGATTTCAGGGCGGGAGGAGCTGTGATTCCATGGAGGGAGGGAGGGCTGTGGATCCAGGAAGACTGGTGAGGGGTGTTCCAGGGGGCTATGGTTGGGGGCGGGGGGGGCTGTGGATCCAGGAAGACTGGTGAGGGGTGTTCCAGGGGGCTATGGTGGGGGGGGGGCTGTGGATTCAGGAAGACTGGTGGGGGGCTATGTTCCAGGGGGGCTATGGTGGGGGGGGGGCTGTGGATCCAGGGAGGCTGTGGGGGAGAGGGGCTGTGGTCCCGAGGGCACAGTGAATCCAGTGACAATCTTACACAGTCTATGCAGCCCTTCCCCCCTCCTCCCCCCGAAGCACACAGCGCCTCTCCCCAAATCTCGCTCAGGCCGCAGGAGCTGGACCTGATGCCAGGCTAACTACAGCCTGCAGGATGGGGAATGTGAGTGGGGGGGGTTTCAACTTTTCCCCATTGCAGATGCAAGACTCCTGGGTCCCTCCAGCATCCCCCTCCCCCTCTGTTTCCATGGGCCTGTGCCTCCCCCCCCACACACACCATCCCCCCGACATACCCTGACCAGCATCTGGGAGCAAGGGGCTGCAACCGCCCCGCTCTGGGCCTCAGGGGAGCCACTGGGCCTTTAAGGGGAAATATCTGCTCCGCAATGCCCCCCTTCCTCTGTCTAGCGCCTCCCTGTGGCGGATGGGGGTGGAATTGTACCTGATGTGGGATCTATCCGGGAAGGTGGGGTGGCCACTGCGCGGCTGGGGGGATGCCTGAGGCCACCTGCCCTCTGGAGCTGGGCATGTGGAGCCTGGCACATCTCTGCCAGCCTGGCAGTGGCACAGGGCGCTGCACAGACACCTGACCTCCCCTCACTTGGACCCTGCCGCCCAACCCATACCCCCTCCATGGAAGCCTGGCCCCCATCCCCTTGGATTCATGTCCCCTCCTTGGGGCCCACCCCCTGAGCCCTCCTTGCCCTTCATTCAGTTCTATGGCACGTAATGGGTTCCCAGGCAGGCGCGGGGCTCTCCCCCGTCTCCGGCTCGCCCTTCGCGGCGTCCTTGAGGCCAATCGTCCGGCCCCCTCGGGTGCATTTTCCTCGGCTCACTAGGCTATAAAGAATCCTTTCAGGTTGTCTCGCCTCCCGCTGCGCTTGGAGCTGGAGGAGCCGCAGCCCCTGATGCTGGTAAAGGGGGAGGGTGCAATGCTGGCCTTGGCACAGCTCTGTTATGGGGGGGGCAGGACCGAGCCCATACCCCAGAGCTGGACGCATCGTTCACTGCAGGAATCCCGGCCTTGCCCCTCCCCAGAGCTGGGGACATCGTTCCCTCCCGGAATCCCGGCCCTGCCCCTCCCCAGAGCTGGGAGCAACATTCCCTCTGGGAATCCCAGCCTGCCCCTCCCCAGAACTGGGTGCATCATACAGTACAGGAATCCCCACCCCAGAGCTGGGCGCATTGTTCCCCCTGGGAATCCAGGCCCTGCCCCTCCCCAGAGCTGGGCACACTGTTTGCTCCCTTCCTTTTCCCTTCCCCACTCCCCACAGGGCCACCCGGATTTATTTCTGATTTGCTTTTGCTTTTGCTCTCCAGTTACCCACCTCCAATCGAGAAACTTTCCCATGGTTTTGGATTGGCCCTGTGGGTCACATGATGTTATTTCTACCCCCTGACTGGACAGTTTCCAAGGGAGAAATACTAGCGATTAGCCATCCCTCAGTCATCCCACTCCTCTACTGTGGGGGCACAGATGGAGTAGTTCTGCTTTAGCCTCCCCACCCACCCTTTATTCTGGGCCTTGCAGCGCCCGGCCCCATGAATGTAAATTAGAGCAGCCTGAGGGCCTCTCTACCTTACACACTGCTCTGCATGGGAGGCAGATAATACCCATAATGCAGTGCACTCCAGCCCTCTCCTCCTCACTCCACCGACATCAGTTCAACATCAGCCAGGAAGCCTCCTGCGTGGAGGGGGAGTTTCTCATCTATCCCCCTTTATGGCGCCTTTGCACTGCTGGGGTGACACAAACATGTCTGAGTCTCGCTCGCAGAAATAGCACATGTGATCCTTGAAGCTCCTGCCAGCTGATTGACTGGCTAGAGCATGAGATGTGTCAGGTCCGGGGGGACGGCGGGGTCCGGAAGCACTAAATGGGGGAGATGTCTGCATATGGAGGAGGGTTGTGGTATGGGAAAGGTCAATATCCTCTGCACTCATGATAGTGACACCCAGCGTTTCTCATCCGTAGCTCTCAAAGCTCGTTACAAAGGAGGTTGGGATCAGCTGGGGAAACTGAGGCACCGAGCAGGCCGGTCTGAGTCACAGTCTGGACGCTCCACCCACTAGGCTCCACGCAAATGGAGGCCCAAACCCGGCCGCAGCAAATTCCTTTTAAAATCCCAGCACCTGCTCTGGCGTCTTTATGTGATTTGCGGCACTCACCCAGCGCTGCCCATAAAGCACAGGGGGCAGGACCCCAGCCCAGCGAGCCGGTGCTCTGGGATAGATCCCAAGACTGTCCCAGCAGGGGAAAGTGTATCGGGAACTCTGCAGAACATCATTGTGACGACTGATATTCCGGTAGCACTTAGGGCTGGTCCACGCTGGAAACCTCCATCTCTCAGGGGTGTGAGAAATCCACCTGCTAGCCAGTGTTGACGGTGCTAGGCTGAGGGAAGAATTATTCCATCGCCTCTCGGGGAGGTGGGGTCCTTACACCGACGGGCGAATCCCTCCTGTCCCTGTCGTGAGTCTAGTGGATAGAGCAGGTAATAGAGAGCCAGGACTCCTGGGTTCTATTTCCAGCTCTGGGAGGGGCGTGGGACCTAGTGGTTAGAGCAAGGGACAGGGCGTCAGGACTTCTGGGTTCTATTTCCAGCTCTGGGAGGGGAGTGGGGTCTAGTGGATAGAGGAGGGCATTGTAAATCAAGGCTCCTGGGTTCGAGTCCTGGCTCTCACAAGGAGTGGGGTTCAAGGTGGGGGGCAGGACTGGAAGTCAAAACTCCCGGGTGTCTGTTTCCAGCTCTGCAGCTAGCGCTTTTGTTCCTGGCTCTGCCGCTGATCTTCGGCGACTCCATTCGCTCTCCTCATCTGTCCAAAGGGGAGCCCCCTGTCTTGCCTCCCCAGGGCCTGGGAGGCGCCAGCTCGGCCAACCCCCACTGCACAAGTGACCCGGGGGCCAATGCATTGGCTGGGGCTGGGCCTCATGCAACCAAAGCCCAGAGCTCCCTCGCCTAAGGCCCATGGCAGTGAACCGAAAGACTCCCCGGGGTTTCAATGGGCTTTGGCTCAGGCCACGGGGCAGCTGCCAGGGGGTGTTTGCCCCCCCCCCCAGGCAGGGTCACCTTCTCTGGCAGGGGTCTGAGCTCAACGCGTGAGGTCCCCGCCGTCTGGTTTCTACAATAATCTCTGCCCGCCCCTACAGCCCGGGCCTGATGCTGAGTGAAGCTGCTCCTACCACAGTCACGGGGAGCCACGAGCACTCGCTGCTTCCTGAGGTCAGCGGATACCTGAGCACTGGGAGGGGTGCAGAGTTGCCCAGGGTGCAGGGGGGCGACTGGTTGGTTCAGTTCAGCAGCATTACTTGATCCAAGTTGTCCCTCTCCCAAGCCAGTCCCTTGACCCACCCCCTCCCCAGATTACAGTTTCCAGCGGTGGGCAGATTAATTAGCATTCTGTCTTTTTTCTATTCCTTTGTGTTCTTCCCACACAGAGTGGAACCATTCTGCCCCTCCCCCAGATACCCCCATCTCCAGCCCTGGCCCCAACCAGCTCTCCATCCCCACCCCCAAGCCCCATTCCTGCTCCTGTCCCGCCCGTCCAGGCCCCGATCCCATCCCCTGGCTGACCGGCCTGGCCCCCCATCCCAGCCAGTGCCCCCCGATTCCCCGCCCTGTTGCACAGAGGGAGCCCCTGGCTCAAGTCTCCCAGCCGCCGGAGCTCCTGGGGGAGCAGAAGGGAAAGTCATTAGTGGGATTCCTGCGGTAACGCGCCAGGCGGCCCGTGGCAACCGTGCTGGGAACGTCTGCAGCTCAGAGGGGGCGGGCTGGAATGTCCCCCTGGCGTAGAAGGCGCCCGGCTGCACTGGGGTTTCCCAGCCACAGCGGGGGAATGGGATGGGGCTGTTACAGAAAGCTGTCTGGCTTTCTACGAGCCTGTCGCAAAATCTGTTCATGCCCTGCCCACCTGGAGCCAGGGGACTCAGCCAGGACTACCCCCATGCTAACACATGCCTGCCCTCAGCAGGGTCCCCTACCCCCATCCTCCCCTGACTCCCACAACGCCCCTACCCCTAATACACCGCCACCCCATCTTACCCTGCCCTCAAACACACTCCCTGCCCCCCCCATCCCCTGTCTTTCCCCATTTGCACTGGAAACCAACCACCCCTCATCAACGGAGCAGGTCTGGTGCCCAATGGAAAGGCTCTCTGCACAGCTCCACATGGACTGGGGACTTTCCTGAAGCTCCACCCACAGTTCCCAGGCTCTATCCACCGTCCAAGGTGGCTGGATATTTTTGCCAAAATGATGGCCTGTGAGATAGTCAACAACGGTGACATGTAAACTGTTGTCATTAGGTTCCAGAGTCAACACCCCTCAGAGATGAAAGGGACAGTCCAGGCCTGTCCATCTTTAGACTCAGCAGGGCTTAGCTGCCAGTTCATGCGCCGAAGGTCTGGGTAGGGAGATGAGGAAGGGTTATCAGCCATAAAGGCTAGAAAAATGTCAGGCTTAAGTTGTTCAAAGCGGCCCCTGTTTCTGGGTGTCTCCCCACAGCCAGGGGCCTGATTGTTTCCACCGCAGGTACCCATGGGACCACCAGGATGAATTCCCCCCATATGGGCCCCTATGGCTTGTGCTAGTGTCTTTGGTAACAGAAGCTCAGAGGACACCAGAAATGGAGTGCAGATGAACCCTTCCCCCCATAGCGATCATGGAGTGGTGTCAGGGGACCCCTGGCCGGCGTCTAATCCAGCCATCTTCATCCTATCACCAACTCCAGATGCTCAAACCCCTGAGACAGGCCCCCGGAATTGTGAGATCTTTAAAAACCAGGCGATTTTTAGCAATAATAAAGGTCGGGTTCTTTGTATTGCCCTTCTGGCTCCCTGAGCCTTGAGGGTCACGCTCAGGGTCAACTTGATCAGGAGATTGGGGTCGGGAAGGAATTGTCTCCCAGGCCAGATTGGCTAGGCTCTTGGGGGCTTTTCACCTTCCCCTGCAGTATGGGGCACAGATCAGCATCTGGGATCACCTAGGCAGATCAATTCCCTGCCATTCCAGAGGCCTCCCTTTGGCACCGGTGGCACTCGGTCTCTCTTGCTCTTTATCTGTATCTGTGGCACACAACAGTTTAGTCTCCATGGGGCTTGAAATGCTTTGGTCTAACGTTATTGAGCTCAATAGAAGGGTAATTGGGTGAAATGGAATGGCCTATGCCATACAGGAGGTCATACTCCATGTTCTGATGCCCCTTCTGAGCTTAGACTCTATCAAATGAAACACTCAAATGGGATTTTCAAGCTTTTCCCCACAACAGTAAAGGCTACGGGATGCATTAAGGAAAGCGGAGTTTCTCACGTGACTCCAGGAGCTGGGGATTTGAGCAAAGCCCCAAATATCATGAGACTCATGATGAAAATCACAAGAGGTGGCACCACTCATTATTTGTTCCAAGGACACGCGTGAGTGTGTGTGTGTGTGTGTGTGTGTGTGTGTGTGTGTGATCTCCATGACAATGGTAGGAGGAAAATTATAAAAAGCGTGTTAAGTTATAGACATCCATCCCTCCCTCCCAATGCGTCCATTCCCTGCCCCCACGTGGCAAATCCATCCCTGATAACAACCAACATCCATGAGTTCAGCAATAGGAGGGGAACCAGTTAGTGCAGTTACAGCAAGACCGGACTCCTGGGTTCCATCGCCAGCCCAGCTCATTGCTTGGCCGTCATTCCCTCGCCCCATGCCTCAGTTTCCCTCTCTCTTAGGCACTCAGCTAGCTCCCACTACCATCATATCTGAACATCTGAAATGTATTTGCCCTCACAGCCGCCCCAGGAGGGAGGACAGTGCTGTTATCCCCAATGGGGAACTGAGGCACAGAGATGGGGCCGGGGCAAGGTGGCCAGGACTTCCCCCTGCCTAATGCACCGTGACCCCCAACAGCCAGGGGGAATTTGAGGCCCACAACTTCAAAGCTATGGAGGCACCTGTGACTTGCCCAAGCTCACACGCTGGTAATATCACCCCTAGCTCTTGTCTCAAAGCACTTCACAAAAGAGGTCAGCGCCACTATCCCCATTTTACAGATGGGGAAACTGAGGCCCAAGGTCATGCAGCAGCACTGGAAATAGAATCCGGGTGGGCTGAGTCCCAGGCCAGGGCTCAAGCCACTAGGCAACACTGCCTGCAGCACAGCCAGGCCTCAAACCCAGGTCTCCAGCTGGTCCCTTCACCACCCACCCTATTCCAGCGGCGCCTGCAATGCCAGCCGAGCGGAGGGCTTGCTTAACACCCTGCCCCATTTCTGGCTGAGGCCCGTGTGCATGCGCTGGCGGGGGGCTGGCTGCCCTGCATGGCCCCCTCTCCTCCCCTGCCTGTTTCGCCCCTTAAACCCAGCAACCTGTCCTTTGTGTCCCAGCCACCTGCTTTTCTCTTCAAGCCCCGGCTGCGCATTCCTTTGTGTTTGCGCTTTGCTTCGCCCTTCTGCAGAGGTCCCCCACCCACCCCCCCGGCCCAGCTGCAGCGGGTTTATCTAATGCTGCGGCTAATTTATGTGTAAAACAAATGCCTTCCAACTGCAACTTATCTATTTTAGCACCTAGCATTAAACCTCTCCCAGGGGAGGAATCGTAACCCCTCCCCCCCGCCCCCAGGCCCATCTCAGCTTTCCCCTCCACCTGGGGCCCGCCAGCCTGCCATTGCTCCGAGTGCTGCCCCCGAGTGCTGGCGGCCGGTGGCGTTATCAGCTGTGCCCGTCTAAAGGACGGCTGGAGGGAAAGCAGCGCAGGGAGGGCCGGGGGAGATGGGGCGCCATAAATCCGGGGATGGTTCGAAAAGGCAGGAGACAGGGAGAGCGAAAGACGTGGGGGAAGGTGTGTACATGCAGCCACACACGCAGGCGTGGGCAAAGCACAGACGCACACCGGGGCATGGTACACAACACACACAGAGGTAAGCATCACACACACACACACACACACGCACAAAGGCCTAGCACCCCAACACACACAGGCGCACGCACACACACACACACACACACACACGCAGGG
The DNA here is from genome assembly GCF_027887155.1 of Malaclemys terrapin pileata. NCBI lineage: Eukaryota > Metazoa > Chordata > Testudines > Emydidae > Malaclemys > Malaclemys terrapin. The sequence goes on along the minus strand of NC_071527.1, from coordinate 6,973,073 downwards.
GCATGGTCAAGTGCCAAAGAGCCAGACAACGTGCTGCCAGTATCGAAGTGGCCGCGGCCGCAGGCGAAGATGCCAGGCGGCAGAGCCGGCTCCGGGGAGCTGTTTAACATTCAGCATGCGAGCGCCAGCCAGAAAAGTCCGGGCGCTTTCCACTTGCTCTTCGCGTCCCTGAGCTGCTCGCTGGTTTTAAGGCCCTGGAAAGGCTGGAACGAGGCAGGGATGGAACGCACACACTGCACACAACACAACATACACTGCACACAACACACCCACCACACAACACACAGACACATTGCACACAACACACACACAGACACACTGCACACGCCATCCATACATTGCTCACAACACACACACTCTTCACACAGCAAAGACACTGCACACAGCACACATACATTGCACACAACACACACTGCACACAACGCACCCACCCACCGCACAGCACAGAACACACACACACATTGCATACAACACACACACACTGCACACAGCACACAATACACCCACCCACCGCACAACACACACACTGCACACAACATACACTCCCCACACACAACACACCACACAACGTGCGCACACACAACACACACTCATACCTATATATACATACTGGTATACACACTACACTCCCACTGCTACACACACACGTATAGCAGTACACATGCCACACACACATACTGGTATACATCCCCCTTCCTTACTGGTATAGACACCACACAGCTACCAATATACATACGTCACATAAACCACACACACGTATATCACACACACCCCACAACTCCACTCACACACACACAGACAAAAACACACACACTCTCCCCACCCCCTATATGCAGCCCAACACACACATGCACACCCCACAGGTGCACACACACTCCACAGACACACACACCTCACCCACTCACAGGACATTACACACCCCTAGACACACACACACACACACAGAGTGTGAGCGTTTCATGGGATGGCATCAAGGGGGTCGCCTTTAAATCGCTGCCGGGACCCATTTGCTCACTCGAGTAATGAGCCCTCATGCCTGAGACTCTCAAACTGTGAGGTCGACACCATTAAGAGCATCCTGCAGGAGGTGAAACTGAGGCGCAGCACGTATCTGGCCCAAGGTCACATAGTGAATCAGGGGTAGAACCAGGAGCAGAACCCAGGCGTCCTGCCTCTCTGCCCCCACCCCACCCCCATCCTCAGCAGCGGGCGACACTCCCTCTGTGACAAATCCACCCAAAACTATTAACCCTGGAGTGCCCCACAGCCTCCCACCAGGGGGATGGGAAGGGTTGGACTTTCCCTCCACCAGCCACAGGACTTCGAGCAGGAGCTGCCTGCAGTGTTGCTTTCCCTGCTGTGTATTTCCCCCCTGGCTCGGAGGAAGGGCAGAAAAGAAGATCATTGCATTAAAAAAAAAAACCACACACACACACACACAAAAACTTTTCTCTGTGCAGTGGCAGTAATAATCCAGAGACCCTGAAAAACAGCAGCAAAGGGCGGGCGATTTGATGCGGGGAGGGGGGGTGAACCGGCGAGCTAAGTTTCATTTAGCCGGGTGGGTGAGCAGAGAGGAGGGCAGGGAAGCGGGAGGGGGGCAGGGAAAGAAATGAAAAATAGGAAGGGAGAAAGAATGACTCCTCGCATATGTGCTCCTTCAGCGTCCTGAAAAATGTCTCCGGGAGAGGAGGAGAACCCTGCGTGAAGGGCAGTGAGTCTCTGGAATCTCCTTTCCGTTGTAGTTTTGCTTAACTCTATACTCATTGTATCAAAGAGCTAGCAATGGGACAGGCCGTAAAGATGAGTTATTGGCCCGAGACAGGCAGAAATATAACATCATGGAAATGCTAATGACTCCGCGCTCCCTTTCTTTATGGCGGGTGGAATACAGACTTCAATCATAAAAACAATCTTCCAACATTTTAATGGGCTCCATCATGCTCTCGCTTGTCCGTATATTTGAAAGATAAATCAAGGCCCCCGGTTGGAATGAATTTCCCGTCAAACTCTGCTACTCGTTGGAAATTGATTGGCTTTAAGTCTGGATAGTTTGCGCAGTCGAGTTGGGGCTGCGGAATAAGGCCGTCGGGGGTGGGGAGGAGGAGTGCGGGGCTGGGGGGTGGGCGAGGTGGGAGGATTGCTGTTGGATGAGGACGGCGGGGTGGCTGGTGATGGAGGGTTCTATTTGCCGTCCGCTGGGCTGACAAAGCGCCAAATGCTTTGTGGGCGTTAATGAATTTGGCTTGCCTGTGATGTAGCCTATGAGCAGGGAAACTGAGGCACAGCGTGACACACAAACACACCCACCCACCGCCTCTTCACCACCGTCTCTTATTTTGGGGCACATGCCCCTAAGCAGCCCGCCCAAGGTTGTACAGCGAATCGGTGGAAGAGCAGGGGAGAGAACCCAGGAGTCCTGACCCTTTCCTTAGCCCTTACAATTGCAACCCGCAGGATGGAAATGTAGGAGGCCGGTTGCTCTGGCAACGCGCTCTCTGACTGTCTGATCTCGCCAGGGGCTGCAGGGCGGGGGTAGCAAGTCACATGTCTTGGGCTTGCGGTTTAAAGCAGCCGTGCAGCAGGCACAGCCTGCAGGAACTGGGGACCTGCAGGGAGGGCCGTACGCCGGAGTCCTGCTGTAGCATCGAGCTGGGTAACACCTGCTTAAATGGGGCAGTTCTGACAGGTAGAAGGCACCTCAGACAGGCCAGGTCCTGGGATGCACCCATTGCAGCAGAAAGTAAAGCAACCACAGGGGAGTCGACAGGACCCCATAAGCATCCACTTGCCATATTCGGCCCCAGTCATCACCACGGACCTTCTGTTCCAGATGCACCAGCCTCCATGCCCTATAATTCGCCATCAGTTGGGTTTTTAATGCCCTGCAGGCTGCCACCACTAGAGGGCGACATGACCACACACACTCACCCACGTCAGCCTGGCGCTTCCTCCAGCAGAGGGCCCTGCCCAGTTCAGCACAGGAGACACACACCTTGCTGAATCACGGGGGGGCTTAGCTAGTACCTTACAGAGGTGCCAAGGGCCGGGGTAGGGGCAATGACAAAGGCTCCTGGAGAATCCTTCTCCCAGAAGGCACATGCAGGCTGCCAGGGAGAAGCGTGGTTGAGGCCACTGCTGCTCTCAGGGGAAGAGCGGGTTTGGCTGGAGCAGAATGGAGAGGCTAGGGTGACCAGACAGGAAATGTGAAAAATCGGGACAGGGAGTAGGGGGTAATAGGAGCCTATATAAGAAAAAGACCCCACAATTGGGACTGTCCCTATAAAATCGGGACATCTGGTCACCCTAGGAGAGGCTGTGAAGCCAGCAATGCCAAGTCTGCCCTATGCAGCCGGCTGCCCCCCTACGCATCCAGCCCTGGTCCACAACTCCTAAATGCGCCTGGCTTCCCCACGCAGCCCAGGGCTGGGGGACTCTAAAGGGGATGCTTTATTGAGGCTGCCGGTCCTAGAGCTCCCCTGGTACGGTCCCAGTTGTACAGCTGGGGGGGGCTGGGGTGCAGACTGACTAACCAATTCACCCAGGTAGCCTGTGGCAGAGAAGGAAATCGAACCCAGCTCTCCCAAGTCCCAGGCTAGCAAGGTAACCCCTGGGCTACCCTTCCCCCGCCCCTTAGCAGAGACATTCCTGCTATACCAAGATCCGGCTATTACAGGGGCTAGTCAAAAATGTTCCATCAAAACACTTTTTCTAAGGAAAATCAGGGCTTTTCAATTAAACAAAAATGTTCACAGAGAGCGTCTGCTTTCGCCGCAGATATTTTTGGTGGTTTGTTGTTGTTTTTTGGTCAGGAAACAATTTTCCAAGGAGAAACTGAAATTGTCCATTAAAAAAAAAAAACTCTCGTTTTCCCAAAAGCCTGACCAACAGGCAGCGTGGTCCAGTGGCTAGAACCCTGGGCTGGGACTCAGAAACCTGGATTTTGTTCCCGGCTCAGACACTTGGGCAAGTCATTTCCCAAACTCTATGCCTCGGTTTCCCCAGCTGTAAAATGGGGATAATGATCTTGAGCGCCTTTCTAAAGTGTTTTGACATCTACAGCTAAAAGGCACTAATAAGAGCCAGGTATTACTATGACCTAGGTACTTAAACAGTGTTGCCAACTCACATGAATTTATTGAAAGTCTCCCAGTATTTGGTGTTTTTCTTAAATTCCTAGCTCCTGGAGTCATGTGAGAATCTCAGCTTTCATTTTTAAAGAAGAGGCACATTTCTAGCCTGGGTGGTTGCAGAGAAAAGCCTGGAGATGTGACCCCAAAGGGTAAAAAAGGAGAAGGCAAATAAAACAGAGCCCTTCCAACAATCTCATGATTTTCTACCTGGATCTTGTGATTTTCTTAACACTCGGGGGTGACAAACCCATCGGTGTGGCCCTGCTCTCTCATCACCATATTGTCATGCTGGATTTTTGCCTCCAAACACCACTAGCAGGTAGAAAAGGATCAGTCCCATTTTACCGATGGGGAAACTGAGGCAAATGGCAGATTAAGTGACTTCCCCCAAGGTCAGTGGCTAAGCAGGGACTTGAATCTGCATCTCGTGGGTATTAGTACAGCACCCGATCTACCGGACCGTGCCTTCTGACACATAGTAAGAAAACAGCTCCCAGCTAATCCCAGCTACCTCTCCCTAGCTGCCCAATTTTCCAGTTTCCCCCAGCAATGATGAGGCAGCTGAGTCACCGACACATGAATCTGCGATGGGTCAGGGACACCGGGGTCTCGGTGCCACCAGCTCTGGGGTCAGCATTGAACAAACCGAGATGCAAGAGGGTTCTTCATTTCCAGACAGGATTCAGTGAGAACCTTGAAAGACCAGTGAATCTATCCCAGGAAATCATCCAGGGGGAACCTGCCAGCCCAGGAGTACGTGGGCTTGATTCATCCTAAGTGTGTCCTGGCTCTCTCTAGCAGCCACATATGAGGGTAATAGCCTACTGCTGCTACCAGCTCACAGAACCTGGTGGGAGACACTGATACAGAAGCTCCTGGGTTTCTAGCCCCACTGATCCCACCTTTGGAGTGGATACCTGGGAGTGATTTGGCTTTGTCGAGTGTAGGACGTCCAGCCTGCAGCCCAGAAGCAATCCTAGTGCAGAGGTTCTCTTTCTCTTCTTTCAGGGTCCCCTCTCCAGTTTCTGACACCGCCGCCCACACACCCACCTTGCCCCGTGGCACTGCTCCGGTCTGGCACCCCCTCAGTGGAAACTAGAGTCTTCGGTCCCCTCAGAACAAGCTTGGACAGTTTAGATTCTTATCGGTAAATGTCGGTCAGCATTGATTTTGCCAGACACACACAAACCGACAAAACCCATTTCCATCAGTAATAATCAAACCGTACAGCTAGGCAAAGTAAGACAAATGCTGCCTGAGAACACCGCCGAGTTTGATTTAAGGGTATTTACTCGGGATATTTTGACGGGTGATGTTAACAATTTGCGTTTTAATGGTTATAAAGCTTTAGCCTTTTGAATCTCAGCGTCTACTGTCATTCAATAATTATTGTCTGCCTCCCTCCCCATTGTCTAACCCCCCCCATAATTTCCTGCAACTGTGAAAATTTAAATGGATGAAAAATGCTTAAAAAGAAACATTGATAGTATACGGCGAAACTAGAACAAAACACAAATTGAAGTCTGCCTAGCCCACCTACACGGCACTATTAATAACTTGCTGTCACGCCAGGTGCACCATTGACGTTTACACACTGCAAAGTCAGCCTGTGGAACTCACAGCCACAAGCTCTCACTGGGGCCAAGAGCCTGCCAGGGTCAGAGGAGGATCAGAGACGTCTATGGGAAATAAGAGCACCTAGGGTCACATCTGTGAGCTTTGAAGGGATTGAAACTCTCCAGGAGGAGGGCAGGAGCCAACCTCTAACGGATGGGGGTTGGGAGGAACTTCCCCTGAGGAAGTCCACTGGGGTGAACCTTCCATCACCCTGTGATGCTGCTGGTGCCCGCCAGAGACAGAGGATGGGTGGCCCCATAGGCAAGACTCTGGCCTAGGTCTCAGGACACCTCAGTTCAATTTGCTGCTATGCCGCAGGCTTCCTGTGTGACTGCGGACAAGTCACGTGGTCTTACTGGGCCTCAGTTGCCCAATCTGTGCAATGGGGCTAAGCCTTTCAGGGGGGTTGTGAGGGTAAATGCGGTGAGGATACTACGGTAATGAGACCCAGATACATGCCCGTGCTAGATAGAGGGACTCCTGGTCTGACCCAGTCTGGCGCCCCTATGCTGGGGTACGGCTCTCACCCTGCATCTGGGCTGCTTCTCCCAGGGGCTTGTAGGCATATGTCAACTGGGGTCAAATTCCCTTCTTTGTGCCCCCCCAGATCCTCGGCAGCTGCATCCCATTGGCTGCGTGCTCCTCCCACCACAGCTCTGCCAACGCCTCTCATTCCCTAGCCTCAGCACCTCCTGCTATCCCAGCCCTGGGTGCCTTGAGTAATCAAGTCGGATATTGTGGTGGGTTTTTTCATGTGCACGTACATGGTGCCAGCCCATGAATCTTATTCAAATGGTTATTCACTTCCTTTCCAAAAGGGCTGGGTGACGCTGATCCACCCCAGAGGCAGCTGCATTTCGGTGGTCAGGAACTTCCCTTCCCGCAGAGGGGAGCTCAATGAGCACACAGAGAGCCTTGGGAGAAAGGTGCAACTGGACATTATGTATTAGCATGACCTAAGGTACGGGAAGAAAAGCCCCGCAGCCCCAAATCTCAGAGCCCGGCCCAGTTGACTCAGGCTCGAGGGGCTGTAAATAGCAGTGTCGAAGTTCAAGCTCGGAAACACGGAAAGGGAGGAGAGTCTCAAAGGCTGGGCGCCACCCTGAGCCCCAGTCAGTTGACCCAGGCTCTGAGACAAAGTGCCGCAGGTTTTCTTTGCAGAGCTGCCATGCCCCAGAGACCCCAGCTGCCGTCAGGGCCCCATTACAGGTAGGTACGGCACAGACAGAGGGCGAGAGGCAAACCCAGCCCCAAAGGGCTCACCTTCTAAATAGCCAGTGACTGGGAGAGGCGCAGAGAAGGGGAAGATGACATAGGCAGAGCCAGGAGTGGAACCCACGTCTCCTGAGTCCCAGTCCCACACCCTTCCCCCTGAAGCACTCTGCCAACACAGTCACCGCACAGACCAACTGAACTCCAACATGGCAACCGTCTCCCCTCATTCTATCCCCACTAACACCGTGGCAGCCTCCAAGCCAGAGGGCCAACCAACCTCCCAAGAGCACCTCGAGGCCCTCCGCCCACCATCCATGCCACAGCTGGCTGACAGACCGCCAGGCTCCGCACAGCCTGCAAAGGCTGAGTTATGGGCTCGAAGAGAGCCGGAGCGTATGTCGGTTGCGGGCGCCATTCACGTGCCGCGCTGGAGCGTTTCAAAACAATATGCAGGCATTTAAATTTTAATGCAAGCGAGCTGCTTATTGTTATGTTAATTTCCCGATGATTTAAAGGAAACATTTCCCAAGGAGGCACCAATCAGTCACCCCTCCGCTCCGGCTTTAATATTTGTAACGGAAGATGATGAGGGGCTAGTTTCTGTTTCCACTGATAAAGGAGGGGAGGGGGGAAGAAGGAATTAAATTATGAGCATTGGAGAAAAACATTATTAATCACAGATTTGAACTGTCGCTGTATTAGGGAAACAGTAAATCTCTCTGGCAAAAGGCATGTTTCGGCGCTGGCTCTCGACGGGCTACTAGGGAATAAATCTGGGTGGCTCCTTTGCATCCCGCGCTTCTCTTTGCGAGTCAATTAATCTAGTAATTGGATTTGAAAAGATGTCAAGAGATTATGGGAGACGGATAGATAGAGAGGGGCGGGGGACGGGAGGATGGTCCCTTCCCTGGCTGCAGGATCCGAGCCGGGATTTAGGGAGGCCTCAAGTGGCGGCTGTGTGAATCAGTCTGGGGGCTAGACAGGGGGAGCGCAGGGTTTGGCCCTGTCTAGCAGCCTCCAACAGACAGCTCAATTTTGATCACACCTGCGTCCTATCTTTCCTGGGCTGCGGGTGGCTGGGTGGGAAAATAGGCCCAGCTCCCAGCTCCTGGAGCAGTTTGGACCCAGGTCAGTACTTTGGGGTTGTTCCCGACCTGCCCAGCCCAGACCCAGACCCCTTCAGTTTGATTTAGGTTTTTTCTTCCTGGATCTGGACTTTGCAATTTGGTCCCATCTCTACCAGCTGGCGAGACTGGCGGATGGGAGCAGGAGGCGATGAATCCACAGGCATGCAAAGCAGTTTTGCCTCTCAATGCCCCACGCGCACAGTGCACCAGGTGCCTGACAAAGCCATTGGCTTATAGGTTTAACAGGCACAAAAGCAGCTGCCAAGCCATCTACTTCTTCCATGGGGTGGGCACACAGTGGGTGAGGCTGGCACACTGGCATACCCGGCTGGGGAAGTCTAGTGCCTGGGCATTACTGTCATGAGACTGATGGGTCCCATGCAGTCATGCTGGTTCCAACAGACCCACTTTGCCATCATCACACTCACCCTGCAGGGCATTCTGGCACTCCTGGGGCACCTGTCCCACAGTGCCCCACAAGCAGGGGCGTTTGGGTAGTTTCCAAATGCAAAGCAGTGCATTGTGGGACAGAGTCAGGAGCCCTGCGAACCATGGAAGTGTCAAAACCCCCTGCTAGCTGCAGCGATTCAGCCAGGTCCCTGGGGGCAGGCGCTCCAGCCAATGCTCGCCAAGGGCTCCGGAGTGCAGTGTGTTCCCAGCAAGGGCTGCACGCTCTGGCATTCATCCGTTGCATCACGATCCCTTTGCCTCTAGTATAGATGCGGCCATGTCTCGATGGAATCTTTAAACAGCTGCTGCTTCTCAGCCCAGCGGCGGGCAAACCCCAGCGCTATCCTTGGGCACAGAGGGCCATTGTAGCAAGTGCAGATACCAGGCACTTAGCCGGACCCCCTACCGGCTTCATTCAATTACACTTTTCATGCATACTTGGATTCAATTCATAAAACAGAGCCCTGGGTTTTGCACAGTGCAGGGAAGTGCTGTAATTAAACCAAAGGAGGAATTATACTGTATTCCTGGGCTCTGGCGGATGCAGATTGAGCAGCTCCTTTGCCCCAGATCCAGAAATCAGAAGTTACTGCTGCTGATCCACGATAAGTCATTCCTTACATTGTCAGCAGCCTGGGAAGTGGCACCTGAAGCTGAGAACGTGCTTGGTTAAAGCCTGGCAAAGTTATAAGCAACAGAAGGTCAGTTGTTTCTTTACTAAAATCTCCCTTCACTCTGGTTTCAAGCTGGAAATATTTCTGGATGCAGCTGGAGCATTTCCTCGTGCCCGGCCTGCGTTCCCTGGCACCCAGGGTGCGGTTGGGCCCTGGCTAAGCACTGGTGGCTTCACTCAGCTGAAGTCAGCGGTGGAAGGAATCTGGCCAGGTGCTTCTTCAGCCAAGAGACCCGCTCTCAGCCCTTTTCTGATCAGAGTGATCGGAGGGCTGGGGAGGGGGCTGCGCTCTGGCTATTCTGAGCCCCTGCATGGCTCTGCAGGGGTCATTGCAGCAAGGTACAATTTGGAGCAGCCCTGAGAGCTGCTGTAGCTTGCCCTGTGTGCACAAACCCTGCCATTGCACACACACACGTTGCACGCATGTGCATGGCACACACTGTGCACGCTCACGCTTCCACACGCGCATACACACACTGAGCGTGCCCGCACAATGCACGCACACATGCATTGTACACAAGCCTTGCAGACACACTGGGGTCATACACTTGTGCACGCACACACACTGCGTGGCGAACCCTCTAGGCCCACACACATATGTGCATGCCGCCCCCACGCATCCCTTTCATCCCAGAGCCTGGCAAAGCCCGGCAGCCACGGGGGGCCCTAACTTCAGAGCTTAGCACTGAGTAGACACTAATCCAACTTGTTCGGGAGCCGGCCCTGCCAGGGGAGCTGTGTGTCACCCATGCTCTGGGCCTGACAGCTCCATTAGACAGCGCCGGTCCAGGGGCAGAGAAGAAAGGCCGGGAGCCTGGGCAGCTCGTATTTCTGCCGGGTGAAGGTGCTGAGCGCACAGCTCAGACTGCATCATCCCCCCGCCAGCAGCCGGGAAATTCATCAGACACCACCCCCCCACCCACTGCCGCCCCCATCCTATCTTTTAACAAGCCCTGGCGGTTCCGCCCCACTTTCCTCCGCGCCGGACTCGTCAGCCAGTGGTTGTCATGCCAACCCGACCTCCGACCCCCTTAATGGCTATTTCAGGTGGTTATTTATGGCAGCGATTAGGCCCTGGCTGGATTTATGGCTTTGCCCCCCCCCCAGCCCCAGTCCCCAATTCCCAGCCTCCCTGGCGCAGCCAATGGCCGTTGGAGGAGGCCCAGGGAAATGCCAAGGCCTCAGGGAACAGGTCCTTGGTGGCACAGCACCGGCTGGGAATGGCGATCACCAGTCAAGAATCCCAGCGCGCCCCCCACGTCCAGCCTGACAGGGGGGGCCCCCCAAACTTAGGGGTCTAAGCCAATAGCTGGGGCTGGGCTGGGGGTGGTGATACACTAATGCAGCATGGAGACGGGGTCCCCACATCCCACATGGATCAGGTCGCCGTGGTGACAGGCTTCTGTACACCTAGGGCCCACCCTGCACCGCTCCCCACACCCGCCCATAAACACCCCCCAAGCTCCACCACATTTCCACCTCTGTTGCCCTGCTGCCAGGCCCGTCAAGAGAAATCTGCCCCCCCCCCCCCCGTACATCACATTCACTGCCCCCCCCCATTTCACTTTATTTACACAGCTGTTACAGCTGCCCCCCCCCCCCATCACAGGGCCCTGGGACAATTGTCCCCCGGCCTGCTCAGGGTCAGGATTGTGGGGTATCAGCAGAGCTGTGCAGGGGGAGCCCAGGGCTGGGATTGTGGGGGGGCTGTGGGTCAGGATTGTGGGGTATCAGCAGAACTGTGGGGAAGCTCCAGGCAACTCCATCATCTCCCCTCTGCTCGCCCCACCACTTTGAGCAGCAGCAGGACCCTGATTCGGCCAGGCACCAAGTGCCCTCAACTCCCACTGACGCCAACGGGAGCGGCAGGTGCTCAACGCCTCACAGGATAGGGCCTTAACCAAGTGTCTGTTGCCTCCACAAGTCTCAGCCTGGCCTGACCAATCTCCCCCCACCCCATCTCCCAATATCCTTCTTCCTCTCCCCCCCGCCCCAGGCCCCAAACCTCTCTCTGATTCTGGTTAATGGAAAACGAAAACAAAAACATCTTACTGTAGGTCCTACACACATGAAGCTGGGCACACGCCCCCCGTGCGTGGACCTGGAATGTTTGGGCCAGCTGTTCAGAAGCGTTGAGCTCATAGCAACTCCCTCCCCGTGAGGGCAATGGAGACCCCCCCACACATTAGGAATAATAGAGAATTACCCACCCGCCCACCTCCGCGCCCCCAGCTGAGGCCGCTCTCATCGCTGGCTGGCTGAAGCACCGGTCACCAGGTAACAGCTCCGCTCCAGCCCAGGCTGGCAGCAACACAAAGGAACAGCTGCTGCAGGGAGCAGCCCGCCTGCTCAAGCCGCAGCAGGGCAAACGCCCTGGATTTGTCTCATGGGTAGGTCATAGCAAGCAGGGGTCAAGGGAGGAACCTCTGGAGCTCCAAGCATGAGCATCTCCTGCATGAGCTAAACACCCACATGCCCTTAGGCCTGTCGGTAGCAGACTCAGCAACCTGTCACCACTAAAGGGGGACATGAGCACCATGCCCCAGGATCCAGCCCCACCACACAGCCTCTGTGCCACTCATTAGCCCAAGTATTGAGGAGGCCACAGGTCGGAGCTGCTCCCCAAGCTCATAAGGGGTCCCCAGTGCTCCGGGGCAGGATGGAAGGAGCTTGCACAGCATGTCCATGCTCTCCTGATAAGCAGGATCTCAGCTCTGGCCGGCACCAATTCACCAAAGCCCCCAGAAATGCATTAAATCCCCTCCCAGCTGTTGTGGCAAATCGCCCAAGATGACAGCACATCTAGGCTGCTCCCAGCCCTCACCGTCCCTGCCAGCATCATCCCTGCCAGCTGCGGGGGGGCTATGTCCCACCCCAATATCTGAGGGTCATTCTGGTCGCTTGGCGCAGGAAACCTGGGCCCAGCTGGATTGGCTGAGCCATATGCTCTCCCTCTGCCCATGCGCTTATTCCTTTCCCATGTGAGCTGTGCCCTGTTTGGCTCCCAGAGCTGGCTCCTCCCATGCCAACACCCTCGTCCGACTGGCAGGTGGCGGCTGGGCCGTGTACACTATTCAGTGATGGGCTGTTTGCCTTATGCTCCTTAACTAACTGCTCCCAGCCCCACATGTGCACTTTGCCCAAGAGCAACAATCCTCACTGGGCAGAGGGGGAAACTGAGGCACAGAGGGGGGACGTGACTTCGACCAAAGTTGCACACAGAGCTAGGAATAGGACTTAGGAGACCTGACCCTCCCAATGACCCCTGCTCTAACCACTAGATCCTATTCCCCTCTGGGAGCCAGGGATAGAACCCAGGAGTCCTGATTCCCAGCCTTCCCCCCCGCTCTAGCCACCCCACAGCACTCCCTCCCCCTCCTCTCAGGCTACAGGTAGCGCCTGTCGGTTGGTCGTGGTGACCTTCCATCTCCCTCCTCGACCTCTGCGGTTCACTTCTCCTCCTTTGCCAGAGATCCCACCCAGGGCGGGGAGCAGCGATTGTTTATCTACTGAGGCTAATTAGGAGCGATCGTTAGGGTGAACCCCATCACTCACAAGCAACGAACACACTGTAACTAGTAGCAGAGCTTCTCCCTGATGCGTCGCCAGGGACGGCTGCGCCAGCCTGGGATCCCAGCTGCCCCCTACACTCAGCACCTGGACTGGAGCTAATTGCAATGGGGCTAGCTCATGGGAGGCTCCTGTCCTCTCATCTGTGCTGTGGGAGGCTGCAAGATGGCGGTGGGGGGAAGGGTCTGCAGTCGATAGATAGAGATGTATATATTGATCAGCTGATCAGTCAATAGATTAAAGGATTATTTTTCTTGACTTGATCCCTGGGGGCTCCATTCCCACCTCTAAGCACCAGTGCTCCCAGCCCCTGATAAAACCCAGCCCCGTCCCTTCCCTTCACCTTCTAGGAACCAATGATCCCGTGGAGTTCGACCCCGCCAGGGCTGACATGTTTTAGCCGCATCTTGGGCCTCCTCCCTCTACATTAAAGATGAGTTAACAGCTTCCTCCTGGCGCAAGGAGCAGGAGTGTCAGTTACATCACTCTGAAACCTCGGGCTAAGCAAAGACAACTTGATATTGAATCTGGCTTCCAGCCCCAGCCTCTGGAGAGCCACGGGACTGGCAGGGTATGTGTGTGTGAGTGTTGAAATGTTGTGTGTGTTACTCCCACGCTGGCGGGCCTCAAAACTACCACCGCCCACAGCGCTCCTTCCCTCCCAGCCTGTGCCCAGAGCCCAGGGAGACTCAGCGATTGGCACAGGGTCACCCGGGGCGTCTGGGGCAGGACTGGGCGGAGAATCCCATTTTCCACATGCCTCTCCTGCTCTTTTGTGGGAAAGGACTCTGGCCCCCCAAAGCAGCCTCCAGCCCTCAAAGGCCTGATCCCTGGGCAATACTGTAACAACAGGGAGAAGTGGGGGGGGGCAGTTGGCAGTGAGCCACAGTATGGTGGTGTATGGGCTGGGACTGGAGAGCCCCCGGCACAAGAAGGGTTAACAGCTTGCAGGGTGGTGGGGAAAGGCTCATGGGAAAACTCTTTGCCGCCCGCTACTGGTCCCATCAGCACAGGACCCCCAGAGGCAGGCACTGGGTGGCAAATGATTGACTGGTGGGGGCGGCAGGTGTTAGGAAGGGCCAGACAGCTGTGGTCTGATCACTGGGGGTCCAACGGGCTCAGGGGAGGGGCTGGCTGATGTGGGCCCTACCATAGATGGAGGGGTGGGGGCAGGTCTCGGGGGAGCCATCAACATTCCTCTTCTAGGGGTAGCTGACGGGTATAGGGAAACTGGATCCCGTCCCCCACACCTACCCCCGCATCCTACCCTGCATCAGCCACCTATCAGTGATCTGGGCCAGCACCCTTGAGGTCAAAGGTTCTGTGTCCTATTGCCAGCCCCTCACCCCCTGGCCCCTGGCCCCAATGCCCCAGCTGAACACCTCCCCAGAGCCAAGCCCCAGTTTCCACCAAGACTTCGAGTACCTGCCTGACCCCGCCCCCACCTGCATGACCCCGTCCCTGCCCATGTAACCCTGCCCCTGCCTGCTTGACCCCATCCCTACCTGCGGGACCCCACACAGAGGTCACCATTTGGAAGAGTGCACTGCCCCACTCCTGCTGGCCTGGGCTGGCACACATGGTGCGTGGTGCTTGGGAAGTCACACAGGCTTCTGTGGAGGCAGTTAGGGTCCCGATCCCAACGCTGAGCCCGATTCATCCCTGCACTGGGGCAGGAGCCAAGGGGAGGCAGCTGGGGGCAATTCAGCCCCCCATGCAGGGTATAACATACGGGGGTATCACCAGCTTGTACCCTTGTTGCAATGACTCCTCTGGGCCACAGAATAGCCACAGCATAGCTCTGCCCTGGCCATGCCCCCTCCTGTCCTGTCCCACTCACCCCACCCGAGACCCACCCAGGGGCGCGCCCTACACCACGAGGCATCTCCAAGGGGGGCAGGAGCAGACACCTGCCGATGGCCCCTTGGCCTGACCCAAGCTAGCGTGAAAGGGCTATAGGGCAATCAGACCCATCACACCCAGGGCCCAGCCCCTGTTGTGCATTGCTTCCTTCACACTAAGCTGGCCCTATAGATCCATGCCCCCCCTCAACTTGAGCTAACGGAACCAGCGGCAAAGCTGAGTTTGCCCAGGAATTGTGGCATCCTGATGGCAGACAGAAAGGGGCCTGATCCCCCCCCCCACACACACACACACTACTTCCCTGCAGCGGAGCCGCCTTACCCCCCCGGCCTCCTTCCTCCCGATTCGCCGCGGTGCAGGAGGGAGGCAGCGACATAAAAATGCAGATTCGGGATTGGTATGAAATAACATTCGATATAAATCCCTCTCCTGCGGGTCGCAAGATGAATCGGCCGCATTGAAATTCCACCGCAGTGATAATTAAACTCAGGATCGGCTCTGTGCTAAATTACATTCCTGCAATGCCGCTGCTTCGGGTCCCGGGAAATTGCTCCCAGGGCCTGGAGGAGAGGTTTTATCGCCCACCTGGGTGTGCCTACTGGAGAGGTTTGTTTCCTCCGAGACCGTAAAGCTGCCCCCTTGATTTATCGGCCCCTTCTCCCAAATCCGATTAAATATAGGATTTCTGCAGGATCCCCAGCCCCGCTCCCCGGACTGGCTCCCGCAGAGCACCGGGGCCGAAGCAGGCAGGACAAACAACCCCAGTGAGAGCTGCCAGTCCCCCTGATTTACAGCCCAGCCCTGCTTTATGGGGGCTTCGCATTTTTGCTCTTGCTTTTTTCTATTCCTGCCTCTTGTTGTCCCGGGGGCCATGTCCCCCTCCTGCTCCCACCTCCCCTGCCTGTAGGAGTCTAGGTACAGGCAGGGCCAGCCACTGCTGGCGGTGGCCCATAATTCACCGGCCAAGGCCCGCCAACCTGTCGTGGGTTTGTCCTATGTTGGGACTGGATAGGGAGAGTCTGATCTCCCCACCCGTGTACCCTATGCTCACGAGCATCAGGGTGGGGGCAGGGAGATCCCACTGGAGCATCTGCTTGAGGAGAGGGGGCTGGGGCAAGTGTTTGAGGGGAGGTGGGGCACCGTGGGCAGTGAGGGGGAGGGGGGTTTCACCCGCTTCTGATTAGGCCTCATGCCACCCTACTCTGCCCCACAAGGTGCCCATCGGGCCACACCTGCTGGGTTAATGGCTAGAGCAGGTGCCCTGGCAGCTGATGGGGAGATGCAGGGGCAGGGAATCAGCTTCGTGGGCATGTGGGTGCGGCTTGGATTTCTGGCTGCCCCACCCCCACCCTGGCTGGGAGGTGGGGGATGGAAATGGCAACTATAAAGAGAGAGAGGGAGGGCTTGTAGTAAAGAGACTGGACTGGGGCACAGGACACCTGGTTTCCATCACCATCTCTGCCCCCAACTCCCCATGTGTTAGGGTGACCAGATGTCCCGATTTTATAGGGATAGTCCTGATATTTGGGGATTTTCTTAATTAGGCACCTATTACCCCCGACCCCGTCCCGATTTTTCACACTTGCTGTCTGGTCACCCTACCATGTGTCCTCTGGCCTGTCGCCAAGGACAGAGCTTCCCAAGTGCTCCGCATCCAGCAGCTCCCATGGTTCCCAATGGGGTGCGGAGGGGGGGGGGGAATTCTCCATTGTTCTCAAGGGGACGCAGATACACACATTTCCCCTCCCCACTCAACTGGGGGTAGGGTGACTAGACAGCAAGTGTGAAAAATCAGGATGGGGGTGGGGGGTAATAGGAGCCTATATAAGAAAAAGACCCAAAAATCGGGACTGTCCCTATAAAACCGGGACATCTGGTCACCCTGACTGGGGGTCTCTGTGCAGCACCCCAGCCTGGGAAGATGAAAGGGTGCCCCCTGGTGGAGCTGATGGGAACTGCTCTCAGCCAGTCTGAGGCAGCCATGGTCCAGCCAGGCAGTCCCCAAGCAGAGCCTGCCATAGCCACCGCACGAGATGTCCCAGGCAGGGCTGCCCTTGAGGCCTGCAGACAGCTGGGGGCGGGGGTGGCAGGGAGCCCACCTGGTGGTGGAGAAGGGGGCCAGCTTGGTGGGCCTGGAGACTGGAGTCCTGCATCCCAAGCAGGGGCAGCTTCCCCCCAACACAGTGTGGCTGGGCAGGAGCAGGCAGATCATTCAGCCCCGGGGGGCTCTCGGCGCTTTGTGTGTGTGTGTGTGAGAGAGAGAGAGAGAGAGAGAGAGAGAGAATGTGCCTCCCTCTGGTGGCTAGAGACCCAGAAGGTATCTAAACCCCTTAACCCTGGAGCTGGGCAAAATGGCTGTAACAACCTTTCTTGGTTTTGGTTTGTCTGTTTCATGGTTGCTGAAACGGAAGCTACTTTCCCAAAACCGCAGTATCCCTGGGGAAATCCCCGTGGATTTAGGTGCTCCCTGGTGATTAGCGAGCCCCAACTTTAGTTGAAGGGGTGGGAGTGGGGGTGTGTGTGAAATTTTAGCAAAGACCCTCTTTCCCCGAATGCTCTTTAGGCATCAGAGTTAAACAGGCTGCTAATAAAGCTAAAGGCTGTTCCACACTCTCAGCAGCGTCTTCCCTTCCCCAGGGCCCTAATTCCAGCCTCTCACAACATCATAAACTCACAGGCTGTCTTGTTGCCACAGGGTCTTCCAGAGAGGCTGAGAGCTGAATTGCTGGTTGAAGTCAAGCAGCTACCTCCACACTCACTTTGGGCAAAACCCGTTCAGGCCCCTTCCTCCATCAGAAAAACAGGCCATCTGTAAAAGCACTGATTTCCACAGGGATTTTCAACGAGCCAGAGTCAGGAACCACTTCAGTTGGCCTTTGGTTTCACAAATGTGCCTCTGTGCAGTATTTAAATACTAGGGACAAACACAAGGTGCTGGGGAACTTTTATTAGCAGCAATTATTATCTGTATTGTGGTAGAATTTTGAGGTCCCAGCTGAGACTGAGCCCCATTGGGCTAGGTGGTGCACAGACACAATCCCTCTACCAAAGACCTTACGGGGCAGACAAAGGGTGGAAGAGGAAACTGAGGCACAGGATGGGGCAGTGACTCAGCCAGCAACTCAGGGAGAGAGTCAGGAACAGAACCCAAAGGTCCCAACTCCCACCACAGGGCCCTAGCCACCCAGACCACACTGCCACTAGCAGTTATAGCCTAGAACAGCAGATAGCCACTGTTCTTGCTAATCATAACAGGAGAAAGAAGGTTGGATTTCAAGAGGGATCTAGCCACCATAAGACTCAGGAATGCAAACTGGGCCAGGGTCCTTACCAAGCCTCTCAGATGCAAGACCAGCCTCTATCTGCAGTGACATTGACTCTGGCCCCTGAATTTTCACTAGTACTTGCAAATTAGTGGCTTGATTTACAGGAATCAGTGAAAGCTGTGGCCACTCTCATTTAGGGGCCTAAATAGGAATTTAGGGGCCTAACTTTAACACATACACCCCAGGTTTTGACGTCAGTGAATGGAGTTTGCAGTATGCAGTTCAGAGCACTAGGGGGAGAACTGGAGCACATGCAGGGATGGTCGGTTACAGATAATGGAGGTTTCTGCCATAAAGACTCCATTTATGTAGGGTGTGTAGCTCGAAAGCTTGTATTACTTCACCCACCTTGTCTCTATAAAGATGCCACCTCAACCCAAGCAGCAGGCCTGGAAGGGGGGCACAAGGAGGGGTATCTCTGTTCCCCTGATGTGCTCAGCCCTTTCTGCATGGACACGCATAACCCTGCCCTGCTGGGAGCACTTTATCTTGGACTCAAATTCTGGAGGGTGATTTTACTTTTTTTACTCTGGTTTTTCTTTTCCCTTTGGATGCACCAGGTTTCGTCATGAGGACGGTATTGTATGGAATCCCCAGAGGAAAATACCCCCTACCTGGGCACTGCTTCCCAAGCGTTAGCTCTGCTGTTGTTGGGCAAATGGCATTATGCAGATGGTGCCTGATCCAGCAGATGTACTTCCCCACACAGTACCATCCCTGGGCCACAGGGTAGTGCTGCAGCATCAGCCTTGGCAGTACTGCCCTGGCCCAGCAATTGGCACCATGCCCTCTGCCCTCCTGCAGTATCAACCCAGGTGAGTAAGTGGTGCTGCAACCACCTGCAGTATTGCCTCTGGACCAGTAGGAGGCTCTGCATCGACCTGCAGTACTACCTTGGGTCTGTAGGGGATACTGCACTCACCTGCAGTATCCCCCCAGGTCAGTAGGGGGCGCTGCACCCCGTGCTACTGAGCCTCGGCCAACAGGTGACGCTGCGCTCACCCCTCTGTAGTACCGCTCCATGGCCTGCAGCTGGCGCGTCGCCCTCCTATCGTACCGCCTCCCGGTCAGCAGGTGGCGCTGTGGCACACAGCACTAGCTGTTCCTGGGACCTTCCTGCCGGGCGGACGCTCTGGGCGCTACCCGCTCCCTCTAATACCCCTCGTGCGCCGCGGAGTTCCGGCCTGCCACGGACGTCACTCTCTGGGCCGCGTTGTGGTCCCGCGCATGCGCAGAGACCCTTTTCTCTTTGCCCTTCCTCCTCGAGCACCGGGTAAGGAGGCCCCCGGCGTCCTCGACCTAAGCGGGGCGGCCTGACGCGGGGGGGGCCTCTGGTGCTGGGAGCGAGGGGGGGCTGGGGGTGACGGCTGGAGTTGAAAGTGGCAGGGGAAGGGACTGGGGGGTGTGGGGAGGGGCTGGGGTTGAAAGTGGCAGGGGAGGGGGGCGAAGGTAGGGGTGGGGGAAGGGACTGGGGGGTGTGGGGAGGGGCTGGGGTTGAAAGTGGCAGGGGAGGGGGGCGAAGGTAGGGGTGGGGGAAGGGACTGGGGGGTGTGGGGAGGGGCTGGGGTTGAAAGTGGCAGGGGAGGGGGGCGAAGGTAGGGGTGGGGGGGAAGGGACTGGGGAGTGTGGGGAGGGGCTGGGGTTGAAAGTGGCAGGGGAGGGGTGTGGGGGAAGGGGCTGGGGAGCTGGGATCCCTGTTTCACTGGGGCGAGGGGGGGTTGGGCTGTGGGGGAGGGAGGTGGCTGCCTGGCTGGGAGGAGGGGTACTAGGTGGCTGTATGTTGGGCTAGGTCTGGGATCCTTCAGCCCTCTTCACCCCCAGGGCTCCTGTTCTCCCCTGCCTCTGCCTCCTGGTGGCTTGTTGCCTAATGGGTGGCCTTACATTTATCTGTTGGGTGTCTTGGCTGCTGTCAGCACCTCGGCCTCCTTACAGACCCGGCTGGAGCCTGCAGTCTCTTTAGCCAAAAGGTGCCTGAAAACAAGGGGCCCCCCAATGATGACTAAATCTCAGTCGGCAATAACTCCCCTTCCCCAGCACAGAGCTCCTAGTGGAGGGAGTACTGTGCTAGGGCAACAGGGAGCTGCATGTGCCCAAGAGGGGAAGCCATGGCTGAGAAGTCAGTGACAAACCTCTGTCCATTTGTTTTTAATTATTCAGCCTCCTATCTGCCAGAGGGGTCTGGTCTCTGTCTGTAGACTGGAGGTAATACTGACCTATATTGCAGGGGGCCCACAAGGCCATTTTTATTACAGTAGAGGTCCCAGCCAAGACCAGGGCCCAGTTGTCCTGGGTGCTGAAGACACAGCCCCTGCTCTGAAAAGCTTACAGTCTAAACACACAGGATGAGAGGGGCAGTGACTTGCCCAAAGTTGCTTATCCAATCAGTAGCCAGGCTGGGAGTAGAACTCTGGTCTCTGGGCGCCCAGTCTAGTGCACTACCCACTAGACCACTCTGCTTCTCCCTAATGCCGATCACAAGCTTGAGGATCCTTGGATGAAAAGTGCTTGGGACATGCAGAGTATTAATGCACATTGAAAATGACCTTGGGGATCTGAGAGTCACTGACCATTTGTGCAGGAGTTAATGGGCCATTCCCATCTCTAACTTATTTGACCCTGAGCATTAGAAGCCTGAGGGAAACTTAATGCAAGTGCTCCTGGAGAATGGTTTGGCTCAGCCACACAAGCCCTGGATGAAGGGGGCTCTGCTACTGTGGGCTTGGAAGGAGTCCCAGAACCCGAGGATGGTTCTGGATCAGGGGATGGGACATGAAGATGCTTTGTTGTCTCCTAAGAAACTCCAAAGCGCTTTACAAAAGCAAATGACTTGAGTTTTGCACTCTACACAGAGTAGGTAAATTAGATCCCCATATGGGAAAACTGAGACAGAGTGATTTCCCTATGATTGAGTGAGCAGCAGTGGGAAGTAGAACCCAGATGTCCTGAGTCCCAGTCACCTACCAGATCACACAGGACCCTGATGGGTTTTTCCCATCGTATCTGACTCTCCATTCCAGTATGGTGCCTGTGTTTTAAAGCTCAGTCAAGCTGTGGGTATTGGTCTCTGGTAGCTGAGCTGCCTATCTTATTTGTTTTGTGGTAGCTCTTAACAGCCTCAGTCATGGACCAGGACACCATTGTGCTAGGCACTATACAAACAGAGAACAGCTGATCCCTGTCCAAAGGATCTTACAGTCTAAATACTTGAGGATTTTGTGCTCTGCTTCCATTCCAGGGTCTTCATCAATGGCCTGCACTGTTCAACCCCTTGTGGGTACCCATGGGATTAGCATTGAACTTTTCTGGTGCGTCTGATATTGTGCAGTAAATTATCATACCCCCGTCTCCCAGCTGTTGTCACCTCTTTGTGATGATCCCAGTTATCTGTCATGATCAATATTATCACCTTGGTAATACTGTTTTGAACTTTTGGCACATTCATTGGGAGTCCCACACCCCCGCTTTGCAGCATGTTTCTATTGCAGTGAATAATCAAAATTGTGGGGCAATGTGGATTCCTAATGTGGTGGTGGTTTGGTTTCTCTTCCAGTTTTGTGACCCCCTGCTGTCCCTGAACATGTATGCCTGTGCAAAATTCGTCTCGGCTCCTGCCCTAGTGAGTAGCGGAAAATCCCATTTTTTAATCCATTCTAATACTAGGCATTTCTGCAATACTTTTTCAACATATTACCTATGTGGCAGGGGGCTGTGAAGATTAGCTAAGTGCTATCTCCATTGTCTAGACAGGGAAATGAGAGGCAGGTGCCTGCAGTCTCCCATGAAGTGAGCAGCAAAGCTAGGAATAGAACTCAGGAGCCCTGACTCCCAGTCTTGTTCTCCTAGGACATTCTGCCTTTAGGGGAGTGCGTTGGGAAAAAAAGTGGATTTCACGTCAGTCTGTATCCCCTTAAAGTAAGGGTAGCTAAAGCATGGCCCATATGCTGCATGGCCAGCCTCATTTTCAATATGGAGGTGAGGACTGTGGGTATTACTGATGCTGTGCATGCTGGGAATTGTAGTCGCCACAGACCACACTTCAGTATCAAAGATGAGGGTAGCTGCTGTCTACATCTTATCCAAAATGGATGGGCCTCTTAGCCAGTTACCAATGAATCCCTCGGCACCCTAGTTTAGAGGTAACTTGCCCTCAACAGGCCAGATCATTGTAACCTTTTCCTATTTGCTACTAATTAGCTGGGTGGCGTTTCCTGTCTCTGGAGGTGTAATAAAACTTCCTTCTGAGCTAAGCTGCCTGCTGCAACGTTGGGGCTGCCAAGCCACTAGACTTGTAACTGGCTGCTGGCTTTCAGTAACCCTGCCCTGGTGCCAGTCTGCCTGCCCTCAGGGCCCGCATGTCAGGACTTGGTTATTCCCACAAGATGCTTCAGAGATCCTGTAGTGTCAAGGGATCCCTAACCATGCCTCGAGCTCTGCTCCACCCAAGGCTGTGGCACATCTCAGACACTGTTGTCTACACTGACCCGCAGAGCTATGTTGTGGGGACCTGCTCCCCTACCACAGTGCCCTACTGTAGATGGACCCTGCTTAGCTACATGTTTCACCCTGGCTTCAGTCACCTGACACTAAGTGAATCCCTGCTCTGATCTGCTGAGTTCAGTCCAGATGGCTACAACAAATACAGCCGCCCCTGCCTCCTGTTTCATCAGTTCATAGGTGGGGAGGGAAACACTGATTAACTGGAGGTGCTTCCTGCTAACTCTGTGCTAGCCTGGCCTGGAGTGGCAAGTGCCAGCAATAAGGTGATCCCGTGGTAAACGGGAGGCACTCTCCATTTACCATCTAAGTATGTGGAGTCTCAGGGCTTGTCTGCACTTAACAGGGGATTCACCTGTGGCGATCAATGCATTGGTGGTCGATTTAGCGGGTCTAGTGAAGCCCTGCTAAATCGACTGCAGATCGTTCTCCTGTCAACTCCTGTACTCCACTGGATCGAGAAGAGTAAGGGGAGTCAATGGGAGGACGTTGCGTAGTGTGGACCCCGCGGTAAGTAGATCTAAGCTACGTTGACTTGAGTTACGCTATTCACGTAATTCAAATTGCGTAGCTTAGATCAACTTTTCCCTGTACTTTAGACGAGGTCTCAGTGAGAGAGGGTTGGCTCTTGGATGGTGCATGTCTGCCCCAGGGTAAGTTACTGTTCCTGTGTCTCCCGGTTCAGTTCCCCTCTCCTCCCTTCTGGGTTAGTTTTGTGTTGGGGTTCCAGTAGGGCATAAATTCACATTGACTGTGGCTGGTTTCCAGGTAATGGTTACTAGCCAGTAACTAGTTCTTCCGCCAGTTCCATGGGCAAGAGTGATCAGGATTACCTTCCTTGATGGACTGTCCTGGGCCATACTGGTCCATGAGGAGGCAGCATTTGGTAACCTTCATCCTTTGTGTTGCCTTTGCATGGACTGTGCTGTGGGAACACAGAGAGGCTTGAGGACAGTGCTTTGTTTGTGCCAGGGCTGAGCCCCGGCAACTCTGGGCATGGCAGTTCATAGCCCCAGCACCTCTGGGCTTGCCACATCAGTTATGAAAGTAAAAAAATTGCGTGAGCTCTGGCAACTCTTTCATTACAAATTAAGTCCTGCTTGAGAATAAGTTTGGTTTGGAACGTATTAAAACAGGAAGTGGCAACACGATGCCATTGTTGCTACCAAGTGTGTGGATTCCTGCTGCCCTCGGGGAAAGTGCTACCTTTCCTCTGCCCCCACGGCAGAGACATGGAGTGCCACATTCAGCCATGGAGTCTATGGCAGTTGCTTCCATTTATGCCAGAGCTGGATTTGACCCAGAGAACTGCTGCAGGGCATTCATGGCCTGACTTCTGAAGGTACTCAGCCCCTTCCAGGATCAGGCCGTTCACCCGGCCACCAAAGGGACTTTCATGCAGATATACTGAAGAAGACATCCCATCTTGACTTTTGAAGCGACAGCTGCTCTGGTGTCCCTGAAAATAATTCAGTCACTCTGCATTGGGCCAGCCCCAGCTAACAAGTGGGGGAGAGCCTGGCACACTTTGGGCGCTATGTAAATGCTGCGGCCCCCTGCAGAGCTGCAAGGTGGGGGAAATACTGCTCCAGTTCCTTTCCAGTCTCAGCATAACTGATCTGACAGATTATTGCAGGAAGCTGGCACTGGGTATCTGGTAGGGATTGCATTGCACTGCCTCTCTGGGCAGAGTGGCTCTGTCTGAATGATTACTTTGTCTGTCTGCAGGTGAGGAACAGCTCGAGGCTGCTGTGCAGACCAGTCTCTGCCTCCCTGCTGAGCAGGCCTGAGGCCAGGACAGATGAGGTAAAATGCTGAGCTTGGACCATGAAAGTGGAGAGGATCCTCAGAGCTTGAATTGACTTAACGATTGGGCCCAGCAGGGGGCATGCAGAGCAAATATTCCACTCCATAGCAGTCTTTGACTAGAGCAAAGCTGGGGGGGGTGGGGATCCCTGGTGGGTGATGAGGCTCAACTGGGCTGGCTTGTTCTCTCAGGCTTCTGGGCTTAATCTCTAAGGAGAGAATCATAAAGCAAAAGGAAAATCTGGGCAACAGAAGAAAGCATGTTAACAGTGCTGCAAGCTCTCCCTGTGGAAAGGGATTGGTGATTCAGTAGGAGGTGCTCTTCCTTACGAGTCAACTCTGAACCGATCCCCCAGCATGGGACTAGAGGGCGCTGTGCTGCTACAAGCTGTATTTCAGACTGGTGAGATCAGGACCACTTGTGGTCATTTAAAAATCCTCTGGCACATGCAAGGAGGTTAGCCCTGGAGTCCCAGCCAGCTCTCAACTTGTAATTAGTCTGCATCCACAAATTCCTCATGTGGGCTCAACTGAGAAGTCACTTCCTGACCAGAAGTATTCTACACGGCGAAACAGCTGCCAAATTCCACCCCAGCCATGGCTGCAGTTCAGTGGTGGGTGAAGAACTTCACAGAAGGATCATGTATTAGAATTAAAATGTATAAAGCACTTTGGGATCCTTCGAGTGAAAGGCACTATAGAAATGACGGGGGTGGGGGGGTGCAGCAGGAGCACTAGACTGCTGTAAGCCCAATATCTCAGGAATGCTTCTAGGCCAGTGCTTTATACTGCTGGAAATCCAGCTTGACAATAGTTTTAAGGCATTCATTTCCAGGCCTAGCAAGGCACAGGGCCTTCTCTTACTAAAACCCCAGGGAGATCAGAATTGCCCCTCCATATGGGGAAACTGAGGCACCAAAGTGAAGCAATTTGTCTGAGGTTACAAGGGGTCTGTGAGAGCTGAATTTAAGTGGCTCCCAGTTCTGTGGTTCACTGCACTAATTGTGCCCCTCTCTTTAGCCTAACTCACAACCTCACCCCTCTAGAGGCCCATGAATTCAATTCTCCAAGCCATGTGGGAAACTTGGATTCTTGTGGTCCTTAGTCCGCTCAGTGTAGATGTTTCCATGGCCATGCCCTGGTAGAGAGTGGGCAAAAAACACTTGTAGAGCTCTATCTCCAGCTGAATCTCACTGTCATCCCTTCAACTCATCCTAGCTCGGCTCCACCCCAGCACCCCAGAATGCTCTCCTCCAAGCTGTGCGCCGGGAGGTCCACACCAGCGCCATCTCCCGGGACATTGACACCGCGGCGAAGTTCATCGGTGCTGGTGCTGCCACCGTTGGGGTAGCTGGCTCTGGTGCTGGCATTGGAACCGTATTCGGCAGCCTCATTATTGGCTATGCCAGGTAAGGAATGAGCCTGTATCGGTTAGCTCTTCCCCTGCTTTAACCCTGTCCCCTGGCTTGGTTACAGCTGGTGCAGGCAGGGCCTGGGATAGGGGTATCAAGCAGGGCTTTAGAGCTGTGCTCCGGCTCCGCTCCAGCTGCAGGCAAAAACCTGCAGCTCCACTGCTCTGGAGCTGCTCCGGGCTCCAGCTCCAGGCTCTGCTCCAAAGCCCTGGTATCAAGTGGACCACGGGCCAAATCTGGACCGCCAGATGCTTTTGAACGCACTCCAAAATCTTTTTATTTACTTATTATCACTATTGATTTTTTTTTTATTATTTTCTCTGGAGTCTGGACCTTGGTTATACCTTGACCAAGCAATTTGGACCGTGACAAATAATTGACTACATCTGGCTAGGACTTCCCAGCACGAGCCTCGGAGCGGGGCTGCAAGTGAAAGCAAGACCCATCAGAAAGGCTGTTAAGAGTGAACTCGGTCTCCTGCTCTTCCTGTGCATCCATGTGGGACTTGGATTCTTTAAGCTTTCCTGTGCAGCCTCCACCTATTAAGGTGGCAGCTCCTTATGTGGTAGCCCTCTTCAAAAAGAATAGTGATTGATTCCTCTGAACCCGGATACTGGGCCGAGTCTGTTACAGTCCTCTGGGGCTTTGCTCTCAGTCCTGGACAATGCTCTTGGCCCGGTCAGTGGAAGGGACCGTAAACCCTCCGTGAGGAGCATTTCTAAATCGCTCTGACCATTCCTTTGTATAAACAGGAGATTTGGGGTAGGAACAGGACAACTGAGGACTCTTACTGGGTATCAAGCCCTTCCTGTCTAGGGCACGGATTCAGATCCAGCCTGAAATCTGCCACCATCTGTGGGTCAAATGAATCTGGTGGGTTTCAGTTCCATCCTTTATGGGTGAGCATGCCCCCCCCTCCCAGCCAGTTCTAGCGGATGCTTTTGAGTGGGCCGTGGAGGCCAAACTTCCACTAGAGGGGTCATCGTTGGGCAGGGTGGGGCATGCTGTAGGGGAGAGTGGGGAAGCTTGCCCTGGCACTGTCCCCTGCTGTGCCTCTACTGTGGAGTCTCCAGAGCTGTCAGCCTGGTGCTGAGTTCACATCCTCTCCTAGCAACATGGGCTGTCCCAAAGAGCCTGTTGATGCCTCTGAAACGAAGTGGGATTTTCCCCACTTCCTCCTGCCGTGGGGCTCTCTCTAGTGATCAGGGTGGGTTTTGGTTTCTTACCCTGTTACCCTAAACCAGTGTTTCCCAAACTGGGGTTCGTGAACCCCTGGGGGTTCATGAAATGTTACAGGGGGTTCTCGGGGGAAAAAATTCCCTAATGGCAGACAGAGCTGTCCCTAGGGACCCTGGGCAGCACGGGGCCAGCAGCCCAGAGCCCCTGGACTTCCAAGAGCTAAGCAGATCAAAGTAAGCATATCTATCACACTGAGGAGATTTCAACTTCAAGACTCCTTATTAGAAATGGAAAGGGAGGTGGATATTTTTTGCTGTTTTTAAAATTAAATAGGCAGCTAGTATTGTTTTAAAATTATTATGAAGAACAAGTTGTTTGCCTGGACTGCTCAAGACCTGAATGCTTGTGTAGGAGGAACTCTTTGAATTGGCTTCTTAAATACCTTCATGCTGTTTTACATCTGATACTCCTTGATGAAACATAGGAGCCTTGTCTTATAACAGGCTTATTCAAAGTGATACAAGCTACGAAAGTGAGATCTTGGAAGAGTGTTGTTGTTTTTATAATGTAATAAAAATACTGTAATGATAAATAATAATAATTAATAGTAAATAGTGTGTAATAAGCATGTCATAAAAACAAATTTTATATTTCCAAGATCACTGCTTTTATAATTTATACGCAGGTAAAGGAGAAAATCCATGGAAATATTCATTTTTAGGAGGGGGTTTGCGAGACTTGACATTTTAGTGAAAGGGGTTCACAGGTTGTTAAAGTTTGGGAACCACTGCCCTAAACCCATAACACTGGGACTTTTGTCAGCTCTACGTGCTAATCCCAATGCTGTTGCCCAGCACTGAGAGAGCAGGGGACAGGTGTAGGCACCAAATCAGGCCTCTTTCAGACCATCATACGCCTGTCAGATGCATGAATTTGGGACTCTTGAATGTAAAGACCCCTCTGGAGTGAATCTGGGAACTCCTCTGCAGCCAGCAATCACTACAGTGCCCCCTGGTGGGAGAGGCTGGCACTGCACTAGCCTGAATGCTCCCAGACAGTTCTATGGCATGGGAGATCTGGGACTTTCCCCACCTCTCCATGACTCTGCATTGTAGTGGTTTCTCCCTCTGGCCAAGAGGAGCTGTGCCTGGCTCCCTTCAGAGACTGTCCTGGGGATCAGCCAGAGGGGGTTGATAAAGAGTAAAGAACCTCATGGGCCATTAGGAGCTGGCAATGCACATTGGTGTATCTGACTCTTGGGCTGCTGTGCCCAGCCCGGCAGCATGGGGGATGCTCCCACGTGCTTCACTGACTGGTGCTTTCTTCCTCCCCTCATAGAAACCCTTCCCTGAAACAGCAGCTGTTCTCCTACGCCATCCTGGGCTTTGCACTCTCCGAGGCCATGGGGCTCTTCTGCCTGATGGTGGCTTTCCTCATCCTCTTCGCCATGTGATGGAGCCAGCTCCCTGCCGTGTGTTCCTCCTGTGTCTAGTCTATCGTGAGCGGCTGTGAATGTCCTAATGCAGGTGGGGGTATCCCCACCTCCTAACCAAATCGGCCTGGCCTGGCCCTGACTGAGGGAAGGTGAATAAATACTGTATTGATCTACAGAATGCAGGTTCTTGGTGTGTTCTTGGCATACAGGGAGCCAGTGTGTGTGCACCCACCGGCTAGCTGATGATACTTGTACCTGCAGCCATGCTGCCTAGGGCTGTGCTCTGGGTAGACCTTGGTAAGATAAGGAGGGCGAGGCCTTGGGCCTGTGGGAGCTTTTAGGTGCTGCAGGACTTGGGATGGGTGACTCAATAGGGGGCATGTTCTCCTCTCAGAGTGGTGGTGGGTGCTGGTGAGCTTCAGGAAGTAACATCTGAGGTTCTGACCATCTGTGGTCAAGTTCCCAGGCTGCTTTCCCACTAGTCTGGGTGGCTAATCCTCGTGTCCTGGCCAAATTCCAGCTCTAGTCTTTCTTCAGGCTGACTCTCCTATAATGGCACAGCAATCCCTTCAGTCCCAGGCACCTCCTCCCACCCCCGCAGTCCAGAACAATCCGCATAAACCAAGATTAAAGTTGTTCATTGTTCTTATTAGGCCGTGCCCATTAGGGAAGGGAGGGCATTCCCAGACTCTGGCCTCTCACAACACTTGGGCTCTGAAAGCCAAGCTGGGTTTTCTCTGCCTCTGACATCACAGTGGATAAGAAAGGGTCCACAGTGAGAGTGGCGGGGCAAGGATGATGCTGCTCTGCATCTGTCCATCCTCCTGATGCCAATAGGTGCCAGTCTGTGGAAACCTAGTGAAATACCTCAGTCTAGGGAAGGGTGCAGAGAGGCCTTTGCCTAAACAATCCCTGGCAAGAATCTAATACAAAGCAGCGGTGCTAGGAATTGCAGTTGCTCCAACTCAGGTGCTAGAGGCCTGTGCTCTAGTTCCACCATACGCAGAACTCCCTGGGCTAAGTTCTGTGACCTGTTATGAGGCTCCCCCGTCTCTGGGGTCTTCACAGCACCTAAATGTTGGGGGAAGGCAACTCTTCCTCTTAACCTGCTTCAAGGAAGCGGCCCCTCTGCTATGAACTGAAATGGAATCCATCTGCATGGCCACAGGGACTATATGACAGCAGAAGCCCAGTGCCATAGCCTTGAGGATACTCAAAGCTTAAATCAAGTTAGCCGTAGAGAGAGTGTCTTCAAAATGCCT
The DNA here is from genome assembly GCF_027887155.1 of Malaclemys terrapin pileata. Lineage (NCBI taxonomy): Eukaryota > Metazoa > Chordata > Testudines > Emydidae > Malaclemys > Malaclemys terrapin. The sequence goes on along the minus strand of NC_071527.1, from coordinate 6,943,511 downwards.
AGCCAGAGGGTGCTGGCATGCCTCATTGGCTATGCTGTGATAGTCCACCCTGGGGCACTGGAGTGCTTAAGGCTATGTCTACGCTGGCAATTGAATGACAAAGCTTTTGTCTTTCAGAGGTGTTAACACCCCTCCCCCGAAAGACACAAGTTTTCCACAAGAAGTGCAGCGCGTTGTCGGCAGAGCGCTGTCAAACGCCACTCGTTGGGGGTAGAGGTTTTTTGTCAGCGGAAGAGCTGACAAACAGCGGCTACACTGCGTGACATTTAGCAGCACGGCTGTGGTGGCACAGCCATGGCACTAAAAGCTGTGTAGTGTAGACATAGCCAAAGACTGGGCATCAGGCAGAGCTCAGCCAGCAGGGATGAACCTGGCCCCAAACTTGGTGCTTTCCAAACACACGCACGCACACACGCAGGTTTTCTGTCTCTGAAGAGCTTGTCTTGCTATGACAAAGCAACCAGCGGGAAGAGATCATTCCAAAACCCCCAGCGAAGGAGTATCTATAGGAGGCTGTTCCCGCTGTAGGGGCTGCAATGAAGCAGGTAAGAGATGATCTGGGGTGATGTCAGACAGCAAAAGGAGGCAGTGACACTAGCCTTTCCTGGGCCCTGTGTGGGGAGCTATGCCTGACTGCTGCCTGCCGTCATACAGCTATTGCTCTGCTCAGGGAGAATGAGTCAGGGGAGCTAGCGGTGGAGCTGGGAGAGTCTTGCCTCTGTCCAGGCTCGCTTAGGTTATAAATGGTAAGGGCAGCTTCCCAAGGAGTGTTTGCTGGGCAAATCCAGGCTCTGGGTTCAGCAGTCCAAATAGTTTCAGGGTGGTTGGCAGCAGCTGAGACCATTCCAGCTGGAACCGGCCTAGCTGCACATTCCTTCGTGGCTGCCTTGTGCAGTCTGCGCTGGTCAGTCTTCAGCCAGCAGCGTGGGAGGGAGACAAGTTGGAAGCAAGAGGATTTGCCAGCCCTCAAAGGTAGGGGCCTACCTCCCTAGAACCAGAACTGAGTCAGTAGTTGGTGAATTAGTTATGTAGGGCCAATCCTGCGCTAGCTGCTAATGACACCTTGTACTTAGAACCCTGCCTGGGAAGCATCTCAGCCTCCCCTGTGGCAGATAATGTGCTACACTTGCACTGTAATGGGGAGAGTGAGCCAAAGAGCCAAAGAGATGTGCCCTAAGGTCTCCAAGGGAGTGTGGTATAGCAGGGAGTAGAAGCCAGCTCTCCTGCCTTGTGGGCCTGTGTCTCCGCCTTCCCCCTGGCAGCAGGCTGGTGCCCTCTGTATAATGAGTCTGTGCAGGACATGGTCTCAGTCAGTACATGAATGCCTCTGTCACACAAGCTGCCCTAATCACCGGCTCCCTTCCTGAGGGGATCAGTGTGACTTGAATGGACCACAGAGCCTGTCTGTCCCTCACAGAGCCCCCACCGCAGTGCACCCCCAATACAGGCTTGAGGCACATTGACTGGGCTCAGAAGCCTGCTACTGCCTCGGATGCACCTAGTGAGGATGGGGAGCCCAGGCCCTCGCTGTGCTAAGCAGGCATCTTTCATCATCCCTCTGTCTTGTCTTTGCCAGTGGCTGATGCTTTGAAGGCTGCTCTGGGCATGCCATTTAGGTGTCAGTATTGTGTTCATTTGCACCTGTAAGTGCTGAAGTTGGAGAGGAAGGACAGCTGCATTTTGACCTCACTCTGCTCGGAGCACCGGCAGCTCAAAGGGAAATGGCCCTTGCAACAAAGCTGTGGCCACCTTGGCTTGGCATGACACATTCAACAGCCACTGGAAACTTCACAGCTAGTGTAGGCAAGGAGCTGTCTGTCTTTCAATTCTGATTGTACGCTGCTTAGCACAGAGGGGTCCTGGTCCAGGATTGGGGGTGCTTAGGCACTACAGTAATACAAGTAACTCAGAGGTGGCCTTGACCAGGAACCACTTGTGAATCACTGTTAATAGTCCAGGGCCTGTGACACACAGGCAAGTACATGTGACTCCTCTTGAAGGCTGTGGGGCATGTACATGGCAGGATTTTAGAATTGGTCATGCCTGCAGCACTCTAAACCCATTTCTCCTCCCTGCTACTGACTCATGTTACATCTACCTACCTGATTTTTATGTAGGTACTTACACAGCCCTCACTGCTGTGGTATCTGATCAATGGGTTTATCCTCACCACCTACACTGTGAGATAGCAAAGAATTAGCTCTATTGTACAGATGGGGAACTGAGGCACAGGGTAGTTTAAGTGACTTACCCAAGATCACACTGGGCATAGGGAACAGAAGCCAGGTGTCCTCAGTCCCAGCCCAATACCCTTGGACCATCCTCCCTACTCATCCCTGCCTCAACACAGAATCATAGATATTAGGATTGTAAGAGACCTCAGGAGGTCATCTAGTCCAATCCTCTGCTCAACTCAGGACCAATCCCAACTAAGTCATCCCAGCCAGGGCTTTGTCAAGCTGGGCCTTAAAAACCTCTAAGGATAGAGATTCCACCACCTTCCTAGGTAACTCATTCCAGTGCTTCACCACCCTCCTAGTGAAATAGTGTTTCCTAATATCCAACCTAGACCTCCCCCACTGCAACTTGAGACTATTGCTTCTTGTTCTGTCATCTGCCACCACTGAGAACAGCCAAGCTCCATCCTCTTTGGAACCCCCCTTCAGGTAGTTGAAGGCTGCTATCAAATCCCCCCTCACTCTTCTCTTCTGCAGACTAAACAATCCCTGTTCCCTCAGCCTCTCCTTCTAAGTCATGTGCCCCAGCCCTCTAATCATTTTCGTTGCCCTCTGCTGGACTCTCTCTCCAATTCGTCCTTTCCTTCAGTAGTGGGGGGACCAAAACTGGACGCAGTACTCCAGGTGTGGCCTTACCAGTGCCGAATAGAGGGGAATAATCACTTCCCTCAATCTGCTGGCTATGCTCCTACTAATACAGCCCAATATGCCATTGGCCTTCTTGGCAACAAGGGCACACTGCTGACTCATATCTAGCTTCTCGTCCACTGTAATCCCCAGGTCCTTTTCTGCAGAACTGCTGCTTAGCCAGTTGGTCTCCAGCCTGTAGCAATGCACGGGATTCTTCCTTCCTAAGTGCAGGACTCTGCACTTGTCCTTGCTGAACCTCATCAGATTTCTTTTGGCCCAATTCTCTAATTTGTCTGGGTCACTCTGGACCCTATCCCTACCCTATAGCTTTCTACAGCAGAAGTGAACAGAGATAAGCTACCTCTGACACACACCCCGCCTGCAATCAGAGCCTCAGGGACCACCTCCTGCTGTTGTAAACCCCACAGCTGGTCCTGAAAACCTGGTGTTGATGTTGCTAGGGAACCAGGCTGCCTGGGTGTTTATGACAGCTTGGCCTGTGTTTTGGAAACCCACCCTCGATACTGAAGCAAGCCAGCCCAGTGGTTGATAAAACCTCAGGCAAGGGGTGTTAAATGACTTAGCAAATGCTAAGTAGCTTGTATCTGTGCTGCACTGACGTAAAGGCTGAGCAAGTACTTCTTTCATCAACAGGGCCCAGAAGGGCCAAGTCCTGGAAAAAAGACAATTAGTGCTGGTAAGTCCCTGGAGGGGAGCCATCAGCTTGGTATAAATATACTCCATGGATTAGAGAGAGGTGTATCACACAGACAAAATACAAGCTGAGGGCCTGACAGACCCTGCCACTAGCAGCGGGAATCTCTTACAGCAGGTGGGGGCAGCACACACAAATTGAGATTAAACTTCCATTATCACGCCCTCCCTTGCCCCAGTTACTTTATAACTTTCTGAACCAGATTCCTTTGGGGATAAATGTTTCCAGGCTTGGGCTTAGCCCAGCTGTGATTGTTGGGTTTTTTTAAGTTTGAGCAAGATTGGAGTTCTTTCTGCATGTGAAAAAGAGAACAAGACAGGAAAATCCTCTTCCTCTTGTGTTCCGATCAGAAATGTCCTTGCAAAAGTTCAAAAGGCCTGACTAAATTTTGTTCCACCATGGCTTACTTTGTAGATCTTGGTGAGACCTAAGGAATAAGCCAAGTTTGAAAATAATCACTGGTGTTCAGAAAGTATATATTTTTAACAACAAAAATCATGTGTGTAGAATTTGTTGTGTGGTCTTCTTAAGTGTTTGTCTAATGGGGAAACATTGCCATAGTATCCAATCACCTCACCTTCTTCAATATCCTGCCTCCTCCCATACATACCCTGTAAAGTAGGGTAGTGCTATTATCCCCATTTTACAGATGAGGGAGCTGAGGCCCAGAGAGACCAAGTGACTTGTCCAAGGGCCTAGACTCTCTAATCTGTAGAGTGGATTTATCATAAGGCTTCAGCAGAGCAGGGAACTGAACCCAGGTCTTCCAAGTCTGAGCCCAGGTCTATACCGGTGGTTTTCAACCAGGGATTTGGGGCCCCCTGGGGGGCTGCAAGCAGGTTTCAGGGGGTCCTCCAAACAGGGCCAGCGTTAGACTTCCTGGGCCCAGGGCAGAAAGCCGAAGCCCCAAGGCATGGGGCTGAAGCCCAGGGCCCTGAGCCCTGTCTCCTGGAGCTGAACCCAAAGCCTGAACAACTTAGCCCTGCGGCCGACCCTGGCTTTTATATGCAGAAAACCAGTTGTTGTGGCACAGGTGGGCCATGGAGTTTTTATATCATGTTGTGGGGGACCTCAGAGAGAAAAAAGTTGAGAACCCCTGGTCTACACTTCAGAGGTAGATCAATGTAAGGCAGCTTACGTCGACCTAATTATGTCCGTGTACTACTCCACGAGAGGAGTAGGGCTTATGTTGGTTTAGTTAGGACGATGCAGTATCCGTGTAGAGTAGACCCTGCCTTACTTGCATAGGCTCTTGGTTATCATTCATGTCAATTTCATGGCTCCATGCTGGAGCCATTTTCCCCCTTCCTGACTGTTGTATTGCTAAGTGGAATTTAAATTTCTCTCGGTGCAGGTCTGAGAAGTGACATTTGGGCTCTGTCTCTTTGCAGACCTCCCATTTGCTTGAGGGATCATTCTGCCTTCACAGGCCTTGTAGAAATAGACTCATATGGGGTTCCATGTTTATTCCCTCTCAGGCTGTCAGCTCTGTTATCAGTCTCTCCATGATGTCCCCTAGGGAATGGAGCTGTGGGGAATCCCTCAGGGAATTCCAACATCTCCGACTTTGTTTTCCTTCCAAATCAGAATGAAAAGTCAAAAACATTTCCATTCGGAATCTAAACATTCCGTTTCCATAATGTAAAACGATTAGAATGCAAAAGATTGAATAACCATATATTGTAGATAATAAATATAGAGATGTTCACATTAATATTTTAAGATACAAGTAGAAACAAAATTAATCAAAAATATAAAGTTGAAAGAAAACATTTTTACTTTATCAAAATGAAACTTTAACATTATTGAAACTAACTGAGAAAGTTAAAATTGTTTTGACTTTTTCCCCAGTGAAAAATGTCACTGAAATTGACACATTCCTGTAAAACTTGTCAAATTTGATGGAACTGCATAGCCATCTGTTGTCTCTTGACTTAAACTCAAATTTGGAAGCTCTGTGGGGCAGGAGCCATCTTTTGTTCTGTGTTTGTACTGCACCTAACCCAATGGGGTCCTGGTCCAGGCCAGAGACTCCTAAGGACTATCGCTATACAAATAATTTCCCAACTGAAAACTGTTCAGTCTACAAAATGTTCAACTGTAGTTCTACTACAGATTTTGCTGTCGCTAAGGGTTTTATGTGGAAGGTGCCCAGATATTGTAGTGCTGGGCAGCAGGACAAAATTTCCAGATTTGATAGATCCACAAGACTCCAACTTGCTGCCCCATAGCTGAACTGGCTCTGCAGGGCTAAGCACTTGGTTTCGTCAGTGAAACGAGTGCTGTGGTATTAAAGGCTGTATAAACAAACAGACTGTAATTTAAGCACATCTGACACACAGGGAGCAGCGTTGCTGAGTAACAAGGGGCCTTCTTTGCATGGCAAACTTCTCTGGCTCTAACCTGAGCCTCCAGGCCATCTCCAACTGCAATTAGAGAGGAGCTGGGGGAAACTATTTTGTAGGGAATTCTAGTATTTTGAAATGTGGTTTTGTTTCAAATCAGGACAAAATGACAAAATATTGACCTTTTTGCAGAACGGAAAGTGATGAAAATTTTTGATTTGGAAATGTCAAAGTGGTGGTTTGGGGGGGGGGGGGGGGGGAGAAGGGGAAAAGGCAGTCAGTCTGATATTAATCCGCGTCTGCCTCAACTGCCGCAGTGCCTCCTGGGAGCTGTAGTTCAGGTCCCTCTCTATGGCCTGGGCTCTCTGGCTGGACTACATCTCTCATGATGCACCATGGTTTCCCCTCTGGTTGACCTGCCACTGTACATTATGGGAGTCACAGTGCTTCATGGGAGATGTAGTCCAGCCATAAGAATAGTGGCATGAAGCATCCGAACTACAGCACCCAGGAGGTACCAACATCAGCTCAGGCATATACAGATTATGGTTGAACAGACTCAAAATACAACATTTTCATTTGGTTTGACAAACTGAAATATTTTGATTTGTCTTGACCCAAAATGAAATATTTTGTTTAGATTTTTCCAAACAGAATATCAAAACATTTGAGGAAAAAAACACAATTTTCCCTCAGAAAATTTTGATATTTGTTGGAAAATTCCTGACCTCTCATAAATTAGAACAAATCCTCCTTAAGCATTTGCTCAGAGGAATGACATGTCCTAAACAGAGTTCCACTCAGATCCCAGTTATCCATTCATTTGTATAACCCTTCAGAAGAGCTGCTTGGAACAAAGGAAGGGTCTTGAGTAACTCCATGAATCGGAGTTTGTCTGCTCACAAACTTAAATTAATGTGAGAGGCAAAGATGTTGAGGTTTCTGGCCTGGAGCATGGAGTGCTTGCTGGGATCATCTGGGTATATCTTACCAAATCAATTCCCTACCTTTGCAGGGGCCTAGGGCATTGGTACACCTTCCTCCCTCTTATTCTCTGCCTGTCACACACCAGTTCAGTCTCCAGAGGGCTGTAAAACAGTCTAATCCAGGTTATTTGGGCTCTACACAGGAGTAACTGGGTGGGGTTTAGATGCCTGTGGTGATCTGGTGTGGTCTCTTCTGACCTTCAACTCTGTGATTCTATGACAATAGAACAGGAGTACTTGTGGCACCCTAGAGACTAACAAATTTATTAGAGCATAAGATTTTGTGGGCTACAGCCTACTTCTTCGGATGCATATAGAATTCTATTTGCTACCCAAGATCCATAAACCTGGAAATCCTGGACACCCCCATCATCTCAGGCATTGGCACCCTAACATCAGGCTTGTCTGGTTATGTGGACTGTCTCCTCAGGCCCTACGCTGCCAGCACTCCCAGCTATCTTCGAGACACCACTGACTTCCTGAGGAAACCATAATCCATCGGTGAGCTTCCAGAAAACACCATCCTGGCCACTATGGACGTAGAAGCCCTCTACACCAATATTCCACACAAAGATGGACTACAAGCTATCAGGAACAGTATCCCCGATAATGTCACAGCTAACCTGGTGGCTGAACTTTGTGACTTGTCCTCACCCACATTTGGGGACAATATATACCTTCAAGTCAGCAGCACTGCTATGGGTACCCGCATGGCCCCACAGTATGCCAACATTTTTATGGCTGACTTAGAACAACGCTTCCTTAGCTCTCGTCCCCTAACGCCCCTACTCTACTTGCGCTACATTGATGACATCTTCATCATCTGAACCCATGGAAAAGAAGCCCTTGAGGAATTCCACCATGATTTCAATAATTTCCATCCCACCATCAACCTCAGCCTAGATAAATCCACACAAGCGGTCCATTTCCTGGACACTACTGTGCTAATAAGCGATGGTCACATAAATACCACCCTATACCGGAAACCTACTGACCGCTACACTTATCTACATGCCTCCAGCTTCCATCCAGAACACACCACACGATCCACTGTCTACAGCCAAGCTCTAAGATATAACCACATTTGCTCCAATCCCTCAGATAGAGACAAGCACCTACAAGATCTCTATCAAGCATTCTTAAAACTACAATACCCACCTGCTGAAGTGAAAAAACAGATTGACAGAGCCAGACGAGTACCCAGAAGTCACCTCCTACAAGACAGGCCCAACAAAGAAAATAACAGAACACCACTAGCTGTCACCTTCAGCCCCCAACTAAAACCTCTCCAGCGCATCATCAAAGATCTACAACCTATCCTGAAAGATGATCCCTCATTCTCACAGATCTTGGGAGACAGACCTGTCCTCGCTTACAGACAACCCCCCCAAGCTAAAGCAAATACTCACCAGCAACCACACATCACTGAACAAAAACACTGACCCAGGAACCTATCCTTGCAACAAAGCCCGATGCCAACTCTGTCCACGTATCTATTCAAGTGACATCATTGTAGGACCTAATCACATCAGCCATACCATCAGGGGCTCGTTCACCTGCACATCTACCAATGTGATATATGCCATCATGTGCCAGCAATGCCCCTCTGCCATGTACATTGGCCAAACCGGACAGTCTCTATGGAAAAGAATTAATGGACACAAATCTGACATCAGGAATCATAATTCTCAAAAACCAGTGGGAGAACACTTCAACCTGTCTGGTCATTCAATGACACACCTGCGGGTGGCTATTTTACAACAGAAAAACTTCAAAAACAGACTCCAAGGAGAGATTGCTGAGCTGGAATTGATATGCAAACTAGATACAATCAATTTAGGATTGAATAAGGACTGGGAATGGCTGAGCCATTACAAACATTGAATCTATCTCCCCTTGTAAGTATTCTCACACTTCTTATCAAACTGTCTGTACTGGGCTATCTTGATTATCACTTCAAAAGTTTTTTTTCTCTTAATTGGCTTCTCAGAGTTGGTAAGACAACTCCCACCTGTTCATGCGATCTGTATGGCCTGGTCCACACTAACCCCCCACTTCGAACTAAGATACGCAACTTCAGCTACATGAATAACGTAGCCGAAGTCAAAGTACCTTAGTTCGAACTTACCGCGGGTCCAGACGCGGCAGGCAGGCTCCCCCGTCGACTCCGTGTACTCCTCTCGTGGAGCAGGAGTACCGGCGTCGACGGCGAGCACTTCCGGGATTGATCCAGGATCAATTTATCGTATCTAGACAAGATGCAATAAATCGAACCCAAAAGATCGATTGCTTACCGCCGGACCCGGAGGTAAGTATAGACATACCCTATGTGTGTATATATATCTCCTCAATATATGTTCCATTCTATATGCATCCGAAGAAGTGGGCTGTAGCCCACGAAAGCGTATGCTCTAATAAATTTGTTAGTCTCTAAGGTGCCACAAGTACTCCTGTTCTTTTTGTGGATACAGACTAACACAGCTGCTACTCTGAAATATGACAATAGAAAGAATCTTGTGCATGGTTGTAGGGCTTTGACCTGGAATATTTGGAGCACTCTAGCTTGATCCAACAAAGGAAATGAAGTACCATTGCAGGTCATCATCTCACTAACTACCAGACCGCCATTCTGCAGTGGTCAGTAGCGGTTGTGCTTAGACAGATATGTACCGGTCTGTATGGAGCAAGTTCATGATTTTCAGCCTAGTGAACAAGTGGTCACAACACACAAACACCACAACAGCTGACTAATACTTACACCTTAGCTTTTTCTAAGTACCTTGCCAACGAGTTAATCCCCACAATGAGACAGGTCAGGATTACTGCCCCTACTTTACAGAGGGGGAAACTCAGGCACAGAGAGATTGAAATGACTGGCCCACACCTTGTGGCAAATTGTCAGAATCCAGATTAGAACCTGATTCTCTTTCGCTGGACCCATCCACATATATAGCTTCATATTTAATCAGGAGAGTTCTTGCTCTGATTATTAAAGCAGGTTAGATTGAGGGGAGGCAGTATGCTCTAGCACAGGGGTCGGCAACTTTTCAGAAGCAGTGTGCCGAGGCTTCATTTATTCACTCTAATTTAAGGTTTCGCGTGCCAGTCATACATTTTAACGTTTTTAGAAGGTCTCTTTCTATAAGTCTATAATATATAATGAAACTATTGTTGTATGTAAAGTAAATAAGATTTTTAAAATGTTTAAGAAGCTTCATTTAAAATTGAATTAAAATGCAGAGCCCCCTGGACTGGTGGCCAGGACCGAGGCAGTGTGAGTGCCACTGAAAGTCAGCTCAGTGCCGCCTTCGACACACGTGCCATAGGTTACCTACCCCGATCTAGCACATGGCGCATGTGATTGGGAGTCAGGACACTGGGTTCTAATCTCAGCTCTGCTGTGTGATACTGTACAAGTCATGTCCCGTCTCTGTGTCTCAGTTTCCCTTCCCACCCTTTATTTCTTTAGACTGGGAGCTCAGCACATCGGGGCCCCAATCATAAATAATGGACTCAGATCATTAATTATAATGTATTTGTTTTGCAGTAGAACCTAGGAGCCCCACTCATAAACTCGAACCCCATGGTGCTAGGTGCTGTACAAACACAGAACAAAAAGACAGTCCCTGCCCCAAAGACCTTACAGTCTAAATGTATCCCCAGCCATAGGAATGGCACCACTTTCCAAAAAGATGGGGGATGTCAGCCAAGGACATACCCATAGTTAACCTTAGGGTGCTCAGATAGCAAGTGTGAAAAATCAGGACACTTTTTTTTTTTCAGGGGAGGGGTATAGTTGAGTACCTAATATCAGAATAGCCCCTCTAATATCACCCTAGTTAACCTTAAGCATCCAAAGACAATTTCCCAATCCATCTACTCCCTCCCTTGTGACTAGAGCCTGGAGAAGGCTGTATTGAGCCCAAAGGGCATGCTGCTGCTTTCCCTCTGGAGCACACAGAAAGCAGGCACATAATTTGAATAGCGGCATGGCTCATTAATGTAATTAATGGAAAGGATAGCAAGTAGCATTTAGCCCACTTACCTATCATTTGCTTAACCTTCCTCAATTTGGAGCCTATTATTCCTGATGACACTTTCTATTGTTAACAAGGCAATTACTGCTTTATAGTCAGTGCAGCTCATACCCAGGGCTCCTGCTCGGGTTAGGCATCCCTTTGCTCCCCTCTCTTGTAATTACCTGACACCAAATCCCAGTGCCCTCAGGCAGCTCTGGGTGTGATCAATTGCAGCTTGAAGCAGGGGACTGGGAGAGAAAAGAGGAGCAAATCTTTCACGTTTCCAATTGGGTAAACAGGCCCCTTTGGCAAAAGATCTGATGTTTGGGAAGCAAAGAAAGGGCCTTTGTTTTTTCTGGGCTGGAGCATAGAGCATGTAGAGTTGTTTGGTTTGGCAAGTCCTCCCCACTTTAAAGGACTCCCCTCTTCTCCTGTATCTCTCTGAGGCACTTTTGCTTTGCTTTTTTTGTTTCGCTTCCCCCTTCTCTCCTTCATTTTAGCATCTGCTTGACCACATCAGGATATGAAATACCCAGCGTGATTTCTAAACCACCCTCCCCGAGGCTTGCGATCATTAAAGATCCCATGGCACTTTCGCAAACGTCAGGGCATCCTGGATAAATTCCAGGCCAGGTTATTCCATTCTGGCTCCCCCAAGGTATCAGCTGAGTAAATCAGACTGTACCTTCCTGCCCTAAACTGCTGTGCTGAATGGCTGGCGCTAAATCATATGGTAACATTTCCCCTCAGGGCCTTTCTGCGTTAGAAAGTTGTAGTGGTAAAAGTTTGGCTGGCATAGTGGTTTTAAGCCATGCCTCTGAGGGGGGTTTTGGACAGTGGAGATTGAACTTGGGCCCTCGCCTGTTTGAGCTAAAAGGTCCAGCTCTGTTAGGCAAGCCGGTAGCAGGCTAATCAACCGCGGACAACTACCCTGTTTCCCCGAAAATAAGACAGTGTCTTATATTAATTTTTGCTCCCAAAGATGCGCTAGGTCTTATTTTCAGGGGATGTCTTATTTTTCAGAAATGAAAAATGCCTTATTATCGGTGGATGCCTTATTATCGGGGAGGTCTTATTATCGGGGGGATGCCTTATATTACAACGAGAGGCAAAACTGTAAGTAGGCCTTATTTTCGGAGGATGTCTTATTTTCGGGGAAACAGGGTAACTGAAGTTTCCAGATCACAGGCCCTGGTTCAATCACCCTGACATCTGCGGGGAGAGCAATACAGCAATGCACAGACAATCCAGGAAGTTTTTTGGAGAGCGTTGGGGACAACTTCCTGGTACAAGTGCTGGAGGAACCAACTAGGGGCCGTGCTCCTCTTGACCTGCTGCTTACAAACAGGGAAGAATTGGTAGGGGAAGTAGAAGTGGGTGGCAACCTAGGCAGCAGTGACCATGAGATGATTGAGTTCAGGATCCTCACAAAAGGAAGAAAGGAGAATAGCAAAATATGGACCCTGGACTTCAGAAAAGCAGACTTTGACTCCCTTAGGGAACTGATGGGCAGGATCCCCTGGGAAGCTAATGTGAGGGAGAAAGGAGTCCAGAAGAGCTGGCTGTGTTTTAAAGAAGCCTTATTGAGGACACAGGAACAAACCATCCCGATGTGCAGAAAGAATAGCAAATATGGCAGGTGACCAGCTTGGCTTAACAGTGAAATCTTCAGTGGGCTTAAACTCAAAATGGAAGCTTACAAGAAGTAGAAATTTGGACAGATGACTAGGGAGGAGTATAAAAATACTGCTAGAGCATGCAGGGGTGTAATCAGGAAGGCCAAGGCACAATTGGAGTTGCAGCTGGCAAGGGATGTGAAGGGTAACACGAAGGGTTTCTACAGGTATGTTAGCAACAAGAAGGTGGTCAGAGAAAGTGTGGGACCTTTACTAAATGGGGGAGGCAACCTAGTGACACATGATGTGGAAAAAGCTGAAGTACTCAATGCTTTTTTTGCCTCGGTCTTCACAGACAAGGTCAGCTCCCAGACTGCTGCACTGGGCAACACAGTATGGGGAGGAGGTGAGCAGTCCTCAGTGGTGAAAGAACAGGTTAAGGACTATTTAGAAAAGCTGGACATGCACAAGTCCATGGATCCAGATCTAATGCATCCAAGGGTGCTGAGGGAGTTGGCTGATGTGATTGCAGAGCCATTGGCCATTATCTTTGAAAATTCATGGCAATCAGGGGAGGTCCTGGACGATTGGAAATAGGCAAATATAATGCCCATATTTAAAAAAGGGAAGAAAGAGAACCTGGGGAACTACAGACCAGTCAGCCTCACTTCAGTCCCCAGCAAAATCATGGAGCAGGTCCTCAAGGAATCCATTTTTAAGCACTCGGAGGAGAGGAAGATGATCAGGAACAGTCAACATGGATTCATCAAGAGCAAGTCATGCCTGACTAACCTGATTGCCTTCTATGATGAGATAACTGGCTCTGTGGATATGGGGAAAGTGATGGATGTGCTATAGCTTGACTTTAGCAAAGCTTTTGATACGGTCTCCCACAGTATTCTTGCCAGCAAGTTAAAGAAGTATAGATTGGATGAATGGACTAGAAGGTGGCTAGAAAGCTGGCTAGATTGTTGGGCTCAACAGGTAGTGATCAACGGCTCGAAGTCTAGTTGGCAGCCAGTATCAAGCGGAGTGCCCCAGGGGTCAGTCCTGGGGCCGGTTTTGTTCAACATCTTTATTAATGATCTGGATGATGGGATGGATTGCACCCTCAACAAGTTTGCAGATGACACTAAGTTAGGGGGAGAGGTAGATATGCTGGAGGGTAGGGATAGGGTCCAGAGTGACCTAGACAAATTGGAAGATTGGGCCAAGTGAAATCTGATGAGGTTCAACAAGGACAAGTGCAGAGTCCTGCATTTAGGAAGGAAGAATCCCATGCACTGCTACAGGCTGGAGACTGACTGGCTAAACAGCAGTTCTGCAGAAAAGGACCTGGGGATTACAGTGGTCGAGAAGCTGGGTATGAGTCAGCAGTGTGCCCTTGTTGCCAAGAAGGCCAACGGTATCTGGGCTGTATTAGTAGGAGCATTGCCAGCAGATCGAGGGAAGTGATTATTCCCCTCTATTCGGCACTGGTGAGGCCACACCTGGAATACTGCATCCAGTTTTGGTCCTGCCACTACTGAAGGGATGTGGACGAATTGGAGAGAGTCCAGCAGAGGGCAACAAAAATGATTAGAGGGCTGGGGCACATGATTTACGTGGAGAATCTGAGGGAACTGGGATTATTTAGTCTGCAGAAGAGAAGAGTGAGGGGGGATTTGATAGCAGCCTTCAACTACCTGAAGGAGGGTTCCAAAGAGGATGGATCTCGGCTGTTCTCAGTGGTGGCAGATGACAGAACAAGAAGCAGTGGTCTCAAGTTGCAGTGGGGAAGGTTTAGGTTGGATATTAGGAAACACTATTTCACTAGGAGGGTGGTGAAGCACTGGAATGGGTTACCTAGGGAGGTGGTGGAATCTCCATCCTTAGAGGTTTTTAAGGCCCAGCTTGACAAAGCCCTGGCTAGGATGACTTAGTTGGGATTGGTCCTGCTTTGAGCAAGGGGTTGGACTAGATGACCTCCTGATGACTTCTCTTCCAACCCTAATATTCTATGATTCTCTGCATGTGGCTCAGGCACCACTAAAGTGGGGACAGAGTGGTGCACTGAATTGCTGTGGATTACAGTGACTCCACAAAACTATTTAAGTAAGGACCATTTGTATTTGGCTGTTTGTGACAGCATATTCTGTCCATAGGGTACCAAGTTGTAATGGTGAAAGGCACTGTGGGTAGGCATCTCACTGTCCTCTGTGAGGCCTTCAGACGTGCCCCTTATGGAAACTGTCCCTGTGCATTGGAGGATACCCAGGCGCGTCTCAGAGAATAGTGGGGATCTGGTACCAAATGCCCGCAATTCTCCCTGTTCCATCCCATAATCAGCCACTCTTGTGCACCATTTTCCAACTCGCAGCTGCAAACATAGATGTGGCAAAGGCACCGCCGTGCTCTTCTACACTCTAAGGTCAGGGCATACAATTTCTCTTGTGTTTACACCCACACAGCGCTGATTGGCCTGCTAAACCCAGAGTTGTGAGTTCAATCCTTGAGGGGGCCACTTAGGAATCTGGGGCAAAATCAGTACTTGGTCCTGCTAGTGAAGGCAGGGGGCTGGACTCGATGAACTTTCAGGTCCCTTCCAGTTCTATGAGATAGGAATGGTCAGGGATTGCAGAGGAATTTGTTTAACTCGTAAGGGGTTTTATAGTCAGCATGGATTGTTCCCTCCTGCTGGATTCTCTCCTGCCTTTCATCTGAACAAAATATTCCCTCAGACGTTAGTTTACTACAGTGACTGCTGGGTTAAGTCAAATCAGTGTAAAACATAGGACTAGTCTGGAGGGGACCTCCTCCTGGATCACAGAGTCCAGTCCCTTGCTATTGCAAGCAACCCCATCATATCATCCTATTCAGACCTTCATCAAGCTCCATCTTAAAACTAGTCAACTGGTTTGCTCCCGCTGCTCCTCCTGGGAAACTGTTCCAGAACATCACTCCTCTGATGGTTACAAACCTTCTATTTTCCAGCCCTGTGAGAGTAACTCTGCACAATTCTACATTGGCAATTTGCACTGAGGTAGTTATAATGATGCATATTTCTCTAATGCACGCAGGGTAGGCTCTGGTAAACAAGACACTGGATCTGGGTTAAATTCCCAATTTAGTCACATGTGTTCTGCATGGCCTTAGGCAAGTCATTTAACCACTCACTTCAGTTTTCTCATCTGTAGAATGGGATCTGTGAGGATCAAATCCATTAATGGTTGTCCAGATGTTACGGTGAGAGGGCCACACAATTACCTTTATAATCCCTTATTGCACTGTATTTTGTACACTCGTTTACAACAGTGGAAAACAGCACTCCGATCTGGTAGCATTTTACCCCCATTTTGTATTAAGTCAGGACAACAGTGAATCAGACCCTAAAAGAATATTAACCCATACTTGGGAGCTAACCACTTATCTCTTTGCTCCTGGTGTGGGTGTGTTCTAGGTGGGACAAAACTGTTAGCTCCATCTCTGATGCTTCCCTATATAAATGGAGTTTTAAAGTAGACTTGCCTGAGGTTACTTAGGATTCCCAGATTTATTCTGTCCCAAAGACAGGCCTAATTTTCTGGTCCTGCTTAGAACAAGATTTTCTCTTGTCTGAGATAAGCAATTTCCGGTAGCTCCTGACATGCAGTAAGATATCCCATCTACATTCAGGGGTGTCCAATCTACGGCCTGCGGGCCGTATATGGCCCACCAAAGCATTTCATAAGGCCCACAGCCTGCTGCAACACAATATACTAACAGCCAATTCATTAGCATTTTGTCGTCATCTTTACATCATTTTAGTTTACACAAGTGTGTAAATAGACAATACTGTACATAGAAACAACCTATCTAAATACATACAAAACAAGCTGAACTTAAAATATAAATCAATACAGGTGACTTTAAATCTTATTAAAATATAGAATCTGTTTGGCCCACACAAGATTGTGCTTAGGTTTATGTGGCCCTCCTATGTAATAAAGTTAGGCACCACTGGATTAAACGACTGAGTTTCACAGTATGCAGTGTTGTAGCCGTGTCGGTCCCACAATATTAGAGAAGAAGAGCTCTGTGTAAGCTTGAAAGCTGGTCTCTCTCACCAACAGAAGTTGGTCCAATAAAAGATATTACCTCACCCACCTTGTCTCTCTGAGTTTCACTGGTGTGTTTGAGAAATATGTGGTTTAGGACAGGGGTTCTCAAACTGGGGATCGGGACCCCTCAGGGGGTCTCGAGGTTATTACATTGGGGGTCATGAGCTATCAGCCTCCACCCCAACCCCGTTTTGCCTCCAGCATTTATAATGGTGTTAAATATATTAAAAAGTGTTTTTAATTTACAAGGAGGGGGGTCACATTCAGAGGCTTGCTACGTGAAAGGGATCACCAATAAAAAGGTGAGAACCACTGCTTGTCCTGGCAACTGATATTGGGGCCATGTCTACACTATGAGGATTACAGCGGCACAGCTATAGCAGTGTAGCTATGTCGCTCTAGTGTAAATGCTTCCTACATGGATGGAAGGGGTTTTTCCATCGATAGGTAATACTCTACCTGACTGGCAGTCGCTAGGTTGACAGAGCAATTCTTTCATTGACCTTGCTGTGCCTATACTGATGCTTAGGTTGGTTTAACTATCAGGCGCTCAGGGGAGTTAATAATCTAATTAGACAAAACAAAGGGTGGGAGGGGAAACAGAGTCATTGAGGGGAAGTTATTTGACCAAAGTCACCCAGCAGGTCAGAGACAGATCCATGTCTCCTGATTCCCAGTCTAGTACCTGATCCACTGGATCATGCTGCTTCTCAAGAGGTCCCAGTGCCCAGCTTTCATACTGCATGTTCCTAAAATGCTAAGATTATTATTTATTTGTAGAGCAGTAGTGCCTAGGAGCCCCAGTCAGGGACCAGGACTCCATTGTGCTCGGCACTGTACAAACACAGACCAATAAAACTGTCCCTGGCCCAAAATGCATATCTGCTACATCATTGACTTTTCCATGTTTCATGCTGGAAGCTGTTAATGGCTGCCATCAAGAGGGTCCTTCATATACAGACAATCACAGACCTGGTCAAAGCCAGTGGGTATTCAAAGCACTCTTCATTCAGTCTAAATGGAAGGAGCAATTAAGTCCCTTTATGTAGTGATATCTAGAAACAATACCAGGCTACTGCCCAAGGCACTGGTCACATGGTGAAGCCTGAGCAGAATTGAGCTACTGATCGGGGGAGGGGGGAGTTCCCTGGTTACAAATACAGGAGCAAGTGGCAAGCTGTGTGTGAGAGGCAATAAGCCTTGAGGCACAGGATTGTCTGGAGAGTCAAGCTTGGAAACTGCCTTCTGTTATTTATTGCTACTCTGTTCACCAAAGCAGGACTTAGTTCAAACCTGTTTATTTACAAAGAATATACACAAAGAATAGACCTGACTCAAGTTATTCATTTGTCTTCCTAATGGGAACAACCTGGCAACATCCCAAATGGTGATAACTACTCAGGAGCAAACACACATTTATGCATCTTGGGTGGCTTAGTTTCCAAACATCTCTTTTGCAAGGAGGGGTTGCTTTGAATAACCAGCAAGTTACATGGTGCTGTATTGTTATCATTGGTATCCAAGAGGAATTACAGTAATTGACAAGCATTGTAACAAACCTATGACTTCATGGCTGTCAGGTTTGGTGCTTACCGTGGACACTGCAACAAGAGGAACAGAATCCAGATCTTATGCTCCAAAAACACAAGCCTCTACCACTTCTGCCAAGAGGGAATTGACAGTAGCAGTATAGGGCTGATGACACACAGCTAAATAGGTCAATTTCCAGCCAGTAGAGAGTGGAAGTAGATAGAAAAAACATGTACGCTAGCTAGTTCTTTATAGATGACTTAGTCATTGTCTCTAAACTATCTACAAAGTGGGGTGTGTAAAGAGTGCTGGTGTGAAGACACACACTGTGCATGTGCTGGGAGTTTGTCTGCTGTCCTCTCTTTGAAAATCTGGGGAACAGAGAGCATTGGGTTCACTATCCCCATAGTGGTGGGGAGTGAGGGGGTCTCTGTCAATGTCCCCTCAGTGGTGGGGGGCTTTGTCCATGTCTCCTCAGTGGTGGAGGTGATGGGGGGCTTTGTCCATGTCTCCTCTGGAGGGTAGGGGTGAGGGGGTCTCTCTCACTGTCCCCTCAGTGGTGGGGATGATGGGGGGCTCTGTCAATGTCCCCTCAGTGGTGGAGGTGATGGGGGGCTCTGTCCATGTCTCCTCTAGAGGGTAGGGGTGAGGGGGTCTCTCTCACTGTCCCCTCAGTGGTGGGGATGATGGGGGGGCTCTGTCAATGTCCCCTCAGTGGTGGGGATGATGGGGGGCTCTGTCCATGTCCCCTCAGTGGTGGGGATGATGGGGGGGGCTCTGTCCATGTCCCCTCAGTGGTGGGGGTGATGGGGGGGCTCTGTCCACGTCTCCTCTAGAGGGTAGGGGTGAGGGGGTCTCTGTCAATGTCCCTCAGTGGTGGGGGGAGACTCTGTCGCTGTCTTTTCTGTGATGGCCCGTCCAGTAACGCCCCCCTCTGAGGAAGGCAGAGAGGGCGGGCACGTTCCACCCACCGCCTCTTGGGGGCAACGCCCACCCCCCCGCTTTGGCACACATCCCGGCTGATGATTGGTTCTCTCTGTTCCACGCCCCGCCCTATAGGAAGTCTCGCGAGACTATCGCGCGTAGGGAGGGGGCACCCAGCGCGAGACCCAGGGACAGCTCGGGAGGGTCGGAGCCAGCGCGAGATTCCGGAGCCAGCATAAGGTAGAGGTGCGGACCTGAGGCAACCCACGTGTGCCCCCCGGTCTCGAGGTGAGCGAGGCTCTCCGCTATCCCCCTGGAGTAGACGATGGGCCCCCCCATCTCCCCGAGTTTTCGTGAGAGTACCGGCCCCTTCCGTGAGTGACAAGCTCTTCGGCCAATCGGTACGCCGGGCGCTTGGAGTGATGGGCGCCGCAACCAACAGCGTCCGGGAATGATGTGGAGCACGCCCCCTTCAGGGATGGGCGGTGCTCAGGGTTGCTGGAGCCTCCGAGGGGCCCGGGCGGTGGCTGGTTGGGGGGAGGGGGCCCGGCCGCGGACAGCTGGTGGGGGATGTGTATGTGAGGGGTCCTGGGCTCCTTGGTGGGGGCCCTTGAGTGCTTTGGTTTGGGGGGCTATCAGAGGCCCCCATGGTGAGAAGGGGTTCTGGGCTCTGTGGATGGGGATTATGGGGGGCCCTATGCAGCAGGGCCGTTCTGGGTCAGCAGGTGGCTATGGAGAGTGCAGTAGGGAGATCTTGGCTTGGGTAAGGGCTTGGGGCTCTCTAGTTAAAATGGGTGAGTTAGGGAGACTGTAGGCTCGGGGGGGGGAGAGAGGGCTCATGGGATTAGTAGATTGGGCTCATGGGATTAGTAGATTGGGGGTGTCACAAAAACAACTTGACGGGGTCTAGGAGTAGGGTGGGTAACGCTGAGACTAGATGTAGTGGGAGTAACTCTTTAACAGCCCCTTTCTGGGAAGTACATTGGAAGGAGTTAACTTCTCTTCTCCCCCCCCCCCCCCCCCCATCCCCAGGCAAGTTACTCTAAACATCAGTATGGTAAAAACTTAATGTTTAAATTGCACAATCTTTGTGTGTGTGTAACAACAATTATTTAAGAAAAAATATATATTGTGCAATTTAAACATTAAGTTTTTACCCTATTGATGTTTAGAGTAACTGATTTAACTTGCCTGGAGATGGGAGGAGTCATCCCCTTCCAATACACTTCCCACGAGGGGGCTATATATAGATATAGTTTCTTAAATAATTGTTGTTTCTCACTGTTAGACTTTGGGAGCCCAGACTTTGAGAACTTGTAGAAGCAGTGAGTGTTTAATCCATTACTGCACAATTGCTTTTTTCACTTACATACTGTGGTAGAGTAGGTGACCGTTTCTAGTAAACTAGAATTATTAAACAAACCGGCTTATTTGTCAAAAGGGTTTCATCCTTATTGCTAAAACTAATTGGGCCCCATTTTCTCTCCTTACCCTAAAAAAAAAAGACCAACAGGTTTGACTTTTCTTACATGAAATGTTACATGACAATAAAAATACTTGGTGATGTGTATAAAATCAACATAGATTAATCAAATAAACTTAATTTTTTAAGACCAGACTCTGTTGTAATTTACACCCTTCATGAAATCCAGTCAAGTACTACTGCTGTCGTTCATAACCTCTTTCCATTCTCCATAACCTTTTTCCATGCTGCTTTCTATGTATGGAATGTCATCTCTATCCTGGTTCGCCAAGTAGCTACCGTCTCCATATTCAGGTCCATTCTAAAGACTACGTTTTTCTATGAATATATTACTGGGATAAAATGATATGCATACTTTCTCTGGGCTCCTCAGCATGTCTTGTTTCATCATTGTATTCTATGGGGTAGGGACTTTCTTCAGCTTGTCTGGTACAGCATCAAGCACATTGTTAACCATAACCAATAGCACTAGCCAAAATGATTGCATGGTGCTTTACAAACTGTATAAATATAGTTATCGCCCGTTCACTAAAATATAGACACTTGCGGTGTAGAATGCAGCAGCTATTCTGAACCACCAATTCTATAAAACAGTGATTTGGCACAAATTAAGAATAACTTCATCACTTGAACAAAGGGGATTTTATGGGGGTAGAATATAATTGCCCGAGTTGGAATCTGGTTACTAGCAGGGTTAACCTTTCTTTTTTAAAAGAGAGAAAAGAAATGGTATTTGACTGCTATCATATGAATACATATTAAGCATTTATCATTCTGGCCAGCCATAATCCGTTTCATGGCTGTAGTTTAACCATCACTGAAGTGCTTTTTTGCTGTTAGTGCCCAACAAGAAGGTTGAATTGATGGAAATTACAAGCCAGAAATGTAGATGCAAAGTTTGTTGACGTATGGTTAACTGTACTTGTGTCTGCAGAAGCCTCCTTTTTTTTTTTTTTTTTTTTTTTAAAAAAGAGATGATTCTTCATTTGGACCAATTATTTCTAATCCCAGAATCTGATTGGGAGTAGAGTGGTGGAAAACCAGTCTTTCTGTTTCAAAACAGTGAACAAACAGGCATTGGATGAAGCTATCCTGTTCACAGAATCCTAATTTACAAAACCTGGAGGGCCACTGAATTATAAAAATTTGTTCAGTTTTCACAATTGTACTCAAGCAAAGACATTTGGGGAATGTCAAATTTTCTCTATTTCCAGTGATACATTTTCTCTCTCTCAATTTATTTATGCTGTTTAATCATAACAGTTAGAGTAGGAAAATACCTTTCAGGATATCTGGTCCATCTCACTGGCCAGTGCAGGATTATTCCATTCTAGATTTTCTTGAGACAATCAGTTGTAAATATCTCCAGCAATAGGGTTTCTTTGAGGAGACTATTCCTGCATCTAACAGATTTCACTTTTGACAACTTTATTTATACTTAGCCAAGTTTTGCCTTAAATTTGTGCCATTATTCTTGGTTATACCTACTTGTACAATGCTCCGTCTCCCTCATTGGCATTCACTCTTCAAATAATTGTAGGCAGTTAATGTGTCCATCTTAGTTGTCATTAGCCAAATTACACATGTAGCTACTTTAATGTTTCTTCATAAAATCAATCCCTTCTGTGACTTTATCACTCCCCCCCCCCCCCAATGTCCTCCAGTTTGTCAATAGTGAATGCTGATATTGGATTGCTTAGAGCTGAATACAGTTCACATCAGAGTTTTAGAGATGAGGACATAACCTTTTTGCTCTGGGTGTAACCCTGAATCACTTTTTTTTTTTTTTTCCCCCACTCCCCCCCATCACATTACAAGCTCCTGTCTAATTTACTGTCCACTATCACCTCAAGTATCTTCTTCCCTCCAGCTGTGATCTAGTTTTCATTTCCCAGAGTATTAAATGCATTTATTTCAAGTTGAATTTCTTTTTTTTGCATATATCTCATGCCCTTATTTCTAATGTTTCTAGATATCTTATTGTTTCTCAGTTCTCCCTGGTGTTTGCAACACCTCCCAGTTTCTTTAATGCTCTGATTTCTTTCTCCTCCTGCCCCACCACCCACATTCTACATAATGTACAAAGATGTCAAATGAAAATGAACTTCATCTTGACTCAGCAGTGCTCATCCTGGTACTACATCCAGCTTGGTACATTGTAATTATCATTAACCTTTTTAAAATCTGGTTGAAGGACTGCAGTCTGTGTGACAATGTTCTTATGAAGCTAATTTGGAAGTGCTGTAAAATCCATGTGGCGTGACTCCTACTGTGATGGTGATTGCAAAGATATGCAGTGCACAAAGTATTGAATAGCAACATATTGAACTGATTTGTATTGTCAATTTAAATAACGATAGTGGTTTACAGTGAACTTAGTTCTTGTGACACATGGTTATAAATTCAAAAATGTAAGCATGATGTGGGAGGGAGTGTTTAGTAGTTAGAATAGGGACTAGGAGTTGGGATTCCTGGGTTCTCTTTCCTGGCTTTGTCACTCTAGCCATGTGATACTGGGCAATTCACTTAACCTCCCTGTACCTCAGTTTTCCATAGGTAAATTAGTTCTAATACTTACCTTTGTAAAGTGCTTTGCGAGCCTTTTGTCGGGTGAAAGGTGCGGTAAGTGCAGATTGACATTTAGAAATGTTGCTTTAAAAAGTTTAAATGGGAAAAATAAAACCGTCTCATTTAAAAATCAAACATTTGATTGGGCTTTATTTTCAGATCTCTTGTTAATAAGGCTTGTGGTGGTGGTTGGGAAGGCTGAGGAGGATAACTCCAGAATGAGCAAAGTGAGTTGACTAGAGTCTGAGGTTCCCAGACTGGTGTATAGGGAAGTCATTAACTCTCCCCCTACTTGTTGCTCTGAAAGGTGAGGAAACAAGAGATAGTTGTGTGAAGGAAACTAGATCTCTGTTCCCAACTTCCTTTGAGCTGTAGAATGTAGGTTATGAATCTTACCTATTGTGGGTGATGGAGATACAAGCAATCAACAGTAGAGTTCTTATGGAACTATGTAGCAGTGATTGAGTTTGCTACCATTTGGGACATTTCCTGGTTCACATTCTGTAGTTGCCTCTTCATTGTAAAAAGTTGTAAAATTTCTCAGTAAAACTTTAGAGAGTATCATTCTACAGGTCTCCTGGTGTGGCAGGTATGTTCATCTGGGGATTGCAGTCTTTGGATTCCATATTGGAATGATGTGTAGAATCATATTTCTATATGATAGTTTGCTTTACATGCTACTCATTTTTCTTAAGCACTTGAATGCCATATTTTCAGAACTGCTCCTGTCCCATTTATGCACTTAAATGAAATGAACATGTTTTCAAGGGTGACTCCCAGTGGGAGCTGCTGGCTGGTGAGTTCTTTTGACAGTCTGGCCTCATGGACCTGATTTCTTTTTTTTTTTTTCATAGATGTTGCGTCTCTTCTGCTCTCACTGACTTCTTTTGAGCACTTCCTTCTCTTGGGTTGTTTTTTGCTTTGCTTTGAAGAAACTCCTAATATGAGTAGACTAAATTTTCAACTTTTTAAACTTAAATTAATAGTCTCCTTTCCTTTTGAATTAATTGCTAACCTCAATTTCCAGTATTTTATGTTTGTTGCTAAAACGTTAGATCATAACATCTGTGTTGAACTTTTGTCTTGCTGACATATTTCCCATGATGTGTCAGTTAAACAATCGCCAGTGACTCAGTGGCCCCTTTGTTCTCCTCTTCCCCATTTCCCTTAATAGAGCAAACTAGGTCTGAAATAATTAAGGCTAGTCTAAGCACAGAATTGCTCTGGTTTAATAAAGGTGGTCCTTTTTTTTTTTTTTTTTTTTTTTTTTTTTTAAACAGATTTAGTTAAATCAGTACAAAAGGCTGTGTGGATACAGCATTCGCTTAAATTGCTTAAGAAAAGGTTGAACTAAACAGAAATAAGGTTAAGTCTACACTGTGGCAGCACAACTGCTGCAGTGTTACTGTAGCATTGTAATATAGGTGCTTCTTACATTCATGGAAGAGTGTTTTCCCACTGATCTAGTTAACCCACCTCTCCAAGAGGCGTTAGCGAAGTCGACTCAAGAATTCTTCCATTGACCTAGCTGTGCCTGCAGTGGGGATTAGGTCGACCACACATGACACAGTTTTTCACACTTCTGAGCAATGTACCTAGATCGACTAAAGTGTTAGGTATAAACCAGGCCTAAATGTCTACGTAGAGGTTTGTGCCAGTTTAACGAAAGAGGTGCAAACTTGTGTGTGGACAACCCCTTAGCAGCAGTATTTTTGCCGAGGGGAAATAATTCACTCTAGAAGACCCTGTGTCTTACTGGTGCTAGCTTCACAACTATTAGAGCTACTGGCATCAAAGTCTCATCTCTAAAGTAGTGGATTAAAGTTCATGCCCTAGGATGACCCCTCATTTTTAAATTCACGGAGATGGGATGGTTCTTAAATGTTAATAGGTAACAATTTTGCTTTTGCTGTTGTTAGTCTTTAACTCTTTTGAGAGAGAAATTTAGCTTAATTCTTCCGACAAATGCTTATTTTTCTCTATTCTGTAACTATTCACCGTGGAGTTGCTTGCATTGTTCTCTGAAGCATGTATTCTAGCCATTGTTGGACAGAACACTGGTCTGCACTGCAGCCCCAAATGTGCTGTCATAAGCTGGAGAACCTAAGAGGAGCAACCCAGAATTGAACCCCCCAGTGTGTGTAGTGAAGTTCCCTAAAGAAGGCAACCCGGTATGATTACGGATTGCAGATAGCAAGTAGTGCTTCAGCTCATGTTTCATAGAGGGAGATGTAGCTCTGTTAGGCAAGCGCTGGAATGTAACTCTCTGCTGTCCCACCCCTGTGTGAAAGAATAAACTGGTGGCAAAGTACTGCTGCCAGCCATTACAAGCTGATTCATGAGAGTGAACAAAGCCTCTCTACCAGTTACAGGCCACATTAGACACTGGTATTATCTTCTTCTTCATGATAAACTTACAGTGCATATCTTCCATATATTTTCTG
This sequence comes from Malaclemys terrapin pileata, assembly GCF_027887155.1. Classification (NCBI taxonomy): domain Eukaryota; kingdom Metazoa; phylum Chordata; order Testudines; family Emydidae; genus Malaclemys; species Malaclemys terrapin. The sequence continues at coordinate 6,917,935 of NC_071527.1, read as the reverse complement.
TGTACTTTTTGTGAGGTATTGTAGTATTGAACTGTGCTGAAGAAAAGTGTTCAGGTTCCTTTTATCTGAAATGCCAGTTATAAATGGAGTGTTGTGGTGAGGCTCACCCTTTCGGTGCATTTTGAGGGTGTGCTCCCACAGACCCAGAATTTGCTCTGCCATTGAAAGTTAGTTCCTTGGATTTTGCTAGCCTGCCATGCTCACAAAGAATATTTTTCAGCTCCGTGTTGGCAAGGGTAAGGAGAGGAAATGATTCTGTTCTGACTACCACTGTTAATTAAAAAAAATAGCTGCCCAAGGCCCCGTCTGCACTTAAAACTTATAACAGCATGGCTATGTTGATCAGGGATGTGAACAAAAACACAGCCCCTAGTGAAAGAGCTAAACCAACAAAACCCCCAGTGTAGGTGCAGCTATGCTGACAGAAGAGGACTTCTGTTGTCATAGCTAATGTCGTTTAGGGAGATGGTGTTCGTACACTGGCAGAAAAACTCCTTGTTGGTGTATGCGGCATCTGTACTAGAGAGTATGCTGGCATAGACTCTGTAGTGTAGACATAGCTTAAGGTGGAACATAAGCTTTTGTCTAATAGCAAAAGCTTTCACTTATGGTTGCAAAAATAAAAACCTACTACAGTACAACCTTAATTATCTTACTGTACTGGGGGATATTGAATAATTTCAGATAATCAAGGTTGAGTATTTGGGGGAATTTCCACTATAGCAGATGAGGCATAATTCTGTTTTGGGTATTTGAGGGTCAGATAATCAGGGTTACACTGTAGAAGTACTTAATGGTACTATTTTGGGGATTCTCTTCATGGGTAATGTTCCACTGTCACCTTCCCTCCCCTCAAGTTGAAATATGACACATTTGGGCAGGAAAAACTTTAATAACTAATCTGCTTCTAATAAATTTAAAAGTTTGTCCTTGCCGCATTACTTATTGCACTGGAATCTGAAGTTCAAGTCTACTCAACATCTCCTATTTGGGATGTATAGTCTAGAAAGATGGTGGCTTTAAAACCATCAACATTCTAATAAATTGAATTAGAAGGAGAAGAGAGGCAGGTGAAGTCCAAATATAATACTAAGTATGTCACTAATGAAATTTACATCTACCTAGATACCACCAATGTAAACTGCTTAATTCTTGACTTGTGAAATCTGACTCCTTTATAGGGAGTGCACAGATAATTTAGGTCCAGGATTTAGTATTTAAATCCAGGAGTGGTGAGTGTCACTTACAAACCAAATAAGAATAAAAGTATTTTACATTTTCATAAACTTCAGTACAGTTTTTCCCATGCACAACGGAACTAGATTCACCAGTCTAGTTTTAAACTAAACAATGTTAAAAAAGTAAACAGTGAAGCATAAACTAAAACTTTAATTCCATCAATTTTAATAATCTGAGGTAGTTTTAATTGCCCAATATGGTATCTAGGACAGGTATGGATATTTTCATCATAATAGCTTGACAGTTGATAACTTTATTCACTCATCTTCAACCAGAAGTTCACTGCACAATGTGCTTTGGTGAAGAAATGCATATAATCTTTGTTTTATTTCTTTGTTTTGAATCTCTGCATTTAACACACAATTGTGGAATATGTGAACGTTGATAATGTATAGGATGCTGTTCTCTCACTTACATAGTGCCTTTCATCCGTAAGGTTTCCAGATCCCCTGTATGGGTAATCACTTTGCTCCCTGCTAAAAGGTAGCCCTTTCTTGGGTGACCTGCACCAGTTGTTTAATACATGCAGCAACAAACCTGGTCTCTAGACATTGCCTTGTTTATAAATGGAGACTTTTTGCACCCATCTGTGAGCACTAGAGCAGCACTTTAGCCCCCCATGCATCAAGTAATCCACACTGTAGAATTTTAATGATGAATATATATAAATGCCCACGTATGTTATAAATAAAAACAGGCAATGTTTTGGGTGGGTGGGGGAAATATTTTCACTTAATGTTCACACACATACAGCTGCCTCATGGCGTCACTTAACTCCAACTCTCACACTGTGCAGTCAGGTCTAAGTAGTTTTGTCCACAAGTCACTTAAAATTGTGGTACTTATGGTAATATTCTATTTTCAACTGGGGAGGGGCTCTACTATTTAGCAAGACCCTGCCTTTACCCTTCTTAGCAGCTGTCTAAGGCACAGAGTGATTTAAATCTAAAGGCCAGAGTCCAGGGGTAACGTTTTCAAAAGCTTCTAAGGATATGTCTACACAGCAGCTAGATGTCTATGGCTGGCCCATGGCAGCCAACTTGGTCTTGCGGGGCTTGGGATGCGGGGCTGTTTCATTGCTGTGTAGACTTTCAGGCTGGGGCTGGAGCCTGGGCTTTAGGACCCTGTGAGGTGGGAGGGTCCCAGAGCCTGGGCTCCAGCCCAACCATGGAAGTCTCCATAGCAATGAAACAGCCCTGCCACCTGAGCCCAGCAAGCCTGAGTCCACTGGCATAGGCTAGCTGTGGGTGTCTAGTTACTGTGTAGACCGGGGGTCTCAAACTCAAATGACCACAAACGCCACATGAGGACTAGTGCATTGGCCCGAGAGCCGCATCACTGACACCCCCCCTCGTTGGCCCCGGCTCCACCCCCGCTCCACGCCTTCCATGAGGTCCTGTCCCTGCCCCGTCTCTTCTCCTCCTCGCCCTCCCCTGAGCGTGTTCCTCCCCCCTCCCTCCTGGAAAGTGCTAAGCATCATACAGAGCGTGCTGCTCCTACAACAAATCATTTCCAAGCGGTTTTAATAAAATATATACACTCAGTAATGCACCTCACTCAAAGGACAAAACATGCACTTAATTAGATTTACTTCTGTTAAAGCCCCCCCGCTGCACTGGGCTGCACCACCACTCCACCACTGTTCTGCCTCTTCCAGGGATGGCAGGTCTGTAGAAATTTTGGTGGTGCCCAGAACCTGCTCCACCCCCACCTGCCTAAGGCTCTGGGAGGGAGTTTAGGTGGGGGTCTGAGGTGCAGGCTCTGAGAAGGAGTTTGGGGTTAGGAGGGGGTGCAGAGGTGAGGCCGGGGGACACTCAGGGGAGGTGCGTGGGGGCGGCAGGCGGGGCTGGGGAGCAGCAAGCAGGGAACTTAGCTGCCACATAAAATAACTCGGGGGGGGGGGGGCGTGGGGGGGGGAGGAGGAGGAGAGTTTGACTGTGACCGGAAGTAACGGGGGGGGGGGGGGACATGGGGAGCTTGGCGGGCCGCAGGGAAGAGCTCCGCAGGCGGCCCCCGGGCCGTGTGCTTGAGACCCCTGGTGTAGACCTACCCTAAGTGACTTAGGGGCTGAAGTTCTGTTTTCAAAGGTTGCTTAGGAGACTCGGGCTACGTCTACACTAGAGAGCTTACAGCGGCACAGCTGGACCAATGCAGCTGCTCTATGCCGAAGGGAGAGAGCTCTCCCATCGACATAATTAAACCACCCCCAACGAGCAGCGATAGCTATGTTGACGGGAGAAACTCTCCTGCTGACATACCGCTGTACACCCTACTATTTGTGCCGGGATAACTTATGTCATGCAGGGATGTGTATTTGTTGTTTTTTTTTTCACACCCCTGAGCGACATCATTTTTGGCAACAAAAGTGGTAGTGTAGACATGGCCTCAGTCCTGTTTACTTTCATTGAAACTTGGGTCCCTAAGTGCCTCTGGCCATGTCTACACTAGCATTTATGTCAGCAAAACTTTTGTCGCCCAGGAGTGTGACACACCCCCTTCCCCCGAGAGACCCAAGTTTTGCCAGCATAAGCTCTCGTGTGCATAGTGCAATGTCCGCAGGAGACGCTTTCCTGCCAACACAATTCCCGCCGCTTGTTGAGCTGGTATTATGATGTCAACGGGAGAGCTCTCTTCCATTGGCATAACGTGAATACATGTGCACTCTTCCAGTGGCACAGCTGTAAGTGGTCTAAATGACTTTTGAAAGTGGGATGCAGACTCCTAAGTCATTCAGGCACTTCTCATAGTTATCTCTGTAATAATCAATAGGGAGCACTGGGTCTCTTACGTTTTTCTCCATTGTTCTTGCAGTTGTTGTATAACTGCATGTGAATTATTTCTGCCCCAAGTGTACTAGGTGTCTTTCAATAGATGAACTTAGTGTACATAAGGATACGCCACAGCTAGTGAACAAATACAGGGGAAGGCTAGGATTATGTCGAGATCAAGGTGTTGCTTCAGTGGTTGAGTTCATTTTGGAATACCTTTTTTTAAAATGTAGTTGTCTAGTCTGCTGGAAGCCATGCCAAAGTTTCTAAGTCTGTGATCTCTATATGGAGCACCTTCTGCAAAGGGTTACAAGGAGTCAGTGGGTCAGCATGCTGAACAGTTGCAGTCTAGTTTTAATGCATCAAAATCAGTAATATGAGAAGCAGATAAGCCGTTAACTTTAGATTTTTTTAGTGAAGCCTTGTGCAGTGTCATTTTGGTTTGATGTCGGATGCCGAGATGCCTTGGATCTCCTTGACTTTTGTCAGCCTGGATTCAGACCCGAGTTCAGCATAGTCTAGTTATAGTAAAGGTCTGGGGTCCGTGCTGAATAGTGTTAGATCTAATTAGCTTCTTTGATACCATTGATTATGCTGTGGTTCTGACTTGGTTGTGACTTCAATCAGAGTTCATTTGGGCAACTACTTTTCAGACCTGGTTCCTTCACCTGTTACTTGAGTTCATTATAATATAGAGATTGTACTACTGCAATGCATGCTACATAGTGCTACACCTTGGATCAATGTGGAAATGAGCTAGTGGTTTGCTGCTTGAATAGAGGTTTCTCCTATGAGTGCTTGACACCAATGTTCTGTGAATTGTACTTTCTGTAGGTTTCTGGGTAGAGTTTAAAGTGTTGTTTTTGACCTATAAAGTTCTAAAAAGCTTGGAGCCTACCTATGTGCAAGATTCGTTCTTGACTTCTGCCATCCTGGCATATCTGCAAACAGCTGGAGCCCACCTCAGTTTGATGAAGAGAGAACTGCTGGCAGGGTACTCTGTGAACTGTTTGGCGACTTGGAACTTACACTTTTCCCCCAGGCTTCTTGCCTCTTGCTCTGAAATACCATGAATCACTTGATCTCCAGGCATGCTGCAAAGTCCTTCTCTTTTTCCCGGCTTTTGGGGAGGGAGGCAGTAACTTAAGAGTTGAGTATTGTGCACTCATCAGTGGGGGACTAGAGGTGGTCTTTCTAATTCTTCTGGTTTGGGAAATTGATGACTTGCTGTTGTGTTTAAATTTTTTTTTAAATGTTTATCAGAAATGTAAATAAATGACACTAGGCAATTAATAATCCTTACCTAAAACATGTTAGATTGGTAGGTATTTGGAGAGTAGTAACTGTTTATCTTATTGGATTTTTGCAGTTGGGATCCATGCTTTCAACATGAAACCAGGTTGGAATGCCTATGGCTTTAAAACATTGAACCTGTGAGGTACATGTAGGACACCTTGCGAACTGTTTAGCCATGTACCTGCATTGCAGGTCAGTTCCTTATTGACTATGATTAGTACATATGTCCCCTGGAGACTGTGGTTGTTCCAGATCATCCTAGCTTGCAGATATGCTCAATGGCTTTACAGACACTTGTTCTTTTTGTATCTCTTTTTTTGTGAATTTCTTTCATTACTAAATCTTTTTAAAAAGAGAAACTTAGATCCTATGTCTTTCAGTGTCCTTACTCTGTGCTGATTTATATACCTGATTCATCATCCCTTCTCTTATGTTGATGCCCAGGTGCACCCATCCAACTTCCACTAACACTTCAAATGCCTTGCTCTGTCTCTAGCATTGAAGTTTCAACTCAGGTCAGGTCCACATTATAATCTTTTTTTTTTTTTTTTTTTGTGGTTGGGGTGTAATTTCTTCTTATGACATTTTTATTTTGGTAAGTCCTAGGATAGAGGCCGCTTTAGTGGCAAAGAAGTGCTTTTGCCAGTATAACTTATTTCACCCAGAGAACTGGTAGAAGCTCTACTGGCAAAAGCACTCTTGGCAGTTTAAATTGTGTCTCGCTAGGAAGAGTTGCTGGTAGAGCTACTGGGAAAGCTTTTCTAGTGTAAACTAGGCCTCGGGTGACTGGTGCATCGGGTCTTGCAGCCGTATTATTCTTTTCACTGGAGTTTGTTTTGTTCTTGGCTGAAATATGCTATCAATGCCTCTCTCTCATCATCCTGGCATAAATATGTTGAAATTTTTTTGCAGCTCATAGTTACCAAAGGTGCATATGGGGATTGATAAACTTGAACATTTCCCTTCCCTTCAACCCTCATTAAATAGGACCCAGTTTGTGCTCTGGATATTAAATTTGTTACGTTATAAGCTTCCTTTAAGCCACTTTAACTGTGAATTCTTTTCCTGATGTGGAAGGTCGTTCTCCCGATGGCAGTGATTTCAATATAGTGGGAGTGAACTCCAGCCCTTCTTATTCTAAATTTTAGAGGGGCAAGGTTTTCAAGATCCTCCGGCCCAGGCTGGGGAGGAGCCGGTATTAGCACTGTACTCCAGAGCTTCTGGGCACCAATTTCTGTGCATGCACACAGAAAGGCATAATTTAATGGGAAGTAGTTGGACTTTGCTTTCACCCTGCATTATAGGGTAACTTGGAATAATTTGTTAAATACCATGTGGCTGTTGGAGATTTACCTCAAGTAAGTTTCTTGCCAATATTCCAGTTTATACAGTTGGGTTTGCTTTATCAAGTTTATAAAGTGTCAGAGTGTTGTGCCTCTAAAGCAGATTTTATAGCATTAGCTTTTGGTTTTCTTTTCCAGATGACAATTTTAAGCTTTCTTGCAGCTTTTTTGTTACAAAGCAAACATTCCCACCCGTTCCCCCACACCCCAAAATAACTCTAAATTCAAAGCATACTGCTAGCAATAGTCTATGCATATTTACCTTAGGTTCTGAAGTGGACTCTTTCCCAGAAAAACTTAAGAACTTTATGAAGATGTCTCTTGGTGTGTAACATGTAGTGATGAATGGTCAGACTTACAAAGATACTTCATGAGATTTTTCAAAAGCGCCTAAGCAGGTTAGGCACTGTCTCAGATCCAGAGGGTCTGGTCCATGCTCAGCATGTAACCAGTCCTTTGGGTGGGACCCCGTTAGCGTGCTGGACCATTGTGTTTCATTCGTTGTGTTCTGTTCCAGGCCCGAAGCCTAGTGGCTCTAGTCTCAAATACTTAGCCTGATCTCCCATGTCCTAGGGAGAGAAGACCAATATCTCCCCCCCCCCCTCCTCCCCGGCAATGTGTAGCTATGCCAAAATGATAGGTACAGAGTCATAAAAATACTTCATGAAATTCCTGTTTGTCACAGGCACCTAATTCCACAAAGTTCCTAATCTGCGTGTTTTGGTGCCTAAAATACCTTTTGTAAATGTGGCCTGAAGAGATCATGGGTGAAATCTTCAAAACTAAGTCACTTTTTAAAAAGTGACTTCAGTACTTAGGCGCTGAAGTCCTATTGACTTTCAATGAGAGTTAGGCTCCTAAGTGCCAAAATTACTTTTGAAAATGGGACTTAAGTGCTTTTGAAAATTTTACCCTATATCATGAGCTACAGTGCTTTTGAATATTATTGTAGTATAGTACAATCCACGGCAATATGGTGATGGAGACAGGGTTGAGAACTGAACTATGGGTAAATCCCGAGGAAGCGTTGGCAGTTGCTTAGCCTATATTTTGTTTGTGGATCCTTGCCTGCTGCCATTCTTATCTCCCAAGCTGCCATCAACATATTCAGTGCATTATGCGCTGAATGTTCATTTTGGTCAGAAAGCTTCAGGCAGAGATCTGCTAACCAGTATATTTAAAAAAACAAAAAGCACTTCTGGAACTCTCTCAAAGCAGCAGGTTTCCTTCCTTGCGTTGTAGTGGGAAATCTTTTTACTATTTTAGACACTTCCCCAAGCTTTCAGTTTTATACTTCCTCCTTTTTTGGATAGCGAAGAAGCGTGTGTGTGTGTGTGTGTGTGTGTTGGGTTTTTTTTCTTTCTCACTTTATTACAGAGTAATCCATTTTCCTCATTCCAGCTCCTGTTGGTGATCCTGGGTTCTGCATTTGCTACCAGTCTACCTACATTTTTGTATATTCCATTGTAAGATATATCCCGAAGTAAAGATTCTGTGTAGCCATCTATAACAATCCAGTTTGTTGTGGTTTTATCTGTTCTTCCCAGTAGCAGTGTATTGTCTTTTTCTTAGGGGTTGATCTAAGAAAAACATCATTAGCATTTCTATAGGCTTGTTTTTATCATGGGTTTGGTAGTTACTGTTGTTGGCATGATTCCCAGGTCTCAGCAAAATAACTGGGATGGCCTTGCTACTCAGTGTGAGAATTAATCCCATATAACTCTTTATGAGATTTAGCTAACTCCCGTCTCCATTTTTAGGCTTCTGGCATGCAGTAAGCACTATGTTCTGATAACATGATTGATCAGAAAGCTAAAATAGACTTGTTATAGTATCCATGTTACATCTTATAAAAATCACATGAAGGTACCTTGGGTGGGCTGTGTTTTATGTAAGTGTTGTTATAGCCAGGTCAGTCCCAGGATTTTAGAGAGACAAGGTGGGGGAAGTTGGTCCAATTTAAAAAAAAAAAAAAAAAAAATTACCTCACCCACCTTGTCTCTTTTATGTAGGTCGTATTGTAAGGACCCTATTTCTAGCTCAGCTTTCCTGACAGTCAAGTTCTGTTATCCCTTTGCTTTTGCAATAGTTCAAGTCAGGCTCCTGTATTTTATAAAAGCAATTTTTAAGAAAACTCTTAAACCCTTTATCTGAAAGAGTTGCCTATTTAAAGTGCCTGGGACAGCTGCAGACAGGTTCTCTGCTGAACTGCATATCAATGTAAGGATTTTTTTTTTACCTGGAACTCTTTCTCAATTGCTTGCCATGAAGCTCTTTGTTTGATCTAAGCCTACTCCTTTTCTCTGAACCTGTTCCTGCCTGTCTAAGTCTGATGTCCACAATGGATTTCAGCCTTGACTGCAACTGCTCTGTTATATAGAGTACTTTTTATTTAACATAATCCTTTGTTCATACTAGTACATGTCCTGCAGTAATACAGGAAAGAGTAATCACATTGTACAGTTTGGGCTTCCTCAGGCTAAACTCTCCTCTGTATCTGTTTGCTGCTAGCTCTAATCCTCTGGTTGTTCTCCCAGTATGTATCTGTGTCTCTTTTTCTGCCTTCCACCTCCCCAGCTATTCCCTAATCCCTGTTTCTTAAAATTTAATTAAATGTTTAATATCTTGTATGCACAGGGTGCCTTTCATTGTGAAGGTTCCCCAGATGCTGTTTATATACAATGCTAGTGATACATATATACAGCCTCTGTGGGAGGGTAGCCAGTAGTCAGTTTGTTCATAGCTCTCTGGATAAGAGTATGAGGAGGGGAAATTTTGACCAAGGACATCTGGGCAACTCCCTACTTCTAGAAAAAGTGCCTTAGGATCTCTGATGTCCTTGCTGAGCACGTAGAACTGGAGTTTCTAGTCTCCTCCTCAAATACAGTTCTTTGGAAGGGTGAAGGGCTAAGATTGTAGTCTTAAGCCTGGTCTACATCTAAAAACTAGATCAACTGAGCTATGTCACTCAGGGCTGTGAAAAATGTCACGCTGTGGTTAGGTCAACCTAACCCCTGGTGTGGATGCAGGTAGGTTGATGGAGGAATTCTTTCATTGACCTAGCTACTGCCTTTTGGAGAGACGGATTAACTACATTGATGGAAAAACCACTTCTGTCAATGTAGGCAGCGTCTACTGTACCGTGTTACTGCAGAATAGCTGTAGCACTTCAGCTGTTCCACTGTAGCGCTTGTAATGTAGACATGGCCAGAATGTCCCTTGTTAGGTGTCTCAAAGCCAGTGCTTAAACCTTCTAAACTGTCCCTCCCATCAATACATGTGTTCTTTTCTCCCCTCAGTTCTCCCACTTCCTAGAACTGTATGCTGCAATTAGAATAATAAATTCACATTAAAATGCCTGTCTTGCATCATTGATTCTCAAAAATAAAACATCAACTTTTTATTGAGGGGGAAAAAAACATTGCTAAAACTGCCTCATATAAATGATATACAGTGGAAAAAGTTTATAATTGTACCTGTATTCATTCAAAACAAACTCTCAACCCATTCATACTTGCAGTGTGCTCTAATTTGAAGGGTTTCGTTTAATTTATAGCCAGTCTTCACTCTGAGCACATTCTTCCTCCCCACATCCACATAGACAAAAGGAAAGATGTTAGAAGTATATCTTTCATTTCTTCTGTTTCTTTCAGCTTTTTCCAGCTGGTTAAATCCCAGTGGGTCTTGCTCACATGGTTAGGGTTTAAGTGATTCCCATACTCGGGATTGGGTTTCCCCCAGGTGAGACTGGCATAATCCTTTGGAATTTTTCATCTTCCCCTGGAGCATGGGGTGCAGATTACATGGCAGGATCTTTTGCGTATATCTCACCTAATCAGTTCCCTGCCATTGTGGGGGCCTCTGGCATTGGTACAACTTGGTCTTTCCTGTTCTTTGCCTGTGGCACACAATAGTTCAATCTCCTGAGAGCTGTACTACTTTGGTCTAATTCTGATTGTTGGGCTTGGTGTGGGGGTGGCTGGGTGGTGGCTAGCGGCCTGTGACATACAGGCAGTCAGACTAGATAATCTGGTGATCCCTTCTGCCTTTAAACTGTGACTCTTAGCTGATGATAAAGCTTCCTGCAAGCAGGCCTCTAAGGCCTAGTCTGCAGTTTTATAATGATATAACAATTTCAGTTAGGGGGGGGTGATGTTTGCTTTACTGAGATAGTTAAATTGGTTCAGCATGGACATGTTTGTACTGGTGTAAAGGTGCCGTATTTATCCTCTAAATGTGCAGGAATAAGTTATACCAGTGTCTCTAACTGTATCCACACTTGGGAAGGATTGTATTGCTTTTACTAAACTGATCTAGTTAAAACCGTATCATTTTTGTATGTAGAAAAGCAGTTATTGAGAGCTAGGCTGTTAAGACTGGTGGGGCCCCAGGCATTCTTGTAATAACAGTAGTCACCTGCAGTGTACAGTGCAACAATATAGCAATATTTTTAGAGCATTTTTCATGCAAACATTCTACAGCGCTAAATCATGACCAGAGAATTTCCATCCTGATACTGAGGCATGAGCGGGAGAAGGATGTTCTTAGCGAAGATTTGATGAGATGAAGAGATGCAAGGAAGCTTTTCTAAGTGGCAGGAGCTGTAGAGAAGTTTTTTACTACCAGAATGGCCAGACTGTACAGGAAGACGGAGACCAGTGTTAGGCAGAATGTGAGAGGAGGACAAGGTCTGTTTTCTTCTGTGTAGGTTCTTCTATTGTGCTCATCACCAAAGTATCTAAGGGCCTTCCAGTAGTACATTAAGCAATGTGACTAAAATGTTTGTTCTCTTCTCCTTTCCACGGACGGGAGAAGTATGTGCAGCTGAGTGAGTATTCTGCTCTGGAACGTTTTAAACACCCACCCACCCTCCTTAGAGAAGACAAGGTCAAAGATGTGCCTGGTATTGAGTGGAAGATGGTGAGGTCTGTGATGGTCTTTAGTTCCTGTGAGAATTCATTCCACAGTCTAGAGCTGGCTTCAAGAAAGCTCTGTCTCCCACAAATTCAAGCTTTATCTTTAATGTTGAAAGTTTCATTGTGCCAGAGAACAAAGTTGTTGACTAGTCTCCATCGCAGATATAACCAGTTAGTTCACTTTATCATTGTGTCAACAGACTTAGGCTGTACTGTAGACATAGCCTATGTCAGCATAATTTATGTCACTTGGGTGTGAATAAACCACCCCCTGAGTGACATAAGTTACGCCAACATAAGCATTCGTGTGCACAGGTCCTATGTCGTCAGGAGAGCTTCTGCCGCTTGCAGAGGTGTGTGGTGGTTTTGTTTTTTAATGCCGATGGGAGAGTTCTCTCCCATCAGCATACAGCGTCTTCACCAGATGCGACGCAGCTGTATCTGTACAGCGATAGCAGTGTGCGTTATAGACGTGGCCTTAGTCATTGCATGCATTTTTAAGTGCAACTTTACTTATTGCTTTAATAAAACTTGTGGTACAGATAAGATGTTGTACATGGATAGTGACCACACACATACTTGGACTTTGTGTGTTCCTAGTGTCTCCAAATTTGAGAAGAGCACCAGAGGTAATATTCTCTCTGAGCTTGAAACTGTAGCAAGAAGAACTGAACCCATGGTAGTTAATAAAAAATTACTGAGTTCAATTTAAATAAAATTAAAAGGCTACATGGAGCTGTTGGCTATTGTTTCGTTACCTTGACCCCAGGCCATTGAGTACCCTGAAAATAGGGACACGGCATAGACTTTACCTTATTTTGTTGATTTTAGGTGATACTCTATGGGAACTTGATTTGATTCTCCCTGGGAAGCCAGTGAGGACAGGGTTGATGTGTTTGCAGTAGCCAGTGTTGCTGAGAATGTGCTTCAGCATTTTGTACCATTGGAGGTCTTAAGCACTGAAGACTTCATGCGCAGGTATATTGTGTAGCTGTAACCCAGCCAAGAGGTGACAAAGGTGTGAATAAATGAAGCCAGGTCATCATTTGCCAAGATGGGATGGAGTCTTCTAGCCAATGAGAGAGAGTAGAAAGGAGACTGTATTGTGGCTGCAAACTCTTCAAAATGTTTTCATCTTCCCCACCAGCATCACCTTTGTCTTCCTCAGATTCAGTTTCAACCAGCTGTTCTTCATCCACGAGCTGATCTTGTCCAAACTCTGGGCTATCTGGTCTTGGTCATGGAGTGGTCATATGTGATGATAGGTAGAGTTCTGTCATCTGCCTATTCTTGGTGTGACAGGTAGTCCATATCATCTGACCAGTTCATCTAGTGGCTGCATGTAGATGTTGAATAAGACCAGATAAAGAATTAATTCTTCTGGAACTTCACAAGTGAGGGGTCTAGTAGTGGAACTGCTGTTTCCCGTCATTGGGAAAGCACCATGGGGTGCTTCCCCCAGGAAGAATTCAAAACCATTTTAGCGCATTAGCCTGGACCCCTGCCACACCTCTCAGTGCTGTCTTGCCTATCTCATGGTTGACAGTGAGAGCTGCAGAGAGGTCCAGGAGGATGAGAATGAATGTTTGCCCTCTGTCCGTTAACAGGAGACCACTTGTTAGGCCACTGAGGTGGTTTCAATTCCAGGTCCTGACCTGAATCCAGATTTTCTGGTCTAGGGTATTAACTTCAGCTAAATGAGCTTGAAGTTGGCCTTTGGGTAGCTTCTCTGAGCTTGCTCAGGAATGGAATGTTTGGAACGGGTCCCATATGAGGAGAGATTAATAGATTCTAGGACTGGAAGGGACCTCGAGAGGTCTTCGAGTCCAGTCCCCTGCCTTCATGGAAGGACCAAATACTGTCTAGACCATCCCTGATAGACATTTATCTAACCTACTCTTAAATATCTCCAGAGATGGAAATTAAAGAGGCTAGGACTTTTTAGCTTAGAAAAGAGGAGACTACGGGGGGGATATGATAGAGGTACACCTCTACCCCGATATAACGCTGTCCTCGGTAGCCAAAAAATCTTACCGTGTTATAGGTGAAACCGCGTTCTATCGAACTTAATTTGATCCACCGGAGTGCGCAGCCCCCCCCCCCCCCCCCCCGGAGCACTGCTTTACCGTGTTATATCCAAATTCGTGTTATATGGGGTCATGTTATATCGGGGTAGAGGTGTATATAAAATCATGAATGATGTGGAGAAAGTGAATAAGGAAAAGTTATTTACTTGTTCCCATAATATAAGAACTAGGGGCCAGCAAATGAACTTCCTTTTATTTGTTTTAAACCTGCTGCCCATTAATTTCTTCACACAGCGCACAATCAACTTGTGGAACTCCTTGCCAGAGGAGGTTGTGAAGGCTAGGACTATAACAGGGTTTAAAAGAGAACTGGATAAATTCATGGAGGTTAAGTCCATTAATGGCTATTAGCCAGGATGGGTAAGGAATGGTGTCCCTAGTCTGTTTGTCAGAGGGTGGTGATGGATGGCAGGAGAGAGATCACTTATACTGGGCGGCCGTTGGCCAGAATCAATGTATCCAGGATGGGTTTCTTCATTGTTGATCATGCTATTGGGTGCTTAAAGGAGAAAGGGAAGATTCCTTCCTTGAATGGGGCATTGGGTATTTTGATCATGAGTGGCTCTGGTTGATCATGTAAAAGCAGTACTTTGTCGGATGCAACAAGTGGGTATTCACCCACGAAAGCTCATGCTCCAATACGTTAGTTAGCGTATAAGGTGCCACAGGACTCTTTGCTGCTTTTACAGATCCAGACTAACACGGCTACCCCTCTGATACTCTGGTTGATCATGAGTCTCCTTTACAAGCCAGGAAGGGCATGGGTCAGAAGCACAGGCCTTGAGTTTAGAACCCTATAGTTTAGCGTGTGTCCAGAACAGAAGTTCTGAGGTCTTGTGAGTTCAGGGTAGAACAAGTCAGTAGAGAGTTCACAAACAAGAAAGTTAGTTTATAGCTTAGTTCTGAAAGGTTTGGGGACTCAGAGGAGTGCTTCAGGGTTGGGAGGGAGGGCGGGGGGGAGGGGATTGTACATGTGAAAAGAAAGCTGTCTTCTGTACAACTATCCACCAGGATTTAGATCATAGTCAGTTGCTGTGAGGGGGACTATGATGTTGCCAACAAAAACCACTGACTCACTCTGTGGCCTTGGGCAAATTGCTTAAACTCCCTGTCGTGGTTTTCCCATCTGTAAAACTTTGTGTGTGTGTGTGTGTGTGTGTATATATATATATATGTGTGTGTGTATATATATATATAATTTTGAAAGCACTTTATAGATCCCATATTTGGAGAGGCTCAAAGTTATTTTACACTACAAGAAGGATGTGGAAAAATTGGAAAGTCCAGCGGAAGGCAACAAATGATTAGGGGGCTGGAGCACATGACTTATGAAGCGAGGCAGAGGGAACTGAGCTTGTTTAGTCTGCCGAAGAGAAAAATGAGGGGGGATTTGATGCTTTCAGCTACCTGAAAGGGGTTCCAAAGAGGATGGATCAACTGTCCTCAGTGGTACCAGATGACAGAACAAGGAGTAATGGTTTCAAGTTGCAGTGGGGGAAGTTTAGGTTGGATATCAGGAAAAACTTTTTCACTAGGAGGGCGGTGAAGCACTGGAATGGGTTACCTAGGGAGGTGATGGAATCTCCTTCGTTAGAGGTTTTTAGGGTCAGGCTTGACAAAGCCCTGGCTGGGATGATTTAGTTGGGGATTGGTCCTGCTTTGAGCAGGGGACTAGATGACTTCCTGAGGTCCCTTCCAACTCTGATATTCTATGATTTCTTTGGGGGCAAAAACAATTAACACAACAACCTTTGAAGCAACATAGGAAGCAAAGCAGACATCTGAAAAACCTGTGTAGTTTGTTCTCTGACCTATAACTTTACTTAACCCCCACCTAAGAAATTGTATTGATGTAACAGTCAATGGCCATGTCTACACTACTGGTTAAATGAGCACTGCTGTGATCGATGCAGCGGTGTCGATTTAGTGGGTCTGGTGAAGACACTAAGTTGATGGGATAGTGCTCTGCCATTGACATCTGTACTCCACCTCCCAAAGAGGCAGAAGCTATGTCGACAGGAGAACGTCTCCTATCAGTGTAGCGAATGCTGCAAGTCGACCTATGTTACGTCTACTTCAGTTATGTAATTTACGTAACTGAACTAGCATACTTAGATCGACTTACCGCATTAGTGTAGACCAGCCCTGAAATATAGAAGAGATAAACAATGAAGAGTTTTCTATAGCCAACTAAGGCTAGTTGCAGCTGTGTTTAAAAAGACCTACCTCTTCCCTTGTTCATGAGAATTGGGAGATAAAGTGTACATTACAGTATACTGTGCTCTGTAAATAGAGGGGACCTGAGCACAGGACCGCAAGTCAGGATCTTTAGCATTCTAATTCCTTGGGCAAAACTCTTAACCTCTCCACCTTTCCCCCTCCCCCAATAAGGGCTTGTCTACCCTAGAATTTGTTGCAACCAGGTAACATGTTAACATACAGCTTGCCCTGTCTACAGTAGTTTTCAAACATGTTACTTAAAATGTTTTAGCTAGCATTTTTTAAAATATATCTTTGTATCCTAGTTTAGACCTATTCCTTAAAATGGGGGAACACATTCCTCACCTGGGTGTCGCTAGGATTAACACATTTCTTTAAAGTGCTTTGAAGATATAAACTACTACAAAAGTGCTAAGCATGAGAGATTGTTTAGCTCCTGGCAACCTATATCAAAGCCTTTAGAACTGTTAAATTCACTCCCATAAGTGACATTCCTCCCTCCAAGGCTGTCTCCTAGGTTCTTGTATTGTCTGTTCCACTATACATCTTCAGGTGTGGGATCTCAAATGCTTCAAAAGTGATCCAGTTCCATAGCAAGTCTGTGTCCTTCTCAGCTCTCCGAGCTCTGGTCAAGTGAAAAAATTCTCTAAGTTATATCTGTCCTATTGTGATTCACAATCTGATACTTTGATTTGGTTGAATTTTTCTAGTTCCCAACACTTTTGGTAAGTTGTGTTCTGCAAGCACATTTTGATTGGGCCTCATGACTGAACTATAGTGTATTAAGTAATCACAGCATGGTAGGTGGTGTGCAGATGGACAAAATAGATGTGCCTGCACCAAAACCCTTACACTCCTGACTCTGAATTTTTGGAAAATCTAAATATAGTCGAGTCTTGCTAATTCTCACTCTACTAATCCACAAACCTAATAATTCTTCCAAAAACCTCAATGGTTTATCTTGAAATTCCTGAAAATGTAATATGAATGTTTGGGGGGTCTTCATTTAATAAGCCTTCATTATTCACAAAATATATTTCAATATGGCAAGCAATAAAGTATTTTCATATTCCACATATCAAATACATGAGCAGAGTGCACTTTGATGCAGTATCTTTGGTGTTTCTTTGCTCTAATGTGTTAATGTGCAAGGAGTCGCAGTCATTAGTTTGTCAAGTATCAGGGGGCAGCCGTGTTAGTCTGTATCTACAAAAACAACAAGGAGTCTGGTGGCACCTTAAAGACTAACAGATTTATTTGGGCATGAGCTTTCGTGAGTAAAAACCTCACTTCTTCGGATGCATAGAGTGAAAGTTACAGATGCAGGCATTATATACTGACACATGGAGAGCAGGGAGTTACTTCACAAGTGGAGAACCAGTGTTGACAGGGCCAATTCAATCAGGGTGGATGTAGTCCACTCCCAATAATAGATGAGGAGGTGTCAATTCCAGGAGAGGAAAAGCTGCTTCTGTAGTGAGCCAGCCACTCCCAGTCCCTATTCAAGCCCAGATTAATGGTGTTGAATTTGCAAATGAATTTTAGTTCTGCTGTTTCTCTTTGAAGTCTGCTTCTGAAGTTTTTTTGTTCAATGATAGTGACTTTTAAATCTGTAATAGAATGACCAGGGAGATTGAAGTGTTCACTTACTGGCTTGTGTATGTTACCATTCCTGATGTCCGATTTGTGTCCATTTATTCTTTTGCGGAGGGACTGTCCGGTTTGGCCAATGTACATGGCAGAGGGGCATTGCTGGCACATGATGGCATATATGACATTAGTGGATGTGCAGGTGAATGAGCCCCTGATGGTGTGGCTGATGTGGTTGGGTCCTCTGATGCTGTTGCCAGAGTAGATATGGGGACAGAGTAGGCAACGAGGTTTGCTACAGGGATAGGTTCCTGCGTTGGTGTTTCTGTGGTGTGGTGTGTAGTTGCTGGTGAGTATTTGCTTCAGGTTGGGGGGTTGGCTGTAAGCGAGGACTGGCCTGCCTCCCAAGGTCTGTGAGAGTGAGGGATCATTTTCCAGGATAGGTTGTAGATCGTGGATAATGCGCTGGAGAGGTTTTAGCTGGGGGCTGTATGTGATGGCCAGTGGTGTTCTGTTATTGTCCTTGTTGGGCCTGTCCTGTAGTAGGTGATTTCTGGGTACCCGTATTGCTCTGTCAATCTGTTTCCTCACTTCCCCAGGTGGGTATTGTAGTTTTACGAATGCTTGATAAAGATCTTGTAGGTGTTTGTCTCTGTCTGAGGGGTTGGAGCAAATTCGGTTGTATCTTAGGGCTTGGCTGTAGACAATGGATCGTGTGATGTGTCTTGGATGGAAGCTGGAGGCATGTAGGTACGTATAGCGGTCAGTAGGTTTCCGGTATAGGGTGGTGTTTATGTGACCATCACTTATTTGTACTGTAGTGTCCAGGAAGTGGATCTCTTGTGTGGACTGGTCCAGGCTGAGGTTGATGGTAGGGTGGAAATTGTTGAAGTCCAGGTGGAATTCTTCAAGGGCCTCCTTTCCGTGGGTCCATATGATGATGTCATCAATGTAGCGCAAGTAGAGGAGGGGCACTAGGGGACGAGAGCTGAGGAAGCGTTGTTCTAAGTCAGCCATAAAAATGTTGGCATACTGTGGGGCCATGCGGGTACCCATAGCAGTGCCACTGACTTGAAGGTATAAGTTGTCCCCAAATCTGAAGTGGTTGTGGGTGAGGACAAAGTCACAAAGCTCAGGCACCAGGCTTGCTGTGGCCTCATCAGGGATACTGTTCCTGACAGCTTGTAGTCCATCCTCATGTGGAATATTGGTATAAAGTGCTTCTACATCCATGGTGGCCAGGATGGTGTTTTCAGGAAGAACATCAATGCATTGTAGTTTCCTCAGGAAGTCGGTGGTGTCTCGAAGGTAGCTGGGAGTGCTGGTAGCATAGGGTCTGAGGAGAGAGTCCAAATAGCCAGATAATCCTGCTGTCAGAGTGCCAATGCCTGAGATGATGGGGCGTCCAGGATTTCCGGGTTTATGGATCTTGGGTAGCAGATAGAATACCCCTGGTCGGGGTTCTGGGGGTGTGTCCGTGTAGATTTGTTCCCGTACTGTAGCTGAGTCATTAGTTTGAATTAGTGAAGGTTTTGCTTTGTTAAACTTCCTTGTGGAGCCAAATCTATAACTTTATTATATAGTGTGAAAAAGTAGTTAATGCCGTGGTAATACTACTTATGCACAATTCTCAAAGTGCTTACAAAGGTGGGTAAGCATCATTTCCACTTTACAGCTGGAGAAACTGAGACACATGGTGGGAAGTGACTTGCCCAAGGTCACAGAGCAAGTCAGTGGCAGAGCTTGGAATTGGTCTCAATTGTAAGCTCCTTGGAGTAGGGGTTGTGTCTTATTTCTGTTTGGAAAGTGCCTGGCTCATCGTCGACATTACCCGAAACACACATCTTCTGTGTAAGCCTGATATTTAATGGATAACCTTGCCTTCTGGCATGTTCAGAAACCATTTTAAATGATTTTTCCTCACTCATCTCGGTATCAAAAATAACAAACAGTCCCTAAGAATGGAGAGCCATATATTTCACAGGAAAAAATGTCCAGCATTCAGCATTGATTTTTGCAAACTTTGAATTTCTTGGATGAACCATGCTAGAGAAGGGTGAGGTGTTATACTATTGTCTAGTCATAGATTCTAGGACTGGAAGGGACCTCGAGAGGTCATCGAGTCCAGTCCCCTGCCTGCATGGCAGGACCAAATACTGTCTAGACCATCCCTGATAGACATTTATCTAACCTACTCTTAAATATCTCCAGAGATGGAGATTCCACAACCTCCCTAGGCAATTTATTCCAGTGTTTAACCACACTGACAGTTAGGAACTTTTTCCTAATGTCCAACCTAGACCTCCCTTGCTGCAGTTTAAGCCCATTGCTTCTTGTTCTATCCTTAGAGGCGAAGGTGAACAAGTTTTCTCCCTCCTCCTTATGACACCCTTTTAAATACCTGAAAACTGCTATCATGTCCCCTCTCAGTCTTCTCTTTTCCAAACTAAACAAACCCAATTCTTTCAGCCTTCCTTCATAGGTCATGTTCTCAAGCCCTTTAATCATTCTTGTTGCTCTTCTCTGGACCCTTTCCAATTTCTCCACATCTTTCTTGAAATGTGGTGCCCAGAATTGGGCACAATATTCCAGCTGAGGCCTAACCAGAGCAGAGTAGAGCGGAAGAATGACTTCTCGTGTCTTGCTCACAACACACCTGTTAATACATCCCAGAATCATGTTTGCTTTTTTTTTTTTTTTTTTTGCAACAGCATCACACTGTTGACTCATATTTAGCTTGTGGTCCACTATAACCCCTAGATCCCTTTCTGCCGTACTCCTTCCTAGACAGTCTCTTCCCATTCTGTATGTGTGAAACTGATTTTTTTTTCTTCCTAAGTGGAGCACTTTGCATTTGTCTTTGTTAAACTTCATCCTGTTTAACTCAGACCATTTCTCCAATTTGTCCAGATCATTTTGAATTATGACCCTGCCTCCAAAGCAGTTGCAATCCCTCCCAGTTTGGTATCATCCGCAAATGTAATAAGCGTACTTTCTATGCCAATATCTAAGTCGTTAATTAAGATATTGAACAGAGCCGGTCCCAAAACAGACCCCTGCGGAACCCCACTCGTTATGCCTTTCCAGCAGGATTGGGAACCATTAATAACAACTCTCTGAGTACGGTTATCCAGCCAGTTATGCACCCACCTTATAGTAGCCCTATCTAAATTGTATTTGCCTAGTTTATCGATAAGAATATCATGCGAGACCATATCAAAGCCTTACTAAAGTCTAGGTATACCACATCCACAGCTTCTCCCTTATCCACAAGACTCGTTATCCTATCAAAGAAAGCTATCTGATTGGTTTGACACGATTTGTTCTTTACAAATCCATGTTTGCTATTCCCTATCACCTTACCACCTTCCAAGTGTTTGCAGATGATTTCCTTAATTACTTGCTCCATTATCTTCCCTGGCACAGAAGTTAAACTAACTGGTCTGTAGTTTCTTGGGTTGTTTTTATTTCCCTTTTTATAGATGGGCACTATATTTGCCCTTTTCCAGTCTTCTGGAATCTCTCCCGTCTCCCATGATTTTCCAAAGATAATAGCTAGAGGCTCGGATACCTCCTGTATTAGCTCCTTGAGTATTCTAGGATGCATTTCATCAGGCCCTGGTGACTTGCAGGCATCTAACTTTTCTAAGTGATTTTTAACTTGTTCTTTTTATTTTATTTTATTTTATCTGCTAAACCTACCCCCTTTCCATTAGCATTCACTATGTTAGGCATTCCTTCAGACTTCTCGGTGAAGACCGAAACAAAGAAGTCATTAAGCATCTCTGCCATTTCCAAGTTTCCTGTTACTGTTTCTTCCTCTTCACTGAGCAGTGGGCCTACCCTGTCTTTGGTCTTCCTCTTGCTTCTAATGTATTGATAAAAAGTCTTCTTGTTTCCCTTTATTCCTGTAGCTAGTTTGAGCTCATTTTATGCCTTTTGCCTTTCTAATCTTGCCCCTGCATTCCTGTGTTGTTTGCCTATATTCATCCTTTGTAATCTGTCCTAGTTTCCATTTTTTTATGACTCCTTTTTATTTTTTAGATCATGCAAGATCTCGTGTTTAAGCCAAGGAGGTCTTTAGCCACACTTTCTATCTTTCCTAACCAGCGGAATAGCTTGCTTTTGGGCCCTTAATAGTGTCCCTTTGAAAAACTGCCAACTCTCTCCTCAGTTGTTTTTCCCCTCAGTCTTGATGCATCGGTTCACATCCCAGCAATCCCTCTGCTTCCGTCCACAATTGGCGCCATCTTTCAACGTTTTTTGTACTGTGCTCTGTCTTCCCTTTCGGTCTGCGGGAATGGAGCCCGAACTGCTGAGGAATATGCTGGCCAGACTCGTCAGCACATCATTATTTGGCAGTCAAGTTATTCCTTAAGATCCAAAGTGACAGTGAGGCCTCCGATGATATCAACTCGAGTAATGCATACGACACGAGATTGCTTGAGATTGAGAGTGCATCTGAAGAAGTGAGGTTTTTACCCATGAAAGCTTATGCCCAAATAAATCTGTTAGTCTTTAAGGTGCCACCAGACTCCCTGTTGTTTTTGTAGATACAGACTAACACGGCTACCCCCTGATACGAGATTGCTTGTGGCATTCACAGACATGCTCACCACCGTGGAACAGTGCTTTTGGGCTCGGGAAACAAGCCCCGAGTGATGGGATCACATCGTCATGCAAGTCTGGGATGACGAGCAGTGGCTGCAGAATTTTCAGATGAGAAAAGCCACTTTCATGGGACTGTGTGATGAGCTCGCCCCCACCGTGCGGCGCAAGGACAGGAGATTGAGAGCTTCCCTGCCGGTGGAGAAGTGGGTGGCTATTGCAATCTGGAAAATGGCAAATCCAGACAGCTACTAATCGGTCGCTAACCAGTTTGGAGTGGGGAAGTTGACTGAGTTTGTAGGGCCATTAATGGCATCCTGCTCAGAAGAACAGTGACTCTGGGCAACGTGCGTGACATCGTGGCTGGCTTTGCACAAATGGGTTTCCCTAACTGCAGAGGGGCAATAGATGGGACGCATATTCCAATTCTGGCACCAGCCCATCTAGCCTCAGAGTACATTAATCAGAAGGGCTATTTCTCTATGGTTCTCCAGGCACTTGTGGATCACCGTGGGCATTTCATTGACCTTAATGCAGGCTGGCTCGGAAAGGTGCATGATGCACACATCTTTTGGAACACTGGCCTGTTCAGGAAGCTGCAAGCCGGGACTTTTTTTCCCCAGAGCAGAAGATCACTGTAGGGGAAGTTCAAATGCCCATTGTGATTCTTGAAGACCCTGCTTACCCTTTAATGCCGTGCTCATGAAACCCTACACAAGGAGCCTTGTCAGCAGCAAGAAGCGGTTCAACAACAGGCTGAGCCGGTGCAGAATGACTGTGGAGTGCCCTTTTGGCCATTTAAAGGGCCGCTGGTGCTCTCTGTATGGGAAGCTGGACCTGGCCGATAACAGCATCCCTGCGGTTATATCCGCGTGCTGTACCCTCCGTTACATTTGGGAAGGGAAGGGTGAAAGATTCACTCAGGCATGGAACTCAGAGGTTCAACACCTGAATTTGAACAGCCAGAGAGCAGGGCTATTAGAGGGGCCCAGCATAGGGCTGCAAGGATTAGGGATGCCTTGAGGGAGCAGTTTGAGGCTGAAAGCCACCAGTAATGTCTGGGGCCCCACATGGGAGTGCAGTGCAGTGGTTCCAGTGTTTGCTACGTATGATGCACTGACTTGCAGTGCCTGTTGCTTTCCTGGGCTAAGGTAGCTTTTACTGTATGCAATAATAAAGAATGTTTTCAACGCAAAAAAAAATCAATTTATTGAAAAGAAACACAACTGTTTGGGAAACAGGCCAAGGGGATGGGGTGGGGAACGGTACGATCTCAGATTTGCATATGTCCTGTTATCATACTCAGCCTTCCTGTTTGGAGTGCTGTGCAATGAGTGCTGCACTTCCGGATGGCTGTACTGCATGGTGATGGGGGTTGAGTGCGGTGGGTAAGGGTCATAGTTTTCAGGGCTGGGTGGTGAAGCTACAGGTATTGGAGGCAGCTGGTGGCGATAAGAACCCAGATGTTTGCGAAAGTGGGTTGGAGGTGACATGGGGGCACAAGGGAAAGTGTTTTGGGACAAGGGGTGCAATGGGGGGGGGAGGGTGCAGTAGTGCTCCGCCTGCATGGCTACGAGCGCCTGGATCGAGGCCACTTGGCACTCCATGATGCTTATCAGCCGCTCCGTGCTTTGGTGCCAGCGCTCCGCATTCTGCTGGCAGACCCTCCTTTCACTCTCCCGCCACTCCTGCACTTTTTGACTTCATGCAGCATGTCCTTTTTGCTTCTACGTGGCCTCTTCCTGATTCTTTGCAGTCTCTCAGCCGGTGATAACACAGAGGGCTGAGATCTCAAGGTTGCATCTGTAAAGGCAAAATGCAACACTTAACAGAAGCAGCATTGTTCACACTAGACAGAGCAATGATTTCCCCCATACTTAAGCAGGGCAAGCACAGTCTACACAATAACATAATTTGCCCGTTCCCAAGTGAGCGCACATAACTCACAGGAACCCCAAAATGGGTCAAGGGGGACTGATTCTTTCATGGCTGTACTGTCCTCTGGGTTTCTGTGCCTTGGGGAGAGCCAACAGCTGCAGGGGGCCCCTATACAGAACACTATCCCCACATTTTCCACAGGGGTTCGTCCTGGAAGATATCTCGCTGCTGAGGGTGACCTGGGAAGCAAGCGAGAGTCTTCTACTACAGTGCAGCTTCCACCCTGGCCCATATGCAGCTTGCCTGTGTGCAGCAATGGTCCCCCCCCCCCCCCCCCCCCGCCCCTCACGGACAAGGACCACAGTGGCTCTCCTGCGAAACCCGCACAAGCACATTGCCCAAGTTCTGGCTGAGACCTTTTGAAGCGATCACGGTGTCCGGTTACCGCGATGTGAGAGAGCACATCAATGCCCTATTCTGCATCTAGGCGTGCGTGCAGCCCTAATTCTCCTCAACCCAAGAGCCCACACCGAATAACTTCCTTCCCAAAATAAAAACCGCTTACTGGGAACCTCCTCTAGTGTTTGTCCTTCCCCAAGCACCAGCCGCCATGACTGGCTACCCTCCTCCTGGCTTGAGAACAGCTCCTGGCTGCATGCATCTAGGGATGCCGGGGTGTCTTTCCCCCTCCTCAGCACCTTTGCTCCTGCTTTGCTGCTGCTGTTTCTCCTGGCTTGTTAGACTGGGCTCTGAAGTGTCCATGGTGGTACTCGGAGTAGAGGTGGAGTCACTCCCAAGTATCACGTCCAGCTCTTTGTAAAAATGGCAGGTTGCGGGGGCAGCACCGGAGCGGCTGTTTGCCTTGTGGGCTTTGCGGTAGCTCCTTCACTTAAACCCTGTACTGCAGAGTGTCCCGGCCATGGCCCCTTTCCATCATGTCCCTTGATATCTGCCTGAAGGTATCGTAATTCCTACGGCTGGAGAGCAGCTGGGACTGGACAGCTTCCTCCCCCAAACACTGATGAGGTCCAGCACCTCGCCATTGGTCCATACTGGGGTTTGCCTGGTGCGTAGAGGCATGGTCACCTGGAAAGATTCACTGAGAGCACTCCATGCCTGGCTGAGCAAACAGGAAGGGGATTTTCAAAATTCCCAGAGAATTTAAAGGGTGGGTCTGATGGTTGGTCAGCTGAGGGCAGGGCAGTAGAGTTCAAACTGATGACCAGAGTGGCTAGCACAAGCATTGTGGGACGCTTCTGGAGGCCGATCAGAGCGCATTAACAGGCCGCGGCGCTCCAGAAGGGGCGCATCAAACATTATTCTACTCACTGAGGTAGAGTACCAGGGGTGCACTAGCTACGGAGTCAGAGCGCTCTATGTGCCTTGCCAGTGTGGGCGGGTTGTGAGTTAATGCGCACTGGGCTGCTTTAATGCGCTCTAACTCACAAGTGTAGCCATGTCCTCAGTAGAATGGTTTTTTTGGTTTTGTTTTTCCCAAAACTTTCCATGAGGTGGCAGATGCTCTTCAGAAGTGCACTGACAGAATTTTAAAGAATGATTCAATAATCTAATTCTTTGCTTTACGTTGTGTTTTCAAACATGCTAAAAATAATCAAAACAGCAAAATATGGTCCTGGGACTGTGGGAAAAGGAATAAAAATGCTGTTCTCCCAGTATCCAGTCATCTGCTTATTCTGCCTTTTTCTTAAGAATAGAGTTTATTGAAGCAATTTATCCTGACTAAATGTGATATAAATCTCTGTACATGTATTTACATGCAGGTTATTGTTCTTAGTGAGTGAGCAGTTAATAGTTTTTGAGGGACAAAATGAATCCTCCTAATATCTTGCAAGATCCGTTAACTGCAATTCTCATAGTGCACAAGTCTTCAAATTTTTAAACAGAGCTGCTTGTTGCACTGTCAGAAGTGTCTGGGGGGGAAACCTGAAATACGGTGTTTGTTTTTTCCTCAGTTTTGATTAGTTTTATCAAAGCCACAAGAGTGTCTGCTGATTTTATTTTATTTTATTTTTTTAATGTCATAAACAGCTTTTATGTGAACTGGAAGCATAAATACCAAATGAAGAGAGACCCACAATCTTAAGTATTGGTGGAGGAAACAAGCTGTTTAAGTGACAGATGTCTGACATTACATTAATTAAGGAAAAGGAAGGATTTTTGCCTTGTAAATTAGAGCAGCCCTTCTTATTATCCTGCAAATTTAATAGACTTTTTATTAGAAAAATCACTTATCCTAGCTAAGTACACCATGCAGCTCCATTTAAAACCCCAAACTGTGTTAAAGTTTTAACTTCATAAGTCTTCACCCTTTCACCATTCAGTAACTTCACCTTGTTTTAAGGTGGATTTTTGCAAAACTTTAAAAGATAACTAATGCCACCTTTTCATCCATTCCTTGTCTGCCATTCTCCTGTTATCACAACATGATTGCTCTTTCTTCAATGGTTTAATAGCTCCAAAACCTGCTGTCTAAAATTGCTGATGAAGTTCACCACTGCACTGACAGAGGACTTCACTCCCCATGGCTGTCTTGACAATGCAATCTCCCCTCCTACGCAGCCTCACCAGTGTACCTAACCCCTGGCTCTCTGAGAGGGGAACATACTCTCCATTGCTTATGCTCCAATACATCTGTTAGTCTTAAAGGTGCCACAGGACTCTCTGTTGCTTTTTATGGTCTCCCTAGGCATACAATCCTTCGTACTGAGATTAACAGCTTGAAGACTTGGCAATCATAGCAGTTTACATCTTCAAAGTGATGTTTAAACATTAATTGTTAACCATCCCTTGCTTCACAGAGTGCATCTCCTTTTACAAATGGAGAAATTGAAGCATGAAGATGGGAATCAACTTGTCAAAGACCACACAAGTTATTGTCTAACCAGGGATTAGAAATCTGGAATACCTGATGTGCAGTTTTGGGTTGAGTCCATAGACCACACTAAAATGGTTGCTGACCTAATGTCTGGAGGTACTGAGGAGTCTTTGGACTGCATGTTGGTCCTATGTCTTTCCTGGTTGGTTAAAAACTAGCTGGATATACTGGGACTATGCTTGGTGAATACCATCACATCCTTTTTGGAAGAACAGGGTACCAGCTTCCTTTGAATAGGCAATTGTTAGGTCTTGTCTTAGTACACCATCTCTTGATACTGGTAGTCCTTCCAAATTACCATCGTGTTTCAAAATTTACCTTCTTCTGCGAAAGGTGGTGACAAAGCAATTCTAGCAGGATTTGGAGGGAGTCTTAACTTTTCCTTCACTCCAGTTAGATTTCTGATCTGGTTATGGTACAGAAACAGCATCAGTTGCATTATTCATCTAAAGGAAGAAATCAAAGATAAATTGACCATGTTGGCTCTTTCAGATCCATCTGCTTCCTTTGATACAGCTGACCACAAGGTTCTGGGGAGATGGTTCTAGTCCTTAGCTGGGGCTAATGGAGTTTGTCTGGTCGCTTTGCTCCTTTCTTTCTAGATTTCAGAGAGTTGTTTTGAGTGAATGAGCATGGGGCAGACATGCACGTTACTGCGTCATTTGACCTTGTCATTCCTCCTGTTTGAAGGCTTTGTATACATGTTAGTTATTGAAGAAGCATGGACTTATCCTGCTTTCAGTATGCTGTTGATAACACCCCCGTTGATAACACTCGCATCTATATCTCCATTTTGTGGTGTCATCTGATGCATATGAGTGATTTTTACCCAAAGCCTGAATGAGATTAGGTCTAGAATGAGGGCTAGCTGGCTGAAGATCAGTCTGGAGAAGATTGTGGTGATGTTTGTAGACTCTGGTTAGAAACTCAGTGGTGGAGATGAGCCCCCTTGATTAGAGGGAGTGCACTCACCTTTTGGTTTCTCAAGTTAACAATTTGAGGTCTGAGTTGGAATCTTAGACAGATGTGGCAGAGACTGGTTTGTTCTCTTTCTCCCGCCCCTTCCCGCATCTGTGCTTGTTGAGGCTTCTGACATATTTTAGATACTCCTCTTGCTGTTATCTGCCATGCCTTTGCCACTCGAGATTATGGCCTAGAGAGCTCCTGACAGTGATCTAATCTTCAGATCCATGAGAAAACTCATGCTTTGTACTACGATGGTGCTCCAGAATCTATATTAATTTACAGGTACAATTTTAAGATAATGTTGTTGTTGTTGATTTATAAAGTCTTAAGCAGTTTGCTTCCCAGCTGAGTCTCTCGTGGGGTTTTTCTGATCAGGAGAAGCCTCTGAGCTGACAATCCTGTGGTTTCTGAAGGAGGGACTGCTAGCAGGGCATTTTCTGTGAGGGACCATTGCCATTGGAACTGTTCTCCTTCCCCAACCACAAACAAAATCCCAAGCCAATCTGCTTCCTCTAGGATCTTTTGGAGCTTGTTAACTAACCTTCAGTGCACTCTGCAAGGCCCATTTAACTTCCTGAGTTTTCTGGAAGGTGTGTGTGAGGGAGCTAATATTTGTGGTTAACCTCATTTTATCTGCAAATTATGAAGCACCCTTGTTGCCAGTCCATTATATTTTTGTTTGGAGGCTATTTACCCATTGTTTTTTCATGTTTATATAGGGCCTAGAGTTCATTTGCTTAATAAATCTAAACGTAGTCCAAATTGTGATAGCAGACTTTGTAGATACGCTTTAGAAAGAACAGAATTGCAATCCACTCATTTCACCCAGGCTGCTAAACAGGGAACAGTTTTTAGCCAGGACCAACTTGGGCAAGATTTGATCAAGCACGCTAGGGAGGGGAAAGCTCCACATCTCATCAGTCCTTTCAGATAGGCTATTCCTTTACACCCCTAAGCCATCTTTAGCTCCCATTAAAATGCAAACTTCTCCCACATACCTCCCAAGTCTTGTTTTGCTGCACCACTAGAGTACTTTCCATATAGTTCCTAAAAATAACTCTCTCCACCCTCTCAGTACTACTGAGGTGTTTTTACATGGTTAGAAATTTTAAAATATAAACAAAAAGTGTGTATTTATTTATTTTTTTTTTTAACAAACTAATTTTGGCTGCATTCTGATTCCATTTCTGTTCTTGGCTCCAGTGATGCATGTCGGCTTTCTGCAGCCAAGAGCGTAACTCGGAGAGAGAGACTGGAAGCAAAATGAACAGTCAGAACACGTTCACACAGTAAACCCCCTGAAGAGATAACATTTTCTTTATTATAGCTTTTTTAAATCCAGCTATAAAAATATCAGTGGGTGGATGGAACCATTATTTCTAGAATTTGAGGTGGTGGGGGTTACTTTATTTACTCTTATTTTTTATTAATAAGAATAGCTTCACTTGTAGCATAATAGGACAGAGTGCTTTGTTATCCTTGGCTATAATCTGTGATAAACTACCCTTGCCATCAGCCATGTAGTTTACCCACTAGGGAGCCAGATTATTGCCTTGTAAAATGGAGCACTACTCCTATAATCCCTTAATTAATTAAATGACAAATTTTAGTTCTCTCCCATTGAAAATATAACTTGTATGCAGAGCAGACTCGATTTATCGAACCGCTTCTGGGTAGCGCATTTTTCTATAGAACGTTTCTGTGTGTGTGTGTGTGTGTGTACATGCTTTGTATACTATATTAAAAATCAATGAAGAAAATAAACAGTTGGATTAATACTTTGCTTTTCTCTAGTACCTTCCATCTGAGGATACAGGAGTGTTTTGCAGATGTTTATTATTTCTTACAGTCCTACTGTGAGACATGTAGGTACAGTTGCCATTTACAGATGGGGGTTTGGGGTGGATACTGAGGGTATGTTTACACTGCAGTTGGGAGAGTTCTTCCCAGTGTGGGTAGACAGACATGCAGTAGCACGGGGAGGCAGCTCGAGATATCCAGGGGGTCCAGGCAGGTTTGTAATCAGGTGGCAGCCTGTGCTACCCCTAGCTACACTGCTATTTTCAGTGCACTTATTTGAGCAGAGCTACCATGTCTGTCTACCCATGCCCCAGCTGCAGTGTAGACATACCCTAAGATGGAGAAAGGCCAGGCCGTGAAAGAACCCTGGAGTGCTGACTACATATCCCTTAGCCTGACCATTAGACTAGGCTGTCATGGCTCCTCTTTTAACTATTAGACAAAATTTCCTCTTTGCAAATGCAAAAATTACTGGGTCACGTTAATTCAGCATTTAACTCAGACTGGATGAATTCCTTTTTCTGTACATGTAATCTAGTGGCACAGAAACCCCCTTCTTCCCCATATCCGCAGTCTTATGCTCTTTAAAGGAATATAATTAAGTCTGCTCCTGATATTTTGAATTTTTTAGGTTATTTAACAATTTCCATCCCTCCTTCCTTTCTCCTCAGCTTTGCCCAGCTATATGAAATATGGGAGACGACAGGCCGTTTGTGTGCAATGCCCCCGGCTGTGGACAGGTACTTTTACAGTATACTTTATTGTGAATGTGTTGTTGTGAATCAAAGTGTCCGTTTTTATCACTGAGGCAAAGAGTTTAAAGCCAGCATTTTACATGATCACTGGAGGTAATCAGATCGGAGGATTTGCAGTGTGTAAATCCAAGTTATGAGCAAGTGCAGGCACTACAAAGTAATGAAATCTGCCTTGCTTTGTGCCATATTGTTATTCTGCTGGTGTCTTTCATAAGACCCACACAGCCCAGAAAAAACACGCTGATCTCCAGTTAATGTTTTCTGGTAGCGTTACACACGTTCATTCAAGGCTATTTAACCAAAGGACAGATATTCCTTCTCTGTCAGGATGAGTTAGCTGTGATAGCATATTCCGTAAGGCAGCTGAGAATGTGACAGTTGATGGTTTGCTGCTATGTGAACCCCAAACTGCTAGATTCTATTTTGAGCTTTCAAAATAAAAGGGGGGGGGGATTTTTCCTCCATAGGTTACCTGCTAGTTGCAGCCTTGCAAAACTCTTTTTTTTTTTTTGCTCACTCGCCTGGGTTGTGTGTGTGTGTGTGGTTTTATGAGTGAATAAAGTACACCTCTACCTCGATATAATGCTGTCCTCGGGAGTCAAAAAATCTTACCATGTTATAGGTGTTATATCGAACTTGCTTTGATCCACCGGAGTGCGCAGCCCTGTCCCCACTGGAGCACTGCTTTACCGCTTTATATCCGAATTTGTGTTCTATCGGGTAGCATTATCTCGAGGTAAAGGTGTACCTCTGTTCATGTGATAAAGAACAGGTGAGTAGACTTTTGTGCCTGCGCTGGTAAATGTCCATGACAATTCCCCCTCCCCCTCCCTTGTTAGTGCTTCCCTGAAGTCTGGGGGCTTAATGCAAAACAAACCTCTAAGAACAGACAGTGTCACTTTCCCTTCATTAAAACACTAATGCCTCATGATCCTTTGTCGCGCCTGTTGCCATACCATCTGGGCAACTCTCACTTTTCCTTTAAAAAAATAAAACATTTGAACTATTGAGCCATTCCAGAGGGGACTTGGTAAAATCCTACATAAATTCCTTATTGTAGTTACTGTTGGCTAATGAATTACAAGCCTATGTGTTATGGTGCAAAAATTTCAGAAGGGGTGAACAGGCATGCCCCTAAATGGTTTGTGGCTTTTAACCAGATCTTCAGTGATTCATATCCACTTTGTTACCTAATGGTCAGGGAAATGGGTTGCCAAACTATTATGATTGACACACTTAAGAGCCATAACAAATTCCCTGGATAAACCCCCACAGCATAATTTTTTTTTTAAATATATTTTAATGCCTCTTTGGGTCTTTCATGATGAACATTAAAAGGGATAATTCTGTACCCTTGAGGCGTGTGCTTTAAGACAACAAGATGATGATAATTTGATACAGCTACTTTGTGTAGTGGAAAAATCTAATCCACTAACCAAATACTTTGACTTTTTTAAAAAATATGCAATTGCTGTGTTTTAGTCTTTTTTGCTTAAGAACATTTATGGTATCAGTCCAATCTGCTGCATTTTTTTATCCTGCCCTTATGTGGATTTGATTTTGTAGCCTGTTTTATCTCTCCTTTGTTCCTGAAATTGTGCAAGTCAACATAAATTGTACTTGCTGTATCTGAGCACTGACATGAAGGCGTCGGTTATATAACTCTAAAATCAGATTTGTAAGCAACTGAAGCAACCCAAAACTTATCTAAATAATTTTTAAAAACCCACCCAAATGAGCTATAAGGGTGGCTGCTTTTTTTTCTCTTTCATTGTTCAAGGAGAATCCTCCTCCTCCTCCTTGTGTGTAATTCTGTCAATTCTTGATTTTTAATGTTGAATTAGCAAAGAGTCCTGTGGCACCTTATAGACTAACAGACGTATTGGAGCATGAGCTTTCGTGGGTGAATACCCACTTCGTCGGATGCAGGATGCGACATGCATCCGACGAAGTGGGTATTCACCCACGAAAGCTCATGCTCCAATGCGTCTGTTAGCCTATAAGGTGCCATAGGACTCTTAGTCTGGATCTGTAACAACAGCAAACACTGCTACCCCTCTAATGTTGAATTGTTAACTCTACACCAATGTTATTATTTTTTTTATTAAAGCAGTGCCTAAGGGCCAATCAAGAATGCAGCCCCATTGTGCTGGCTGCTGTACAGACACAGTAGTAGACAGCCCCTGCTCGATAGAAAGATGCATGCACTATAAGCCTAGAAGGGACCACTGTGATCATGTCGCTGACCATGTGTATAACACAAGCCATAGGACTTCCCTGAATTTTATTGTTTGAACTAGAGCATATCTTTTAGAAAAACATCCAATCTTGATTGAAAAATTTCCAGTAATAAAAAATCCACCATAGCCTTTTGTAAGTTGTTCCAATGGTTAATTACCCTTGTTATTAAAAATGTGCGCCTTATGTCTAGTTTAAACTTGTCCACTTCAACTTCTAGCCATTGGATCTTGTTTATATATTTCTCAGCTAGATTAAAGAGCCCTTTATTATTCTTGCTGTTCCTAATGTAGATACATATAGACTCTGATCAAGTTATCTTTGTGTTAAGCTAAATAGATCGAGTTCATGACTTTCACTGTATGGTATGTTTTTCCAATCCTTTAATCATTTTCAGCTGTGCACTTTACCCTGAAGGTTTTAAAGCCTTCTACAAACTATAAGAATGGCATTCACCACTAAAATGCAGCCACCTCTGCAGTGGAATGCAGCTAGTGAATAACCCAGAGAAACCATAGACAGTCTGGGACCATGTGGAGGTCAATATCCAAGTTTGAATGCATTTAGGGAGGCAGAATGTCAGCTGAAGTTAATTTTGCCATAGACAACCTTTTTTCAATGCAACCAAGGAAATATGGGGTCAGCAGGCTTATCCTTACCCAGGTGTATGTAAGCTTGGTTGGTAGCTTTTAATAACTTGATTTTTATAGTAGAAATTGCGGGACCATCCCTTTAGGGAGACTGTTTTCAGTGGTCAAATTCTGATGGCATGTGCTGTCATTTCTGGCACCAGACCCTGACCTTTGACAAGGGTTTCTTCAGGTAAACATATACTCTAATATAGAGGGTCAATTCAACTGTGGCTTCCATTATAATTGAACCCTCTTATTCCATGGGTGAATTTGTCCCCAAGTTGCCTAAGAATTGGGACCACTGTTTCCAAATGTAGTTAGCTAAAGATAGATCTTTGTGTAGGCAGCTAGGTAAATGGCCCAACCTTTCAAAGATCCTGAGCACCTACAACTCCTGATATAATCAGTGGGAGCTGTGGGGGGAAAGCACCTTTTGAAAATCCGGCTACTGTACTTTTAATTTTGATGCCCAACTTTAAGTTTGAAAACATGGGTCCAAGATACTATTAATATGATATTGCTTACAGCATTGTACTAACTAGACCTTTCCCAAGGAAATAGAGACAATTCCTGCCCCCAAAGAACTTGCGACTCAAAATATTGAAGCTAATAACTACATTCAATATCCTGTATGAAATAAGTCTCAGTCCAGCTCCCAATAGAAAGGTTATAGAAGTTACCATCACAGTGTGACCGTGATTGTCCTGTTATTGCCAGTTGCAGCAGAGGCCAAGGATTGGATGGATGAATGTAGGGGAGGGGCTCTTCTCTCCACTCTGGAGGACTGTCCCTTCAGGTCAGGGGTGAGGGACGTTGGAAGATGAAGCTTTCCTTGCTGCAGTGCAGACTTTCTAAACCTCAGTCTGCAGGGCTGTCGATCAGGCACCTGTCCGAGACCCTGGTGCACTTACCTGCAGTGTGCCAGGTTACAGCCTCTTTTCCTGGCTCCTCCAGAGCCCCCTGCTGCACTTTACCCCCCCCCCCCATCTTTTCCTGTGGACACCCCCCATCTGTGATCCCCAAAAGCCATGAGTTTGCCTCCTCAGCTTCTTCTGAACATTGTCCAAAACACGCTGTCAGACCAGAAGGGGGAAGCTTGAGGGAGCTGTGGGGCCCCTATATGTGACTATCTTGCATAGCTGGTGGAGTTCCTTTGGGTAGTGTCCTCTGACTCCTTGAACTCCTTTGCAGGGTGGTAGGTGCTGCCTGGAGTTCTCTGTTCACGTGTCCCATTCTTTTCCCTTGTTTTAAATCTTAGAATCATGCTCCCATTCCTGGGTGGTGGTTGGTGGGGGGGGGGGGGGGGGGAGGGGAGGGGTTTACACTCACACACACACTCACACTATTTTCAAGATCAAACAGCTTAAAACTTTCATTATCCATGCATTTGTGCAAATATGACCCTGGGCAGACAGCCACAAGCTGTCTCTCCTGGTTTTATTTGCAATTCAGAACTCCAATTATGCTCTTCAGTGACCCACCATTTGGAAACACTGCATTAAAGAGCATGTGAGCCCAGGAGAAGAGGGAAAAGGAGAAAGCAGAACAATGCAAATAGCTCTGAAAAGCAGACTTGGAACAACTGATATGAAGCCAGTCACACACACATTTTTGCTAAAGGGAGAAGTCCATGACTTCCTTATATGAGTTGTCAGTTGGCTCTTCTTTTCCTATGTGGTTGTGACCAGCCTCTCGCTTTACTTCCTTTCTTGCTCGTTTTCCCTTCCCCTCCACTGCTTCTGTATAGAAATTAGAAAAATGCTGTGATAAAGGCAGATGAGGGGAGTGGATACCTAAAATAGATTAGAAGATCTTACTATACTCACCATATAATCAAAACTAGTGAGCTTGCAGTGGGTATGTAAACATGTTTTGGTTGCTAGGTCTTTAATGGCTGCTATTTTTGGATTCTGTACATGATTACTTCCCAACAGTGAGTCTGATGTGACCCAGCTGAGTTCTAAATGTGCTCCATATATGTTTTAAAAAAGTTTCTGCTGAAGGTCATTTATCTGGTGTGTGTGGTGGTTTTTTTTTTTTTTTTTTTTTCTTTTTTTTTCCTGCTTACCCCCTCCCTCGTTGCCAGAAAGAGGAGCTGTTGAACAAACAAGAATGTGTCCCTTGGCTGCAACACACTTCCTTCAGAGAGAGAAGAAAATAAAGAAGCATGTTAGTCTCTGTATTGATTATAGTAGATGCAAAACTGTGCCTTGTGTAAGGCTTTTGTTGTGCGTAATGTGAAACGGATCCAAAAGGCCCTGTTGGGCAAGGTGTCACGCACTACCTAATGATTATTAAAATAGTCTTCTAACCCCGTTTAAAATACACTCTCTGTGATTAACTACACCCTTTGGAACTAAATGTTAGCAATAAACTTTAATGCTGTCGTTACAGTGGAAAGATATTGACTAAAAATGTGTAATGATACAGCACTGACTCATTAATAAAAGGTAGGATTTTACCAGGTTTAAGCATTTTAGACATCTAGGGCAAAGGTCTGAGAGGAAGGCATGGATTCTGTTCACAGTTCTGCCACTGATTTACTGTGACCTGAGGCAAGTCACTTAATTTCTGTGCCTGTTTTCTGCTTTATGTAAAAATGTGTAGCTACCTCTTAAAAGCAATTCCAAGATTCGGGATTGAAAGTGGAATTGAATCATTGATTGATGGTGCGAAATGGGGTGTGTGTGTGTGTGTGTGTGTGTGTGTTTGATAATGGAATGTACCTCTCACTACTTCCATCTGCTTTATAATGCTATCTGTGAGGGTTGCACACTTTTTGGATTTTTATGGAGTGTTATAATGGAAAGAAGGTCATTATTAATATGCTTCATCCATAACAGTTGACTAAATTAGAGAGCTGTTTTAATGGAGATGCAATAATGTTGAATAGAATCTACAAGGAGGACGACTTCAGCCAGTTACCACCCGAAAAACAGAACATTTCATTTTTAAGTGACACATCACTTACAGAATCTCATCATCACTTTTATACAAGCCATTTCCTCTCACAATCGTTTGGGTCTTAAACCCACCCCTAATTTAAGAATTTATTCCCTTCTAAGCCCATACCATTGAGGTGATGTCCCTGGAAAGTCCAAGAAACTAGAAGCCCAGAACTTTCAGGAGGGCAGGAAAATGATTTTTCTTCTTTGTGGCTTATTGTATCCTCTTATCTTGTCATATAATAGAAATAATGTTTATGGCATTGAAGCTGCAGCATCGCTTGGCATTTAACCAACCTCAAAAGCAGTTTATTGCTTTGTATACTCTGCCGCTATGACCATTATCCCTTAAATCTCTATTGCTTTGTAATATACGAGGCAACAAATGGCTTCTGTGATTGGCTAAATGTGGAACTGAAGCTAAGGTGTGTTTTATCGCCTGTATAATACAAATGAATATAGATTATTCCTGTTGTACAAGCTCTGATATTAAAGAGAGAAAAAAGTTCTCTTCTCTCTGTGAGGCTTTCCAGTGGCCGTCTGTCCCCTCCATGCTTCAGAATTTCCAGTGGCATAGAATATGTAGAGTGCTAAAGCCTTACCTGCCCTGGAGATGTGCCGTTTCCAGCCACCATGACAGCTACTGGTGTAAGCCATCACTGTAGACAGCGTAAACTACTGTCTGCACCAGCTCAGCTTATCCCAATTCCGAGTAGGGGGTGAACTGCACCAATGCAAAGAACGGCTTTGCCTGCCTACAGTAGGGTTTGTACTGGTGCAGGTACATCAGTGGCTGGAAATCTCCAGGGTAGGGAAATCTTAAGATGAACTATACAGGAAAAAACTCCATTGTGAAGCAGTTAGGACTGCTGTACACAACAATATGGAGGAAGAGCGGGTAAATTCTAGTAGATGGTTTAATTTTCAAGTTCTGGGTTTGTGTTAGGCATAGTGTGTGAAGCCTGAACAATGAAGTGTTTTGTATATGAATTTCTTCGGGGTTTTTTTTTAAGTGTTTAACTGGGGGATGGGAGGCAGACCTGTGGTAGTAGAGTGCAGTCGGAGAATATCTTCTCCATCAGCAACTGTGTATAGAATAAAATCTGAGAGGAGTGCTGCTCATGGTGAAGGTTGTACGTGCCTGGGCTCATCAATAATGCCTGTGTGCAACTGGCCCCATCAACTAATCAGGCATGTGTGCACAGCACATAGCAGCATTCAATTATAGGTTGAACCTCTTGTCTGGCACCCTCAGGACCTGACTGGTGCCGAACCAGAGAATTTGCTGAACCATAGGAGGTCAACACATATTGTAGTGAGCGGGTCTCTTTTTATTTTTATTTTGCCAAAGTGAATAAATGGAACAACGTACCGATGTGCCCTTTTCCAATTTCTGCAACAATTCCACCTTTTGCTATATCGATATTGACGATCACTGTTTGACACCTGCTTATGCTTAGCAGCATTACCAACACTTCCACTGCTTGCTGGTCCCTTAGAAGACACATTTAGGGGTAAATTTAGAACTAAATAACAGCACAGAACACTGTTTGGAAGCTGCCGACTCCAGACTGCTACCGGTCGGTCGCGAATCAGTTTGAGTCAGGAAGTCGACCACTGGGGCTGCGGTAATTCAAATGTGCAGGGCCATTAATTGCATCCTGCTATGAAGGACTATGACTCTTGGCAATTGGCGTGAAATATTGGATGGCTTTGCAGCAATGGGATTCTTTAACTGTGGCCATGCGATAGATGGTACGCATATTCTAATTTTGGCCCTGGACCATCTTGCAACAGAGTACATCAAGAGAAAGGGGTACTTCTCTGTGGTATTGCAGGCGTTTGTGGATCATGATGGACATTTAATTGACATCAATTCGGGGTGGTCCAGGAAGGTGCATGACGCATGCCTCTTCAGAAACAATGGCCTATACAGAAAGCTTCTAGCAGGGACTTCCTTACCTGACCAGAAGATTCCAGTGAGGGGATGTTGAAATGCCCATGGTGATCCTGGGAGACCCAGCGTACCACTTGCTCTAGTGGCTCATGGAAGCTTTACAGGAGAAATCTGGACAGCAGCAAGGAGTGCTTGAACAATAGGCTGAGCAGGTGCAGAATGACTGTAGAATGAGCCTTTGGCAGATTAAAAGCGCGCTGGCATTTGCTTTTATGGCAGGTTAGCCCTAAAAGAGGAAAATATTCCTGTGGTCATAGCAGCGTGCTGCACACTCCATAATACTTGTGAGGCTAAGGGTGAAAAGTTTTCCCCCACGGTGGAGCAGGGAGGCAGATCGCCCAGGCTGCTGAATTTGACCAGCCAGATACCAGGGCTATTAAAGGGGCACAATGGGGGGCTATTCGAATCAGGGAGGCTTTGAGGCACCATTTTGACAATGAGACCCAGTAATGTGTTTTTTCTATGCATCACTCTGCCATGCTTTGTTAACTTGCTGCCTTGCATAAAAATTGTGGTGATTCCTGACCGGGATTTGCAGTCTGCAAATGATCAAATTGACAATGTATATTACTACCAGCAGCAACAACCACATGTAGGAGACAAGTAAAGATTGCTTATCTTTCAGAGAGTTTGTTTTATTAAATACCAATTAACAACACACCCTGCACAAGTGATTGCTGATTGGCATGGGGAAGCTTCCTAGAATGGGGAAAGGAACAAAGCAGCACTGCCAAGGAAACTTCAGCAGAGGATTGGCAAGTACCTCCAGGAAAGCTTTTCCTAGAGATATCTCTGGAGGATTCCCATGAAATCTGTTTGCATTAACACCATTCTGCTGCACTGTTTAGCTGCACAGAGGAATGTGAAGCACATGTACAAGACTTGCTGTGTTTGCATTTCTATCCCTTCACCCTCTACTAGAATATACAAAGCAAAGGACAGCTGTGCCTCATAAGAATGGGCCTACTGGGTCAGACCAAGGGTCCATCTAGCCCAGTATCCTGTCTTCTGACAATGGCCAATGCCAGGTGCCCCAGAGGGAATGAACAGAACTGGTAATCCTCAAGTGATCCATCCCCTGTCGCTCATTCCCAGCTTCTGGCAAACAGAGGCTAGGGACACCATTCTGTCCATCCTGGCTAATTGCCATTGATGGACCTATCCTCCATGAATTTATCTAGTTCTTTTTTGAACCATGTTATGGTCTTGGCCATCACAACATCCTCTGGCAAGGAGTTCCACAGGTTGACTGTGCTTTGTGTGAAGAAATACTTCCTTTTATTTGTTTTAAACCTGCTGCCTATTAATTTCATTTGGTGACCCCTAGTTCTTGTGTTAGTTCATATAACTGAACAGCATCAACTCAAAAAAGATCACTTATCAGAGCTCTCCTCTTCCATATCATACATGCTAGAGACTGATTGCTGGGACTGGCTAGACTGGGGTGGGCAGTAATTTTTACAGGGGAGCCACTCCATGAATTTTGGTAAGTCGTCATGGGCCACACATTTCTACTATATTAATGCAGGGAGTTTGAGTGCAGGAGGGAGCTCTGGGCTAGTGCGAGTGTTGGGGTGCAGGTGAGGGTGTGGGCTCTGGGAGGGAATTTGGGTGCAGGAGGAGGTTCTGACCTGGGGCAGGGAGTTGGGGTGTGGGAGGGGGTGCAAGGTGCAGGTTCTGGCCAGGAGGCACTTACCACAGGCTGCTCCCAGCCGACGGCTCAGGCAGGTTGCCTGCATGCTGTGGCCCCATGCCGCTCCTGGAAGCGGCTGCGGCCGGCTGCTACTGGCACATCTCTGCGTGCCCCTTGGGAAGAGAGGGACAGCGGGTCTCCGTGTGATGCCCGCACCTGCAAGCATCACCCCCGCAGCTCCCATTGGCCAGTTTCTGACCAATGGGAACTGTGAGGATGGTGCTGGGGGCAGAGGCTGTGCGCAGAGCCATGCCAGAAGCGGTGTAGGGCCACGGCAGGCAAGCAGCCTGCCAGAGCACCGCGCTGCACCGTGAGACTTTTAGCGGCCCGGAGATTGCGAGGGGGCAGCCAAAGATCCTGGTGGGCCGGACAGAAATGTTTGATGGGCCGTGTCAAGGCTGCTTCCTCACTCTGAACTTTAGGGTACAAATGTGGGGACCTGCATGAAAACTTCTAAGCTTAACTACCAGTTTAGATCTGGTCCGCTGCCACCACTCCCAAAGTGCTAATTCCCTTCCCTGGGTAGCCTTGAGAGACTCTTCACCAATTCCCTGGTGAATACAGATCCAACCCCCTTGGATCTTAAAAACAAGGAAAAATCAATCAGGTTCTTAAAAAGAAGGCTTTTAATTAAAGAAAAAGGTAAAAATCATCTCTGTAAAATCAGGATGGAAAATAACTTTACAGGGTAATCAAACTTAGAGTCCAGAGGAATCCCCTCTAGCCTTAGGTTCAAAGTTACAGCAAACGGAGATAAACACTCTAGCAAAAAGGTACATTTACAAGTTGAGAAAACAAAGATTAAAAACCAACACGCCTTGCCTGGCTTTTTACTTACAAGTTGGAAAGATGAGAGATTTCAGAGTAGCAGCCGTGTTAGTCTGTAGCCACAAAAAGAACAGGAGTACTTGTGGCACCTTAGAGACTAACAAATTTATTAGAGCATAAGCTTTCGTGGACTACAGCCCACTTCTTCGGATGCATATATCATCATTCTGAACAAGTCATCTCAATATGAGAGACTTGTTCAGAAAGAATTAGAGAACCTGGATTGATGTCTGGTCCCTCTCAGTCCCAAGAGCGAACAACCCCCAAAACAAAGAGCACAAACAAAAGCCTTCCCCCACCAAGATTTGAAAGTATCTTGTCCCCTTATTGGTCCTTTGGGTCAGCCAGGTTGCCGGAGCTTCTTAACCCTTTACAGGTAAAAGGATTTTGGAGTCTCTGGCCAGGAGGGATTTTATAGTACTGTACACAGGAGGGCTGTTACCCTTCCCTTTATAGTTATGACAGGCCGAATCAGGCCCATGGGCTGTATTTTGCCCACCCCTGGGCTAGACCCTTCTGGAGTAGAGAAGAAGTCTCAACTCGCTGTGCCACTGGACAGGCCTGCCGTGTGCGCCACATCGTCCTCCAACTCAACCTATTCATCCACGACTTGATCCTCAGGGTTGAGTCCATTGTCTCCAGGCCCTGCTGAAGTATCAATGAGGCTCTAAGCAGTGGAGGTGGGGTCGCCACCAAGGGTGGCCTCCAGCTCCTTATAGAAGTGGCAGGTCTTCGGTGCAGCACAAGAGTGATGATTTGTCTCCCTTGCCTTCTGGTATGTCTGCCACAGCTCCTTTGTCTTTGCATGGCTCTGATGGGTGTCCCGTTCGTAGCCCTTATCCAACAAGTCACGGGAAATCTGACCATAGGTATTAAAGTTCCTATGGCTGGAGTGGAACTGGTACTCTACAGCCTCCTCTTCCTCACAGTGCCAGCAGATCCAACAACTCAGGTGTGCTCCAAGTGGGGGAGCATTTGCTGTGTGGAGCTGCCACAGTCAGCTGGGAAGATCAAATGTGAGCTGTCCATGCCAAGAAAACAGGAAGTGGGATTTAAAAAAATCCCAGGCCTTTAAATGGAGATGGACAGATGCCTGTGTACCTGGGTGCAGGGTAGCAGAGTTCAAACTGCTGACCAGAGTGGTCAAAATGAGCATTGTGGGATGCCTCCTGGAGGCCAATTATAGAGACGTAACCAAGTGCAGTGTCTACACTGACACTTTGTCGATATAACTTTGCCGCACAAAGCTCTAAGCCTCTCATGGAGGTGGTTTTATTTTGTCGGCAAAGCAGGAGAGTTTTTTGTCGACAGAAGGAGCATTGCAGTCTACAGACCTCCCCTGTTTTTTGTCAACAAAAGCTGACTTTCGTTGACAAAACTGTGTGACTTAGGCCTTATCTAAGTGTCAATAAGCCTGTTGGAGTGATGTTCACTAACTAAAATCTTTATTTAGCTGACAGTCCCCTTGTCAGATAAATATTGAATAAAATTCTGGATATAAAATGGTCAAACTTGAACAAAACATATGACAATTCAGAGGCAAAACCTCATTCCATTTTCAAGCTTTCATTCTTTTGCATGGGTTTTGTTGCCCAGTGCATGTATGTGGCACGCTTGATCGTGAGCTCTTGTATTGCTGCTGCACCTAAATGACTTAAAGATCTGAACCATACATTCTAATTTCATTGCTTTTTAAAAAAATTAATTCTTCAAGGAAGCATCCGAGGATACCTTGAAAGATTCCTAGCAGGATAAACTCGGTCTTCCTCCCACCTCACTTATCCTTGTTTGAAACTGCTATAGCTGAATAAAACTAAAGAAATAAAATTCTACAGAGAAACATCTTGGTTAAAATCCTTCTAGTATGTTACTGGAATGCAGGTTTACAGAAGTATTTTCTTTCAGATTAAGGCCCCTACTACTTCCAGTACCTACATACCAAACACAAAGTGGTAGATGGTACATTATATACTGTTAACACTTGGAGACTTGAGAAATGTGAGTTCATAGTAAGTTGCTTATAGTACCTTTTTTCAGTTTTTCAGTATTGCATTGACTTAAAAAAAATGTAAGAATTGGAACTCTTGTATTGTCAATGCAGTGAAATAACAGGTCCCACCTCTCACTGAAAATGTATTTTTGGAAGTGGGCAGGTGGAAGCTAATTTTGAATAATAAGCTGAAAAAAGCATCTGAAACCAGTAAACTTTTATTTTTTACACACCTATAACTTAACAGCCAAACCAATTTAAACCAAATTGGATAATAATAAAAAAAAAAAATTGCTTCTAGGCTGAGTCCCTGCATGCCAAGTTCCAACCTAGAATGAATTTTTATGACCACATTATAAACCCCCTAGAAATGAAGGTTTAAAATGGAAATGTTGACAGACCTTTAACTACAAAAGCACTATAATAGAACTACTTTTTATAAAATGCCTGTTTTAAAGTATAATTAAAGACTTAAATAATATTTAATAGCAACATTTCCTGTATTTTTTGAAACTTCATCATTCCTATGGTTAGTATTCATTGCAAATTTTAAGAATATCATTCCTGCTTTACATTTGAAGCACGCCTGCTGTGCTGTACTGGCAGAGACACTTGTCTGTCAAATGGAAGTGGGTCTGAAAAGCTTTCTGAATTCCCCTTTTCTAAATAAAAACATAGATACCAATGTGTTTAATGGGACTCTGCTGTGGGCATGTCAAGAAACTTCAATGTCAATCACCTCCGAAAAAGTAAGCTTTTAATAACAAAAACAAACTCTAAAAAAAATAACCAGGAATAGGATGTTCTTGCCAGGAGCACAAGTCTCTCTTTCCCTTCTCCCTATTGAGGTTTTAATTAGGGATTGCACTTTTAATATGGTGGCTGCCATCTTCTCATCAGGACACGCTACTAGGATTTTTGGGCAGTACTTGCACTGTAGGATAATTTGTTTAGATAGCAAGTCTACCAATATTTAAAAAAAAAAAAAAATCATAGGTCTGAGCCTGCCGCTCATAACATGCAGAACTCTCATTGACCTTAGTGGGAGTTAGGTGCTCCAGACTGTTTGTTTGCAGGGTGGTGGTGGTGGGGTCATATATTGCAAAATACCTAAAAAGGTCTGTGACTTTGACACCCCTACTATTTGCTAACTCTTCCCCTTTTGCATTCCTGCCTAAAGTTGGCAAAAGCCAGCTCTGATTGACTGTAAAATTACTCCCTCACCCCTCTATACAAGGGATATTGGCCTCCCCAACTTTGCAGTGTTTTCTGTAAGGATTTTTGCACCATTGTGACAAAGGTGCATTAAAGTAGGTGGACCCCTGAGATTTCTGTAATGTAGTACTGATCTTACTGCATCATTACAGATGGAAAAGTGAATCTCTTAGTGTCCCCGTCTTACACACCATACTGGATCTACTTTTGAGTCCTTGAGCCCATATCTGCTGG
This sequence comes from Malaclemys terrapin pileata, assembly GCF_027887155.1. NCBI lineage: Eukaryota > Metazoa > Chordata > Testudines > Emydidae > Malaclemys > Malaclemys terrapin. The sequence continues at coordinate 6,873,841 of NC_071527.1, read as the reverse complement.
CCTGTTGACAAAAACAAATGAAGATTGAGCTGGATTCCATTCTGCCTTTGGCATGGCCTGCTGCTGCCAAATATGTACTGTGGGAGAAGCTTTTTGTTACTGATGGCCATGGAGGTAGAGAGAACACCGTTTGACCTTTGCCCGACATTTCAGAGTGCATTTGCAGCTCTAGAAGTAAGAACTTGTCTATGAGCTAATTTTGCTGTGGAAACTTAAATATAACAAATATAGTAAAATATACGGAACTCAATGACACTGAAAAGGGCCCCCTTTCCTACAGAGACCCGGGGCAGGAATCACTTCCTCCTCAACCCACTTATGAAGGGCTGGATGGAGAGGCCTGACTCTGCCCTATAAGGGCGGCTGCAGCACCAGTGACTAGAGGCCACTTTTGAAAGTACAGGAATAGGCCGATAGGTGTGCCAAGCACACCACAGTCCAGCAAAACTGGCTTGCTTAACACAGTCCAAAGCCATCTTTTTTAAAGAGGTTTTATAGTGAAGAAACATTCTAGTCTGTCAACTACTGCATGATGTACACAAATCCCAGGTGTTCTGCTCTTCAGTCATTTGTCACCCATTTTGATGGCTTGTCACACTGGCAGGTTTGAAGGTTGAGAGCTGTGATTTTATAAGAATGGAGTCGTCTTTTCTGAGCATATCTGCACTGTGTGTGCCTGTAAAGCATGTTGATATCCCCTGAAAGGTGCTTCAGAAATGTAATATTTCTGTCTTTAGCTCCTGTGTTACTGAAGACCTGTCTGCCCATTCTGTGTGGTTACACGTGTGGCACCATAAATCTTGGTGTTCCAAACAAAGGGGCTCATGGAGACTGCTGCAGACGTATCACTGATGTGGCTGTAGAGAGTGTTAACTTTATAACATTTGAAAACACTCTATTGGAACAGCTACGTTTGAACTAGAAGTCAATTCTGTAGCCGCCTCCTTCTGGTGACATGAAGTAAATATTTATACACACACAGAGTTAGGTAGCTTAAAAGAAATCACACTGCATTCCTTTCTAGCTATTAATTCAAGGAATATTCTCAGAAATGGATAAGTGGGATGTATGTTTGCAGTGCTGTTGTACTGGGATGTGATCTTCCTTCCAAATTTCACTGCAGAGATGAGTGAGGAGGTAACTAAAAGCCTGGATGATGATTGATGATGATTCTCTTTATAACATGGCTATCCATTCTGGTGAACTGCTGTTCCAAAGTAATCTCTTTACCAGGTTTTTTCAGCCATGCTGGTTGCTGTAAGATGCCTTAGCAGTTAAAATCAGTAAAATATTGACTTTGGCTCCAAACAAACCATTGCTTGGATTTTCTTCACACACACCAGCAATATTGGAAAGGTTATGCTGAGGCTGTAGACCACCTCTTGAGGCTTTAAAATCTAGAGATAATCTTTAAATCAAGTCCTGCCAACAGAACTGATGTAGAAAGATGATGTGTATGTTGGGACATTTTCTACTGCCACATCAGGCATGCGTCCTGCAATCGAACACCCAGATACTTGGCGTCAAGTACAAGGCCACGTGGAAGAAATAAACACGTGGCTGTGGAGTAGCTAAGGATCTGAATGGATATAGTTACATTTCTCTAGCTCCTCTTGTACTGTGAAGTTCCTCTGAAGTGCGCTACTTTTGGAGCAAAGGAGCCAGTTGATATGCAGAGTTTTCCGTGACAGCATAGTTGGGAGGATGTATTTTTGGCTATCTACACCAAGGCAACACCCCACCATTGCGCTGTTCATTGACATGTTTGTTTTTGCAGAGTGCAGAAAGATCTTCAAAAGAAGATCATCTTAGAACTTATCCCTTTGTCTGTCCAAAAGAAGTATACAGAATCTAATGCTGTTGGAGTTTGAACCTCCGCTTCCAGGGAAGCGTTCATGTGGACTGTTAAGCCATTCACTTCTCATTGGGCAGCTCTGAAGGAGAAAGTTGTAGGTTTTGTATATACAAGAATGCTGTGGCATTCATTTTTATCTGTTTACTATAGAGTAGGTTCTGGTTAAGAATTGTTCTTTCTCTTTCTCTGAGGGTTCTGATGCCATATCTAACTCAAAGGAGAGTGGGGAATGAAAACCTGCTTCACTAATGTAATTAGTTTGGATACCGGTCAAGTAGATTGTCCCCCTGCTTGGAAACTGGGCTTTCCACAATGCATTGAGATGCAGATTTAGCAGGAGTATTAGTTGATATGTGCTTTACTCAGGGCTTAATATTTAAAAGAAGGTATTAACATTCTTCCCTCTTATGGGTTACTGAATGTGAGCAGTCCCGCTGCACGCATTTCACACCTGCCGTGCCAGTTGGTTGTGCTGCAAGCAGACTTTTGCAGGCCAGTATAGCTAATAGAACCAGATCTGGAATATCTCATGTGGTGCCAGACTTCTAACGATTTTTAATTTTTTTTGTTTTTGCTGAGTGTACCAAGATAGTGGGCTGTAGTCCACGAAAGCTTATGCTCTAATAAATTTGTTAGTCTCTAAGGTGCCACAAGTACTCCTGTTCTTCTTTTTGCAAGATAGTCCTGAGAGCCTGCCTTGTTCTGATTACTGTTTCTGATTCTCCCTGATCCACAACAGTTGAGCATCCCTTCTCTTTGGAACCAGAATCAGCGCTGCAGGGAAAACATAGCGGTTTCACTTTCTAAGCCTTTGTAATGTTTGTCCGTTCTGATTTGAGTGGGTTGCTGTGAACAAACTCAATGAAAACCCTACAGAGTTTTCTCTGAGTCTGTATTACACCTGCAAACTTTATATGCTGTTGTTGTGAAGCCACAAATTGAGCCAGCGTCTTTCTTAACAATTTGAGTGAATTGCTCTAAAAATATGCTCTGAGTCTTGTTTGTGACAAAACCAGACAATTTTCACATTATTTCTGGTTTCTTTGTACACATTCTCACAGCTCTACTCAAAATACTGAATTTGGCTAACACCTCAGTATTGATCACTGCTTGCAAGTTCCTTAACCTCATGTGATCCCATCTGTGTTTTGATCTTTCCTATATGGATCTACCTTTGCTATTTTGATCTACTATGACAGGGGTTGGCAACCTTCAGCATGCAGCCCATCAGGGCAATCTGCTGGAGGGCCGCGAGACATTTTGTTTATGTTGGCCATCCGCAGGCACAGCCCCCCGCAACTCCCAGTGGCCGGGAACAGTGAACTGCGGCCACTAAAAGCTGCAGGGGGCTGTGCCTGCAGACGGTCAACGTAAACAAAACGTCTCGCAGCCCACCAGAAGATTACCTTGATGGGCCATGTGCTGAAGGTTGCCGACCCCTGTACTATGACATAGAGAAGACATCTCAAATGGCTGGAGTGGTTCCAGCAACGCTGCCTCAGGAGGATTCTCAGGATCAGCTGGGAAGACGGAGACACTAACATCAGCGTTCTCTTTGCAGCCAATATCAGCATTATGGAAGTTCAGATCATGAAACACCAGCTCCGCTGGGCTGGCCATGGTGTACGTATGCCTGCTACTTGCCTCCTGAAGCAAGTACTCTTCTCTCAGTTAAGTCAGGGAAGAAGGGCTCGCGGAGGGCAGCGAAAGCACTTCACACACCTACTGAAAATACACCTTAAAAAGGGAGGCATCCACCCAACAAACTGGGAGGACTCGGCGTGGAACAGAACACCGCGGCGCCACACCAGACACCAAGTCACAGCTCACTTTGAGGAGAACAGATGTGCTCGTGAGACAGAGAAGCGACAAAGGAGGAAAGAAAGGGCACAACACTCCAGCCAACAACTGTCTCCTCCAAGATTACACCTGTCACTTCTGTGGAGAAAATCTGCAGGGCACGAATTGGGCTCCTCAGCCACTTAAAAACCCACCAATGAACCCCCTTGGCAGACATCATCCTCGCATTGAGGGATAGTCGAAGACTATGAGCCAGTCCTAAAATATGTCACCATTTCCTGAGGTTTAGAAGGGAGAAGGTTTGTAGTGGGATCTAATTGGTTTCTAAATTGAGATTTTGGCAGTCTGTCAGCCTTTAATGACTGCTAATATACTGTTGAGGAAGGTTGGGCCTTATCTTCACATTAGCTAATGTGAGGAAGATTCCTAGAGACGATAGGGCTCTTTGTAGTTTTCACACATTAGGTGAACATTGTTTTCGCTACAATTTTACTGTGTTAGCTGATACCTTTTTTCCTAGTGTGGATACACCCTCAGTTTGGTCAGTGATAAAGGGCATCCCTACCTGGGGCGAAAAGGTATATTTTTATGTGATAGCTAGGATGTGTAGACAGGACAAATTGTCATTTTACCTCAGTGTAGCTGATTGAGATGGGCCTAGGCCTTCTCTTAACACAGCTTTTTTTTTTTTTTCTCTACTGTAGACAGTACCAAAGAGTCCAGCATTACTGCCCAGAAAACTTCCATTCTCCTCTGATTCAGAGTCTTGATCATCTTTTCCCTTGGTCTCGCCAGTGACTGCATGCTAATTGTCACTGTCTACCAGAAGACTGTTAATGGTTTTTTAACAGTGATGTTCTGCCCCTGCCTATATTTTTAGGAAGATGTCTGTCTGCGTGCTTCCCTTTTAAGTTGGCTTCTTAGCCCCATAATACTTTGCTAACTAGCTTCACAATGGAGATATCCCATCTCCTAGAACTGGGAGGGACCTTGAAAGGTCATTGAGTCCAGCCCCCTGCCTTCACTAGCAGGACCAAGTACTGATTTTGTCCCAGATCCCTAAGTGGCCCCCTCAAGGATTGAACTCGCAACCCTGGGTTTAGCAGGCCAATGCTCAAACCAGAGAAGGACCCTTTAGAACTGTTCCTAGCAAATAGAAATGCAGTTTGAATCCATCTCTGTTCCCAAAATGACTCTCCCAAAGGGAGGTGGGTAATGTAATGAAGTGGGAATATTTTGTAGTATTTTTGAATCCTATTTATGCCTCAGTTTCCCCGATATGCTGCATTGTTATCCAGTGATTGGAAGGAGTCTGTTTGCTCTCATGGCAGGGAAAGAGAGAGAAGTATGGGTGTTGCCTAACTATCTGAGCCTTAGTCTCCATATCAGTGGAGCCTTTGAGAAGACAATGGTGAATCCAGTCACCAGGATATTGGCACCTACAAACCAACAACACAGAGGGATATGTACTTCTCAGCCTCTCCTTAGGGAAGCTGAACAACCATCCACCTGCTCGAGATCAAAGGACTGAAGAGAGATGAAGTGGGGGGGAGGGGATAAGAGTTGGCTGCTGGAGGGAATCAGGGCTCTCACCTGGAGTCTGACAAAGGATGTCCGATAGAGACAGAGCTAGAACCAAGGGGTTCACTACAGCTTGGCTGGGCTCTGAGCTAACCAGAATGGACTATGCTTTAACCTTCAGTTCACTGTGCTCACCTAAGGACTTCCTATGCTGTGTTCCAGTTAACGCATAAACCCTACTGTTTTCACAATGCTGTTTGAGTGTCACTGCAAATGCTTGGTGAGGTGCATTAATCCCCGGAGAATGTACAAATCTCTATCAGGAGTCCGTTTCCATTGGACTTGCTGAACAGAGCTCAGTGGTGAAGCAGGAGTACTGAAGGCCCTGAGGTTCAGTCCAAGGAAGTGGTGAAGCTGTGAGACTTACCCCGAAGGAAGACTGAGACCTGAAGGGGGTCTGGCACACTGAAGGGGTTCCTCCTAGACATGGTTCCAAAGCTGGGGCCATAGCACTGATCCTGTAGATCCCTGGCAAGTACTGGGGAAGTATTTAAATTGAACAGTCTGGACTGATGATTTGCAGTATGCAAGGTTGGAGACTCAAGTTTTGATTCCATGTCTGACTTTCTCCTCAGCCCAGCAGCTGCTACGTATTTCTAAGGTAGCATGTTTAACAATTGATTAATCCATGCTGGCAGATGGTTTAGTACTGTCAAATGTGACCTTTGAGTGAGGTGGAAAAAACAGGTCTTGTCCTTTTTATGCTTAAGATCTTTTGGGACTTTTTTTTTTTTTTTTTTTTTTAAGTCTTTCAGGTTCTGGCAAGGCTGGAAGTGTCTATGATGGTGGGAGAGCTCATGTACCTGATAAGATTACAAAACATGAAAATGAAAGAGCAATTCAGAGAAGGGATTTATAGGGACTGCTTTAAACTTTGTAAAAAGCAACAGAGTCCTGTGGCACCTTTAAGACCAACAGATGTTTTGGAGCATAAGCTTTAAACTTTGGGGTGCTTTTGTTAGCCCCTATCTAACCAATGACTAAAGAAAACCTTTGTAAAAGGTTCAGCAGTTTCATCCCTTCAACTGAAGTGTTAAGAGCTCACAATAAACATCCCTTATTTCCCAGGGGTCTTCTTAAAAACAGTCCTGAGATTTCTAAGGGATTGTCTATACTTAAAACGCTGCGCTGGTGTAGGTGCGCTGCTGTAGCACTTAGTGAAGATGCTACTTACTCCCACAGGAGAGTTTCTCCTGTAGGCGTAGGTACTCCACCTTCCCAAGAGGCAGTAGCTATGTCAAAGGGAGAAGCCCTCTGGTTGGCATAGCGCTGTCTACACTGGGGGTTAGGTTGGTATAACTGTGTCACTCAGGGAGGAGGGATAGCTCAGTGGTTTGAGCATTGGCTTGCTAAACCCAGGGTTGGGAGTTCAATCCTTGAGGGAGCCACTTAAGGTTCTGGGACAAAATCAGTACTTGGTCCTGCTAGTGAAGGCAGGGGGCTGGACTCAATGACCTTTCTAGGTCCCTTCCAGTTCTAGGAGATAGGATATCTCCATTAATTTATTTATTTATTTATGTAGTTAGACCAACATACTTGGGTAGTGTAGCCCAAGCTTGTGTACATCAGGTGTGTCACACCTGGGCTAGCCCTGGGTTACACCCATGCAGTTAGGGTGTCCCAATATTTAGGCATTTGTCCCGTGTCCCGACCAATGTTTGTCCCGATATTTAATTTGTCTCGAAATTTTGCACTCTTTTTATTTATTTATTTATTTTTAGTTGGTTTTTTTTGCTCTGCTGGTAGTTACTTTTGTGGGGGGGGATTTCTGCTAGAAGTTGGTGGCATATAGGGTGGGATATAAAAATATAGGATAAATGAGGTATTGGAGTTTCAACAAGGATACAAAGGGCCTCTGCTTTTGGCTCATTTATGTTGTGCGGAAAAGATTCCCTGAGAACCTCTAGTGAGGGTGAATCTCGTGAGGAGCATGGCATTGTCTTTATTTAACACCTGCTTAATGATGCAAGCCAAGAAACTGCACCACCACTTTGCAAGCACTTGTACCAGCAGTTTCTTTTTTAGTGATTGTTTATATGCTGGATTAAAACATTAAAGTCCTAAAATTCCCCCTGAGTAAACATCTAGACAATAAAGAATTGTGTATGTATAAGGGATGGCAGTGGGAGAATCCTGCAGCAGATCAAAACAAGCTGTAAATTAATCTCAGCAGTAAAGCTTGCTAAATTAGACCAGTTCATAAAGTGAATCTAGTGCAAGTGAAGCTAGTCTGTCTTTCAAACGGTTAAAGTTTTTGCCTTTTGAACTTCTTCGAGTTATTTATAAATGGTAAATCTGTCTTGTGTAGTTGTTACTTACTCATCTTGGTCAGATAAGCAAGGTTTATTTTTGGGAGTAGACAGGTGAAGGTTTTATGGTTGCTAGTATAATTGACTAGGATTCAAACATCACCTGTTGCCTTTTATCCACTTACATGCTGTGAGGATTTAGTTCAGACTTTCTGGGCAGTCAAAGAGCATGCTTTTGAGGCAGTATAGCAGAGGCAGGATGCTGTATGGCACAAACAGGTTCATAGTTACAAAGTAACAACAAGGGACAGAGATTTAGCAGTCCAGACGTGACTGTAATCTTAAAAACATGGTACAACATATTGCAATAGGGAGGCTAGAGTCGTGGTGTCTTGTTTTTGTTCATTGTGTGTGGAGTTTTCTGGACTATTTACTTTTTTTCCCTAGCAATATACTACCTTGGGTCAGATCTCATTTGCTAACCCACATTCTGATACAGCTGGACATGTAATCGTATTTCTAAAGGAATTTCAATGAACTGTCTAAATGGGACTCTATTAACATTGCAAGTGCAAGGTTTATTTAGACTCGCGCCTTTCCCTCTGCCTCTGCTTAAATCTGTTAAGTGGCAGTTCAGTCTGGGTATGTCTACACTGCAGGGTAGGCCAGGGTTAGTAGAACTCAGGTTTGTAGACCCTCGCTTTAACCCAGGGCTTGAGCATCTACACTCATTTGCAACCCCATGTTAGGAATTGTTGAACCCTGGAGCTTTAGCATCTACACTGCATTATGCAAGCCCAAGTCCAACCACCCATATCCAGACTTCCCAGCCTCCTCCCAAAACGTGGCCATGATAGCCCTTTATTTATGGTGCAGTGTGGGAAACTCAACTGTCCACAAAACTTGAATGTCCAGAGGACAAAGAAAATCAGCCCAGGGATTGTGGGATGCTTTCAGTGGACTCCCAGAGCATGAATCTGGTGCCTGTGTCTACACTACAGAGCAATAGGGCTTGAACCGTGGATCTTGGCTTGACTCGCGCTTGGTCCCTCCACCCCCATGAGGTCCTGGGAACCTGGGTCTGAGCCCTGGGTTAGTGTGATTTGTGTGTAGACAGAAAGGGGTAGGTGGATTAGGTTTGAGTCTGCATTTGAATCCTTTGCTTATATTGCAGTGTAGACATACTGTGACTGGATACTCTGAGTCCCAAAGATACAGGTGCAGTTTCTTCATTATGAAATCTCTTCTGTTGACATCTTAATTCTTTGCTTCGGCATTTATTTGTTAGCAATTTTTACATTAGGGGATTAATATGATCTTTCAGTTTGGTGGTTAGGAGAAAACATTTTTTACTGCATGTTTTGGTATTAGTTAAAAATAAATTGAGTGCTGTGTTATATTGGCTCCATCTTTTAAGAGAGTTGCATTATCTTTGTACAAATGTTTAAGATTTATAATAATCTAAAATAAAATTGAGGCACTTCCCTTTTACAGCAAGTACATTTTTATCATAATTTGCATCTGATAAAGTAGAAAAGCAGCTGTTCAATAACATTGGTGACCTGTATTTTTCCACATCACAAAATCAGCACACAGTTGGCACCTCAGCTAGGTAATCTCTGCTCCAGGGGGGTTTAGAATTCTAAATGTGGAAGGGAAGGAAAGCTGTAGATCAAAACCAAAGTGCAATTGGAAAAGCTACGTGGAGAAAAGCTTATGCAAAGCCTTCTTTCATTGTGCTTGGCTCTATCAATTCTAATTTCTCTAGCACTTACAGTTTATCCACTTAATTTTTATTCAGGGGTTGCAGCTGGAAAGTAAAACATTAAAAGGCTTTACCATTAATCAGGAGTAGCTAAGAAGGCAATTATAACTGCACATTAGTAAAGCACCAGACCCAGATGAATTGCATCTGGGGATTGTGGAACAGAAAGAGTCTTTTTGTGGGATTTCACTGGCCCTCTAAGTACACCAGATAGTACGGAGGATTGGGAGCTCGCTAATATACTTCCCAAACTTAATCCTTTTGTGCAGACAGTTGAAATCTCCCAGTTGTGAACTTACAAAAACTGAAAACATTCTAAGGAGTTAAGAAAAGAACACTAGAAGAGCAAAGAAACACTAGTTTACACATGTAAACCTGACTTGACTTGTAGTGAAGAAATTGGCAGCTTTTGAAAGACCAGGTTGCGTAACAATTTCAGATGACTAATGGAAGGGGCAGCCAGACTGGATCAGGATATGGAAAACGGACTCGCACATTCTAATTTTCTGGGTATTTCACTGAATCCATTTAGTGGAGCGGATGAGGCTTTGGGGGGATACCAGAGTACTATGTAGAATGATTTGCACAGTCATAAAGCTTAAGATGCAAAATGGAAACTGTTGAGAGATCAGGTTCTCAGACCTCTTCAGGGTCTGAGAATTTGTCTTTCGTGAACCTTTAATGGAAATATTGTCCGATATCCAGCCATTCATGATCCCCAGAACAATTTCCCCTTCCATGTGTGATCACATAATGCCCCTGTAGCAACTATAGTAATTTCTTACATGGAAAAACATTAGGAAAGTATCTAACATTTGTAGCTGGCCCACAGTATAATTTTGTAGCTGGAAATCGAGAAGCACCATTTTACTAAGTCAGTTCTTTATATACTATTGGTGGTCCACAGATCACTGTTGATCTAGATTAAGAATTCACTTGGAGTCAGTGAATGGAAGTCTCTCAAGATGTACTTGAGATTCTATTGGATGCATAAACAGGGGAATCTCAAGTAGGAGTAAAGAGGTTATTTTGCCTCTGTATTTGGCACTGGTGTTAATACTGTGTCCCAGTGCTGGTGTCCACAATTTAAGAGGAATGTTGATAAATTGGAAAGAGTTAAGAGAAGAGCCACAAGAATGATAAAAGGATTAAAAAGCAGGCCGTATAGTGATAGACTCAGGGACATCAATCTATTTAGTTTAACAATGAGAAAGTTTAAGGGGTGAGTTGATTAGTCTATAAATATCTACATGGGGAAGAAATATGTAATGGTCTCTTCAGTCTAGCAGAGAAAGGTATAATACAATCCAATGGCTGAAAGTTGAAGCTAGACAAATTCAGTGTGTAAATAAGGCATACATTTTTAAGAGTAATTAACCATTGGAATAACTTATCAAGGGTTGTGGTGGATTCTCTATCACTGACCAATTTTAAATCAAGAGTGGATGGTTTTTCTGAAAGGTCTGTTCTAGAAATTCTTTTGGGGAAGTTCTATGGCCTGTGTAATATAGGTCAGACTAGGTCAGTGTTCCCTTCTGGCCTTGGAATCTATGACAATGGAAAATGATTAGTGAATGGGAAGATGACACACAAGGGACAGCATTAGGGCCTCTTATTTACCTTGTATATGTTACTACTTAAAGATATCAGGGGGTAGCCGTGTTAGTCTGTATCTACAAAAACAACAAGGAGTCTGGTGACACCTTAAAGACTAACAGATTTATTTGGGCATAAGCTTTCGTGAGTAAAAACCTCACTTCTTCGGATGCATCCGAAGAAGTGAGGTTTTTACTCACGAAAGCTTATGCCCAAATAAATCTGTTAGTCTTTAAGGTGCCACCAGACTCCTTGTTGTTTTTACTTAAAGATAGCACAACCTGCTGGAAACAGAGAAAGAGGGGACAGAAAATAGATATCCTGAAGAATTCCCACTCTAACACACCTTTATTAGGAGAGATGGTCACAGGTACCAAGGTGCACCAACCAAGCCAACAACTTCCAACAGCCAGATGCAAGTTTGTTCATTTAGGAGCATACGATATAGGCCAGTGCTGTCCAAACTTACTGATCTTTCAAGCCACATACGACAGTCTTCACAAGTTCAAGAGCTGGGGTATACCTGACCAGGGCCCAGGGCTCGTGTTGCATGGGAGGCACTTGTGGGGGCTCGGGGCTTCAGCCCTGCTCCTGTTGAAGCCCTGCTGCTGGGCAGAAGCCCTGAGACATTTCCTCCTCCCTCCCCCCACACCACCACCACCCCTGCTGGGCAGCAGCCTCTACCCCACCATCCTGCTGCAAGACAGAGTCCTGAGCTCCATCCCTCCCCCAGTTTGGTAGGTGGGGAATGGGAGGGACATGGAGGGCTCCCCGAGCCATACTTTAACAGTAAAAGAGCCACAGTTTGGTCATCCCTGATATAGGCTATACATACAACCCAATCTGCTGTCTGTATCCTGGAAAGCAGTGACTCTGAAAAGGGCTTGAGGACCATTGTGGATAATAAACTGACCCTGAGCTCCCATTGTATCTCAGGATATATAAACAGGAATGTTGAGTAAGACTAGGGAGGTAATAATACTTCTGTATATGGCATTGGTGAGACCACTGCTGGAATGCTGTGTCTAGTTCTGCTGTCCATGTTTTAAAAAGGATGCACAACTTGGAGAAGGTTCAGAGAAGATCTACAGAATGATTAAAGGTCTGAAAAACATGCTTACCATGAGACTTGGGAGCTCACTATTTAGTTTATCAGAAAGAATGTAAGTGGGTGATTTGATCATGGCCTAAAAGTATCTGCATAGGGAGAAAATATCTGACATTTTGAGTGGTGCCTTCAATTTGATAGACCTAACAGGATCCAATGGTTGGAAGTTGAAATTGGAAAAGTTGAAATTGGAATGCAGTTGTAACTCCTTAACCGTGTAAAAAGTAACAGAGGGTCCTGTGGCACCTTTAAGACTAACAGAAGTATTGGGAGCATAAGCTTTCGTGGGTAAGAACCTCACTTCTTCAGATGCGAGATGGGGGAGGGATAGCTCAGTGGATTGAGCATTGGCCTGCTAAACCCAGGGTTGTGAGTTCAATCCTTGAGGGGGCCACTTGGGGATCTGGGGCAAAAATCAGTACTTGGTCCTGCTAGTGAAGGCAGGGGGCTGGACTCGATGACCTTTCAAGGTCCCTTCCAGTTCTAGGAGATAGGATATCTCCATTAATTTTTCTTACCCATGAAAGCTTATGCTCCCAATACTTCTGTTAGTCTTAAAGGTGCCACAGGACCCTCTGTTACTTTTTACAGATTCAGACTAACACGGCTACCCCTCTGATACTTAACCGTGTAAGTAATTAACCATTGGAACAGCTTGCCATGGGATGTGGTAAATTCATCATCACTTGCAGTCTCTAAATGATGTTGGATGCCTTTCTAATGGATATGCTCTATTTCAGCCATAATTTATTTGGCTTGTGTCTGTAGTAGAAAAGAATTCCTTCCACTGCTTGGATTACAGAGTGAGATTCTTTACCCGTTACTATGTAAGAGGTCAGGCTTGCCGATCATATTGGTTTCTTTTGGCCATAGTCTATTAAATCATTGAAAACAGAGAACTAGTTTCATCCCTTGGATGGATGGAAAGGGTGGCCGGGTGGGGAATCTAAAAGTGGAAATTGTCCTGTGGCATGAATGGATTAATTATATGGGCTGTTAAATCACTTGTGTTGTCTTTGGTCTCTAATTTCACTATGACAACTGTGAAAATTCAAGAGAGCCTAATAGCCTTTTCCTAAGCCAAAGATCTCTTCCATTTCTTAATTTCTGTGAAAAGCGACAGAGTCCTGTGGCACCTTATAGACTAACAGACGTATTGGAGCATAAGCTTTCGTGGGTGAACACCCACTTCGTCAGATGCATCTGTATTCACCCACGAAAGCTTATGCTTCAATACATCTGTTAGTCTATAAGGTGCCACAGGACTCTGTCGCTTTTTACAGATCCAGACTATCACGGCTACCCCTCTGATACTTAATTTCTATGATTATTAAGCCATCAAGCACTTCATGCTGCCTCCTGGAGCCAGTGCAGGACTTCTCTACAGTACATTATGTACTGTTTTGTCCATTGTAGTTTTAAATGTCCCAAGCAATGGGGCTTCTATCCCGTCACTTGGTAGACTGGATTCAAGAGTGCTACTAACCTAAATTTCCCCTTTCTCACCCTATACTCCAAGTTGTACCCCTGTGTACCGTGCTGCCTTTAATAATTGCTCTCCCTCCTTGACATTTATACCCTTCAATAATTATGGGCTCTCATATTCTGTCCACATATTCTTGGCCCACTACAAGTTATTTCCATAGTTCTGTATTTCTGTGCAACTAATTCCCTTCTGCCCTCTAATTGGAGAAGTATAACAACAAACTCTCTCCACTTTATTGATACCTTATTGGCAACACTTTATGCAATAGCATCTTAACAAACCATTAGAAAGGGCAGATCTACGCTATAAACTTATTTTCTCCCGTCAACATAGCTACTGCCTCTCATAGAGGTGGATTAGCGTCTTCACTGAAGCGCTATGGAGGCGCATCAAGTGTAGAGCTGCCCAAAGTGCCAGGGGGGATCATGGCCAGTGCATTAAAAGCATCTATACAATATTTGGCTATAAGGAGAGACTGACAGATACGTAGAATATAGGTACAAGATGTCGTGAATATATCCAAGGAAGTTAACTTTTCAGTGCATAACAACTTTGTTTGGAAGATTGCATCCACTTCTAATCAAGGGTGTGGAAAGGATACTGTTGAGCAATGTGTGAAGCTATCAAGCTGTGACACAAGAAACAAACTGGAAAAATACCCACTGTGCCATTGCCCCATTAGTTTTGTCGAGGAAAGCTAACTTCTAGGATTAACTTTGGGGCAATGTTTTGAAACAGTAGCCCATCCAACTAAACCTTGGTAAGGTGGTGCACGGTATATTTGGATAGGAAGAGAACTAAAGCCTTTCTCGGTGAAGAGAGCCAAGTCATAATTAGCCTGTACACCAGTAATCTGGGAGATGTATAAAACTGTTTCAGGTGGTAATTAATGACAGAATCCTGGGTATAGTAGCCCTTAACTATTAGCAGTGAGAGAAGATGAAGACTTTACACTGCCGTTAATTGTTTCATCCACTCATCAAGGATCCTATGATTGTTTTTTGCCCAGGCATGCTGAGTGTGTGCAGTTAATATCTCTAGGCACTAAGGAAAAGATCTTAAAGCCCAAGTTCTTGCTCAACTCCCTGAATCAAAACTGTAGTTTTGCTTTAATCACATCTATTTTTTACTCCACCCTCCCTCAAGAACTCAATTCATCGCCTTCCCGGCATTGATGAAGGACTTCTGGCTGTGTGCTGTAGAGTTGACTTTCCGCTAAGCGTTGCAGCATCTCCACCAGGTGTGGACGCATGCTTGGTACAAACCCTCCATTGTTACCAGCAATTTAAGGTTTGCATATTGAACGAGCGTGAGCACTTAACTTAAATGTACTGTTTGGCAGGGAATCTGAAAGTCATTCTGACTTGCACCAGTGAGCAGTCGTAACTGCATGTGCTAGCACCTGCTGCCAAAATCCTTTCTTGCCTGTACATTATTGATGGACTGGGCCATATGCCAGAGACTTTTTAAGATCCCAGTACAGCCTCCCAAAGCACAAATCCTCAACCCTGTAGACAAATTAATCAACTCCAGTTCTGATTTAATTACTTTTACACACACACATTCTTGTTTCTTTGGGTATTTTGGGAAGGAGTTTCCTGTTCTTTTCTTTTCACTCTATAAATTCTCTCTCACATGCGCACACCACGCAGGGCTTGCCGCTGATGCTGTTTGTTTGCTGAGAAAGATTCTTCAGTTCCAGCTTATTCATTCAGGAGCTGTCGAGTTCAAAGCAGGAAGTGTGACTCACTTAGTAAACAGCAGAGTCTTGCAGTGGAAGGCAGAAACCCAGTATTGGATTTCTGTGGTAGAGCTGTAGTCTGTTTTTGGTTGTTCACCACCACCACTGGGTCTGATGATTTTTTTTTCCTGATTGGATGTGGGCAAGGCCCCATAAATAATATGATTGTATGGCTGTGAGATGGCTGCATTATTCTCCTCTTTCCTTCTAGATGCCACAACTTCCTAAACTGCACTAGAGAAAAATGCTGCTGTAGGGCAGCTTAGGAACTCCACTCTAACAGTGTCTCCCTGTTCCCCTCCCAAGACATTGATTCTGCCCCATTTATTTAGTCCCCACTCCCCAGCTCCCAAGCTATGCAGGAACTGCCAAGCTCTTAAACTAACTCTTTAAATGGCCCTTTAATGGACCAAATGTATATTTCCATTTCATTTTTAATTTGTATTGTTTTTCTGTAGTGTTCCTGACGGGTATCTTCACACACTCTCATGCCATTGGATTTATCCTCACAGCACCCTAGTGAGGCTGGGAGCATTATCCTCATTTTTATGGTGTGTACTAGGGATGGAAAGCGTCAATAATTTACCCAAGGTTACACAGGAAGACCTTGGTACAGCTGGGATTAGAATGCAGAATGTAATAATCCTTATTTACTTCCTCATCGTAGTGCATTTTTAGATTTATTTCAATAACATTGATGGTTATTGAATAAATTTTTAATTAGCTACTACTGTCACATAATGTAATGCTGTTCTATTGCACAAAGCAGTAGCAGCATGGTGCTATGGACGGGGCACCAGACTACAAGTCGGGAAACCTGATTCTGTTTTCAGCTGTTCCAATGAACGCTCTTTGACCTGGCCAAGTTACCATAACTTTCCCATACTTCAGCCTTCCCAGATGCAAAAGGGGGTTAATAATCAGACTCACCTTTTGTAGAGTGCTTTGGATTCTACAGATCAAAAGTATGAAGTATTATTGGCCAAGGTTTATTTTAAATGGTTGCCTAAAGTTAGATACCCAAATACATAATTAGGCATCTGAACAGAAGCAGCCTGACTTCAGTGCTCCTCACCCACAAATTATATTTGAATCCATGAGAGAAACCGATCTTTATTGTTGAAAATCTGGCTGCTTTTATTTAGTAGCCTAAGTGTGGATTTAGGAGCCCAACTTCAGTCAACCATGCTTGAAAACGTTTGGCCTTTTTTTTTTCCATTTGAATTGGGCAGCCTTGGTGCCCCAAGTTGGTCAGAATACCCATTCCATTCTCGGGGGTTTTATGCAAGTCGCTGGATGCTTTCCTTCTGTACCATCCATACCGCATCACAGACTTCATCTCTTTCCCCCCGCGCCTAGGGTAGCAGATGGACTCTCAACACTCCAGGAAATTCCTTTTTTAGCAGGAGGGGTTGGCTTAGTGACTGAAGCGTCACATATTAATCACTGGTTCAAATCATGACAGTGCGGCACTCCTTCCAGTTAGACAAACTGACTTCCAGGCACTTTAAGAGACTAGGACTTGTCTACACAGGAAGCTAGTGCAGAATAAGTTCAGGTGTGAATTGAAAGCACAATAGCTATTCTGTGCTGTCCTGTTCCTCCCCCCCCCCCCCCCCCCGGGATGTTCTCATTCCGCACTAAAAGTGCCATTGTGCAGTTTAACGTAATCTACTTTAAAGCCACTTTTAGGGCAATAGATGCTTGTTCCTAGGTGGAGTTAGCGCAGAATAAGCTAATGTGTGAATTTAAATTCAACAGCTATTCTGTGCTAACATCATGTATACAAGCTTGTAGAAGCTGCAGTCCTTTCTGCTGTGATGGACATTCAAGGTGGTAGGGGCCTTTCAGCCAAGGTAGATATCTTCTTACTGTGTAGCATTTTAAATAAGATTTGAGGTTTGTATCATATGGCCTTGGACAATAATGTTCTCTCCTCACTACTGTTATGTAGTGTACTGCAGTGGTTCTAACTTATTTGATCACTCCCCTCCCCTTATTTGTGTCGGTAGTAGTTTACGGCCTGCTCTCTCTCTCTCTGCCCCCTTCCTCCCCTGCCACGCAAGTACATATATGGCAGGGCAGAGAGTGGTGACTGCTCTCTGGTCACCTAGCTTTGAAGGCAGAGCAGGTTCTCACGCCTCCCCACCTCTGCCAGCTGGCAGAAGAAGAAACTGCTTCTGGGAACAAACCTGGGTCTAGTAAGTGGCAGTAGCCACTAGACTGATTATCTCTCCTTTCATGTCTATGTTTTACTGCATAGAATCATTTGAATGCAGATTGTAGCTGCAATGTTGTCTGATGTAAATCTCTGACAGTTTATGGGCATAGTGAGATGCACAGCTGATTAAGAAAATGGCAGATTTTGTAGGTTGGTCATATCAGGAGTGGCAAACTTCCCAATTTTTTGCATGTTAACGCCAACTAAAGAGATTGAACATCAAAAGAGCCAGTTAGCAGTCTTGGTTTCCTAATAACAGAAATAAATGTGCTGGTGAACAGAGCCTGAAGTTTCTGATTATTTTTTTTTTAAACAAGAAAAGAAATGTGAATTAATCATAGGCCAGGATGTAAGCACATTTTTAAAGTAAAAGACATATCCACATGGGTCTCTGGAGCTGCCTGAGCCAGAAATAACATTTCAGGACTTAATCTGGATGCGGTTTGAGTGAGTGAGAGTGTGTGTTGCCCAGAAATGCATCAAACATGCTGTTTTCAGGTCAGACTATACTAGCCATGGATTTTCTGATTTTCATGAGACATTAATAAACAGGGAGGAAAATACTTTGTTCTATGGTGCTGATTTTAAATTGGGAAAGGCACTAGATACTTTAATGTCTGCATCACAGAATGTTTAGGCATAAAGACAGAAGTGTCCATGCTCAGAGACCAAGAAAGAAAATGACTTAAAACATATACTCTGACTAGATCAGTTTAGACTGTCAGTGTATAATTCTGCTAGAAAAATGTCATAGCATGATCACCACCTAAGTGATACATGATGAGAAAATGTCCTTTCAGTTATGGCTTCTCACCCTCATTCTTATTATTTACTGATTTAATCCTTTGTCTGTCGAGTATATTGAAGGGCTTTACAGGAATTAATTACGGCTCACTACTAGTGCGTAAGTCACAATTGTCCCCATTATGCAGAAGGGGAAACTAAGTCACTCAGTGAAATGAACTTGGGTCCGGGTCTCACAGCAGGTCAGTGGAAATGCTGAGAATAGAACCCACGTGCCCAAATTCCCGTTCCCTGCTCTAACACATACACTGCACACTGGTTTTGCTTTTTGGTTAGGATGAGGTCCCCCTCAGCTCTCTTCAGAACAATCCATTTATCCCTGCAGTAGGAACATTAAGGTGTATGTGCTGTGTACTTCAAAGAGGAAAATCTGTCATTAGGAACACTTCAGTAACTAGCCCAATAACTTGTGAGCATCCATTCCTTCCTTTTTTTCACCCTGCTTTCTCTGACTTAATTCACACATGTGGTGTCACCTACTCTATTAGAAGGACCCATACAAGTAGAGCCAGTGTGGCCAGTTGCTCAAAAGAGCTCAGCTCCTGTTTAGCCACCAAACCAACTTGCCGTGTTTTCAAAATAGCGCAGGCCATTGGGTGCTTTTGAAAATGTGGCCATAAGTGTCACAATGACAGCTGATGGCTGCTTCTGAAGATCACTCTTCATGTGATTGGTCTGCCTGCCTGTGAGCCTTTGTTATAATAACACAGGGGGCAGGGGCACAGGCAAACTCTGAGAAGATTCTCCTTGAATTCACAATTTTGTGCACCTCACAAATAAATTTAAAAATATACAAATCAGCTCTACTATTGGTATAATGCAACAGAGGGTCCTGTGGCACCTTTGAGACTAACAGAAGTACTGGGAGCATAAGCTTTCGTGGGTAAGATCTACAACCCATCCTGGACAATGATCCCTCACTTTCACAGACCTTGGGAGGCAGGCCAGTCCTCGCCCACAGACAACCTGCCAACCTTAAGCATATTCTCACCAGCAACCACGCACCGCACCATAACAACTCTAACTCAGGAACCAACCCATGCAACAAACCTCGATGCCAACTCTGTCCACATATCTACACCAGCAACACCATCACTGGACCTAACCAGATCAGCTACAACATCACCGGCTCATTCACCTGCACGTCCACCAATGTTATATATGCCATCATATGCCAGCAATGCCCCTCTGCTATGTACATTGGCCAAACTTGACAGTCACTACGCAAGGCCACACAATAGCAGATAGCTGAGCTCCAGTTCATTTGCAAATTTGATTGAACTAACCTCATTATCTCCACACTGATATATACCTGCCTCTGGAGATTTCCATTACTTGCATCTGAAGAAGTGAGGTTCTTACCCACGAAAGCTTATGCTCCCAGTACTTCTGTTAGTCTCAAAGGTGCCCCAGGACCCTCTGTTGCTTTTTACAGATTCAGACTAACACGGCTACCCCTCTGATATTGGTATAATAGAACTCAAGTCATTCCAACACCAGCTATGTTGTTGCCCCAATACCTGCTCGACTGTGAAAACAGATCTGTCTGGGTGCTAATAGAGTCCCCGCTAGATAATTGTAATGGTCCAGTCTGGCCTTAAAAATCTATGAATCACTCTAGTGTGTGATCTTACAAACATTAGTGAATTTATTCTCATAACCCCTCAGTCAGTCAGAGAATTATCATCATCATTTTTATAGAAAGGAAACAGAGATGAAGTACTTGCCCAAGGTCACATAGGGAGTCTGTGGCAGATCCGGGAACCCAAATCTCCAGAACCTTAATCACAAGTTCATTCTTCCTTATTATTAGTAACTTAAAGGCCATTCCATTCTGAGAATTAAAGCGAGGGTGGGAGGAGGGGCAGGTGACCTTCCTGAATAGAGCTTGGCTTTCTTTGAAAGTTAACTACTTGTGACGCATTGTATCCACCCTATGCTGCCTGATGCATCTAGTGTAAGCATGTGCCTGTAAATTTACTACTGCAATAAAGGACATGTTTTAATTCACTGCTAGCGGTGTCCATCAAGATATTTATACACTGCTATGCCATTAGCATGGTATCTGAGTGCTGCAAAATCATTTGTGACACTGTAGTTAGTTAGGTTGGGTCAACATTTCATTTTCCCACTAGTAACAAGGGTTTATTAATCTAGCTGTAAAAACTTATTGTGGGCCGCAGCTTGGTGCAAAAGATCTTGGCTCCCAGTCTTTTTTCATTCCAATGAAAATGTGCCATCTGCTCCCACTTTCACTTAAAATTTCCTTTTACAAGTGTATTCTGTAGCACAGTTTGCAGCCTTGTAATTTAGACCCATTATGTTTTTTTTTTCCAAGGAGCTAATGTATTTCATAGTTGGAGTTACTTTCTTCTTAAATTACTTGAAAAATATGTCTTTATGGCCCAGAGATTTCTGCGTGTGTATGTTAAGCTGTTGGACTCGACACAACAGATTTAAAGGCACTTTGAGCACTACCTTCATGCCAAATGCAGTCCGCTATCATTTTCCTCTTATTACAGAGCTTGCCCCACAAAAACGATTGGTCCTAGCATGCTCCACCTTGATGGTTTGTGCCCTGTCTGCATTATACCCTGGGATCTGCAAGTTGTCCTAACAAGCAGCCAGTGTAGCTCTCCCATCGCCTGTATCGTTTTTGTGGGCTTTGTAAGTGCAGGCTAAGAGCGAAATCCTTGCTTTTCTTTTCTTTCTTGTTCTTATTGAGTCAATGGGAGTTTTGCCTGTGTAAAGATCCAAGGTTTGGCCCAGTGTACGTATTCTCTAGCTCCTTATTACAGATAGCTCAGTGGTTTGAGCATTGGCCTGCTAAACCCAGGGTTGGGAGTTTAATCCTTGAGGGGGCCACTTAGGGATCTGGGGCAAAATCAGTACTTGGTCCTGCTAGTGAAGGCAGGGGGCTGGACTTGATGACCTTTCAAGGTCCCTTCCAGTTCTACGAGATGGGATATCTCCATTACTGAAATGTATCAGCCCAACTGGAGTTATTGTAGCTTTTTAAATAAACATTTTAAAATTAGTGCATTTAAAATTACCAAAATGTTTATTCCGTGGGGCTGTCACGGCCGGTTGGATAAAGAATGCAAACTTTCCAACCTAATATGCCCCAAATCTGTCTTCTCTGGAAAACTTTTACTGTCTCTTGGGTAAATAAATGCAGATACTTGTTTACCCAAACGCTAAATAACCATGCACACACTAAATACATTGTACCAGAGGAACTATGGGGCTCTTGTAGGAGCATGCAGGGCCAAATGCAGCCTGGGGATTCCTGAAAACAAGCCTGGAACTACATGAGGAGGATGAAGCTCCTCCACTGAAGTTGTGTAATCTAGTGAATTCAGTCGCCATCTTTCAAGGAAAAGAGAAATGCAAATACTTATGTCTGTGTGCATTTATTTTTAAAATGTAAATTTATACACCAATCAGGTAGCAGCGCTGCAGCTTGACCCGTAAGGGCCACATTTGAAATAACGGGGGACCCCTAGTCTCTTGGGTTTTCTGTCATAAGCCGTTTTTTTCCTCCTCTCCCTGATGCATATTTAATGTTTATATTGCACTAACAACCCAGAAACTCCTAACAAGGCCTTGATCTTGATGTCGTAGCCTCTGTACAAACACATTTAAACACATGATACTTGCCCCAAAAGCTGACAATCTACATCATCTTCATTTGGGGACAGGAGGGAAACAGCCACCTTCAGGCTGAAATAACACGGAAGATGTGACAGATGCTGATGGAAAGAAATTAAATATTAAAGCTGACGCTGTGGCTGTAACTCATTCTGTTTGTTTTTTGTTATTCTCCACTCACTTTCCCCTCTGTGTTAAATGACATGATTTAGGACTGAAGTGCCAGCTTTCAGCCTCTAGGTTTTGGTGTTTGGAAATATACGTAGAGAGATATATTGTGTCTCTGAGCATTTATGTGTAGAGGAAGAGAGCACTCCAAAGCCTGTAAGACCACATAAAGATGTTACATAGAGCTGTAATGCGGAACAAAAACATGAAAAGTGCCCTAAAAATTCCCAAGATGGAACAAGACACGATAACGGGCAATTAAAATAAATTCTGGAGTACCAAAGCTGCAGAACCAAATCACAGTTGACTAAAAGACCTGGCTCTTCCAGAGCGTGGCATAGTTTTTTTTAGGTGGCTACAGAGATCTCATTATTAAAGCACACTGAGCTATAATGTGATGTTACCACACTTTCTTTAGAACTCGCTGCCACATAACCATCCTTTATGGAAGATAAATAACCTTGATTCCCACTCCCAATGGCTTCTAGTCTTCTTGCTGTTGCTGCTTGCAGTCTCGTCAAAGTTTAAAACAAAAATAATAAAAAAAAATCTTTCCACTTTTTTACCTAGCACCAGATTGTAGTGTCGAAGAAACAGGACTTGGACCTGTGGGGTTTCATGTTTGGTGTAACTGCATATTTACCATTTAAAGCTACTGCGGATGCTTCTAGATATGTATTTGAAACTCCCTTCCCCCCTGTCCACATGTATTATTTCTTTCTCTCCCTGCCTTGAGCTACTTATTTTCCTCATACAACTGCTTGTCATTGTCTCTCAGGGAAAGAGCAGGACTGGCAGCTGAGTATGTTAGAAGCAGAGCAGTATATGGTCAAAAGCAGCATGCCAAAAAGACCACCCCTGCTTTATGGCATGATGTAAAAAAATGCTGGAAAAAATCTTTTCCCTCTTAAAAAAACAAACACATACACACACAGGCTGAAAATCCTGAACAGTAACAACTTTTCAGCCTTTTAATTTTTCTCCCCCGTCCAGTATTTTCTCCGCATAAATTAATTGGGCAGATGTGGCTTCACTTGAACATTGAAACAGACAGGATCGGCTTGGACATCATCAGCATTAGGTTTCAGACTTTGAAGAGAGGGTACCCCAGCAAGAGGACACATATTTTTGTTAAACTATTGCGAAATATTACAGGGGAGTAAATAAAGGGTTTCTACCTCTAGAAGTTTGTGAAACATACTTAAATCCAGTGTTTCACAAACTTCTAGAGGTAGAAACCCTTTTGATAGAACTACTGAAAATGCTTTCAGGACCAACACATTTTTTAAAGCTCTGGCCATGGCCACAGTTCACAGACACTTTTGAGATGCCATTTGTTTGAGGGATGAGGCGTATTCTATAAATACCTTCTATTATAATAAAGGGAAAATAAACTTTTTTGTTTTGTGTAAACATTAATACCTATTAATACTCTTCCCCCACTATTATAAACCTCCTCTCAGTAATGCTGATTAAGGAAAGCTACAAGGTCAGCATGTAGCTTTCAGGGACACGCATCTACTTCGAAAAGAATCTAGACCCAAGTGTGCGTATAGAGATCAAACTACCGGTTTGCACTTTCGCTAGTTCACGGGTACAGGTGTTCCTTTTTTCCTTTTCCTTTTCTTATAAAATTCTCTGCGATGCAGCAGCTGTTTCTGACATTCCCTTGCTTCTAGAACAATACGGCACAGCTCCTGCAGTATGGCCCCATGAAATGCTCTGAAGCTAACAGTTTGTCGCAGTCTATTAGGAGAGGCGCAATCCATCCTCTGGTCTTTATTATTATTTAGCTTAACTCTTTCCCTCCTTTTGTACCTTTTATTTCAAAAAGGCAGAAATTGAGAACAATTTAAAAAACGAGTCCGCACGTAGCACTCCTCCAGGAACAAGAAGGGGGTGAATCCCTTTGTTTGGGTTTTAAATGAGACTGCCATATCCCCAGTACTCCCTTATCCTCTTGAGCTACTGAAGCGAAGCCAAGTTCAGCAGCAGCACGCAAAAGCCCTTGCATACACTTTTATTCTGTAATTATGCTGCAGGTGGAATTTAGATGGCATCTTTATTGCGCTTGAAATGTGTCCTCCTGGTTCTGTGGGAGCAGCATTTGTGCAACTGTGCTCTTCCGTGCCGTTACAAATAGCCATTGGGCATCGATCTCAGGCAGTCTCGCTCTGTCCTGCTCCATAAAACCTGGGCCCGAATTGCCTGGCGGATGCCAGTTCCATTACACACGATCCAAGAAGTTAACTGATCCCCCTAATAGTGAATAATTTATCTCTCCATTAGGCAGTAATAAAGTGGTACACTTCACAGAGCACTGCGGTGAGGATAATTTGCATTTCCTCTTTTGGTTACGAGCGACTGCGTGGCCCCCGCCATTTTTTTTTTATATTTAAAATTTTATTATTAAAAGTATTTTCCCCTCTTCACCAGAAGCCAACATAATGGCTTTTTCATTGAGAGCGATGTGCTCATACACCGCTTCTCAAACAATCTGTCCTGTTCTGGTTTTGCTTAATGCTATGTAGCGATTATGTTACAGCCTCTCTCAGGTGGCTTTCTTCCCTCCCTTTCCCCTTCCCCACCCCCACCTCCGCTGCAGGAAGTACTATAAAATGCATTTATTCACTCTTTTAAATTGTTTCATTTCAGAGGTTTACAAACGAGGACCACCTGGCGGTTCATAAACACAAGCATGAGATGACATTGAAATTTGGTCCTTCTAGAACCGATTCAGTCATCATAGCAGGTATGTGCTGCGCAGTCCTGGTCAGCTCTGAAAATGGTGCACATTAATATAGCCTGTAAGATTAATACTAGGGACCAGATGTACTGAAAAACGTCTCTACCTCCCATAAAAAGCTCTTGTGATCTGCATTTAATCAGGGGGAAGGAAAGCCAGAGGCTGCCTTCCAAGTTTCTACTTTTTTCATTTTTTATGGTAGTATCAGGTTTTGTAGGATTTTTTTTTTTTTTTTATACTCACCCTTTTTATCAAGACTCTGGAAGATTTACAGACAAAAGGTCTTTCACATTTCTTCATGCACTTTGAAGATGATGAACAAAAGCTG
Source organism: Malaclemys terrapin pileata (assembly GCF_027887155.1). Taxonomy (NCBI): domain Eukaryota; kingdom Metazoa; phylum Chordata; order Testudines; family Emydidae; genus Malaclemys; species Malaclemys terrapin. Next base: position 6,848,742 of record NC_071527.1, on the reverse strand, counting down.
ACAAACTCTGTTTCCTCTCCTCAGCCCAGGTGTCAATTTTCTTGAGCTTTTAGGCTGGCAGTTAATAAATTAAAACTCCATCTAGTGCATTGGCTACTGCCGAGAGTGCATTTGTAAAGCCCAAATGAGTTGCTCTGGAATTACTCTACACGGTCAATGCAGCCTTTATAAGATTTGAGAAAAATGTACCTGGTTGTCTGGCAGCGGATCATTGCCCGTTATGGATAGTCTCCCACCCTGTCAATCCTGCTGCATTTTGGTTTCTTAAAAGGGGGCAGGGATTGTGTCATCCATTGAATGAAACTGCTGTTATATTGAAAACGTGAAGGGAGGAGGAAATCTCTTAAATTTTATTTCAAAAACTTCATGTGAGAACCCAGTTTGATCTCTCCTGGGGGCAGAGGGGAGCTCACTAAATGGACAAACACCGTGTCACCAGATTTGGTGCTGATGAAAGCAGTTGCAACTCAGTCCACTTCTTATGGCCGTGAGATTAATCACTACATAGGGTGGATCTTTACTGAGTTTATCTAGTTTGGGAAAATTTGCGGTAAAGGCAGAAAATACTTCCTAATGGGGGACATATTGGTTATGGAATAGTATCCATAGAGAAGTGTTGGAATAGTTGTAAATCAGATTGTACAAAACCCTGGCCAGGAAATGCTGGGATGAATATTGAAAACACTTGGATAATTTTCCTTTCATTCTGTGAAGTTGGAGTTGGAGGCTAAGGGGGACTGCATGGCGCTCAAAGAATGTTCTTTCTCCATTGCTCTACCTCCCAAAAAGGGATATGGAGGACGGGTTGCAGTTTTCATTTGATAACTCTGAAGTATAAACTGACCAACCAGTGATTTGGGGGTCGCGAATTAATAATGATCAATTAATTACGTTTTAGATTTTCTCAGCTCTGATTAAAATCCTATCTACACTATAGAAAGAAACATATGTAAGCACAGGATTCTGTTGCTATTAGCAGTGTTCATGATATAACATATATCTTGTTTCCTGGGTGAGCAGAAAGTCTATGTTATAATCATCCATGTTGTACCATAAGTCTTGACGCATTTTTCTAATGCAATTATAATGGGAGGTTTCAGAGTAACAGCCGTGTTAGTCTGTATCCGCAAAAAGAAGAACAGGAGTACTTGTGGCACCTTATAATGGGGTTTTCTGTCCATTCAAGAATGCAAGAAAAATAGCATTACACAGCTACATCACACCTGACTCTGACTGAGATTCATATTGGCACATGGTTCTTTCTGTCTTGCAATCTGAAAAGATTAGGACTGTAGAACTGCTTGTTCATACAAGTACAAGTAAGTCTTCTCTTCACTGCCAAACAAGGTGTATCCGTTGGGTTTTTTGTAAATCTCGGAGTAGCTAATGTTTGAGATATCCGAACATAAAACCACAGTGAAAACAGGGCACTTTAGTTTTTACTTTGAGGTAAAATAGGTGAGAAAAGCAGTATTCCCATCCCTGGGGTTGACCTTGTTGACTTCACCATAAAAATGAAGTGCTGGTCTTCATTGTGTTTACCGCAGCCCTGTGCTTATTAGTTACCCCAAGGTTTAAAAAAAAAAAAAAACCACCTTTTTTTTAGCAGTGAAAACTGGGCCTAAAAAATGCAGAAAAGACTGAGTCATGTCTTAACACTATGTGGATACTCCTACATTGCAACCAGGTCCAAAAGCCTTTTCTGTTTGATATTTATGTGGTAAGTAAAGGACTATTGGTAGGGCCCTAGCAAATTCATGGCCCTGAAAAACACGTCACAGACAGTGAAATCTGGTCTTTTGTATACTTTTACCCTATACAAAACAGATTTCACGGAGGAGACAAGCGTTTCTCGAATTGGGGGTCCTGACCCAAAAGGGGGCTGTGGGAGGGCTGTCACAGGGGGTTATTGTAGGGGGGTTGCGGTATTGCCACCCTTTCTTCTGCATTCCCTTCAGAGCTGGGTGGCCAAAGAGCGGCGACTGCTAGCCGAGGGCCCAGCTCCGAAGGCAGCAGCACAAAAGTAAGGGTGGCAATACTGTGACCCTCTAACAGTAACCTTGCAACCCCCTCACAGCCCCCTTTTGGGTCAGGACCCCTACAGTTACAGCACTGTGAAATTTCAGATTTAAATATCTGAAATCATGACATTTACAATTTTTAAAATCCTATGACTGTGAAATTGACCAAAATGGACCATGAATTTGGTAGGGCCCCAACTATTGGCTGTCTTTATGAATACTGAAGGGCACATTAGTTATAAGCAGCTGGCTCTAGGACAAAGTGTAATTTCCTGTGTTCATAAATCCTTTGTAGGACAAACGCCATTGTCAACATTTCTGTAACTTCCTTTTCTTATTGATAGCCCCAGTTTTTGGGCTCGGTTGTTGATACAAGGTGGCCTCCATTGAAAGACAGGAGGTTCAACTTATTCCTCTTGTAGCAACTCTGAAGCAAAGCAGAAAAGGGCTGTTTTCCTTAAGCTCCCATCATCAACAAGCAAACAATTTTCTGCTTGATCGAGTCAAACAGAATAATATGCTAGTGCTGGGCTCCTGTTAATAACTGGAGTACTGACTAACATCACAAGCAAAAATGAAACTGGCTGGGTGAGCTGTTCTGGATAATCAGGAGACTTTCTGCTGTGTAGACTGAGCTTCAGTTACAAGTTGAATTGTGACTCCATGGCCCGTGGTCAGCTATATTAAGATTGTACCAAACTGGCCATTTCAGTCTTGCAGAGAGATTCTTATAGTGAAGTAAGGTGCTGGTGGTGGTAATTTGCACTTCTATATGGCCTTCCATGCCAAGGATTTCAGAATAACTTTGTGCATGCTAATTAATCTTCAGCAATTCCTGTGAGCTGGGTATCATCCCTATTTTATAGATGGAGAAACTAACACACACAGAGGGTTAGTGACTTGCTCAAGTTCACACAGCAAGTCAGTAGGGTGACCAGACAGCAGATGTGAAAAATCAGGACAGGGGGTGGGGGGTAATAGGAGCCTATTTAAGAAAAAGACCCCAAAATGGGGACTGTCCCTATAAAATCGGGACATCTGGTCACCCTACAAGTCAGTGCCAGGGCAGTTACTTTAAAAATCACAATACCACGAGGAATTTCTGCTTCTTCTGACTGTTATTTTTTTTAAATCTACTATCTTGAGGGACATGCACAAAACATTCTGCTTCCCTGCAGCACCAATTCAGCAACACGTACCAGTCTCAGAGTTGCACCGATGCCAGGGTAGGCCCTGTTTTTAAATAAGGAAGGTGCTACAACACATTGTTTTCAGTTGTAGTGATCTCAATACAATTTGAAATATGTTATTTATGTTACTGCCATAGTATTTGCCAAAAGGACAAAATTAACAGGAAAGTATTGTCGCTTGCTTTGTGAACACAAAGAAAAATCCTAGAGGAAAAACATCCAAGCTTCCTAAAATAACACAACTGAATCTAAATGTTAGGTGTGTATTGGGAGGAAATATTCCTGGTTTGTCTTGTCCTGTGAGAGGAACAGAGTAGTTAAAATTAATCCTGTGACCTGACTTTGATTCTTTTGTTTTTTGTGTTGCAATCTGAACAGATCAGACTCCGACTCCAACCCGTTTTTTGAAGAACTGTGAGGAGGTGGGGCTCTTCAATGAATTGGCCAGTTCCTTTGAGCACGAGTTTAAGAAAGCCACAGAGGATGATGAGAAAAAGGCAAGAGGCAGAAACTACCATTCCAATAAAACTGAAACATTCACAGATTGTAGGGGCTGAAGGGGGAATTATGCTGTTCTGATGAAAGGCATATGTTGTAGGATAACTAAGTGTTGTTGTCTCATAGATTTAAAATGCTCAATCACATACTTTATTTAGTAACTTGTGTGACTTTGGCTGTGCTACAGTCTGAGTCCCAGTTAGATCTGATTTTAATAACCTTTTGTTACTGCAGCTTTTTGTCGTCGTCGTTCCCGCCCCCCCCTCCTTTTTTTAAAGTCAGTACCCACAATATCTGATCTCGCATGTCCTGGCAAAAGAATGCCTGAGAAGTACCAATACCCTGTTAACCATGTAGGCTCTGATCCAAAGCCCACTGGGCATCTCTTCATTGATTTCAAGATCATTAAAGAGCAATTCCCAGAGCCATGTCTTAAAGGCATGGTTGTGGAAATATCCTTTTTGACCATGTTCTGCCTTTCCTGTCTCCAAAGGATAGGAAAGAAGCCAAGCTTTTGTTGTGTACTTCTTGAGTTGTGTGCGTGCTGCATACAAATAGAGAGGAGGTTGCATGACAGAGTAAGAGTTTATAGGTCTAGAAGACAGCAAGATGTCAAGCAACTTAAGCGATTCTTTCCAACCCTTCCACCACTGAATAGCCGCAGATGCATATTGTACAACTGCATTGGTATTTTTTAGACTGGCTTTAACATTTTATGAAATTGGTATTTGTACATACATGTGCAATTGGCAGCTCTGTTCAGAAACACGGCTGCATAAATCTGTTCAACTATAACAAATTCAGAGTTAAAGTGGAAAATTTTGTCATTCGCTCATTGAGTACCAGGTGTCTTTCAAACATTTGTTGATCTTACATCCTGCATGTGCTGCAGGCCTAGGCACAGTGAGGTGGCATGGTCGTGCTTAACTCTGAATTCCCTGCCTTTCATTAGCTACAGCCCAGAACTTTAATATTCTTTGAGGGTAGCTAGATTTTGTGGTTTTGTGTATAAATGGGTGAGCAACCCACAGTCTAGCCAGTCGTTTTATATGTACGACCACCCATATCCTGTGCTGCCTAATAGCGATAGTTAGGATTCTTAGACTTATGAGTGTTTTGCCTTTTTTTTTTTTTTTAATACGACTGCAGTCAAGATATTTCCAGCATTATCCAGCATCAAAGCATGGGCTGGCTTCAGGCGTAGGAAAAGAATGATCCCTCCTAGAAGGGCCCTGTGCACACTGGAGCTCAGACCCAGATGGTTTGTCACTCAGTGAGCCTGGCTAGAGATGCATTTGTGAGATGCTTTGAACACTTGACTAAGTTGAGCCCAGTTACCGCTGTTTTGTTTTGTCCTGCTGTTCCAAGGGTGGCCTGGACACCAGCATGTGCGTGTTAATTAAAAACATTGGCATGGGGGGGGGGCCTCCCCCGGAGGCGTTTTAAGTGGTTTGAAACTTTCCTGAATTTTAATCCCGTCTCTTCTGTGATTTAACAGTGAAACGTCCCTGCTTAAGAGGGCAAGTAAATGGTTACTTCATGGACTGAAGGCAAGGCTGCTGCATAACTCGGCTATAACAGGGGCACTCTAGGGCAATGCCATTCAACTAGAGAGATGGCTCATCAGGGAGAAGAGCCATAGATGCCTATTTTGACTCTGTTTCAACTCTCCATCCCACAATGATACAGTGTCCCACAGTGTTAGTGTCCCCCCGGTGACGTGGCTTTTTGCCCCTCAGACACATCTTCTCTCTCCTTTCCTCTTCCTTGGTGCCTGCTGCAGAGGCTTGGCTGCTCAGCTCTCCCCTGCAGCCTCACATAAGAACTCCTGATGTCCCTGGCCTTTATGGGATCCATGAACGCCATAAGAGCTGGGGTACTGACGGAGCCACATCCAACTCTGGAGCCACAGCCTGAGTGTTTCTTGCCATTAGAACAGGGGTGGGCAAACTTTTTGGCCCAAGGGCCACATCTGGGAATGGAAATCGTATGGCGGGCCATGAATGCTCATGAAATTGGGGGTTGGGGCGTGGGGGGTTGAGAGCTCTGGCTGGGGGTGGGGCTGGGGATGAGGGGCTTGGGGTGCAGGAGGGTGCTCTGGGGTGGGACCAAGGGGTTCGGAGGGCGGAAGAGGGATCAGGGCTGGGGCAGGGGGTTGGGGCATGGAAGGGGGTCAGGGGTGCAGGCTCCAGCCAGCGCTTACCTCAAGCAGCTCCTGGAAGCCAGTGGCATGTTCTCCCTCCGGCTCCTACGCGGAGGTGCGACCAGGCGGCTCTGCGTGCTGCCCCATCCACCAGTGCTGCCCCTGCAGCTCCTGTTGGCCGTGGCTTCCCCTATGCATAGGAGCTGGAGCGGGGACATGCCACTGCTTCCGGGAGCCACGCAGAGCTACAGCACACGTGGAGCGGGGCAAGCCCCAGACCCTGCTCCCCAGCGGGAGCTTGAGGGCCAGATTAAAACGTCTGAAGGGCTGGATGCAGCCCCCGGGCTGTAGTTTGCCCACCCCTGCTTTAGAAATCTGCACTGTACACAAAAAGGCCCCTGTCCCTTGACAGATCTGTTTCTGTTGTTTGCTTGTATGTGCCACCAACCAGGCAGTTCCTTCATGTTGTCATGAGAGCATTTGCCTCACCCTTCTTCTGGGCAGAGTCTGGGGGAGCTAAGAAATCATTGCTAACTTGTTAAAATGGGGCATGTAGTGCCCTTGAAAACTCTGGTGGCGGGTTGCCAGGTTCAGGCATATGGTTAGGTTTTATTTTAATGGGGTGCTCATAGGTATTTAATAACTTGCATGACTCTTTGTTTGCTTTTGATGATTGGGTAATAAAATAATTGAGGCTGATTTATACAATGCTTTACAGCTCTTCTGTGAATGAAAGTGCCTTCTGTAACTTGCAGGCATTTGCTCTGTTACCTGTTCTACTTAGCGGAGCCTTTTTACCAATAGAAAGAATTCCATGTGTATGTGTTACTGAGGAACCACAAAGCACTGGCCTTCTGGCCCAGGGAATGTCTGGGTTTTGTTTTTCGTTTGTACAGCACCTACCACCATGGGTCCCTGGTCCAGGGCTATGGTTTCGACGTGCCACTGTAATGCAAATAATAAAAAAAGCCTTTGGTAAATGCTCCTAGGTGCAGTGGCCCTGGAAACTAGTTGTGTGTTTCATTAGTGGTATGAAATAACTTTCATTTTAATGTGTTAATATTTTCCCATTAGAACGCTGGACCTCTGGACATGTCTCTGCCCTCAACCCCAGACGTCAAAATAAAAGAGGAGGAGCCAGTTGAGGTGGATTCTTCTCCTCCAGACAGTCCTGTATCCAGCCCGCAATCCCCACAGATCAAAGAGAAGGTAGGTTTCCTGGGCCATTCCCACTTGCTGTAATTTACCTCTTTCACCAGGAGAACTGATTCTAACTACAATAGAATAAGTTCTTTCTTCACTTAACTGCCAAGGCTTGAGTTGAAGGTTCTGTTCCCCTCCTTAAGCAGAAAAGCGAAGAACTGATTTTACATTAAAACGATTGTCATTCTTAAGTTTCCACACAGATTCCAATAATGAACTGCTACCTTTTTTTTTAAAAAAAAAGAGGGAAGTCACATTCATGGGGAGGCTGGCATCATACTGACCGGGGTAAATCTGAGGAGTTTTTGCAGTCACTGGGGTGTGGGCGATCAAGCCTTGTGGTCAGAGCAGGAGCTATGCCTAATGGTCGGAGCTGAGGGTCAAAACCAAAGACAGATTCCGCTACCAAGCCGAAGGTCAGAGCTGGAAATGGAGTCAGCTACCAAGCCGAAGGTCAGAATTGGAGACAGTCAAGTGCCAGGCCAGGGATCTGAGCCAGAGACAGCGTTGGGCATAAGGCAGAGGAGCAGGGGCCTGGAATAGGACAGGACTGCAGGAACTGGGAGCAGACAGGGGTCTGGGATGGGAAGACAGGAACCAGGAGCAAGCAGGGAAATGGGAACTGGGAGCAGGCAGAAATGCAGGGCTCAGGAGTCAGGTAAGCTGGAGGGGTCCGCAGTGGCACCAGCCAAGGATTCCTCTAGTTGCTCGGACAACTTTCTGGTTCATATAGTACTCCTTAGCCAATAGGGGAGCTTTGGGGGCGGGCTAGCCCTTCTCAGGATCCTTCACTAGTTACTCAGGTGAGCTGGTGGGTGGCAGTTGTGGTCTGAATTCTGCCTGGGGACCTGTGGGCCCAGGTTCGAGGACTGGGATCCCTCACAGGTTTCTTTGGATGAGAAAAATCTCTGAATAAATAAAGCAGTTTTTATAGGGACGGGGCCACTGTGCTCTGAGGATTGTTGTTGTGGCCCAGAACATGCACCTATAGAATAATATAGGTGGCAAAACTGCTGGTTGCATAATTACGCTTTGTACCTATTCCAACTTGGGCTGGAGCCACTAGTTTTTAGAGGAGGTGGAGTGTCTAACAATTTCTGCAGGACTCTGGGGGTTGGGACTTTGGGGTTCTATTCCCGGCTCTGTCACTGAATCTCTGTAACCTTGGCTAAGTCCCTTCCCCACTCTGTGTCCGTTTCCCTATTGGGGTGTTGTGAAAGTTGGTTTAATGTTTCTAAATCACTCAGGTTCTCAGAAGAAAGATGTGAGAGAAGGGTATATTATTACGATGAGGCTGATAAAGTATCTGTCCTTATTTTTGTTTGTTGATTCTCTTTAGGAGATCACTTCAAAGCCTGTTATAATTTCTACACCTACTCCCACCATCATGCGTCCAGGGTCACTGCCACTACATTTGGGATATGACCCGCTACATCCCACTCTCCCCTCCCCGACCTCTGTCATCACCCAGGCTCCACCTTCCAACAGACAGCTTGGGTAAGAAAGATGCTAAGACTTGGACCGAGATTTTAAAAATGTGGTGTATAAAGTCAGGCTTTTTAAGTCTGTATTTAAGCGCATAAGTGTTACCTGATTGTCAAAAGCACTGAGCTATGTGCAACTTCCACTGTAGTTCCATGTGTTTCAGGGCCTAACTGTAAATGCTGTCATGAGAACTAGTTATAACATAAATTAAACTAGGGCAACCCCAGGGAAAGAAAACAGTCCAATCCTGATATCCTTCCACTGGCAATGCCTTCACTGCATGTAATATAGGAGGCTTGCCCAGCTAAGGACTTCAGAACTGTACTTTCACAGATTCATTTTGCCAGAGGAGCGTGAGTTGCCTTTGCTACCCGATTAAAAGGATAAGACTTAGATAAAACTGCAAAGTGGTTGAATCTTTAATGTTTTGGGGATTTTCCAAGACAGCTGTTGCTTCTGAAGTGAAACCTCTACAACCTGTTGGCCTCCTTCAAAGTCAGGTTTTGCTTCTGTAGCTATTTGTTTTCAGATAACCTAATGACCTGCTCTTCTTGCCCCTGGAGTAATCTAGGCTCAAGAGCATTCAGTGAAGTGGTTATGAGCACATTGCATTGTGGGATAGTTTCAACCCTATATATAAAAGGAAGGCGCCTAAATGATCCAGGAAATACATTACAATGGGCCTTCAGGAGAGGTATATTTAGCCCTCTCGCTGTTCTTTGGTGTCAGGATGCTTCTGTTGTGCCATGGTTGTTACTTCTTTCTAATTACCCTCTTTGGATCTGGGTCTTTGCATTAACAAGGCCATTTTTTTGGCTGCCAATTCATATTTGTGTGTGTGTTTGTTTTGACCCCGTGGCACCATCAGTCCAGACTTCCTGACGGAAAGGTCTAAATCCTGTCTCCAGGCACCTTAAGGGTTAAGTGATTGTCTTTGTGTTTTGAAAGTGTATTGTGTTTGTTTTCCATAAACTAGACTCAGGCTCAGGTGTAATGCTGTCTTCTGGAGTTGAGGCACCAGAGCATTGCCCTGCTTGGAGAAAGAGAAACAAAATCAGGACAGTCCATGTATTGAAGCTACAAAGTTAGGCCTGTAGTGGAACTTGTAGGGATGTCAATGGGGCTGGGAATGAGGGCAGGGTATGAACTTTCTGTAGCTAAACTTTTGGACTGGGATTTTCAAAGTAGTCTGAAGGATCTGGATACCCAGTTTCTATGAGAATTGAATGTCCAGATTCCCTACGTGGCTTTGAAAGTCCCACCCCTAGTCGGTAAAGGTATGAACTTCAATCTGGCCCAGTTTACCCCCTCTGACTTTCACTCCCACCCCATCTCGCCATTACCTCAGCACGGACCCCACAGTATAATGTTCTTAGCTTAGCCAGCAGCGACTCATCATCCCTCTCATCGGGGCTAGGAAGAAGGCATGGTAGCAGCGGATTTTCTCCCCACTGCCCAGATGCCGGCTCAGCACCAGCCCTGCTTTTCCTCTCCTCGCTGTTCTCTCCGCCTCCATCTTATGCTGTCACGAGCAGGGGAGTAATAGGAGAATCTCCCTTAATAAAAAATAGGGGAAAATGCAAGGAAACCACTGTCTTGACCATGTAAGTTCAGAAGCAGCTCTTTCTTCCCTCTCCCACACTCTTTGGACAGGGACTTTTCAAATGGTGGGGTCCGGGGGGGAGAGAGGATATCACTGCAAGTCATCACTCTTAAATAGTAGTGCACTCTACATCGAGGTAGGCTGCCCCCATCCCTTATTTGTCACTGCATTCAGAAGCTGGATAAGGACTTTAGCTGGGTGTTTCTGCAAAATGAACAGCAGGGGGAAAAGTTGTTGGCATTTTTAACTGTCGTACTTAGGCTTCAGGGTAAACACCCCTTGGCAATGAATGGAGCTCTTCATGTTTCTCAGATCTATTGTTTCAGGCGTTCTGCAGACACAGCCGTCTGTTTAGAATGTTTTCTCTGAGGGTTAGCAGTGTTTTTAAATGAAAGCCAAATTAATGCACAACCTCATTCTGCCGTGAGGGCTGTATTAATGCATCTCTCTAGCCAGAAATTTATCAGTATGTAGGAACAGTTGATCTAGTACCCCAGCCTGCCTCGTGCATCTGTGCATATGCCAGTAGAGGGCCCCAAAGCCGCAGCAGGACTCCCCTGAATAGCCCAGCAGCTACAGCAAAGCATCAAGGGCACATTTACGTGTCCTGGTGAGTGTTACATTGCTCCCCTGAAAACTATGACTGAATCCCAGCATTGGTACTATTTGCTTTGCTGTGTGTTTTGGAGCAGAGCTTCTGTTTGCACTGGCACAGGGAGAACTCAGGTGGACTACTTCCTCCTTCTCCTAAAACAGAGAGCTCAATGTGTAATATTTGGTTATCCTCACCCTCTGTTCAGATGAGTCCAGCTTATTAAAGTCCAACATCCCTTCTTAGAGGCATCTGGTCTTTGTGCTTTAGCAGCCTTATGCTTTTTGGCAAGCAGGCCAGCAAGCTTACATAGAGGAGTTAAAGAAGGAGAGCCGTAATTCTTCCATCAGCATGTCCTGCCAGCACCAACCAACAAATGGTTGTTAGACAACTTTGCCTGGATACCCAAAATGTGATGTTAGCACATGTCAGTTAATACATTCTAAGAATCTCCTGTAGAGAAGGCAATGTATGCTTTAACACACGGTAAAGTAGGCTTTAATTCGACCAATTTAGCACTTTGTTTATGCTAGACTTTTAAAACCTGTAAGTTAGCCTGTGTTAGCTACCATAATGCCTTAAATCCCAGTCTAGACAAGGCTAGAAATCGCCTGTATTTTGGTGGGGTTGGGTGGGGGCTACTTAGTCTTCTCTGTACAGTATAAACTTGAATTGACATAGGTGAGCTTGAATTATGTTTCTCCAGGTCTCCCACGGGCTCCCTCCCACTTGTCATGCACCTTGCGAACGGACAGACCATGCCTGTCCTCCCTGGCCCTCCTGTACAGATGCCTTCTGTTATATCGGTAAGAGAAACTTCCAGCACGTTCTCTGTGGTAAAGAAGGGGACAGCTTTTCTCCTGCCCAACATATGCCGACGCTTTCATTCGCAAAATTAAAATACATCTACCCCTCTGTGTGAGATGAGCCTGACGTGGAAGTGGGCAAGGGCTGATGCTAGCAAGGTAATAATAACACGCCAGTCACACTAGCGGGATATAAGGCTGAAAAATAAAGCCTGGTCTGAGCAGATGGCGCACACCATCGATCCAGGACTGGGAACTGCAGGATCCCTGATTAGTTGGTTGCATTTGGAACGGAATGCCTCAATTGAAACCGTTCGAGCTTACACAGAACATGTTAGTCTTTGCGGGCCAGGAAAACCGCCCGAGCCTGGGCAGTGTGCAAAATGGTAATTTATATTTAACACTGCAGGTTTTACTTCAGCCTAAGGAGAAGTTTTCAGGATACAAAATTCACAAATAAATATACCTTCTGGTGGGCTTGTGTGTGTTGAGTGAGTCAGGCTATGCAAATCCTGTGTCTCCTGCTGGGCGGGTGTTTTGTGTTCTGCTGAAGTTGCAATCCACCGGTGGGGATGGGGGGGGGGGGGGGGTATGCACATCTGAATGGCCAGTATGCTAAGAGTTTGGCTTTTAGGACATCTCTGTATTTTCTTGAAGTATAACTCATGCTCCTAGCACCTTTCATCAGAGTATTTCAGTGTGTCTTATAAAACAGAACTAAAGCCCCATTTCCCCCTTTTAGGTAAGCCAGGCAAATATGCCTGTTTTACAGATGGGGAAGCTAAAACTTAACCAGGATGTTGCTGGAAGTCCATGGTAGAACTGGGCTTAGAACCCAGATGTCCCAGTTTTCACATTCCTCTAACGGCCACCTGGCAGCACTGCACCCTGTGGTGTACATGTTTTCTGGGTGTGGGGGAAATGAAGGAGACCTTTCACGGTATTTTGCCACCTAGTACAGTATATTTCGCTTGCTGTCCTCAGCTGTTGGTTGCCGTTGCTGTGTTCTCTTAAATAGCAGCTGTGGTGACTGCCCACCTTTGAGTGATTGACGAAACAATCCCCGTGGCCATAGTTCTAAAGTTTGTCAAACGCTCTAGGCTGTCTGCATTAAAGGTGCTTTGTCAAATGATTATTATGATGCCATTTCATGCGGGATGCTTCCAGTAGCAATGACGTCAAAATGTGTGTGCTCTTTTCTCTACATGTAGTTGGCTAGGCCAGTGTCCATGGTGCCCAACATTCCGGGTATTCCTGGTCCACCCATCAACAGCAGTGGTTCCATTTCACCATCAGGTCTTCCAATACACTCTGAGGCTAAAATGGTGAGTTCCAGAACATAGAGAGATGCCTGTTGACCTGTGCCAGGGAAGATTGCTTTGGGGGATATATTCATAGAATTGTCGTAAAAGCCTTCACTTAATCTCGGTTAGACCCTCCAGAAAAGAGTGTGTTTAGAATCTCTATACTTATGGCCCTCTCATCCTTCTAAAGAGACACCAAAAGCTCTTGAATAGATAAGCCCAAATTAGTGAGCTTAGACCGCTCCCCCCTGAAATCCTTTGCAGCAGTAAAAGCACTGTAGGAACACTAAGAGCAGGTGTTATAAATATATAAAAAAGTATCAGGCTGTTCTTCATTAAATCACCCAGCACTGCCAGTTATATGGCTCTTACATATCAATGTCAAGACAAAGATTCCTGATCTGATCTTAAATATGGGACACGTTGTAAAGCAGTGGATTCCTGTTCCAGTATGACAGATGGGGGGAGGGAGGAGAGAGCCAAGAGGGGAGCGGCTATGCTGAAGTGATCTGGCAGAGGACTCTAATAATGGTTTTCAGTGGGATGCTCTTCCAACTGTAGATTTATGAAGGAATTTCTTTCTCCGCTTCCCCGGCTCTTACAGCACAAGTGCTAGGTGCACACAAGAGGAAGAAGGAAAGTAGGGATGAGGCAGAGGGAAAAGTAAGTTTGGATACAAAGACGGTGAAAGCACGTTTGTCTTGCTGAAATAATATCAGCGTGGACTTGTTTGCAGTCAGGGCTTCCACATTATTATGCGCTCCATTGCTGCAGTGACCTTGGTGCTTACAGTATAACCGCTACTACAATTCCACACTAGCTAGGCGTTTGCAAAGATTCATTCTGCATTCGTGCACTGAGCTGAAACTAGAGCAGGGGTGGGCAAACTTTTTGGGCCGAGGGCCACATCTGGGTGGGGAAATTGTATGCAGGGTAGGGGGTTGGAGTGCGGGGTGTGGGAGGGGGTGCGGTGTGCAGGAAGGGGCTCAGGGCAAGAGATTGGGGCAGAGGAGGGGTGCGGTGTGTGTGGGGGGGCTCAAGGAAGGGAGTTGGGGTGCAGGAGGGTTACGAGGTGCAGGCTTAGGGCAGGGAGTTTGGGGGTGGGGTGCAGGAGGGATTCGGGCTCCGGCCTCGCACCGCTTACCTAAAGCAGCTCCAGGATGGCAGCGGTGTGCACCAGGGCCAGGGCAGGCTCCTTGCATGCCTGCCCTGTCCCCGGTCCCACACCGCTCCAAGAAGCGCTGTGGCCCCTTTGGGAGGGTGGGCGGAGAGCTCCGCGTGCGCTGCCCTTGCTGCACCTCCAGGTACCTCCCCCGAAGCTTGCATTGGCTGCGTTCCCCATTCCCGGCCAATGGGAGCTGTGGGGGGCGGTGCCTGGAGGCAAGGCCAACGCACGGAGCCCTCTGCCCCCCGGCCCAGGGGCCGCAGGGACGTGGTACCGGCTGCTTCTGAGAGCGGTGCGGGGCCCACAGCGCCACAGGAGGCCATCCCACAGGCCGGATCCAAAGCCCTGAGGGGCCGGATCCGGCCCGTGGGCCGTAGTTTGCCCACCCTTGAACTAGAGCATTGTGGGGGATAGGAGGGTAAGAATTCTTAAACTCTGTTATATGTGTGTAACAATATGCTCATGCTTCAGTCTCTTTTCACCTGGGTTAGTGATTGTGTTAATGAAGACCTCTCTTAATAAAGCTGTGCAAACTTGTCCCTGCTGTGTCCCTCCCCATGTGTCAGACCCACCTCTTAGCATCTGAAGGTTGTTCAGTCTCCACAGTCCATTTGGTCCATTGTCCTTCTGCAGAGACTGCCAGCTGGGGAGCTGATGAGTGCCAGTTGCTGTAGTGATTTTGTGATGTGGACACCTGTCTGTTCTGAACTGGATTGAGAACCACCATCTATCTTCACGTGGGCCACCCCAACACCTGCCAGATGATAACAGCTTTTGGCTGGATTTGACTCATCCTTTGAAAAGAGCGAAGAATAAGTTATGTTAGGGCCTGTGTCTCCGAGGCGAATGGAGAACCCCATTGACAGTTCTGTTCTCTCATTTTACAGAGACTGAAGGCCAGCCTGACGCACCAGGTTTCTTCCTCACTGAATGGCAGCAGCATGGTTGTGGGGTCAGCAAGTACGATGGTGACCTCACGTCCAGAGCAGGGTCAGATACTTCTCCAGCACCCCGATGCACCTTCTCCGGCTCAGCCACAGGTCTGTTCCTTCTTAATCTTCGAAGCTATGATGGCTTAAAGCAGTGGGTCTCAAACGTTTGTACTGGTGACCCCTTTCACATAGCAAGCCTCTGAGGGCGACTCCCCCTTATAAATTAAAACATACTTTTGTATATTTAACATCATTATAAATGCTGGAGGCAAAGCAGGGTTTGGGGTGGAGACTGACAGCTCACGACCCCCCATGTAATAACCTCATGACCCCTGGAGGGAGGGATAGCTCAGTGGTTTGAGCATTGGCCTGCTAAACCCAGGGTTGTGAGTTCAATCCTTGAGGGGGCGTCTGAGGGATCTGGGGCAAAATCAGTACTTGGTCCTGCTAGTGAAGGCAGGGGGCTGGACTCGATGACCTTTCGGGGTCCCTTCCAGCTCTATGAGATAGGTATATCTCCATATATTATATTATATTATTATAACACCCAGTTTGAGAACCCCTGGCTTAAAGTGATGATGGAGGAAGCAAAGATACTGGTACTTCTAGTCTGTTAGGAAGGGGGGGGGAATAACCTCATGAATCTGTCACTCTCTGCTCAGACCTATATGCTTTCCAGTGTGCAGAGCTGTGGGGTTTTGAGGTGGGGTTTGTGGGGTTTGGGATTTAATGTGTGTGAAACACTCCTTTTTGTAGTTTCTGTTACCATCTCTGTCAAACAGTCCAAGTTAGACTTAGGCAACAGACGCAGTTACTTGATGTGTTCTGGAGTTTAGAAAGAGTGTTTTGCTGTCCTCTCCTTTTTAATTACTAGGGTTAAACACTCCCCTTTTAGGCAATCAACCCCACTTGCTCCTGCCAGCTAACCAAATGCCAGCCCTCCATCAGAATTGCCACCTGCTCCATCAGTTAGACAGGCTTCCAAAAGTTTAATATCCATATGCTGTCTGACAGTGAGTAGTGAAGTGTAACTGGGCTCTCACATTGTGGCTGTGTAATTACAGAGCCGATGCAGTTGTGCTGGGAGGACTGAGTCTGGGGTGATTTGTCCTTGTTGGTTTTTCCTTTGTTCCCTCAGAATACAGCAGGAGATTACAGTGTTACAGAATCCACTCTTAAGTGTCTGTAAGACTTTGTACAACGATGTTGGAACACAGCTGAAGATTGGCTGTGTTACACAAAAGCCCGTATTCCCTTGCAGTAGTGTTGTGTGTATCAGTAAAGATGGCTCTGTTGAGTTGTTTCCCTCTCACATTGTAACCTGTGGTAAATTCCAACAATAAGAAGCTGAATAGTCTTAATTTTTTTGACTGAGGCAGATGCTAGGGGCTGAATTCTAGTGCTGGTGGAAATAAGGATTAAACCAGATGTGCTCTGCAGGCTTCTCCCTGACAGCTCCTCCCTGGCCACAGTTCCAATCAGCATTGCCTCCTGCTCATCCATGATACTAACTCCTCCCCTCACCCTCTCACCCTCCCTGCGGTTCTACTCTTGAGGCTTCTGTCCTTGCAAATTGCGGTAGTGACTTTGTGATATGGACAAATATCTACTGAAAATCAGACTGAGGCCAATCAACTTCCTTCCACTTAATGACCTGAGGTGGGATTTAAACTGTAGTCTTGCTAGAAAAGTGAGCATATTTAATCCACTGCAAGAAATACCGTCTGGTTCCTCTCCAAAACCCATAATATTCTAATATCCACCACTTGACTGGAGATCTCCACTGTATGTTAAAAATATTCAAATGATGCTGACACTGAGATAGTAGCTCAGAACTGAAACTTCATTGCGCATCTAGTACATATTGCCCATCGATCAACACATGTCACAAGATTCGGTGCTTGGGAGGAAGGATAAGGTGCAGGACTGAGAATCAGGGAAGCTGGGTCTCCATCAGAGACTCCCAGTGTTACCCTAAGCAAGTCACTTATTCTACAGACAGGGAAAGAGAGATTAAGTCTCAACAAATCTGTTTGGACCTAATTCATTAATGTCTGTAAAGTACCTTGAGAACACTGGAAGCTGCTCTAGAAAAACAGAGTGTTTTTTAGTTTCAGAGTCAGCAGCTGACAGATCCTACATCCCGACTCTCCAAGCCAATTGGAATTTGCTCTGGACTTAGTACAATCAGTGTGGATAACTGTCTGGTTTAATCAAGTGTGTGTTTTGGTTCAGTAATTCTCTTCCTTCTGTCCTAACTCCAGGTTTCCCCTGCTCAGCCCACACCTAGCACCGGTGGCCGGCGGAGACGCACGATGGATGAAGACCCGGATGAGCGCAGGCAGCGTTTCCTGGAGCGGAACCGTGCCGCAGCCTCTCGTTGCCGTCAGAAACGCAAGCTGTGGGTGTCTTCTCTGGAAAAGAAAGCAGAGGAGCTCACGACACAGAATATCCAGCTGAGTGTGAGTATGGAACCATGGAGGCCAAGCCCATCTGCTTGGCTGCACTGCGGCCTTCACTCCAAGGAGGACGTTTTTACCGTGGTGCAGAGGCACTGTGTGCTCTGGTGGTGGGTCTTTAGTCTGTGAGAAACCAGAATGAGGTGGCTAGGAATGTTGCAGGGTTTTTTGTAACGTGTTTATTTTTTCTGTGCTTGATTCGCAAAGGCTTGTGTATGTGCCTCTGGCAATGGAAACCAGTATTTGTAAAAGACCATCAAGTCCTGGATAAGCCAAAGGGGTAAGAAAAGGAGCAGGTGGAATTTCATATCCCCATTTCCAACCCCCTCCGCTGCATACAATACATAAGAGCTGCGCACCCGGTCTTGCCCTGAAAAAGTTGAAGGGAGTAAGGGAGAATCTGGCATTGTGCCCTACCACTCATCCTCTCAAGACTGCACCCCGGAACATTCAGCTGCTCCAGCCACAGAAGATAGGTGCTGCAACAGTGCAAAGGCACCAGGAAGCTGCTGTATCCTAGCTGAAAACTCCCCCAGCTTGGGAAGAGCTGTCAACTGGCACAAAGTCAGCCTAACTGGCTTTTGCTCTGTTCTCTGCCGCTTGGGACTGGAACCACAGGCAAGCAAAGAGGGAGCTGCAGCTGAGGCCCAGGGCAATTCAGATTCTCCTTGAAAATCGGGGAGCTCTAACTAGCTCCCTGACAGCTTCTCTCCTGCTGTGCCAAGCAGAACTATGCGTCATTCCCTTCCCATCGCAATTAGTCCCCTTATTAATGCTCTCAGCAGACAGGCAAAGGACGGAAAGGATTCTGAAGACTGAACTCACGTCCGGTGTGGGCTGTTTCCCCCTCTGGTTTTCAGTGACTCATGCAGTGTGCTTAAATAGCACTAATTACGATAGCTTCATTCTCTTTGTCACGCTGTCTGGAGTGGCTCACAACTGTGAATGCAGCCTGTCAGAAACAGGACAGATACCCCAAGCTGGTGGTGTGTTCTATAATTGGATTTCACCAAACCAGTAACAAACGTGAACTCCTGGATCACTATACCAGTCTTGCCATGGAGTCACAGACCAGCTTAGACTCTCCGGACTATCTTACCACCCCGACAAATGGAACTTTGTGATAATGGTCACTTACACCAAAAATCACACCAGATCAGGTTGCTCCAGTTCCAAGAGACCAGCCACTTACCCCAGATCAACTGGTACTCTGGATCTTACACCAAAGACAATCCTGGCACTTGCAACCAATAGTAAATTAACTAAAGGTTTATTAGCTAAGAAAAAAGAATGAGAGTTATTGAGAGATTAAAGCAGGTAAAATATCTGTCCAGGTGAATCACAGTTTGTAACTCCGAATGGTGGCAGGGGATGGAGGGGAGGGATAGCTCAGTGGTTTGAGCATTGGCCTGCTAAACCCAGGGTTGTGAGTTCAGTCCTTGAGGGGGCCATTTAGGGAACTGGGGTAAAAATCTGTTTGGGGATTGGTCCTGCTTTGAGCAGGGGGTTGGACTAGAAGACCTCCTGAGGTCCTTTCCAACCCTGATATTCTATGATATAGTAAACTGCCAGTTTCCCAAAAGTCTTTCCAGGGTACCTAGTTTGGCTCTAGGGATTTCTGCTTTATATCTGGTATACTTCCCTGTCAGAGTCCAAAGATGCAGGAACTTTCTTTGAATCTCTTCTTATAGCTTCTTCTCACAGAAAGCAAGCGGTCAGTCTCTCTTCCCAGTGGGCTTTTCCTTTGATGACAGCGAGTAAGGAATGCATTTTGAGTCTCAGACCTCCAGTCATCACACACAATGGCCATTTGCTTTGTAATTAGCACTTTTTCTGATAGTCCTTCATTAGCATTTCACAAGGCTTCTTTGATGTCTGATGAGTTATTTAGTTACAGCGAAAAGAAGAACAGGAGTACTTGTGGCACCTTAGAGACTAACAAATTTATTAGAGCATAAGCTTTCGTGGACTACAGTCCACTTCTTCGTCCACGAAAGCTTATGCTCTAATAAATTTGTTGGTCTCTAAGGTGCCACAAGTACTCCTGTTCTTCTTTTTGCGGATACAGACTAACACGGCTGCTACTCTGAAACCTGTCATTAGTTACAGCGGTATTTACAATTTAAATCTTTGATGTTGCATCATAACAGGATACAGATGAGAGAAAACAATGCACTTAACATCCCATTAGTTGTATGAAGTTTAAACACCCAAAACACATATACATTTAACAATCGCTTTGATCTATACTAATACATAAGTGAATTGGCCTGAATACACTCTGACATGACCTGGTCTGCCAGTGTCATACTTGTCACAAGGTAATTGTAGAAACTGTTTTCCTAGCCAAGTTCAAAGTGCAGTTGACTGGGTTTTCCAGATACAGGGGGACAAATGTTAAACACATCTCAAATTTCAATTACAAACATGCTCTCTGAAATTTTCAGGGGGAAAAATTTTCAACTAATGGCTGAGAGTTAACCTGAAGTTTTTGAAAGCATGAACATTTTTTGTTTTGGTGTTGAAAGGGATGAGAAAGGGATGGAATTGGCTTCAGAATGGATCACTGCTTGCACCTTAATCGTGGGGAGGTGACAGAAAGGAAGAATGGCCTATTGGTTACTGTGCAATAATGGGACCTGGAGTCAATTTCCTCCTCTGCTACAGACTTTCTGTTGTGACCTTGGGCACGTCACTTAGTCTCTCTGTATCTCAGTTCACCACCTATTAAATGGGAGCCATAGTAGGTACTTTAGATGGATAGATATAGGTCTGAGCAGCCTCCACCCAAATATATAACAGGCTGACACCTACAGACTCCTCCATATTAAAGGTAAGAGTGGCTGTCATGTTATGAACAACTTGAGGTGGGCCTTAGGGTCCTGTTTTGTTGCCAGTGTTGCCCTTGATATACCAAAGAACAGACATTCCTGATATGGTTTTACTCTGTATAGCTGCTCATGGTCAGTCCTCATTAATGGTCATCTTAGAAAGATTTTTTGGCCTTCAGAAAGATGCCACTTGAATTTTTAGCTTTCCATCAGGGTCAACAAAATATTGCATTGACTCTTATTGTTAGCATTTCTTCCATTGGTGGTGGTAGCAGGCGCATACAGACTAATTTACATCTGGAACTTGGGATTTCTCGGTAAGGTACAGGTCTGTAAGAGGACAACCTTGCAAAGCATGTTTTGTATGCACACTCACTCACACACACACACAACTTTTTATTAAGGTGTTAATTTGTGGTGGTAAACTTTGAAGAGTCTACATGTTCGTATTCTGCCATTGCTAAGGGATATTATTCCGAACACTCATGATCCCTATAAATGTTGTTTTCTTTACCTCAGAATGAAGTTACACTACTGAGGAATGAAGTTGCTCAACTTAAACAGCTACTGTTGGCTCACAAGGACTGCCCAGTCACTGCACTACAGAAAAAAACACCGGGGTATCTTGGTGAGTTGTGACTTGCCCATGTTGGCACTGTACCTTAGAGTACATCTGAGTAGAATTAAACCTGAATACAAGACTTACATGAACTTAGTGTTCCTGAAGGATGCTGGACTGACAGCCCTGTGGGCTGGTGTCCTCTGCAGAACCAGGTAAAGCACAAGCAATGGCAGTGCAGGTTTCTCCCATGCCATACCTGGCCAATGTGCCTTATCCCTGCACTGAAGCAAGCCGCATCGAAGTGGCGACAGAGGAGTTCTGCCCTGGATTTCTCTGATGCTCCCAACGAGATCTCCAATTAGTGTCAATTGTTGTGGCGGTTCTTATGATGTGGGCCCCTGTCCATTAGAAACTGGACTTAGAACAGACAACTCACTTTGTGTAGGAACAATAATAGTGGTAACGTTCTGTCACTACCAATTTTGCTCCAAGACATTGTATAGCAGGCGATTAGTATCATGCGGATGACGGCAGTGTAAACGCTTTGATAATATAACATATTTTTCCTTTTGTCAGTATGTTTCCCTGTAGCATCCATCACTCAGACTCCCATTTCTCCCATGAATCTGGTCCATTGTTGCCCCGAACGCTAGGTGTCCTTATCCATTGTTTTATACTGCTCGGTGTTGGAAACGAACGCTGCTGTTTTAAGTGCCGTTGCAGTCAAAAAGTCCAGACTATATAAATGATGATATGGGGTTCCATATTCATCTTCTCTGCAGTTCACATCAAACTGGTTCAGTTTACAAGTGAGAAGACATCTTTATTTTAAACTGCTTGCCAGTAGAGAGACATGGTGGGTGAGGTAGCATCTTGTATTGGACCAGCTTCTGTTAATGAGAGAAACAAGCTTTCAAGCATACACAGAGCTCTTCTTCACGTCTGGAAAACATACTCAGTGTTACAGCTAAATACAAGGTGGAACAGATTGTTTAGCATAAGGAGTTAACACATATTTCAAGGGGACCATTCAAGGCCCGTTACCACCCCTCCAGTCATAGGGAGTCTTAGTTCTCGCTATGACTGGAAGGGTGTTAGCAAGCCTCTTCTCCTTGAATGGATCGTCTGTTCCATCTTGAGGGCATGTCTACACTACAAAATTAAATTGACCAAAATTACGTTGAGGTACAGCCACCGCAGTAATTAAATCGCTTTTGCATGTCCACACTATGCTCCTTGTGTCGGGGTGTGTGTGTCCCCACTAGTGGCACTTGCATCGATGCTGAGAGCAATGCATCATGGGTCGCTATCCCACTATGCAATGTGCCACCATGTGGGGCAGAGTGTTTTGAGAAGGGTTTGCAAAGCCTCATAGGGCAATCGAGTTGTGCAGGGATGACTGGTAATATGGTTTCAATATCCCATGATAAGAGTTTTCTCCATCCCATGATATCTGCATCCCACAATGTTTCACGCCTCTTTTCAAAAGCCTCCCAAACCTGCACATCCACCATTTCTGTGAGATGCATGGATCCTGCACTGCCCTTCAGCATTGTGCTGACCATTATGAACACAATGCGCCTGATCCTTCAGTATTTTCAGAGCCACCAGAGGAGCTGCGAGGGATAGGACAATGCCTTGCAGGCTGCCTTGCTGACGGACAAAGAAAGAAACAATTCAAGGTGGTTCTTGGCATTCACCGAGCAGTTGCCAGATGGTGGAGCGCTGGTTCTGGGCCCAAGAAACAAGCACTGGTTTGGGATGATGAGCAGTGACTGCAAAGCTTTCAGATGCTCAAGGCCACGTTCATGGAATTGTGTCCCCAGCCCTCCAGCGCAGCAACATTAAATGAGAGCCACGTTCACAGTGGAGAAGAAAGTGGCGAACGCTGTATGGAAGCTGGCCACACCAGATTGCTACCCATCAGTCGGGAATCAATTTGGAGTTGGAAAATTTTAGCTATCTCACTCTTGAGCGTAACGGAGGTTGTCAGGGAAGAGGTCCTGCAAGCCTCTGGCTGCAGACCGGGTCCGTATGCTACTAGCCTGTGTGCTGCAATCAGGGCCGGTGCTTCCACTAGGTGACCCTATGCGGTCGCCTAGGGCGGCAGGATTTGGGGGGTGGCATTTTGCCACCCTCAGTGGAAATTCGGCAGCGGGGGGCCTTCCGCTCTGCCTCTTTGGGGCACTTCAATGGCGGGTCCCTGAGCGAGTGAAGGACCCACCGTCGAATTTCCACAGGACCTTCACTCGCTCAGGGACCCGCCATCGAAGTGCCCCAAAGACGCAGAGCGGAAGGACCCCCGCCGTCGAATGCTCACAGGAGGAGCGCTGCCGCCTAGGGCGGCAAAAACCCTGGCGCCGCTCCTGGATGCAATAGTGCCTGCTGAAGTATTTGCTTACTGGTGTGGGAAAGCATCCTGCCGGGGTAGAAGAAATAAGGCAGCCCTCCCCAGAAGCCTTCGGCTGAGGATCGCAGACTCCCTCCAGGAAAGTTTCCTCGAGTTCTCTGTGCAGGTTTCACAGGACATCCCAGTGCATGTAAACAAACTGTTCCTCAGGGCCCCTCTGCCCTAGCTGTACAGGGGAATGGGAAGCAGAGAGGAACTCTGCCTCTATTGGTTGTTTCACTACCTCTTCTAGCCTGATTTAAAAAATAGTAAATGAACAGATGGGTCTCTGCAATAGCAAAGCAAATGGCATACTTACCAGAGGTTCCTTCCCTGCATCAGGCTCACCAGTGCTGGATAGTAGGGACCGGCTCGACTGCTCCGGTGTCAGAAAGAGGTCCTGGCTTGCCAAGCCACTGAATCCCCAGTCGTCTGTCCCCCATATTCCTCCTCCTCGTCCAACACCTCACTGTGCACTGCGGGGGGCCTTTGATTCCCCAAAGTATCCACGGGGCTCTTGGCGGTGGTGGTGGGGTCTCCCCCAAGGATGGCACGCAGCTCCTTGTAGAAGTGGTGTGTCTGTGGCTCCACTCCAGAACGACTCTTTGCCTTCCTTGCCTTCAGGTATGTCTGCTGCAGCGCCTTGATTTTCATGCAGCATTGGTGCATGTCCCTGTTGTAGCCCTTCTTCCCCGTGCCCCTAGTGATCTGCTCATAAATATCGATGTTTCTATGGCTGGATTGGCGCTGTGTTTCCACTGACTCAGGAGATCCCTCACTTCCTGTGTACTCCAGGCAGGAGCGCGTTTGCTGCGCGGAGCCGGCATGGTTAGCTGGGCAGTTGCTAGGTGAGCTCTCCATGCCGAGCAAACAGAAAATGGAATTTAAAATTCGTGGGGCTTTAAAAGAGGAGGAGCATGTACCTGCGTACCTGGCACAGTGGAGTTCAAAATAGTGACCGAAGCAGTCACAATGGGGCATTGTGGGACACCTCTTGGAGGCCACTAAAGTTGACGTAAGTAACGCAGTGTCTATGCTTTCACTGCATCGACCTAAGCACTGTGCCTCTCTGTGGAGGTGCAGTTATTAAGTCAACGTAGCGGACGAGTTACGTCATCGGGAGCAACGTTTTAGTGTAGACGCTCACAGAGTTAGGTGGATGTAAGCTGGCCTCAGGTGGCATGAAAGCAGTTCCATCCTACCCCTTCTGCTTCCCATGGGCCTGGCTGCCAGGGAGAGGGACCGAGCGAGCTGAGGGTGAGGCACAGCAGGAGAAGTTTAGTGCATCCCCGCTCCAGGTAACTCTGGAGAGGACAGTGCAGCGTCCCCAGGCCAGGTGCAGGTGGGGGGCGCTGGGGAAAGCACTGGCAGCAGGCTCCAGTATCCCATGTTTCCCCTGCTGATGTGTCTATGAGGGCGTGCAAGCTCCGGGGAGGTGCTGTGACTCTCCCTGGGCCGGGGCCCGCCCAGCCCAGACTCACGTGCTCCATGCTTCTGTGGCCCCAACCCCTCAGGAGCCAGCAGATTGGCTGCCGTGGCCCATGGAGGTGGGGCTGGAAGGTTCCTCCCAGAGCCAACACGTGGGGCGGCTTTCCCACCTTCACAGTGTACCCCCCTCCCCCCCAGTGTCAGCTAGTCCCAGTTGTCTCTGAGAGTAGACCAGACCAGAAGAAGAGCTCTGTGGATGCTCAAAAGCTTGTGTCTCTTACCAACAGAAATTGGTCCAATAAAAAATATTCCTTTACCCATCTTGTCTCTCTAATATCCTGGGACCGATATGGCTACAACCATACGGCTTGCTTCACAGTAATCAGCCTGGGATCTCAAAAGCTAACTGGGTTTTCTGCCTCTTTCATTTTCCCCACTAACAAAGGTTTTGTACTCCTGGAATTTGTCTGAAGGCTTATTGATGATGCTGAAGGCAGAGGGGCTCTGGCTGGCTATCCCCTAGCTACATCTGCTTGTGTCAGCCTTATGAGAGTTGGAAACTTGTTTGGGTCGGTAAAATAAGATGGAGGGTGCACAGATCAAATAGGAGAAGTAAGAAGGTGTCATGCCTCCATAGTCACACTTCTGACGCCCATCCCATTCTGAATCTCCAAAGCATTCCCCTCTGACGAAATGGAACACAAATATCTGCCTTGCAGGTCCCTGGCATAGCCAGTTTATTTTCAGTCATTACAGTGACTCACAGCCTGAGTAATGTGGTTGTGAAATTCATCCCCATCCCCCAGCCTTTGCAGACAGGTGTTCTTTGTGTATAATGCAACATGATTTTTCCTGTTAACTTCCAGAGTTTACAGTTCCTATTTTTATTCCTCAGTCTGTCTACTCCAATAATAGGAATTCATCACACATCTGAATAATAAAAATGAAATTCACACCTCCCTACCCTATCGCCCTCCTCCCTGGCTGCCTTCTTTATTATAAAGATTTATGACTAAGCATGTCCTTAAACAAAAATGCCAGATTCCCTTGATGGAATTACCGCTGCCTTATGTACAGTTGGGTTGTTTTATTTGTAATACCTAGTAAATCTCCTTTTTGGGATGCCAAACTGTTCTGTTGCTTTGCTCGACCCTCCCTCTTCACCCCCAAATCACTTTTGAAATCTACCGTGCTAGCTGTATCTTTCGATCTGTTAGCTATGTCCTAGCCAGCACCTCGCTTACGAGGGTGAGGTAAAATGAGTTTGGGGAAGGGATACAGAGCAATGTGAAAAGATCTAGTGGCAATCTGGATCTTAAAACACTCCCAGCTGTGCACAATGAGGCTGTAATTTCTTCTCTGGTTTCTGGTGACATGGGCTTTACGTGCTTGGTGTGTTATAGGAATCCCGTGTATCCAACCATAGGTCAATACTTGCTGCTTCAGAGGATGATAACCACATCCTCTCCATAATTCATCTAACCAGCTGTGCAGGAGGGAATTTCCTCTTGACTTAGCCAGATAATGAATGAGCTTATACCCTCCCAAAGCATGAAGTTTGATCACCCTTACTGTAGCATGAGGTCAGTCACAAATCATCCTTTTTGTCTAGCACCCCTGCCCAGACACAGTGGGAGAGAATCCAAAGTTTGGACAAACCAATCTGTGTTGACCATTATATGACTGCAGAAGAAGCTTGCTGGCTTTGTCTTGTCCTCACTTCATTGTCCACAGCTTCAAGTTACAGGAAAGTTTAGTGAGCAAGTGGTTTGTGATGAGGTCTAACTGATTTTAATGTTCTAGAGAACGGTAAAGAGTAAACCAGATAATTTATATAAAATTCAGAAAAACTGCGGTAACGGGTATGCGGTCAGCTTGTGGAAGGGTTTCTGTTACATACCTCTCTGTGTGTTCACCCAACAGATGGTAAGAACTCCGAAGGAACTGTTCAGTCTCTGGGCTAAATGGCCTCGAACCAAGTACTATACCAGGAAACATCATGTAGGAAAGTACATTTATTATAATGAGGACATAGCTGTATTATAGGAAAGTTAAGCTAGATCTATTGTCTGTGCTTCGATGTTAGCACCTTTTTGCTACAGTTCTCTTTCTAACTCGAGGTTCTTTAAAATTCCCCCCGCTGCTTTTTGCATTTAAATGGGGTGGTTTAGTCAGATCCTAGTTTCGATCATTGTTTTCTGAATCCTTACATTGTCCCTGCTTTTTTCAAGTGGCTCTTACTCTTTTTTACATCCTCTCCTAGGTAGTTGTTATAGAATTGGTGCATGCTGCACCCCCTCTTAGAGGTGGATGCATATCAATGCTGGGTTAAATGGTTCCTGCACATGGATCGGTGTATCCATTCCCAAAGTGCTTTGGGATCAGGCAGGTCGAAAGGCCGCCATGTAAAAGTAAAGCATAGTGTCTGATTAACTCTCTCATCCTCCAGGGATGCTTGGTAGAGTTGGTCTCGCTTTCCACTGCCCAGTCTTAATGTCAGTAGCATCATGATGGGTTCCATTCCAATTACTATTTCTTTTTCTTTTTGAAAACAGAAAGCCCAAAGGAGAGCTCTGAGCCTACCGGTTCCCCTGCTCCTGTCATCCAGCACAGCTCCGTGACAGCATCCCCCAACGAGCTCAACGTCCGCTCTGCAGCTGAAGCTGTTGCCACTTCGGTCCTCACTCAGATGGCAAGCCAAAGGACAGAACTGAGCATGCCCGTACAGTGGCACGTCATTATGGCTCCACAGTCTCAGTCTGCTGGCAGATGATGTCACCAACCACGTGACAAAGAACTAACCCATAAGAACGTGCAGACCGAGAGACTGATCATAGCTAAGTCCCTGCTTAGTGGGGGCAGATATGGATTTTTTTTTTTTTTAAAGTAAGTTAAGGGCAGCTATGGAAGCTTCTTTATACTGCATATCCTATACAGATCCTGGCCCAAAACCATTGTCATGTGATCACCTGTCCGTACAGGATGGCTTCAGATTGAGGGATTTCTTGATCCCTTAGTGATGGTCAATCAGCTTGCAGAATCATCAGAACACAAAGAGCCTCATTTGAATGCATCTTGAAAGGTTCATTTTCAGGTATCAATTACGTTAACACTAAACCTCCCCTGGCTTGTGGTTTCTCTTGGCATTATTGCTATTTTAAGTTTCACCTGTTAGCAAAGGAAAGTAGCTGTTGGGAGGCTGTGACATTTACTGGTGCTGTCACTTTATTTTTAACAGCTTGCTGCTTCCAATCATCTGTTTCCCCATCACTGCTCTAGCTGACCTGAAACGTTGCACCTTGGCACAAGAATACTGGCCGAGTTTTCCACTCGGGCTATTGAGATTAAAAAGGCTGAGGACAATGGGTTTCCTAACTCCATGGGTTTAATTTCCCTGACACCAAAGCTTTCTGGTTCTGAAGCAAGCCTGGCACCTCTAATTCACATGCAATTAACCATCATTAACTGCTGTAACTTGTGGGGGTTTTAAGTATGTTTAAGTACTGGTGCAGCAGTAGGAACTGTTGCATCTGAAGAAGTGAGGTTCTTACCCACGAAAGCTTATGCTCCCTATACTTCTGTTAGTCTCAAAGGTGCCACAGGACCCTCTGTTGCTTTTTACAGATTCAGACTAACACGGCTACCCCTCTGATACAGTAGGAACTGTGAACATTTCATGTGCTTCTCTCTTAATTGACGCCATAGCTGCTAATGATGCAGGTTCCTTCTTCAGAAAAGGGCCTGCTTATAAATCTTCCATACAACAGTAAAGCAGCACCGAGCTGCTGTCTGCCAGGACTGCGTGCAAAGCTGCTCTGTGTGATGCATGAAAGGATGAGCTGGGGCAGATGGATATAATGCGAGTCCTGGAATTAACCGGCTACAAAATCCACTACCCATCTCAACAAGTCTTGAATTTAACAAACAAACCCCACACATGTCAAAGGATTATCTCCCATACATTTAACCTGATGACCTTATAAAGTGGTGGCCTTGAACGGAGGGAGGTGGAAGCATATCCCACTTGCCTGGCCTTTTACCTCTTTTAATGGTTTTCTTCTGCTCCTGGTAGTGGTATATCTATTGCTTTTCCTCAAGAGCAAATGTAGTACTTTTAGAGCTTCCAGGTTCATGGGGTAGATTTAAAACCAGCCTTGACATTTTAAAGGCACTTGGAATTGTCTGCTTATTGCCAAAGTGAGTGTGTGTGTGTACATTCTTTAGGTTGTCATTGACCTTTTGCTTGCTGGGTAATAGTTGTAGATTTGAATTTGTATTTTGGGAGCCGGAAAGGGATGCTGTGTGAATTTGTGCAACAGCAAACCCATCAATCGGTGAAACTCTCAGCACTTCATCTTTCTTTCCTTCTTTAAAGACGCTTTTCCTTCAGTTGAGCTCTTTGACAGCTTCACCCTGAGCTGCCAGACCACCTCAAATTGCACTTGCCACTTTTGACCGTCAGTAGTTTGGCTTCTCTAGACTTGGAATATTTGCCAGGGACCGCAATACCCAAAGCAAAATCTGAGCATGTAGAATTTGACCCCACCACCACCACCCCCAGATACAGGGAAATTCCGTTTATTGCTTCTTTAATTAGGGGTCTCTTCTCCCCCTTTTCTCCCTCAGGTTTCTCCAGGCCTCTCTGCCATATTCTCTAATGTATTTCATGGTCCTAGTTATCTCTTAATACACTGCCACCATGTGTTTGTCGCACACACTCTCACACATCATCATTCCTGAGATTTTTTGTTTCTTTGCCCTCTCAATATTCAAAGACTCTGGAGCTAGCCGCTCTTGCATCTCTGTTTAGAACCTGTGTGTAGTTACTGCAAGAGGCATTCCAGATCAGGCACTTCATTTTTTTCCCTTAAAGCTGTTTATATAGAGAATTTGCATATAGGAAAGTGCTTTGAATATGACTGTCCCAACAGGGTGTCTGTTTCCTTGATGACAAAGAGCTATACCATCAGCAGAGTTTTCAGGATCTTGTGAGGATAATGCAACAACCGTGGAAATGGTTTATAAAGTCTAACGGCCTGATTGGATAAGACACAGGGCCTTTATTTGGCTAAGAATCCAAGACAGAAAGGGATCATGGCCATGTTGTCAGAAGTCTAATAGGACAGCAGGGAATCAGTTTGTAACTATAACTACTTTAGTCTCTTGCAGACACTTCACTGTCTTGGTGCATAGCTCTGACGGATTCATTAGAATAGCTGGATTCATATGTGTGGCTCAAGAGGCCCAAACAGCTTCTCCATGTTAACTGATCATACTCCACTTCCAGCCCGCAGGCTAACATTAGTGTCTCAAAGCTAGTGGATGTTTAGCAAGAGGTAGGGGAAGCCCATTTTAACACCAGCACCGGTGCATGTTGAGACAGCGCCGCTGGGTAAATACTGCCTATTGATAGCCTTAACACATGCATAAAGCAGCCTTCAAATACCTTCAGCTGTTAAGAGGCTGGCAGCTCAAGGATACAGCTGCACAATAGACTGTACAGAAGGGGATGGGGTGGTAAGTACAGCTTCAGTTGGACAAGTGTGAAAAGGCTTTAACCGAAAGTGAATTTGCTTTGGTGCTCACAAACCATATTAATTTCCATGGAGACTTGTACAAGGGACCATTTTTTGGTCGGTGGAAAGCAACACGCATGTGCACGTATGTGTGTTTGCACAGCTATCTTGGAATCGTTTCTTTCCTTCTTCCTGCTCCTCGAACTCTTAGTTGGAACTGAAACAATACCATGTGACTTAGGTGAGCAGTCACATTTCAAACAGGGAGTAATCAAAGGCATAGTAGAATGGAATAGCTTCCCTGCACCGCATAAGCTGGAGTGGATTTGTGTAATGAGTTTGAAAGCTTCAGATTGCAAACAGACTTGTAAAAACCAATCCATTGAGCAAAAACGGACAACGTTTTTTTTAACGGATTCTGTTCTAAATAGATCACTCTGCTACAGTCACGACTAAGGGTCTGTCTGCTCAGTACAAACTGCACATGGGCTAGCTGAATCCAGCTACTCAAGACAGCAAGCCAGTTACGTACCCAGGGCCCATGCTGGGCTTGTGCTCCCCTCAGCTACAGCTCGTACCATGTTGTGTTCACTGCTACAGTTACCCATGCTAGCTGGATTAAAGCTAGCTCAGGTAGATTAGCCTATGCACAGCTTTTGCTGTGTAGACAGACCCTAAATTGCTGATTCTTTTTTTCCCAACACCTGTCTTTGTAATGGGAGGGGCTTAAGAGGTTCAGAAAACAGGGAGATGCTTGAAGTGGAAAAACTCACCAAGTGTCAGTGTAATGGACTCTGGTCCCTGCTCGCTACTGGCCTCTTGTGGTCAGTTGTGTTGTAAGATTCTCCATCTTAATTCCTCCTTCCTGTTTTGAACTTCCTAGGACTTCTTCCCGTAAGTTCAAAACAGGTTTTGTATTGCAAAACAGCCCTTTTTTCAACAGAAAACCCCCCAAATAAGGAAAAAACCTCAGGCCTCTGGTCCCATTCTTGTTCCTTCTTAAAAGGACCAGTCATCCAGGCACACACAACAACCCAGTCAAGGGTATTTCTCACACACCTCGGTCTCTGACAGTCTGAACGGTGGGGTTGCTTCTCCCTGGGGTCTGGAGGCAGGCATTCAGGTAGCTCTGGATAATGGGTGATTTTGCTGTAGATCCTGACTGAAGGGGTTTGAGTGAGCAGGAGAAAGCAGAAGAATTATAGGTACTATAGTCTTTAGTCACTACAGCTGTAAGTACAGCAACCATTGCATTCGTTACCAAAATGGTGTGGAACTGATTGAGAGGTGTGTGAACTTCTCCCTGGGACAGTACAGCATTAGTGTAAAATCTGGCTGCTTTTTGCTCTCCTTACTTAACCACTGGGGATCAAAAATTACACAAGTCTGCGATCTGGGAGTTGCTACCAGGCCCTGCCAGAAAACTACGGCTGGCCAGACAGAGCAGTGACTATTGGGAGCTGAGACCTCATGCCCTACTGGGTGCTAGAAACATACAGTGTACCCACGGAATATTTCCTGCCCTGACAAATCACCAGATACCAGACCTTAAAATCTTGTCCTTCTGATTACCATCTCGTGCCCCACCCACTTCAGTTCTGACATGGATTGTGTGTATGCTCTCCTGAACTTACAGAGCTATAAACTAATGCTTTCTACCATCTGGAAGCAGCCGGGAATTCCATCTTTCAGTTGATGTGTAAAGCATTCATCTTTATGGGGGTTCATGAGCAGCTACTAAACATCCAGCCAGAATTGAAGTTTAGAGGAGGGGAAAGCAAGATCATAATTTGTGACATGATTTTTTATGTACGCAGTCAAGTTAAATCACACTTCAGTCTGACAATTTTTACCTCCCCTTTATAGGTGATGCCTAAGATTGCTAGCAGTTGGAGATAAAAAATAATTATTTGTAAACTTTTTTCCCCCTGTATAATTACTCTGCATAGTTAGCAATATCTTAGTCGGGTTTCAGTATTTCTCCTCTGTCACTTAGTCAGTTCCCCTGTATGTTTGAATCATTAGTGTGTTAAAGGGAGAAACATCTTGGAAAAATAGGAAAATGTGCCTGTAAAACTGCAAATGTTGGCAGAAGTGCTCAGGAGACATGTAGACCAGAAACTGCTTTTAATGGTAATTGACTAGATTTCAAGCTGACTGTTTCCCCTTGAAGTGTGTGTCACTGAACATGCTAAAACAATGTTCAGTGTTTAAAATATTTGTATGTATTTAAATAGAAAACTCAGTAGTTTCACAGAAGAGATGGAAGTGAGTTTAATCTCCAGCAGAGTCTGAGCGTGTCTGAGTCCCAGGCTGCTGAAGATAAACAGTTTCTCTTTCTGTGTTCAAAATAGGTACATGGGCATGAAACTTTCTCCAACTTCCTTCATGGGGCCTAGGGAGCTCCTTGGGTAATGAGCTTAGCACTCAGATGTCCTCCCTGACTTCCCTGGGAGAAGGAAATGCAGCGAGGAGACAAAATTCTAACTTTGGCACCTTTGAGATGTTCTGCAGAACAAACTCAGGATAGCAAACGTATTGAAAATAACTTCAGTACTTTAAGAGACACCTGTATTTCTAGGTCCAATATCTTATAACCTGCTACTTCTGGAAATACTGGCAGGAGCACTACAAATGCTGTCAGGACCAGTAACTCCATCCCCTATCTCCCTCAGTATGGTTCCTGGATCAGTGATCAGAATAAAACATATTCTGTTCCTACTCAGTGTCCATTTCAACTAAGGCTTGCCACTGAATGAATGTATTGCTAGAGCAGCTCCAGGTTTGGGGGTTCCCCACAACTACGTAGCTAGCTTAATAGTATACAAGACAGCTTAGCTTTCACTGACAAGCTGATCTTTGCCTAGCCTTAGTAAAAAGGACAAATGTAGAAGAAGTAAACAGGAGTTTTGGACGTGTAAATGTTGGCGATCCCCTTCGTTATGGGGCACACACCTGCCTGGTACTACCTTGTGAAAAGCAATCATGACTGTGCAAAATGTTTTAAACAGGTTAAAGGTTTTTTTTTTAAGTATTTCATTTTAATCTCCCCAATCCTGATTTTAATATCAGCCCTTCCCTTCCCTTCCCTCCCAAGTTCCTTGCTGTGAGCTAGCCTGAAATGTAAATAGGCTGAGAGCTGCTTCCCATCCATTTTGAAGCAGACACATCTATATAGAATGTTCTCATCTATCCCACTTCACGTAGAGGGCCTGATCCTCGGAGATGCCAAGAGCACTCCTCTCCCCTTGAAACCAGGAAGAGCTATGGTTGCTAAATATCTTGCAGGAAGCATCACTGGATTGAGGCCCATAAGGGAGAGATGCTGCCAAAGTGCCCTACTAGCTCCAGTAACCTGTGGCAAAATCCTTTGCTGTTTTCTTACCAAAATGAAGTGGTGCAGTGCATTGCGTGCAGACAGCACTTCCTGATCCGCTCTTACCGCATAGGAAGGATGTCCATCTGTGAGTTGTCTGTCAAGCAAACGAGTAATTGTGCTTTTAACTAGATTAGTCACCTGTATGGGAGTTACCAGGGCGGTAACCTAGGGAGAGGATGGGCTCTGGAGAGTTACAACAGATGCAAAAACCCCAGAAGATAACATTATTGGATTTCAGATTTGTTGGTTTCAATGGACAACTACTTCAGTGCTAAGATTTGAATTTTAGGGGCCCCGTTTTTCCACTGGGGCCTCATTTAATCACAACTGCATGGATTTGCTCATGCAAATAGCCTGGCTGTGCTCGAGTAAATAAATACTGCAGACATAGAGGAGGCCTGCTGAAAAGATGTGGCCCGTGTGAAGTTCTGTCCTGTAGCCAAGCAGCGTTTACAGCCCCCGAGGAGCCTTTATATCATGAGGAGTATCATTCACTGACTGTTGAGTGTGTGTTTAGAACACTTATGAAACCAGTTGCTAGGTTATTCCTTTAAATCACCAGCTTTTCCATAATTTGCATCTTTGCCTAGAGATGATTTCCTATTAATCTGTGTGTAAAATTACTGATCACTGTCGAGAAAGTCCTACCTTCTTGGTCATTGGTTATGGCTTTCTGTGATCATCCTTGCCGCTAATGAGGATTGTACACGTTGGGAATTTCCTTCCAGATCTATAGATGGGGGATGCCCTTTTTTATCCCATTTTCCTGTGCTGGCTTAGCTACCCACATAAAGGCTGCACATCCTCATGGACTTGTTCGGTGACAGCTGCTTTTTCAACTTTTTTTGTCTTCCCAGTTTCCGGGCTTTTCAGGCAGCCTTCCCAATATCATCGTAGGGCTTGGAGTTAGCTAAAGTGACTTTCCCTGGCCATCCCTGTTGCTTCAGCGATTAGTTGTCTTAGGCCAAAGGGGGCCGTGACTAATGCCATTTTCAATTAATTGACTGCCCACACTTACTTTTCGTGAGAATTTCTCCTCCTGGGAACGACACAGAATGTTTTGGATTGCATGTGATCTTTGGCCCTTATGTGTGGCCTACTTCACAGTGGGAAAATGATCCCCTCCTGGCTTATTTCACGAGGCCAGGAAAAATATTGCAGTGTTTAAAAGTACCTTTAAGCTCTTATTGAGCAAGGAGTAAGCACCTGCTGTAGGATCATACTCATTCAGAGCGGTATTTTTTAATCAGTGTTTACCACCGTTATAATAGAAACAAATAATAATAAATTAGAGGCAATTATGATAGACGTGCATTTCTTTCCTTACAACATCAGAATGTCGAACCCCATGACAATCTCAGCAAGAATCTAGCCTGGCCCTCAGGGGCTCATAGCAGAGAGAAACTAATTTTCTCCTTTTGTTCTCCCAAGCCCATCCAATTAAGACTAAAGAGATTGGATCCCTCTGTATATCTCTTGAATTCCACTGTTGCTTTTTGATAAAATTAGGTGTGGAGTAGGACCTCAACCAAAGCATTAG
Source organism: Malaclemys terrapin pileata (assembly GCF_027887155.1). Classification (NCBI taxonomy): domain Eukaryota; kingdom Metazoa; phylum Chordata; order Testudines; family Emydidae; genus Malaclemys; species Malaclemys terrapin. Next base: position 6,813,696 of record NC_071527.1, on the reverse strand, counting down.
TGTTGCCTCTTTCTTGTCGCTGTGGCTTGACAACACTCTGATTGGTAGAAAATAAAATTTTAAAAAAATCTAAAGTGAACAACAAAACAAAACAGGGCTCCTGACAGAGAGCTCTTCGATGTGAGAGCAGCTGGCACTAATTCCATGCCTTCATTGTAGCTTTTCTCTCATCTTTGTCATGGCATGTACACATACATACCTGGGGTAGTTAGGGTGACCAGATGTCCTGATTTTATAGGGACAGTCCAGATTTTTGCATCTCTTTCTTATATAGGCTCCTATTACCCCCCACCCCCTGTCCCGATTTTTCACATTTGCTGTCTGGTCACCCTAGGGGTAGTAATCTTGTACTCAAAAGCTCTTGTTACTATTAGGGTTGAGTATTAATGGTCGTGAAATGACTAGCACCTTTAAGAGCTCATCTGACAGAATTGTGGTGCCTTTGCTTTAAGATTTCTTTTGGTTGCCAGCCAAAAGAGATGCAAGTTCGTTGGGAGGAGGGGTGGGTTGAAGGACCAGGCAGGGCTGGGTTATGAAATTGAGTAAGTCTCGTGCTTTGTGGGTCTGCAGCCAAGTACAAACAAAAATTCCCACTTTTCAGCTCAGCTCAGGTCCTTTGGCTCCTGTATTAGCAAGTTCAGGGCAATAACTGGGAGGTCTCGACTTATCAGCACTATGCTGGTGAAGGAGCTAATTTTCTAGTACTTTTGACTTAAATATATCATCCAGATTGTGGTGCAGTTCCCTGAGAGCAGGAGCACTTTGCTGGTCTCATTCCAGGAGGGAATTTAGTGTCGGTTCTCAGTGGACTAGGGAACTGCATGGTGAGAAAGCTGTGGGTTTTGTGGGTTAACCTCTGTGATTGTGGAACTCCGGCCGCGTGGAGCAGCCTATTTTGTAACTGATTTTTTTTTTCTCAAAGATTCGCCGTCTCCGTGGGAAAGGAGGGGAGACTGGAGTTCGCTTTTGTGTTCTAAAACCAGGTGGGCCTCTTACCCGGTTTTACAGTCAGGGTGGATAAAGTACATGGGAGTCCTGTGACTTGATTAGAGGACCCAGTGAGCCCAGGATGTTCCTGAATCCTCTAGTCCCATGTTGTAACCACTAGTCAGTGTGATTTTCCACTTCGTTGGGGGTGCTGTTAAGCGGGTGCTTGATTCCTGCCCTGAGCTGACTGACTCCAATCCAGAGTTCTTAAATTCACCCTGCCGCCCCCACTCCACGACCTGAACCACTACATACTTTTTTTCTTTTAAGCTTTTCTCCAGCAGGAGACCTAGGATAATGTTTCTGCATCAAACATACAGTTTCTGTTTACGAGACGCGGCACCAGGAGAACTCAGGATAGGAGAGTCCTGAGGCAGGATGGGTAGTTATGTGAAGTGTTTCCTTTTTCCACCCATAACCCATTGTTTACCCAAATGAAATGTAAGGAACTCTCTAAGCCAACGCACCCCCACATGTCTTATAATGTCTTATACATTAGACACAAGCCTTCGACTCCTTTTGACAGTCTGGCCTAGCTTCAGACAAGAAACATTTGAAAACATACGTGTCCTTAGCGAGAGCCACTTGGAACTTGAACATCAAACGTGCTGAGCTCTGTTCTGAACCTAGAAGCTGTGGCTTTAAAGCAGGGTGTTCCTTTTACAGCCCATATTGACAAAGGGAGGTGAGGTCATATTTTTTATTGGACCAATATCTGTTGGTGAGGAAGACAAGCTTTCAAGCTACACAGAACTCTTCTTCGGGTCTGGGGTATCTCTCACTGACAGAAGTTGGTCCAATAAAAGATATTACCTCACCCACCTTGACTCTCCTGTCCTGGGACCGACCCGGCTACAACGACACTGCGTACAAAGGTTCAATTAAGCAGGCCTGGCATTGGACTCACCTATGAGATTTGCTTATTGGCAGGCTTACAGGCTAGACATCAATCCCCTCGAAACTTAATCATGTAGCATTACCTAGTGCACCTTGGTTGCAGCCCCAGTTATGTGCGACACAAATGAAGGGGTCTGATTGGTTAATTTCCAGCCCCAGCAGTAGAGGTATAAGGTGCTTCTGGGTCAGAGACAGACTGAATGTACAGTGAGGTGTCAGCAGTGTTAGGCAGAGGTTTCATTGAGGTTTGGAGCTCTGGGGGCTCTAAATCCGCATTTCCAGTTGGGACCTTGATGCCTTGGCTGTTTCTGGCTGCTGCTTTGGTGCCCTCTACTGGAATCTGTCGCACTGTACAGGCTGAAGCCTTGGAAAGCCGACCCCACACATTGTTTTGTGTGGAAGGGCTACTTTGTTCAATGTAACAGCTGGCACCGATGCATAGAATTTCACTTTGATTTTAGTCTCCTTAGTCAGGGCTGTGCCCTGGGCACTTCTGCTTTGGAGCAGAGCTTTGGGCACCTTCGTTCAGGTGTCTTGATTTCCAGTTTTGGTGCTATTTCTGAAACACAGGAGGGCTCTGCATACCAGAAACCTTGATTTCTCTCCCCCCCCCACCTCCTTGCCTCAAGCACCCAGGTGGGATGTTATAGAGCAACAAGGAGAGAGAGGTTGTTGCCCTGTTTGAACAAAATCCGCTCTTCCTCCTAAAACCAGTCTCCATCTGGGCATTTTATACCATGCTCATCACCTTTTTTTATCTGATCTTTGAGACACTTCTCCGCTGACTGTAAAGGTGCTAAAGACTTGGAAGGGTCCAGAGACACTGTTGTCTGTACCCCGTGGAATCTAGCACAAACACAACCATGGCGCTGGAACGAGAAGCTGCCTTTGTTCAGCTGGGTCTGTCCCCCATGAGCCCTTTTCTCCTATTTAGCATTGTGTGCTGTATACTGCAGGACTGAATCATTATCGTTGTGTTAAAAAGTCCCATCCCAGGAGTGCTATAGAGTTCTGGATCGCCATATGTTCTGCATTTGTTGTGCTGTATTGCTTATATTTTGGGAGGGGGTGGGGGACACGGGAGAAGGCGCTGCGGATGCTTTTGGCGTGGGGCAGATTCCCAGCGCACCCTGGATCCGGTAGCGGCCGCGGCTGCACAAAGCCAGCACCTTCTGTCTTGAAGGAGACTGTTATAATTGCAGAAAGGAGTGACGGGAAGGGTATGTTGTAGGTAGCCTAGGTTGCCTTAGCCGTTTTCCACCTAAGGCATGGGGAGGGGAGGATGGTGTGCTGGAAATGGGAACTTATCTCACACCCGGCATGGTCTATTACAAATGGTACTTGACCAAGACAGGGGCTGGATGCTTGTCAGCTTTTTCTCTGGAACTCCAGGCTGATGCCAGTAGTGGAGCTGGTTTCCGTTGCGCTGAGGTTTCTTATGCAGTCAGGCAGGGAGGCACAGTCTGACCCCAAACTCAGCCCCGGTCTACACTACAGACTTCGGTTGACGCAAGGCAGCTTACATCGACCTAACACTGTAAGCATCTACACTAAAATGCAGCTCCCGCCGACGTAACTCGCCCACTGCACCGACTTAAGAACTCCACTTCCGTGAGCGGCGTACCGCTTAGACCGATGCGGTGTCCATGTAGATGTTGCGTTGCTTCCATCAGCTGTTGCCGCCTTGCAGAAGCCATCCCACAATGCCCCACGCTGACAGTTAAATTGGTGCAAGCGCTCCTGGGGAGGATGCACACTGCTGACACAAGCAGCGTAATGTGGATGTGCAGTTTAATTACTGCGGTGGCTGTAAATCGAAGTACCATAGGATGACTTAATTTTGTAGTGTAGACTTGCCCTTGGCATCTTTCAATCCTAATGGATTGGGAAAGGAATCACTTAATGAGTAATGGGAAGTAAAGGTTCGCCTGCCCCTCAGGCTCCAGGACCTGTTAATCACTCCCTTCCTGTGGGACATTACGAGACCACCACTTGCTGCTTTTGCCATTTGCCACACAGTACTGAGCTGCCGAAGCAACTCCATGATACTTGACAGTCACAAGAAGCCTTTGCTTTTTGTCTGTTTGTTTTTTAAAGGGCTAAGCCAGTTGACAGAGGTTGGCTGCAGTGGAGAAAATCCACTTGTGGGTTAAAATGGGGTGTTAATTTTTAACTTGTTGAGAGATGGGGGCCCAGCCACACGTTTTTATGGATATGGAAACCTGGAGGATATGGGTTTGGCCCACTGGAGATCAGGGTAACCCAGATCCCTCCAAGTTCTAGACTGCCCAGAGCCAGAGTTTTCGTTTGAGCCCAACTAACTGAGGGACCTACAGCCTCTGAAATAACATGGTAGCGATTTCACCTTTAAATCTGCTCCACTAACTCTGCTCTAAAATTCAGTCAATCTTAAAACGTTTCACATAAATGAGGCCGGCCCCGCCCTGGCCTCTGCTCCCCTCTCTCTTCTACTGCAGATGGAAGGAGTGTTTTAGCCCAGGCCAAAGCTGCTCCGTTGCCTTGGAAGAGAGAACAGGTTATTTCTGACTCCTCCAAAGCAAGGGCAGCCCATCCAGTAGCCTTGATTCTCATTAGCACCCCCGGGTGTCGCATGCAAGGCCTGCAAGACAGATGACCTCTCCCTTCCGTCTCTGGACTAGAGGCATCACGAAAGGAATGACCTATGTCCACGGGCTCCTGCCAGTTGTCCCGGGTGCTCTGTGGGAGCAGGACGGCAGCTCTTTGACACACGGCCTTCCAGGTCGAACAAAGTCTTGCTCTCTCCCACACACTTCACAGCAGCTGCCCAAGGAGCCAGGTCCCGGGATTTGCCTTCCCCCAGCACAAAGAACCAGTCTTCTTTTGCATGGGACTGCAGTAGTGGAAGAATCCACCTGACACCTGCCCTTCAACCAATAGCTGGCTGTTTTATATGGAGAGCTTTTACGATCAATAATGGAAGAAAATAAAAAAACCCACAAAAAGAAATCCCTGAAAAGCTTAACCACAAGGGTGTAGTATCTCTATAAAAGAAAATACCTATCTATGAATATATATAGAAATATATCGACATATATCAACTTTCCTGAATGGATGCGCAATTCCTTATGCAATGAAATTGTTTTTAGATGTATCCAAACCTGGACTCCCCGACCCTCCCTCCCTGCGACAGGTTTGTTGTACAATTCTTGACTTGCTCAGCCTTTCGCAACAGAACGCGAGGAGGTGCAGGCAGGTCGCACTAGCAAATAAAAAACGTTCTTCACCGAAGTGCTCCTGTGAGCAGGTCCTCACAATTTAGCATTAGCCCGTGCCGTGGATTCCTGTTGACCTGTGTGTCCGCAAGGGCGGGGGAGGGTCGTGGCACGGCCCTGTGTTGTATTTTGCTGTTTAAAAACAAAATCTTGGCACTTATCAATTTGTTCCTTCAGCCACTGTTCTTACCAAACATATAATGTGCCTTTTATTTATGCTGCAAATATAACATTAAAATATTAACAAGGATAAGCTCTCTGCTGTGTGAGTCCATTACAAGCAAACCCCAACAGGCATACGCGGGAGAGATCTTCACTGGATAGACCAGGGGTCGGCAACCTTTCAGAAGGTGGTGGACCGAGTCTTCATTTATTCACTCTGATTTAAGGTTTTGCGTGCCAGTAATATATTTTAACGTTTTTAGAAGGTGTCTCTCTATAAATCTATATTATATAACTAAACTATTGTTGTATGTAAAGTAAATAAGGTTTTAAGGCTTTTAAAAGTTTTTAAGAAGCTTCATTTAAAATTAAATTAAAATGCAGAGCCCCCCGGACTGGTGGCCAGGACCCTGGGCAGTGTGAGTGCCATTGAAAATCAGCTCGCATGCCATCTTCGGCACCCGTGCCATAGGTTGCCTACCCCTGGTATAGACATTTCTCTCTCTCTCTCCTAGTATTCTGTCTGTTGCTTTTTTCCATGTGTTTCATCACAGCAGGGGCGGCTCTATGGTTTTTGCTGTTCCAAGCACGGCAGCCAGGCAGCTTTCGGCAGCATGCCTGCGGGAGGTCCGCTGGTCAAGCAGATTCGGCGGTATGCCTGCGGGAGGTCCGCTGGTGCCGCACCTTCAGCGTCCCTGCCACCGAATTGCCACCGAAACCGCGGGACTGGCAGACCTCCCGCAGGCATGTCACTGAAGGCAGCCTGACTGCCGCCCTCTCAGCAACCGGCAGGCTGCCCCCCGCAGCTTGCCGCCCCAGGCACGCGCTTGCTGCGCTGGTGCCTGGAGCCGCCCCTAATCACAGGCCTGGTGTTTGTGAGCAGGCAGAAGGTTGAGCAGAAAACCCCTTTCCACACCACTGCTCCCAGAATAGCAGGCCCTGACTTCTTAACGGCAGAGGGGCCGAGCTGACCAATTTCACAACTGTGTTGTAATACAAGGTGCAATACTGCATGATTGTTACACACTCTGGGCAGCCTGTACAGCTCCAGGCAAGCCCTAGGTTAGATTGCTGCTATGACTCCATTTCCTCTGCAGTTGTGGCATTCGGTAGATGGTCTTCCTGAAGACCATCGTAAGGGTATGTCTACATTGCCCTTAGACACCCAGGCCTGGTCCATGCCAGCTGGCTCCGGCTAAGTGGCCGTTCAGTTGCAGTGTAAACGTTGAAACCCTCCCACCTTGCAGGGTCCTAAAGCCCAGGCTCCAGCCCAAGCCCCAACATCTACACTGCAATTAAACAGCCCCGTTGTCCGAACCCAAGTCAGCCGGCACGGGCCAGCCGCTGGTGTGTCCAATGGCAGTGTAGCCATACTCTAAGTGAGGTGTTCAGCAAGGCCAGCTGGTTCCTGTAGAAAGCAGAGCGCTATGGGAATAACAGCCACTTCGAGCAGGAACTTGCCCTGTACCCAATCGTCCCGACGCCCCAGAATCTCTGCAACATTAGCAGCACAGCTCTGTCCTCCAGTGGGTTGCTACTAGAAATAAGGCACACATTTGTAACAGGGTGATTGACTACTGGAACAAACTACCCATGGAAGAGGTGCATTCTCCATCTCTTGATGTCTTCAGACCCAGACTGGCTTTAATCACACACAAGTTCTTAGGCTCAGTATAGGAATAGCTGGATGAAATTCTCTGGCTGGTGTCATACAGGAGGTCAGACCAGATGTTCTGATGGTCCCTTGTGGTGGTAAAATGTAGACTTCAAAAAAGTTCCCTCATAAGAGGCTACTAAAGAAGTTCAGTGGTAAGGCAAAGTGGCGCAGAAACTGACTAAGAGACAGGAAACTAAGAATAGGAATAAATGGTCAGTTTTCATCCCAGTCAAAAGTTCACAGTCAGTGCTTCGAGGTTCTGTGCTTGGACAGGTGAGCTGTGAGGTTCTGGGGAAGGAAGGTCTAGAGAAGATGGTGAGGAACTTCAGAGAGACCTGACCAAGGGAAGTGAGTGGGGAACACAGGTGCAGATTGAATTTAATGGGTAAAGTAATGCACGTTGCGGGGAGGGAAATGGAACTCCTCCTGAATCTTACCGGGTTTTGAATCAGGAAAGGGAGACCTGGTAGATCGCTCCATGAAGTCGTCTGCTCAATGTGCAGTTGAGAAAAGCTAACCAGGTGAGAACACGGAAGGAATGGATGGTGAATAATCTTGAGAAGATAACGCCATTAGAGGAATCCGTGGTGCAGCCTCATCTGGCTACGGTGCACAGCACTGGCCAGCCCATGAAAAGAAAGGCGAGTGCAGACCAAGGGTGGGTCCAAGAAGGGTGATGAGAATGACGAGGGGCCTGGAAAAGCTCCTGGAGGGAGAGGAATTGTTTACCATCTAGAGGAGGTGAATAGGAGCAGACCGGATTGCTGTGTGAATGGGATGGAGAAGGTGAGTTGGGAGTTTCTGTTCTTGTCTCATAAGACGGCGAGGGGACATTCAGGGAAAGATGACAAACACTGATCAAAGGAAATATTTTCCCAGCGAATGGGATGTAGACTCTGGAACTCCCTGCCACATGACATTGCTGAGCCCAAGAGCTGTACAGCACCCAGAAAGGCCCTGGACATTTCTCTGGCCAGCCGCAGTAGCCAGCGCTAGACTAACTAATGCTGACATTGGAAGGGTTATGAAACCTCAGCCAATCTCTGCCAGGGGGTTGAAGAAACGGCCCTGGGGGTGGATTATCCCCCAGCAGCAGCCTATTGCGGCTTTAGCGCCTTCCTGCTGGCCACGGTCAGAGACAGGACACTGGACTCGAGGGACTTCAGTCTGGCAATTCCTCCGTTCCCAAGGAGCTGTGCCCCAGTGGGCCTCGCGGGTGAGTCACATACACATCTCTCACACATCTCCTCAGCAGCTGGCTTCAGCCATGGCTCTCACTGCGCCTGGACCAGCATTCTTAGCCCCGCAGCCCGCCCCTGGGGCTAACCTGGATGAAGGAGCGCTGTGACAGGGGTGAGGGGAAGAGCTCACAGTGATTCCTCAAGCTGCATGGGCACTGCCCGGCCCCTGGCACGCATGGGGTTAACTCCAGTTTCCCTTCTCCTTTGGGACGGGGTGCAGCGGAAGCGCTGCTGTCCGGACACGTGGGGCGGAGGCTTGTAGGAAGCAGGGTTCTCCCCCCCCAGGCTCGGAGGGTGAGCCCCAGCAGTGATTGTTCTGCCCCACACGTGGCGGGTGCTGGACAGGCCAACCTGTCTTCCATTTTGATTCAGTCGTACCCCAGCTCTCCTGGCTTCCAGTCCCCTGATCTCACCTCTCAACCAGCTCATGCCTTTGGCCTTGGAGCCCGAAGGGCAGAGATAGGACACTGGCAAGGGGCAGAACAAGCCCGCCCACCCGCCGCCTTCCTCTAGGGGGGCTGTGGGTTCAGATCATGCACTGGTGGGCCTGAGGGGGGGGGAGGGGAGAGACCCAGGTGAAGTCTAAGGGGAGATGGGTTGGTGCAAAGGCAGCAGCCTCTGATGATGTGCTGCTGCAGAGCAGTGACAACTCCCCCGCTGTCTCCTCCCTGTGATCCCTGAGGGTCCCGGACTTGGCCCCTGTCCAATCATTTGAGGGTTTGGAGATGGTTCTAGGATTTAGTTCCCACCCACCCTCCCCTTGGCTCTTAGGGTGACCAGACAGCACGTGTGAAAAATCGGGACAGCTGGTTGGGGGTAATAGGAGCCTATATTAGAAAAAGACCCAAAAATTGGGACTGTCCCTATAAAATTGGGACATCTGGTCACCCTATTGGCGCTACACCCCGAGGAAGCCTCGTGTGTCCTTTATCCCGCTCCTCTACCCTGTGCCTGTCTTGGCAATTGCTCGGGGGCAAGGAATAGGTGCTAATACAATGGGGCCCTGATCTTGGGTGGGCTCTAGCCCGCCACTGCAATAAACACCATTAACATAAGAACGGCCCTACTGGGTCAGACCAATGGTCCATCCAGCCCAGTATCCCGTCTTCTGACAGTGGCCAATGCCAGGTGCCCCAGAAGGAATGAACATGCCTGTGGGAGGTCCGCTGGTGCCGCACCTTCAGCGTCCCCGCCGCCAAATAACAACAAACAGGTGGTAAAATTCTTTCCACTCCACCCACACCTTAGGGCCGTCTTCCCCAAACTGCCGAAAACCAAGTTCCCGCTTCAGGAAAATGAGACCAAGGTAACCAGCCCGTGTGTGTGTTACACGTCCCCCGCGGTACCAATCTGCACAGCATAGCAGTTGTTACAGCCCCCAGCTCTGCTTTTAGTGCTGGAGGGGTCTGGTTTAACCTCCGGGGCGCTGGCCAAGAGGCCACCTCTCATGTATTCACCTTTCTGCAATCTGGCCATATGCTGCTAAGGGCTGACCCATCTTAGCTGAGCACCCCCTTCCCCAAGCCTCAGCCTTCATACACCACATACTTCAGTAGGCACCAGCCAAAGTCTCCAACACGATCCTTCCTCTCCTTTGTGCCATGCTCTGATGAGTGGCGAAATACTTCACAACGTTGCATTTAAAAAACTAACTCGGATGTGAACGACGACACCCACTGAAATGTGACCTACACAGAGCTGTCCTCTGAGACTCTCTGCAAACTCTGGCAGGTGGTGTTGTGTTAGTCACACTGCTCAGGGCAATTCCCGCATATCAGAGCCATTGCCTCAGGCTCTCTGCAAACTCAGGTCAACATCTTGGCCTCAGTCACACTGGGATCACATCCTCAAAGATTTCTTTGCAACTTTAACAGCTAGAGAATGATTTTTTTTTTTTAAAGATAAAAGCTGAGTTGCTGGGGGGACAATTGGGAAGCCGGTCTGCTCTCAGGGGCTAGTCCTTGGCACACATTTGCTCCTGTCAGCGCCCATCGCACCTCTGAGAAACACTGCTCTATGGGAATGCATGGGGAAACAGGCTTCGTAGGTTGTCCTGAAAAGTCCCAGGATCGGGGGTTGAGGAATTAAGTTCTGAAGTCTGTGCCCTAAGCTGCTAAGCATTTGGAAATCAATTGCACCCAGCATCCATATTTGGGCTTGGGCACAACAACTCCCACCGTGTAAACCCAGTCTGCTCTGAATTTTAAGGCAGACCGTGGTCATTTTAAGACTTGGGGTTGCGATTGAGCATAGTGTCCACTAGATGGCAGCTGTGCTCCATCACCCCCACCCAGAGTGACTGCATTTTATTTAACCCGTTCTTTAATTTTTCAAGGGGGGGAAGAGGTAGGAGAAGAAGCACAACCCACAATGCACCTGGGCAATTCATTTAAGCCCCAAAGCCCTGATCCCTGCAAACCATTACATGCACACACGTAACTTAACCCAGACATCACTGAACCCACTCACGGGCTGCATTAACAGGAGTGTTGTAATCATTCTGCTCTATTGGGCACTGGTGAGGACCCAGCTGGGGCCCAGTGTCCAGTTCCCGTGCAAAGCTTTAGGAAAGACATAGACAAGCTGGAGAGAGGCCAGAGGAGAGCAACAAAAATGACCAGAGGTTTCAAAAACCTGATCTAGGAGGAAAAGTTAAAAAACTGGGTGTGTTTAGTCTTGAGAAAAGAAGATTGGGGAGGGGGTGGGAGGGGAGGGGAGGGGAGGGGAGGGGAGGGGGCTGATAAAAGTCTTTATAGACTTTAAAGCCAGTAGGAACCACCATGATCACCTAGTCTGACCTCCTGCACACCGCAGGCCACAGAACCTCACCCACCCACCACAGAAAAAGAAACTGCTAAAAGCTATGAGAGAGCTAAGACAGGCCCTTGATTTTTAGGGTAGCCAATGGAATTTGGTAAGAGTGGCTTAGCAGATGTTTCCTCATACCCAAAGTAGAGCCAGTGCAGCAGTAAATTCTGTCGGCGGGTATCCCTACAGTGTATGTTACGGGCTGTTCTAGAGAGAGCCGAGTTTGATTGTGCTCCATGGCCATTGGAGGTAGGACAAGCAGTGATGAGCTCAATCTGCAGCAAGGGAGATTGAGGGAAAGCTTTCTACCTCCGTGGGGGGTTCAGCTGGGGAGCAGGCTTCCAAGGGAGGTTGTGGAATTCCCATCAGTGGAGGGTTTTAAGAACGGGTTGGACAAGCCCCTGTCGGAGATGGTCCAGGTTTGCTTAGCCCTGCCGTGGTGCAGGGGTTGGACGGTGGTGATGCCTCGAGCTCCCGTCCAGCCCTGCATGGCTAGGATTCGCTTCTCACACCCAAGAGCGGAACAGTTTGCAGGATCCGGGGCCTTGCTGAACTTTGAACAGGAAGAGTCTGCAGGACGGGAGCCTTCAGCAACCCTGTGCTCCTGCTGACCGACCTCGGCCCCCAGCAAGGCCAGGATTTGCCTCTGCCACTATGATGCTTCCAATTAATAGGCAGCAGGTTTAAATCAAATAAAAGGAAGTTCTTCACACAGCGCACAGGTGCCACAAGTACTCCTGTTCTTTTTGCGGATACAGTCTAACACGGCTGCTACTCTGAAACAGTCAACTTGTGGAACTCCTTACCTGAGAAGGTTGTGAAGGCTAGGACTATAACAGGGTTTAAAAGAGAACTGGATAAATTCATGGAGGTTAAGTCCATTAATGGCTATTAGCCAGGACGGGTAAGGAATGGTGTCCCTAGCCTCTGTTTGTCAGAGGATGGAGATGGATGGCAGGAGAGAGATCACTTGATCATTGCCTGTTAGGTTCACTCCCTCTGGGGCACCTGGCATTGGCCACTGTCGGTAGACAGGATACTGGGCTAGATGGACCTTTGGTCTGACCCGGTATGGCCTTTCTTATGTTTATGTTTAATGATCAATGCCCAGCTCTTACCATCATCCGCCCCACACCATCGGCTGTTCAAAGGTCACAGTTGTCCCTAGCCTGGGCTTGTTTTCCCAGGCCGCCTATAGTCAGCTGTAATAATGACGCTTCAGCCATTATTGTGCTAGGGTGCGTAACTCTCCGGCTTCTCTGTCCCTTGCCCTGGGGCCAACAGAGAACTGCTTGCTTAGGCAGCCTGCTGTCGGGCAGTCATAAAAGGTCCCCCAAACAGATCCATCTCTTCCTCCCGATCCTCATATTGTGTCTATTCATAGAATCATAGAAGATTTAGGGTTGGAAAAGACCTCAGGAGGTATCTAGTCCAACCCCCTGCTCAAAGCAGGACCAACCCCAACTAAATCATCCCAGCCAGGGCTTTGTCAAGCTGGGCTTTAAAAACCTCCAAGGAAGGAGATTCCACCACCTCCCTAGGTAACCCATTCCAGTGCTTCACCACCCTCCTAGTGAAATAGTGTTTCCTAATATCCAACCTAGACCTCCCCCACTGCAACTTGAGACCATTACTCCTTGTTCTGTCATCTGCTACCACTGAGAACAGCCGAGCTCCATCCTCTCTGGAACCCCCCTTCAGGTAGTTGAAAGCAGCTATCAAATCCCCCCTCACTCTTCTCTTCTGCAGACTAAATAAGCCCAGTTCCCACAGCCTCGCCTCGTAACTTATGTGCCACTTAATCATTTTCGTTGCCCTCCGCTGGACTCTCTCCAATTTGTCCACATCCCGTCTATTCAAGAGCGCCGCCAGCTTTTCTGCTGCCCTAGGTGGCGGAAGGTCCTGCCGCCGAAATACCGCCACGGTCGCCGCCCCCCAAATTGTAGCGCCCTAGGCGACCGCCTAGGTCACCTAATGGGTTGCGCCGGCCCTGCTTCTATTCTATCCCTTCTATCCGTCTATTCTAGCACCTCTTCATTACTCATCCTAGCAGTCCAGTTTACCTTGAATATTCCATGCAGGCGCCTGTCCTGAAAGCTGTTCAGTTGGCGTTGGATGGACTTATTGTTGGTTTTCCAGGACTTTGCTCCGCTTACAGCTTGTTGTCTACACATGAAACACTACAGCAGCACAGTCCTCACTGTGGTGCCTGAGGGCTTCTCCCATCGACGCAGGCAATCCACCTCCCTGAGAGACGGTAGCTAGGCCGGCGAAAGAACCCAGCGCTGCCTACAGGGCGACTTAGGTCGGCTTGGATTTTCCACCCCCTTGGGCAACGGAGCTGGGTCAACCTAGTGTAGCCCAGCCCTTCCAGCATTGCTTCTAGAGATCTGAAGTGTGGAGTTTTTACTGATCCTGTGGGACTGCCGTGCTGGACTGAACGTTTGGAATAAAGCGCTTGGTTCCCTGTTCTGGGTTTGACAGCCAACGTACCACCGCTGGGATCAAGGATGATGCTACCCAGATAAGAACGTTGATGAATGTTTTCTAGATAAAATCAGTGGGAGCTAAGCTAACGTTCATGACTTCCGTCTTTGATTCATTGGCAATAGGACCTATTGCTTGGCAGAAGTTGCAAGATCACCTACCTTCTGCTGCACCTCTTCAGGGGAGTTATTCGTGGGACAGACGTCATGGGCAGCATCCCAAAGGGTAGAAGGAGCAGCAGATTTTAAAATGAGGTCATTTTGAGGGGAGGGGCTCTCTCTCCGAAACTTCTTGACCCCACATTTGCCTCACTAGCCTTCCTCCAGCCCTTCACCTGGCCCGTCCGTTTTCAGGCCAGTCAAGGCAGGGGTGTAGATTGGAGTGAACTTTGAAATATCCACCCTTGTCTGGAAGCTCAGCTCAAGCTTAACGAGGGCGCTGTGGGGCCAGCTGCCCTCTTTGGTGTTAGGTGGATGATGGCAGCGCCTGGAGGGCCCTGGCTGATGCTGGGGGCCCGCTGGGCTGGGCTGGGCTGATGGCAGTGTTGACTCCAGAGGGGTAGCCCAGGGGCGGAGGGACAAGGGTTGCTTTATAATGGGCTGCCCAAGAGCCAAATTCCCCCCGCGCCCTCCCGGATAAATGAGAGCAGCCCCCAGCTCCTCTAACTTCCAGCAGGTTCCTGAGGGCTCTGAGTCACCCCAGGCTCCCCTGGCACCATGTGCTACGGAGCCAGTCCTGATCTGCTCCCTTCCACACAGCCGCACCCTCAGCCTGGGCGTGCCCAGCAGACAGGGTAGTTCTGAGCCGCTCTGGGCCACTTGTGGCTCGGGTAGGCCACCGGCCTAGGGAACGGACTCTGTCCTGCGGGTTCCATTTCTGCCTCTGGCTGGGGAGTGGTGGCTAGGGGCTAGCGCAGGGGACATGGAGTCAGGACTCCTGGGTTCTACCCCAGGTCTGGGAAGGGAGTGGGGCCTAGTGGTGAGAGCAGGAGATGGGGAGTCAAGACTCCTGGGTTCTCGTCCCATCTTGGATGCATCTGCTAACTGCTGGCTTAAGAGGAAGCTGCAAAGAGCTTTTCTTGGGCTATTTTGTCAGCTCCATTTCTGGCTAGGACTCTGGGCAATGAACTTGCCCAAAGGCTAACACCAAACAAAGGGTTCACAGAGCTGGTGGATGGCCCCCTCCAGCCCGCTTGGATCCCAAGGGCCCAAAACTCTACTGGGCCATCCTGGCTAGGAGCTGGCCGGAAGTCGAGGTGGTTTAGCTGCCCAGGCTGCGGTGCTGTGCCTCAGTTTCCCAGTTAGCATAATGGGGATAGGGATATTCAACGTGGGGGATGAGGAGGGTCTGTCCCTTGATTCCTGTAATATGCTTTGACATCCTCAGCTGGGCAGTGCTGCTATTCCCCTCGCCCCAGTGACTCCCTCCCGCCCCCATTTTACAGAGGGGGAAAACTGAGGCACGGGGAAGGCCAAAACCCTTTGCTTTCAATGGGAGTTAGGCACCTCTGAGCAGAAGTGACTTGCCCAAGGTCCCCCAGCGTCCCCAGGGCACAGCTGGGACTAGAACCAGGGGGTCCTGTGCACCCGTCCTGTGCTCACGCCACTAGGCCACGCTACTTCCCTGCAGGGGCTACCCCGCGCACTCCACTGAAACTGCCCTCGCCAAACTCTCTGAGCTCAGCACCAGTGGCTCCAGCCTTGGCCTGCTGGCTGCCTGCCCCGGCTGGCCACGGTCCTGTCTGGGGTGGGCCTGTCCCATTCCCCTCAGCCCAGACGCCTGGGGCCACCCCGACACAGGGGCTATGTGGGGATCCCGAGGCCCACGGTTAGGGGCCCGCCGAGTCACGGAGCTCCAGGCTAATCCACCGGCACCACCTCCCCACCCTGCCAGGCCGTGCCCCGGGGCAGATGGACGGCACCTGCCTCCCGATGGTGCTGGCGAAAGCAGCCTGGAGCTGTGGCCGGCCGAGCACAGGCCGGTTATTGGGAGCATCCATCAGGTGCTGAACGTGACTGTCCCAGCGGGGCCCTGCCGCCCCCTCAGCCTCCGGCAAGCGCAGCTAAGTGGCAGCGAGATCCATCATGGGGCTGCGCGGCCTCTGCTGCTGGTGTCGGGCGCTCAATTGGTAGGGGCAGGGGCCGAGCTGCGGGAGGAGGGTTGGAGCTGGAGCTTGGCTCCTTTGGGACAGACCCCAGCCTGCCTGCTCGGGGGGGGGGGGGCAACCCAGCGGACAGCACTTGGAGGGGTGAGCCCGGCTGGTGCCACCCCAACGCAGGGCGAGGCCAAGGCACAGGGGTGAGGTGCCGGGGCTCCCGTTGCCTGAATCCACCCCCAGCAGAGGTTGTTGGCGTCGTCCCCTGTGACTGTGCAGAGGTTTGTGCCGGCAAGCAAGGCTGGCCTGGGCACGGCCCATGTGCGACTGCCAGCGAGGTGCCCGTCGATGGGCGTGCATGGCTTTTGCCTTACAGTGCACGTCGGTGTCAGTGTGGGCACACAGGTGGGCGTGTGCAAGTGAATGTGTACGCGTGTTTGCCTGTGGGCGTGTAGCTGGGTGTCCGTGTCACTGCTCTGGGCTGGCCCCAGTGGGCAGCGTGCCCTGGCCTTGCCCTGCCTTGGGGTGGCACCAGTCCAGGCTGCACTGGGGGCCTTCCCAGATGCTTCCATGCTGCAGCCGGCTCACCCATCACAGCCATGACTGGCCCTAGCTGCTGGGTCTAGACAGGATCAGACCCAGCGGCCCATCTCCCTGGCACCCCCTCCCTTCCCCTGGCTCTGACAGGCTCCACCCTGGTAAGAGCCTCCCATTCCGCCCAGCACTTCGCTCCTCTGGCAAGGGGTGTGAGCTGCAGCTGGGGAAGGGCCCAGGAGCAATGGGGCCCAGTGGGATCCTGGCTTCCTATCTGGGGGTGTCAGAGCTATCCTGGGCCTAATGATATCTGGACCCAAGGGTGGGCTTTGACAGAGCTAGGCCCAGTCCTGTGGCCAGGTCCCCCTGGGCGCCCCCCACCCCGTGTCTATTTACATACACGCTGGCTGTGCCCGCCCTGGGAGAGGCACCCACCCACTGGGGCAGTTACAGGCACGCCACCCCTCCGGCCAAGCCCTGTGCCCTCGGTACCACCTTTCACTAGCCCCCGGGAGGAGCCGGTCTGTCCAGAGGGCTGAGCAAGCCCGGTGCCCTTGGGCACTTTGAAAATCTCCTCCCCCTGCCCAGTGGGGTCTTGATCCTGCACTGGGGGGGGGGGGGGGGGCTCCTTCTGCCTCGGATTGCGGTGGTGCTGCCCTCACCCCCCGGTGCGCTGACCGGCCCTGGCAGGGGGAGCGGGAGGCTCTCCAGCGCTTGTGTTCCTGTCTCAGCCCGTCACTGTCACCAAGCCCCAACCGCTTGGTAAATGGGTTTCATTAAGCAGGGAAGTGGTGCCGAGGGAGACAGGCGGAAGCGACAAAGTGGGGACCGTTAACCAGACAGATGACGCCGTGACAAATGTGTGGACTGGGGCGGGGAGGGGATGGGGAAACCGAGTCAGTCTGACAAGGCGGCTGCGGGGCAGGCCAGAGGTGGGGGATCAGTGGCTGAGGGGCCCTGGTGTAAGCCCCCGGGGGCCGGCACTGGCAAGCAGCTGTGATAAACCAGCGTCAATTAGCTGTCGCTTTTAGAGGGGCTTAAAGGGCCATTTGAGTGGATTTATCCCTGTAATAACGTACAAACAGCCCGGCCCACGGGCTCAGGCCGGTGCTGGCGCTGTCTCTCCTGGGGCCGCCGGCTCCTCTCTGGGCCCAGCGTGGCAATCAGTTCTGCTGCTCCGGTCCCCAAGCCCCCGCCTTACAAATGACTGGTGAGGCTCCCCCATCAATCCCGCTTGCACAGCCCAGCCCGTGCGGTGAGCTGGGCTCCGGGTTCGGGAGGATATAAGAGCCGCAGCCGGGGAAGGTGTTTGCACTGCGCAAGGTGGGAGCGGGGCGAGGGACCATACCTCAGCCATGGACACGCGCCTGGCGCTGCTGCTGGCCCTGCTCTCGGGCACCGTGACGACGGGCCAGTGCCTGGAAGGAGGGAGCGTGTCCAAGGAGACCCTGGTGGACGAGCCCGACAGCTACCTAGAGAGACTCTCCGACTTGCTGGTGAGCGGGCGCTGCCCGGGGAGGTGGCAGTGGGCTGGGTAGGCAGGGACCACAGCTCTTGGGTGCGGATTGTCACTCCCTCACTGGGTCCAGGCCAGTGGCCAGAACAGGGACCCAGGACTCCTGGGTTCCTTTTCCAATGCCAGGAGGGAGCGTTGGTCAGTGGTTAGAGCAATGATCGGGGTCTATTATTGGCTTGCTGTAACCTTGAGAAGAACCACATCCCTGACCCCCCTCTGTGCCTCAGTTTCCCCATCTGTTAACAAGTCCGACCTACCTCATGAGGCTGAATTAATGAAAGGGCTCTGAGTTGCTGGTGGGAAAGATGCGACAGTTGGGCAGGGGCTCCCTGCTCCCTCTTTGAGTCATGGAGCACCCCCACCGCCCTGCCCCGGTGTCAATCACCCTCTGCCCTCACCTGCACAGAAAGGACCCTGACCCATCCACAGTGACCCCCATCCCTGGCTGCTGGGCTCTGGGGGACCCACCCCCGGGATCATCTCCCACAGTGGGGCGGGAGCCGCACCCGGTGCTGTGGGAACACAATGAAATCCTGTCTGTCCCAAGGCAGATCTGAGACACTGGGGGCTACCCCATCTCCAGCCAAGCAATGCCCTGGCAGAGCCACGGGGATCCATTAGGCTCTGGACCCCTCGTGGGATGCCCCATGCTGATGGGCTGGGGCTGACCCTTTCCCCTGGGAAGCAGAAAGGTTGCAGCAGCCGGGGAGGAGAGACACAAGCAGCTCTCCGTCTACTGGCTCCTTGCGGTTCAGGCGGGGTGCCTAAGGATTTGGGCACTTGGACCCTTCTAGAAGGTTATGGGAATTGGGGGATGGGATCCCCTGGGATTTGGTGGCAAAAGCCCAGCCTCCAATCTTGAGGCCAATGATGTCAAAAGAGGCCACCGATCTGGGGGTGAGACGTGAAAGAATCTCAGGCTGTTCCTTCCCCCCAAATAAAACTAAAGCCCACAAGGGGCACTGCTGAGAATCTGGGGGCCCAAGGAATTAGCCTTCCACCCTGCCCTGGTCAGTATCATCATCCCCTTTGTACAGAGGGGGAAAGTGAGGCACATCAAGGGGCAGTAACTTCCAGGGTCACCCAGCAGATCTGTGGCCATGCTGGGAATGGGATCCTGGTTTCCTGGCTCCATGAGCTAACCACGACTGAGCTTAGAGAGCAGCCGAGGAGCTGGAGTGTCCCCTGGGAGTCCATGCTGGGGGGGGGGGGGGGGGGGCGGGGCAGGAGGCAGCATCCCTGTGATGCTCATTAAAGCACAGCTGTTGTTCCCCATGGGCGTGGCAGCGGGGTTTGAGGTGCCCATTCAAAGGTACCTGGTGTGGCATCCCGGGGAGCCAGGGCGTGAGCTCTGCCATCCAGGCCCACGTCCATCCAGACAATGCCCCTCTGCCTCCCCAACAGGAAATGGAATTTACCTTCCCTGTCTGCCTGTAGTGTGGTGGTTAAACACGGCTGCTGCGCTCCACCCCAGAGGCAGCTGCCTCCCGGCATGGGACAGCACCAGCCCGAGCTGTACACACTAAGGAACAGTTTGGGTTCCTGCTGGTTAAAAGGCTGAGGCGGAATGAACAAAATTCCAACACCCCCCGTCCACCCCCCGGGGCGTGTGTGTGAATATTGCCCTTCTGCCGCAAGGGAGCGACAGGCACTCGGTGCAAATTCTTGCGGGGGCCTGAGCATGGCCCAGGTTGCCAGGGAATGTCCTCGTTTGTGGGAGGGGGCTCGGTGAGCCTTCATCTCCCTGCAGTCAACCCTCCACCCCACCCCCTAGATCTCTGGGCTGGTTCAGCTCAGGGACCGCAGTTTGCAGCATGGGGCCCTCTGTTGGCAGGCTGGACTCAGAGACCCTCGCAGGGTGAAGAGTTTGGCCTAATGGCTGGTGGTGGGAAGAGCGGGGGACTTGATCCCTTGATGGGAGAGTCTCACTAAGGGGTGGGGGGTGCAGGTACCCTGCCTGGCTGCTTCTTGCGGGGTTGAGAGCCAGGCCGTGCTGCACCAAGTATGTAGGGTTGGGGGGCTAATGGGCAGGGGCACTTGGCTGTTTGCCCCACTATGCTGCAGGGTGGGAGGATTGGATATATTTGGGGGGAGGGGTGGCCAAGAGCAAACCCCAGAACCACCTAGCTCCTGCCCACCCCCGGTCTGTGCTGGCATCATCACTGCTCACCTGCAGCAGGTTAATAGGGTGGCACTGCCCGCTGCGGGCCCAGACACAGCCTAAGCGCCAGCCATGGGCCAAATACCTCCCCCCCCCACTCCCTTCCTGCGCTAGGACCCCTCTGCAGGCAAGGGGCTGTGTAACCCCATCCTGTCCCCCACCCCTTGCAGCAGGAGAGTGCGGATCGTGCCCCTCGGCCCCTCTCTGACGAGCGCCCGCCGGGCACCCTGCTTCGCTCGCTGCTCTACACCCTGCAGCGACCCGGCCGCAGCCCCTCCTTCCTGTTCCAGCCCCAAAGGTAAGGAGGGGACGGGGGAGCACTGGGGCCTAACCACACACCA
This sequence comes from Malaclemys terrapin pileata, assembly GCF_027887155.1. Lineage (NCBI taxonomy): Eukaryota > Metazoa > Chordata > Testudines > Emydidae > Malaclemys > Malaclemys terrapin. The sequence continues at coordinate 6,793,556 of NC_071527.1, read as the reverse complement.
ATCTCAGCTTCCCCCGGCTGCTCTCTGCAGCAGCCTGAACTTCGTAGCCCTTGGTTCTCCAACACGAAGCAGCATCAGCCTTGCTCGCTGCCTGGCTAGGAGCCCCCCCCCGTTTTCAAGGGGGTGAGTGCTCATTTTACCTGCCCCTGGCCTGCCCCCCCCCCCATAGCCCCTCATACACGGGACTGGATCCCAGTTAGCTCAAGCCCCTTCCCCAGGGCCACACTAAATGGAAAAAGCCCCTTTGCTACTGGAAGAAGCGTCCACACCAGGGGTTAGACTAGGGGTGAGCAAACTACAGCCCATAGGCCACATCCGGCCCGCAGGACCGTTCTGCCCAGCCCCCGAGCTCCTGGCCTGGGAGGCTTGTCCCCGGCCCCTTCCCCGCAGCCTCAGCTCACTCGCTCCACCGCCGGCGCAATGCTCTGGGCGGCGGGGCTGTGAGCTCCTGGGGCAGCGCAACTGCAGAGCCCGGCCTGACCCGCTCTCTGTGCTGTGCGGCGGCGTGGCCCGGCTCCAGCCCGGCCGCATGACTGTAGCACTGCCAGCCACTGGTGCTCCAGGCAGCGCGGTAAGGGGGCATGGAGTGGGGGGACTGGGTAGAGGGCAGGGGAGTTCGGGGTGGTGGTCAGGGGTGTGGATAGGGGGTTGAATGGGGGAAGGGGTTCCAGGGGGGCAGTCGGGAAGGAGGGGGGATTGGATGGGGTGGCAGGGGACAGGGAAAAGGGGTGGTTGGATGGGGCAGGGGTCCCGGGGGGGCATCAGGAATGAGAGGAGGGGTTGGATGGGGGGGCAGGGGTCCAGGGGCGGTCAGGGAACAGGAGGGGTTGGATGGGGCAGGAGTCCTGGGGGGGGGGCAGATAGGAGGTGGGGGCCAGGCCACGACCCCCCTCCCCTAACCGTCCCGCCATACAATTTCCGAAACCCAATGCGGCCCTCAGGCCAAAAAGTTTGCCCGCCCCTGGGTTAGACCCATGTAACCAGCTGGGCTCAAATACAGTCCCAAGGGCCTGGGGATGTGGCACCAACCCAGAACTCGGGTTCAGGGCTAACGGGAATTGAGCCAACTGGCATTACAACTCCCTGCTCCCCAGACAAGCCACTAGGGGGCGCCCTCTCCTCAGGTTCCATCTACACTGGGGCTGGACAGACTGTGATTAGCAGGAGTTAAACCTGCCTCACTTGGCACCAGGGGCAGCCTGAGGCACGTGACCAGCTCGCAGCCCTTTAGAGACACCGCCTTGGCCTTGGGGCCCCCTCACCAGCCCCTGCAGCTGCTCTTAGCTATAGACCCCGGCGCAGCTCTCTGCAGCACCTCCCCAAGTGGGTCAGACACACGAGGCCAAGGCATCCCAAGTCCCAGTCCAGAACTCTAGCCCCACAGCCTCCTACCAGGCCGTGCCCTACTCCCCAGCCAGCTGCCGGGCCAAGGGGCCGGGGTGGTGGATCTCCACTCGCCTCTGGGCCCTCCAGTTAGGTGACTGGAAGTGCCAGCCTAGTTCACACAGGGCAGGTACTGGGATAGCCATTAGGGGCTGGCACGGGGATACTGTAGCCAGTTAGCCCAGTACCACCTCTAGCGTGAATGCAGGAGTACTGGGGTAAAGGAGCCTGGTATGGGTCAGAGAGTCTGAAGCCAGCAGGGACCATCAACTCATCCACCCGGACCTCCCCCCATAAGCCCCGACAGTTCCCTGTGTCGAGCCGAGGACTTCAGTTAGACCAAAGCAGACAGGCTCAAGGCGCCGATGCTGTTGTGAGCCGAGCTGCCAGTGGCCCCATTGAGTAGCTGAGACATGCCCACATGATCCTAGCAGGTGACCTGTGCCCCATGCTGCAGGGGAGGCACCTCCCTCCCACCCCCCAAGGTCCCTGGTGATTTGACCTGGGGGAAAATTCCTCCCAGCCCCCAATCTGGCCCCAGTTCACCCCAGAGCATGTGAGTAAGACACACCAGCAAGGCACCAAGAGAGGATGCTCTGAACTGCCTGAGAGCCCTGGTTCCACCCCAATGGCTGCTGGCCTGGCTTCAGCCACGCCCGCTTCAGGTGACAAAGCCCAGAATCCAGCTGGCGGGACCAGCTCGGGCGGCAGTGGCACCTGGCAGCCCAGTCTAACCATGGCTGTAGCTCCAGCAGCCTGGTGAAGGAGCCACGTGGGTGGAGACGTGGCCTGAGGCCAGCGGGGATGATGTCAGGCTGGTCCTGGCGCAGGAGGGTGCATCCCGCTGGCCCTTGGCTGTTTTGATGGCTCCGGCGGTGAATGAACAGGGGGTACGAAGGGGGCACCAGCCAAGCTTGGGCCATGAGTTGGGTCAAAGGCGCTTCTGCAGCTGAGGGCTTCATCTGTCTCCCTGCAGGTTTGGCCGAGAGACCCGGGGGAGCTGGGGCGGTGAGGGCCGGCTTAGCCAGCGCGGCTGGGACTCCATGGCCTCCCAGTTCTGGAGCATGGCTGTGCCCCAGCGCTTCGGGAAGAAGAAGTGACTCCGAGGGGCCCCTTGGCTCCAGCACCCCTGGCCTGGATCAAAGCTCCCCCCCACCCCTGAGCAGACTGAGCTGTGATGACCGGCACAGCCCAGCGGCCGGATCACATAGCTCCTGCTCTGGTAACGATAATAAAACATGAGCCTCACAGCTGGGGGAAATGTGGTCAATACACCTGCGGCACACTACCGCCCTTCGCCTCTGGGGGCAGCACACACCCAGGGTGGGGCAGCGCCCTCGCCATGACACCATCTGAAATAGGGGGAGGGAGCGGTTCTGAGCTCTCCCCTGGCTCCAGCCAAATAGGCTGAGCTGGAAAGGGAGAGGCCAGAGGCCACGGGTCTCTGCCGCATGCGCCCTAGATACCACAGCCACAGTCGGGGGGCAAGGGAGGATCCTGCCAGTCAGGGAGCAAACCAGTGCCCCCACCTGACGATGGGCACCCGGGTGCCTTGGCTGCACGCAGCTGCCCCCACCCCACGATTGGCCCCCATCACCCGGTTCCACCCACCCAGCCCAAGACTCAGCTGGCCCCCTCCCGTCCCCCAAAAAGGAAACACACCAACATTGTGGAGAAAACCCCTCCGTCCAGTTTATTTCCCATCTCCCCCAGTGCGGGTTCTGGGACAGTCCCCCCACGGGCTCCAGACGCTGATTGGGACAGGAGACGCGAGGGCAGCTGCCCCTCCCAGAGGGGATTTGATCCTGCAGAAAGGTCCTTGTGCCCGCGGCAGGGGCTGGCTGCACCTGAATTTGGGCTTAAAAAACGTTGTGTCTTGCCTTTAAATAACAATAAAAATCTGCCCTACCCTCGCCGTGCCCCCGCTCCAGTCCCATGGGGGCGGCTCCAGCACAGACCCCTAGGGGGGCAGCTCCCGGGGGCACAGGGCAGCTCCATGCTCCAAATCTACTCGGGACCCGGTTCCTAGGATGGTGCTTCAGCTGCTGACAACAAGGGTATGGGGGGGGGGGGTGCAGCCCCACCTGGGTCAGGGGGCACAGTCAGAGGCTGCTGACGAGTCTGGGGATGTGGGGACGGGGGTTGGAAGGTGGGGGGTGCTGACCCTCCCTATGGCCAATAAGAACTTTTGCTCTTTGTGGCTGGAGCAGGACGGCAGCTGGGGGACAGCTCAGAAGAGCCGTGGGGCAGCATTACCCCCCAACAGTGCAGTGGAGGAGAGCACTGGGCTCGGCTGGGGAAGGAGGACTCAGTGGATGAGCCCAGGGCACCCTGGAGCGGGCAGCGCTTGGATCAGGAACCATCTCCTGCTAGAGGGGGCTGCTGACCTGGCCCTCAGTGCCCCCACATGCGGTGGGGGTGTCGGAGCGAGTGAGCCCCGCCCCTGCGAGCCCAGATCGTCCCTGCGCCCAGACCCCACTCAGGCCTGGTGGAGGCTGCAGGGGCAGGGCTGGCATCTCTCCTGGGGGCTCCAGGTCCTGCCCCTCGCGAGTCGGGGGCAGCAGGACGCCCCGCCCTGGCCGCGGGGCTGCGTGTGGGTCCAACCTGTGTCTGCCCCAGCCCCGGCCTGGGGAGGCGTGTGCCGGCCTGGCTCCGGGCACCCACCTGGCTGAGTGTCCACGCCCCAGGGGCTCTGCTGGGCCCAGGTGCCTCCTCATTTGCCTCCCGCCATGATCTTGAGGTACTGCAGGGCGTTGCGGGCGGCGGCGGAGCGGGCGGCGGCGCGGGAGGCGGCAGAGCCGTGGCACACCGTGGTCGGCTGCGTGGACAGCTCCACCAGGCACTGGTACAGGCCGCTCAGGCTCATCTCGTCTGTGGGGAGAGATGGGGTGTCAGGGCCGGGGGCGTCGCAGGCTGAGCCCCGGGGGGACGTGGATGTGAGCACTGCAAGGTGTGCCTGGGGGGGCTGCTGAGCCCCGAGGGGTGGGGGGCAGGGTGTTCAGGCCCGGGGGAGGGGAAGGGGCAGAGGGTGACAGGCAGAGCCCCTGGGGGGTAGGGTGCTCAGTCCCTGTTGGAGGGCAGGGCGCTTTTCCCGCCAAGGCTGGCATCAGCAGTTAAGACTCTGGAGGTTGCTGCCCCTAGTCCCCACGAATGGCTGAGGAGCCCCCAGCATGCAGCAGAGCTCTAAGGGGGCTGGCGCAGTGCTGGGGGACCCTCGCCACTCAGAGGGGGCAGTACTGGTGGAGTGGAGCCCTCGCCCCACGGCGGGACAGTGCCAGCCCTCAGCGGCATGGCGGAGCATTCCTGGGGGCCCGGCGGGGGCCTGCATGGGATCCCTGCCCCTTACCGATGTCCAGGTAGCTGATGTCGAAGCTCTGCTCCTCGGAGAGCTCCTGCAGGAGGCTGCAGAAGCCGGCGTTGAGCGCCCCCAGCGGGTGGCTCTTGAGATGCAGGATCTTCTCACCGGCCGAGTTGCGCAGCGAGTCCCAGGTGCAGGCCGAGAGCCGGCCCTTCAGGCTGTCCAGCTTGTTCCCCACGGTCTGGGGTGGGGGAGAGAGCATCAGCTGGGGGCCCAGCCCAGCAGTGGCCAAGGGGCAAGGTGTTGGGGGCTTGGCCTATGTCTAGGCCTGGCCTACGCTTACAATGCAGATCTGCAGAGCTGCGCTGCCCGGGGGTGGGAAAAGGGACACGCCCTGAGTGCCACAGCCCTAGCCCTGATGCGGGCACAGCCCTGCCCACTTAGCCCACGCAGGAACCCTCACTTCTACACTACGGGGCCTGTTGGCACAGCTATGCCGTAGGGTGGACAAGCCACTACTTTGAGCCCAGCTGCTCAGCATGAAGGGGCATGTTGCAGACTGGGCCTTGTAGCCTCCACAGGTTGCCACCCCACCCCACCAGGCCCCTTTGTCTCTAAGCAGCATGGTGCACTGCATGCTGGGGAGTGTAGTTTCCATGGGCCGTGCCCTCCATTAGAGAGGGCAAGGCCCCATTGCCTCTAGCTCCCGGCATGCAATCTGTTGCGCTGCTTATAGTCTCCATGAGCCACCCATTCCCCTGCGGGAAACCCAGACACATGCCCCCATTGCCTCCAAGCAACATGGAGCACTGCATGCTGGGAGTTGTAGTTTCTATGGACACACCTCTCCAGTGAGAGGGCCAGGCCCCATTGTCTTAGTAGCACAGAGCACTGCATGCTGGGAGGTGTAGTCTCTATGGACACACCTCCTCTATCAGAAGGTGAGGCCCTTGTCTCCAAGCAGCATGCCCATCCTGCCCTCGCCCGCACTCACAATGGAGAACTGGTCCTCCTCCACCTCGGCCTCGCTGCCCTCCCGCTGGTCCATGGGCACATTGTGGATTCGCACCAACATCTTGGCCGCCGCGTTACGCTTGGCCAGCTTCTTGGAGGTGCCGCTCCCTGCAGGGGGAGACAGAGGGAGCGCTGCCATCGCTGATGCCCACAGCCTGGCATGGACACTGCCTGCCCTCTGGGGAACAGGGGGTTAACTCCTGTACAGCACAGGGAAGGGCTAGAAGAGGAGCCCTTTGGCTGCACCAAGGAGTCCCCTAGGGCCTTGTCTGGGAAAAATCATCAATGGGCGTGGGCCTTCAAGAGAGGCCTGGGATAGCAGAGAAGCTGCGGGTTGGGATTGAGGGGCACCAGCAGAGCTGGGGTGGGAGGAGCTCAGGCCTGGGATAGCAGAGAAGCTGTGTGTCGGGATTGAGAGGCACCGGCAGAGCTCGGGTGGGGAGAGCCCAGGGCTGGGACAGCAGGGGACTGTGGGTCAGGACTCTGCCCAGCCCCTCCCTGGCTCCACCTTTGAACACTGGATTCACTCACCCACTTTAGGGGCACCATGTGTCTCTGGAATGAATCTGAACACCCCCCCACTCCCGGACCCTCTTCTCCCCATGGGAGGTGGAGATGCTCCCATCACCCATGTCGCCTCAGTACACGGCCGGCAGTTACCTATTTCGATGAACCTCTCGACCCGGCAGGTCATGGTGAATTCCTTGCGGTGGGCAGGCCCCGACTCCTGGGTGACGGTGTATTCCGGCAGCCTCCAGCCCTTCTGAACCACCAGCTCCTTGGGGAGGGAGATGACGGGGCATCATCAGAGCCTTGGCAGGAGCCTCCTCAGGTAGGGGAGTAGGAGACTGCCTGGCCCAGGCACAGCTGGGATACGTGGTGTCATAAGCGCCAACTCTGCTCTGCACCCACCGGCACCCAAGCTCCCTGCCCCGTCCCCCCGCCTCAGCTCACCTCCGCCTCCACCCCCACCCGAGCGCGTTGCGTCCCTGCTTCTCCTCCCAGTGCTTGCCGCTGTGAAACAGCTGTTTCGCGGTGTAACAAGCTGTGGGAGGGAGGGGGGAGGAGTGGGAACGCGGCGTGTTCGGGGAGGAGGTGGGACAGAGGCGGGGCAGGGGGGGATCGCCTGGTGCACCCAGCAGCACCAGGAGAAGTTGGCGCCTAGGTGTGGTGTGAGCACCAGCAAGGCTAAAAAAATTAATCATGATTAATTGCAAGATTAAAAAAAATGGTGATTAATCATGTGATAAAAATTAATTGCAATTAATCAACGTTTTAATCGCACTGTTAAACAACAGAATACCAATTTAACTTTATTATAAATATTTTGGGTGTTATTTTTTCTATATTTTCAAACATATTGATTTCAATTACAACACAAAATACAAAGTATACAGTGCTCACTTTATATTATTTTTGATTACAAATATTCGCACTGTAAAAAAAAAAATTGTGCAAATCTACAAGTCGAAGCATGAAGGGGCATATGAATGTTTAACGCATCTGGCACATAAATACCTTGCAATGCCAGCTACCACAATGCCATGCAAATGCCAGTTCTCACTTTCAGGTGACATTGTGAACAAGCAGCGGGCAGCATTATCTCCTGCAAATGTAACCAAACTTGTTTGTCTGAGCAATTGGCTGAACAAGAAGTAGGACTGAATGGACTTGTAGGCGCTAAAGTTTTACATTGTTTTGTTTTTGTGTGCAATTACGTAAAAAAACAAATAATTCTACATTTCTAAGTTGCACTTTCATGATAAAGAGATTGCACTAAAGTACTTGTATGAGGTGAAATGGAAAATATGATTTCTTTTGTTTATCTCTTTGGCAATGCAAATATTTGTAATCAAAAATAGTAATAGAAAGTCAGCACTGGACACTCTGTATTCTGTCTTGTAATTGAAATCAAAATATTTGAAAATGTAGAAAAATATCTCCAACTAGTTATAAGAAGTTTAAAGGGTGTGATTAATCGCAATTAATTGTTTTAATCAAGTTAATTTGTTACGAGTTAATCGCTTGAGCTAACTGCAGTTAATTGACAGCCCTAGTTTCATTGGTTTTATCATGGTCGTGCCTAGAGGTCTCAGCTGAGATCAGAGTCTCATTGTGCTGCACAGACACCAAGTGACACAGCCCCTGCCCCAGACAGACAAAGGAGGGGAAACTGAGGCACGGAGCAGGGAAGCAATTTGGCTGAGATCAGTAGCAGAGCCAGGAAGAGAATCCAGGTCTCCAGAGTCCCAGTCGAGTGCTCTAGCCATCAACATATGCATCCCTAAGTCACCATGGCAACCTACCTGCTTTGCAGACTGGCTCAGCAGAAGTCATGGAAACCGAGAGCCCAACCAGGGTAAACTCAAGGGGAGGGTGGGGAGTTTGCCCGACAGTGCCTGGGCTGCCCAGTGTCTGTGGTTGGGGACAGCCCATCTGGGCAGAGGTCCCAAGGGTAGAGGAACCCAAATGCTATTGGAAGGGGTCCTCACATGGCGCAGCCGGTGCTGTGAGACTCACCCCTCAACACCCCCACACTTGAGGGGCTGAGGGAACCCGACAGCCACAGGCGAGACACATGGGACTGGGGACACCAGCTGTGGTTTGGTTCTTCCAGTGACAATCCCGGGATCTGAGAGCTGCTGAAAGGGGCCAGCTGGACAGCACCGGAGTCCCGTAACCACAGGGTGGGGGACAGCCCGGATAGGCCAAGTCCCCCCGAACCACCCGCTAGAGGAACCCGTCTGCTGAAGCTGTTAATGGAGATGGCAAAGCCTCAGATCTCCCATGAGCCATCAAACAGCTGTCAGGATTTGGGCCCAATCAACCCGTTCCAGCCACTCTGCTCCATCTGGCCACCCGGGGTCTCTGGTACTCGAGGGTGATGAGGCCTTTTGCTTCGCTAGCTTCATCCCCAACCCAGCCAGCCTTATCTGGGGCACTGCCACTCCTCACAGTGAACAGAGGCCCCCGCCCCACAGTGCAAAGTGCCACGGCCGCACCTACCTGCAGCGCCCCCACGGGGTTACACTCCGACTGCTGGGGCGAGACGGGCGACTTCACCTCCATCTGTGAGCTTCTGAGTGAGACACAACAACACCCAGTGAAGGGGGCTGAGCTGACCGCCTGGGCTGCTCCCTACAGCCCTTGGCCAAGGAGTCGGCTGGAGGTGCCAGGGGTTTGCGGGAGGGCGTGGGGAGCCACTGGCAGGAGACGCCCAATGGAACTGGGATGGGTGATTTAGTGGAAGGCACTGGCTGCAATGCCCCAGCAGGATGCTAGGGGGCACTGTGCTGCAGGGAGTACAATGGGGGGTGCTCTCTCCCCTCTGAGTCAGCGCTGACTCCAGACCCCGAGCCTGGCACTAGCAGGCAGTGCTAGAGATGGTGCTGTTTAGCTGAGCCGTAACAGCGAGGTCCTAAGCACTGGGGGTCACACGAGTCCCCCTGGCTCTTTTCACAAGAGTTGGGGTACGAATCCCAATTTCGGCAATTCCATTCCGCTGCCCCAAATACCCCCTGCACTTTCAATTACCAACAGGCTCCTTCTTTCACTCCCTGCCCTAAACTGCAGTTGTATCGCTGTAAGACACCTGCCATGCTCTGCCCCAGAGACGGCTGCATCGTGACACAACCCAACACCCAAAGACATTTTGGTATGAAAGATGCAGGCGAGACGTACGTGCCTCTGAGCTCACCAGGCCAGAGAGTTTCCCAAGCACGGCCCCCAGCATGGATTGAGTGATTTTTGGGTGCCCAGCCTTGGACCCTGAACATACCATGGCCGGAAACTGGCTTAAGAATCAGGTGATTTTTAAACAATAATCACTGTTGGGTTCTTACATTTGCCTGGTGGTTACTAAACCTTTTGGAGCTTTTCTAAGCAACCCCCAGGGCAAGACACCTATCCAGTTTTTGAATGGAAGCTGAGATTCCCTGTGAAACAACATGACTCCAGGAGCTGGGGCTTTAAGAATAAATACCAAATAGCATGCCGATTTGCAGTACTGCAGATAGGGCCCTGATACCTGAGTTCCCATTAGGCACCAGCCTATGGGCCAGGCTGGCAGGGAGACTACATTGCCCACAACCCTTTGCGAAGTACTCTACTGCCCCAAAGAATCATGTGATACAGAGTCCTCACCAGGCTTCTACCTACAGACCGGATGGGCAGGAGGACTACATTACCCACAACCCCTCCTGCCCCAATGCATGCTGGGATATGGAGTCCCCACCAGGCTCTTATAACCAAACCCCTTTGAGGTGTCTAAGTTGAGCAGTCCCCCTCAATAAAAAAGGAGGTGTCCCAAGATCATCCTGGGTAATCTTGGCCCAGAGCCCCTCTCTGTGACTTTCCCTTTTACCTGGGAGAGGCGGCAGGCAAGATGGGTGCTGCGGGGGCCGCCGCAGTGCTGAGCTGAGAAAGGGGCTCTAGGGAGAAAGGAGAGCTTTGAAAATAAAAGGTGACAAACATTAAAGCAGGCTTCGCGCCTCCGAGCGCAACAAGAACCAGCTCTTCCTAGCTCAAAACACTTGGGTGTGGCGCCACTTGGGGGCAGGAGAGGGACCGCGGGGACTAGGGATGTTTTAGTAACGAATAATACCACCACCCAGCTCTAATGTAGTGCTTTTCACCCACTGATCTCAAGGCACTTTACAGAGGAGATCAGCACCATTATCCTCATTTTACAGCTGGGGAAACTGAGGCACGGAAAAGGGAAGTGACTTCCCCAAGGTCACCCAGCAGGCGTAGAACGCAAACCTCCTGAGTCCCAGTCCAGTGCTCTAGCCCATAGGCTGCACCAGCTGGGTCTGTTTCCTCAGCCGAGCTTCTCCACCCCCCAACTCTCCCCCCTGTCCCTCCAAATCCTCTCTACTCTGACAGGACTGGAGTGGGGAGTAGAGGACGGGTTTGGGTCTGGATGCAAGTTTGCAGGTAAGCGATCGAAGAAGTTGAGAAGCAAATTAAGCAAAGCCCCAGGTCCCCACTCTGCCCCCCTCACCTGGATTCCTCCGATGCTGCTGGCTCCAGCATATTTCCCCCTTTCAGGAGCTTTAGGGCCACCTCTGCTGCCTTGTGCTTGGCTGCCTTCTTGCTTGGGCCTTGACCTGGAAAGCGGGGTGTCTAGCAGTTAGAGCAGTGGGGGGCTGGGTGTCAGGAGTCCTGGGTTCTATTCCCAGCTGTGTCACCCAGTTGCTCTCTGTGCTAGTGATAGGTCAGCAGCTCCCAAAAGCTGACAGCCTCTAGCCCCCAAGGAGGGACAGCAGCAGGGCAAGGAACTCTGTCTCCATGGCCCATTCTGCCCTGAAGAGTGGCCCACGGGGGGCTGCCGAGTGCCAAGAATCAGGGAGGTTGTTTCTATGATGGAGGCACCTGTGCCACTAGGAGCTGGGCTGAGACCCAGCCAACTCCCTCCACTCAGAGGCTACCAAACAAGACCTTAAGTGCTAACAGCTGAATCTAAGACCTCGAGGCCCTGGGATCCTCCCGCCAAGGATGCCCCAGGCATGGTCCAGATAAGGAGGCAAGAAGCTCCGAGTTCCATCCGCAGCCTGAATGGGCCCCATGCATCAGGATGACAACTCCCATCCACCTCAAAAAATCTTAGTCACCACTCCCTACGCGTGCTCTCACCGCTCACTACGGCGCCAGCACCTAGCTCTTACATAGCACGTCTACCCACAGGGCTCAAAGCACTTTATAAAAGAACCCAGACTAGAGGCCAAGAGTCCTGATCCACAGCCCCCCTGGCTCCAAGCACTAGTGATACCTTTAATGCAGAGACACGACCTATCAGCAGGAGGCAGCTCAGGATCGGGCCCCTCAAGTCGGTGGCAATGCCAAGGTTGCCCCTGCTTGGGAGCAGTATTTACCCGCCTCCCCCATGGGTAACTGACCAGTGCAGCTGATGTCCCCGACAGTCACTCGGAAGGTGAAGTTGGGCTGATGCGCTTGTCCCTCGGCTTTGAGTAGATCATACACGGGCGTCTTGCCTATTCTTGTCCCATACTCCTGGAGAAGGCTGATCGGGGTCTTTCCAGGATTGGAGGCAAGCATTTGCTCTATACTGGAGCGGGGGACACAACACAGGGACACAGGCTCAGAAACGACCACAGATCAGGGCTGGCCCTGGGACATGAAACACCCAGGGCCATTCCCAGAGCTGGGAAGGGGGAGCTGTGGGGAAGGAGGCAGTGGGAGAAGCTACCCCTCCCACACCAGAGCACCCTACTGATCCTGTGAAAGAGTCCCCCAGTAAGGGGGAAGGGCTGTAATGAGAGCAGCTACCCCTCATCTCATGGCAGTCTCCCTGACACCCCCACCCCCAAGTAGGAGGGGTCAGTGGGATCAGCTGTCCCCCGTGATGCCCCCAGTGAATATCTCCTCAGTACCCAGTTGGGTGGTGGGGCTCAGTGTGAGAAGCCGTCCTGCACCCCCTACCCCTGTCTGAAGATACCCCAGTACCCAGTGGGAGCAGCTGTCTCTACCCCATGATCTCCCACCCCCGTACCCAGTGGGGTGAGGGGCCAATGGGAGCTGGGGAGACATGTGCTCCCATTGGGGTGGTGATGGGAGGAGCTGCCCCCCAAGACCCGCCCCCGCCTCCCAGTAGTGCAGGGGGAGGGGCTGACCCCCTAGAAGACTCCCAGTGGTGGGGGCAGTAGGAGGAGCTGCCCCCCCAAGATCCACCGCCACCTCCCAGTGGGAGGGGCTGACCCCCTAGGATACCCCAGTGGGGGGAGCGGTGGGAGGGGCTGACCCCCTAGGATACCCCAGTGGGGGGAGCGGTGGGAGGGTCCGACCCCCTAGGATACCCCAGTGGGGGGAGCGGTGGGAGGGGCTGACCCCCTAGGATACCCGAGTGGGGGGAGCGGTGGGAGGGGCTGACCCCCTAGGATACCCCAGTGGGGGGAGCGGTGGGAGGGGCTGACCCCCTAGGATACCCGAGTGGGGGGGAGCGGTGGGAGGGGCTGACCCCCTAGGATACCCCAGTGGGGGGAGCGGTGGGAGGGGCTGACCCTGGGCCGCCCCGTTACCTGGGGAACCCGCCACTCTTCCTGGTCCCACAGGCCTCCTCCTCCTCACTCATTCCCTCCTCCTGCCCCACCGGAGCCACCTTGCCCGCAGCCGTGGGTGGGAGCCCCTCTCCGGCCAGCGCGCGCCGCCACCGACAATGGCTGGGGAGGCCGCCAGCGCCGCCCAGGGATCCCTGGAAAATGGAGTCCTTCCCAGGGCCCCCGTACCTGGCCTAACGGGCAGGGGGACTACGTTACCCACAACCCCCAGCGCAGCACGGCGCTGCCCCCGATGCATCCTGGGACATGGAGTCCCCACCACGCCCCCTCCATGGGGCCATGTGGGCAGGGAAGACTACATTACCCACAAACGCGTGAGACGCACACTGGTACCCCCGATGCATCCTGGGACATTGAGCTCCCGTCTCTGAGCCTGGGAGGCAGGAGGACTGTATTACCCACAATCCACCGCCGTGCGCTCAGCTGCCCTAAGGCCCGCTGTGATTTGTATTTCCCGCTTGCCTTGCCGCCAAGGAATAGAATGGGCTGGAGAACTACATTGCCCACAAGCCCTTGCGCGCAATAAGAGAGGGAAATGGCGGCCCTGCGGAACGGACCGTTCTGGTTAGCCACCTGCCGGGGTCTGCTGATGTCATTGGTGACACTCCTGCTGTTTCCGCCCAGCCGTGCACTATCTCCCATGGTGATTGGCTGGCCTTTCCCATGTCCCGCCCCAGTGTCCAATCCGCTCCTTTTATTGGACAAAAGCGCTATGGCCCCGCCCTCCTCGGCCCGTGATTGGCTGGTCGCCTCGGTGTTGTCAATGGGTGGCTCACATTTACTACCCTGGCGATGGAGGGAGCGTTATTGAAATGGACCAACTACCTCTCGGGTAACGGCCGGGGGCGGGTCTGGGATTCCCCTGGCCTGGGGGCCCCGAACCGCGCCAGGTCCGTGTGACCCCCCCCCACTGAACTGAGCTAGGTCTCTGTGACACTCCCCCCACCCCTGCGAATTGGGCCAGGTCTCTGTGTTCCCCCCCCCCCCCCTCCCGTACCCGGAGCCTGTGTCCCTCCCTTCCCCCCAACCGGGCCAGGTGTCTGTGCCCCTCCCCCCCAACCGGGCTGGATCTCTGTGCCCTCCTCCCCCGACCTGGGCCTGCTCCCCCTGAACCGGGGGCAGGTCCATGTCCTTCTCCCCAAACCAGGACAGGTCTGTGACCCCGCTGTCCCTGAAGTGGGTTCACCACCCCTGAACCAGGTTCACAGGACTGGGACCTGGACCCACCCCCCATGCCAGGGGCTGCCTCCCTCCCTTTGAACGGGGCCAGGTCTATGCCCCCCTTGCATGTTTCCGGATGGGATGGAAGGACCCCATCATCCCTTCCCCCAGCAGGTTTCAGGGTGGCACCGGCCTCTCCCAGTCCCGAGCTCTAACTTGGCACAAAGGCCAGCTGGCCCATGGGCCGCTCCCTGTTCCGTTCTGAGAGCCAGGTGCCAACTGGGGGCAGGGGCCACCCTGTCCCTGGGGGGTCGTGAGGATGCAGAGTTTGCTTGTAATTCTCCCCCTTACAGGGTAAGCAACACAGGTGGACCCCAAAGGGGGAGGGGTAGCAAATAACCTGCTGTCCTCTCCAGCACCCCTGCGCTGTGTCCCCTAGAACCCAGCCACGGGGAGACATCCTGGGATCCCACCCCGAGACTCTCCAGCACTGGGCAGCTGTCATGGAGCCAGAAACAGGAGAGTCCCGGGTGCTGTGTGTCGGCTGGCAAAGCGCTGGACTAGGTGGCTGAGCGATCTGCTCTGGCTAGGCCTGTGTCCCCTTGGGCATCGCTGGGCAGTGGTGGCGGCAGGATAGGACTCTCCGGCTGCTGAGAAATGTCCTCGGTCCAGTCCTACTGGCCCTAGATGCCTTGCCTAACCCTCACACCTCCTGGATGTGGTGTTCTGTCCCATCTAGCGGCACGGAGAGGGAGAGCAAGATAGCCACTTGGCTTTTAGCTCATGCAGTAGAGGCTGTTAGCTAAGGCTGTAGAGCGAGATAAATAGAGATATATCAGAGGTCCCAGGTTCGATCCTGCATGCTGACGACTGGGGTCTGTCGGCGTTGCGTTTCCACCTCTCTAGCCCCTTTCACTGGAGCATGTCACCTCCGTAATACCCACATACGGACACCGCTGGGGAAACGACGTGTCGGGGGCACAGACGGGGATAGGACCCAGGAGTCCTGACTCTGAACCTTCTCCTCTCCCACAGCCAGGAATAGAATCGAAGCACGAGACCCCACGCTTTCCTAGGGCTGGAAATAGAACCCAGGAGTCCTGGTTCCATGCTATAGTCACCAGACAGCCTTGTGTGGGCAGAGCTGCTGTGCGCCAGGCGGCAGCTGAGGGAGCCGGGCTCCCTGGAGGAGAGAAGCGCCTTGGCAGATGTTAGGGGCGTGACTGGTCTTTCCTTTCCCCTGTAGGTTGGCAGCCACGATACTTTGTCCTGGACAGCGGCATCCTGTCCTACTATGACTCTCAGGACGACGTGGGCAAAGGCAGCAAGGGCAGCATCAAGATGGCCGTCTGTGAGATCAAAGGTTGGTGCCCTGCACTCCCCTGCTGGGTGAGAAGCTCGTGCGGGTAGTGGGGGGCGATTGGACCAGGAGGGGCTGGCACACTGTGCTGCTGACCTGGGATCCTAGCAGGGCAACGGTCCAGAGTTTAATGAACACTGGGGGGCCAGATTCTCCAATGGGCCCTTCCCATCCCTTTCTGCTCTCACCTGCCCCTCCCCCCGCAGACAGACAGACAGACACCCGCCCACACACATATATCTGGGCTATTTCTGTCCTCCCCAGTCTCTGCCCCCTTAGGATTTGCATGTCGCTTCTACCTCTGAGCGCAGTTGTGGTGCCACTGAAGATGTACCTCACACCCCAAGGGAGCTGATCAGTCGTGTGGGAGGTTTCCCTTGGATTCAGTGGGTCCTGAAACCCCTCAGAACCCCGGCTTGGTCTGCGGTCTGCAGCCAGCTGGGGGTTTTACTGGGGGGGGGGTGGGGGACAGGACAGCTCCCCAGTTTAAGAATCACCACCCTGGAGATTATTCCAGGGCTTTGTCCAGTCTAGTACACAAATTCTACAAAAGAGTGTGTGGCTGTTGGAATCAGGCACAGAACCCAGGTGTCCTAGCACGCAGTCTCCTGCTCTAACTGCTAGACATCACTCTCCTCCCAGAGCTGGGAATAGAACCCAGGTGTCCTAGTGGTCAGTCCCCTGCTCTAACCACTAGACCTCACTCTCCTCCCAGAGCTGGGCATAGAACCCAGGAGTCCTGGCTCCCAGTCCCTTGCTCTAACCACTGGACCCCACTCCCCTCCTGGAGAAGCCCATGGTCTGCAGAGCTGGATCGTGTCATGCAAGGTGAGAACAGACTCTGCTACCCGAGCACTGGGAACTCGCCCAGCGACTGTCTTGTCCCTGCAGTGCACCCCACCGACCCCACGCGCATGGAGCTGGTGATTCCAGGGGAGCAGTATTTCTACCTGAAGGCACGGGGTGCTGCAGAGAGGCAGAAGTGGCTGGTGGCCCTGGGAAGCTCCAAAGCCTGTTTGGGCGAGAGCAGGAGCCAGAAGGACAAAGGTGGGTCCTTCCTGAAGGGAGAGGGTGGGCACCATGCAAGGGAAACGGTGATCTCTCTTGGGGTGGGTCAGATCTGGGCCTGGAATAGCGGGCAGGGGGGAGCTGTACGGCAGGAGTAAGGGACAGATCGGGGGGTTGGGGGAGCCCAGCCCTGGGGCAGCAGGAGGCAGAGGGTTGGGACTGAGGGACATCGGCCAAGACTGCAGCAGTAGAGGGGTGTGGAAGGCCTGGCTGCACCCTTCAGTTTTGCGATGGGGCGGGCAGCAGAGAAGGGCTCAGGTGTGGGCATTCCCTCCTCCTTAGTAAACAGTCACTCGTCTGTGACTGCAGAGAACTGGAATTTCATGCTTCTGACCTGCTGGTTATGGGGTGGGGGGCCCAGTAGTGGATGGTCTGACCCCAAAGCCCCAGCCCACTAGAGGGTGCTGTGAGGTGGTGGGGGATCAGTGAGGGGGCGCACTCTCCCCTTGCAATGAGCACAGACCCCAGAGTGCAGTGGTAGTAGGCACTAGGTTACAGAGAGTGAGGCTCAGTAGGAGGCGCTCTCCCCTTTGGGTCAATGCTGAGCCCAGAGCAGCCCTACGGGGTGTTGCGCTGGAGAGTGGGTGACTCCAGTAGGGGGTGCTTTTTCCTCTCTGGGTCAGTGCTGAGCCCAATGCCACCACACAGGACAGGTCCACTTATTAACAAGCCCAATGCACGCTGTAAGAACTGGGGCATCAACCCCTGTGTCCTGGCTAAATTCCAACATGGTTCATTCCATTCTGGCTCCCCTGACAGTTTCTGCTGGATCCTCTGTTTTTCTTTACTTCCTGTCTTAGACTAGTGCAGTGTTACTGCAGGTTGTTAAACAGATGCTACGTTCCACCCCAGAGGTGGCTGCATTTCAGTGGCAGGGGCGAAGCAATCCCTGTATGTACCATACAGGGCCTGGGGCTTCCAGAGGAGCAGGATAGGAATGAGGCAATATTGATCTTCCCGTCTCTCTGCAGATATGCACCTGAGCAGCGAGTCCCTGGGCCGGAAGCTGTCGGAGCTACGGCTGTACTGCGACGTGCTGACTCAGCAAGTCTTGGACGTCCAGGAGTCCACACGGCCCCAGGACAACGGCTCCCCTCTCGATATTGAGGTTCAAAGGGAGCGGGGAGGTTAAAGGGGAACTGTTGGGTTTTAGGAGGATCTGGAGGACACCGGTCCTGGCTACCCTCTCCCTCCAGCCGGGGCACAAAAGCCGCCTGATTCCAGCAGCTCAGCGAGGGCTGCGGCACACAGTGTAGAGTCAACCAGCGGAACTCCCTGCTGCAGGGCTGTGCTGCGATGTCGCCGGGATCCTCATGGGGTATGAGGCTTCACGGCATAAGCGGATGGGGCAGGGTCCAGGAGTGAAAGTGGATGTGACCCCCCTGATCTAACCGCTAGACCCCACTCTGCGCCCATAGGGGGGAAAGAACCCAAGAATCCCGATTCCCACTCCCCTGCTCTATCCACTAGGCATGACTCTCTCTCCAAAGCTCCTTCTCTTCTGAGCAATGCCTTGGCACGCATGTCTGCGATGCCACAGAGCCAGCTAAAAAAGGGGCAGGGAGGTCACTGACTCACTGGGTGGCCAGGGCAAGTCACTGCCCCTCTCTTTGCCTCGGTTTCCCCACCTGTACAGTAGGCTTGGGGAGGCTGGTGCTACAGAAGCGCGAAGGATTGTGGGTGGCCGTTCCTCTCGGTAACCCTCTGTCCTCCCTATTCCCAGAAGATGAACGAAGCCTCCTCTCTGCTCAGAGCCACCTGCAGCCAGTTCATCTCCACGCTGGAGGAGTGCATGAAATTCGCCAACGCCCGCCTGGCACCTGAGCTCTACCAGCCCTCGCCGGCCCCCCTGCCCCAGGACTTCGTGGGCACCAAGCTCCCGCACTCCCATAGAGTAAGACCCTCCCTGGGGCAGGGGGGCAGCATTTGGACTAGCAATGGCATCTGTCTAGGACAGATCATAAATCCTGCATGCTTCGTTTCTTTGCCAGCCCCAAGTGCAGAGACGGGGCTGTGTGGGTCGGCTGGGAGCTAGCCAGGCTCTGGTCATGGCCTCAGAGAGGGCAGAGCCCTGGCAGTCCCAGGGCAAGCTTCTGAGCAGGGTGTCTGGGGTCAGTTTATCCTTGGCCTCTTTGCTAAGGACGTTGCTATGATCCCAGCGTGGCGCATGCTGGCCCCCTGGCTATCATCAGATGTGTGCCCGCGCTGGCAGTCTGAGCTGGATCTGAACTAGCTCCAGAGCTGCCCGGTGCCCCCAGCTCGCTCGGTTCCATCTGACCCTCCCGCTTTCTGGCCTCACAGGTGAGACGCTCCCTCAGCCATACGGGCATCGTGTCCCCCGACAGGTGAGCAGGTTGGCCGAGGGGGAAGGGAGGGGGGCTCCCGGGTGGCACAGAGGGGCTGTTTCACTCTGTGCTGGGTGAGGATCCTGTGGTCCCTGCGCTCGGCTGCGGGGTTGAGACCGAGCAGGATGCGGGCACAGGCAGGCAGCTGGCTTCTGGGTGCCCACGACATGGGTCCTGGCTCCCTCCAAGCCAGGCCCTCGCCCTGCATGGTGCCACCCCAGCTCCCCTAGCTGGAGATGGGGAAGGTCCCCAGCCCCCTGGGTGGGTAGACTGGATGGGAGAGGGGAGCGATTAGCCGGGCTCTCCCTTGGATGCCCACACTTGGTGCCCATCCCCAAGCCAAGGCTCTCACCCTGCCCCCCCTCTTGCAGAGGGGCGGAGGCGCCCCGGCCCCCGGTTCCACCACAGAAGGGCGCCATGACGGTGGTGCGCAACCTGGAGGAGATGGTGATGTTCCGTTCGCAGCACTGGAGCCAGCAGGGCCCCGTACCGGATAGCCCTGTCGGCACCATCGTGGAGGAGAGGGAAGGTAGGAGCGGCGGGGCAGCCTCCCCACCACCAGGGGGAGCTGGCACAGTGCAGTGTGGTCACATGGCCAGCTGGGGGCAACTGGCTTCTTGTCCCATTGCAAATGATTACAGGGATTGAAGGACAGCATCAGCCCCTGCCCCGCCCCCCTCCAGCTCCACCCTGGAGGGCACTCCCCTTCCCTCCCCCCCCACATAGGCCCTTTGGGGCTGAGGTTCATGGCTCCCATGTGTCACTCCCAAGCTGTCTCCTGTGGGCAGGTGTCCGTCTCCATGCTGACGGGCAGCCAGGGCCCCACTGGTGAGAGGGGAGCAGGGGAAGCAGATTCTAGTGGACCAAGCACAGGCCTGTGAACCAGGACTCTTGGGCTCCATTCCCAGCTCTGCAAGACAAGGGGCGAGTCCCTCCCTGTGCCTCAATTTCCCCCAGGATGGTGACGCTGACAGCCTCTGGAGGTGGCAGTGGTGGGTTAGATGAGTCTGTCCTGCGCAGGAAGTAACAGGAACCGAGTGACTCTCTGAGGGTACCTTGCCCATGCCCCCTGCCTGATCCAGCCTGGGGACTGGAGCCCTGAGCCAGAGCCCCCCAGAGGCCAGAAGCTGCTGCTCTCCCTAATTCCTCCTCCCCTCCCTCGCCAGAGGCACCGCTGCCCACACAAGGGTCCCCGGCGGAATCGGCTGGCAGTGACAAGCGGAAGTGAGCGACACCAGGATCCAGGCGCTGCCTCTGGCTCACGTTGGGGGCTTGGGAACTTCTCGGTGCTTGGGAGCTGCCAGGGACCAGCAGAGAACAATGGGGCCGTGTTCTCCCCTCAACTCCTCAGGCTGGCCCCCACCTGTTTCCCCCCCTCGCCCTGCGCTGGTCCCAGCTCTGCAGGGAGCGGCGCGGTGCCCTTCTGGGAAGGGAGTAATGTCTAGCAGGTAGAGCAGGGGACTGGGCATCAGGATGCTTTAGTCCTGTGACCAGGGGCGGATCACCTCCATGCTCTGCATCCATTTCCCCGTCTGCACGGGGGAGGGTCTGGAAATGGCTTGGATGTGCAGGCGGAAGAGGCCAGAGGGGCGCTGTGGGGTGGTACTGATCAGCGGGTGCCATGGGCGGTGGGAACGCAGGCTCTCCGGGATGAGGGGACAGAGCTCCCATCCTGGGATGGGGCAAAGGGGGCCTCATCCCAGGAGCAGAAGAGCAACATTCTCCTTGGTGCTGATCTCCCCTGGGCATGGTGCCCTGGCACCTGTGCTGGCCTTATGCCCTGTCTCTAGGTCTGGGGAAGGTGGGGGAAATCTGCAGAGCATGAAACCGGAAAACTGCCCCCTCTCTGCTCCCCAGCCCACAGAGCCCAAACGCCTGCTGCCCCAGCCTCTTGTCCCCTCCCCCTCGCTGTGATGCTGTGCGTGATGCCATCAGTGCAGGAGGGAGGGATCCGGGGTGTCTGCCATCACCAGCCAACACAGTATTAGAGCCTCAGAGAGCCAGCCAGCGTGCTGGTGCTAATGGCCAAATGCAATCCAGCAGGATCCCCTGTTATCCACAGGAGCACAGCCGGTGTCCCCGCTATGTGGTGTGTCAGGGGAGAGCTCTCCCTGCCCAGGAAATAGTACTGCCCCCCAAAAATGGGGCTAAGAGGGGATCTTGCTCTTCTACCTCTTGTCCCATCCAGTTGGTGCCCAGTTCGGTGCCATGGTGCATCAAAGCACCTCTTACAGCCAGGCTTCACCCAGCAGGGGGCGCCCTCTTCACTTTCTCGTCACAGCCTCTGGATCCAGTGGGCGGGTGAGAGGAGGCTGGTTCCTATGATCTGTCTGGGTGCCTCCCTCTGGCCAGTTCCCATCTGCGCTCTGCTGACGGTTCAAGCCAAGGCCAGAAGCGAGAGCCCAGCTGGCTCTCCTGCCGCAAGGGCTGCTGGGAGCAAAGCCTACGGCTTGGGGAAAGTAGAAGCAGAGATGAGGAGAAAGATGGTGCCAGGGGAGGGTTGGCTCCTCCCACCCGGACTTCACCTGAGTCAGGTGACTACACCCAATGCTAAACTCTTTGGACACTACAGCAAGGACCTGGCCGATTCTCATGGAGCTGCAGAACAGTCCCTGCTCTTGTCCTCTGGCTCTTTATCCTTTGACACAGGATTTTGTGTCACTAGGTTGGGACTGTTTTTTTGCCGAGGGAAGGCAGCCGTTTCTGCGGAGAGCTCTGCCAAAGATCAGGCCTTGCAATAAAGACTCTAATTTTGAAACAAGTGGCTCGTCTCCATGTGTCTCTTTCCCCCGTGGGGGCTTTTCCCCAGGGCCCGTGGAAGGCGCAGCTGCACAGTGTGGGAAGGCGGCTCTGGAGTCGCTAAAGCCTGAAATTGCTGCAGAACGAAACTGCTTCATCGGAATCGGCAAGCGAAAGGAAGTGCCTGAATCTTCGTGGCTCCGACCCAAACCGCTGGGTCGTTCACGGCGGCTACTGTTTGTTCTTCCCGTCTTGATCCAGGCATCCTTCCGAGCTCTTCCAGACTCTGGGAGCGGCAGGAGGTTCCTGCAGCTCCCCGGGTGTTTAAGCAAAATACAGACCTTGCTTCAAAGCAGCTGTGAAATTCTCTTGGTGTCTTGATCCAACACGGCCTATTTCCCGTTCTTTAGCTCCCGGGTGATCTTGTTTTTGCGGAGAGGGTATTTTAAAGAAAGAGCACAGTGAGTTTGCTGTGTATTTTACCAAAATGCGCAGAGAGGGTTTATTCCCTTGTGGTTTAGAGCAGTGGTTCTCAAACTGGAGCCACCGCTTGTGTAGGGAAAGTCCCTGGCGGGCTGGGCCGGTTTGTGTACCTGCCCCGTCCACAGGTCCGGCCAATCGCAGCTCCCACTGGCCGCGGTTCGCCGCTGCAGGCCAATGGAAGCTGCTGGAAGTGGGGCGGCCCGTACGTCCCTCGGCCCGCGTCGCTTCCAGCAGCTCCCATTGGCCTGTAGCAGTGAACTGTGGCCAGTGGGAGCTGCGATTGGCTAGACCTGCAGACGGGGCAGGTAAACAAACCAGCCCACCAGGGGCTTTCCCTACACAAGCGGAGGCCCCAGTTTGAGAACCACTGGTTTACAGAGAGACCAGGACAGAGTAGTAAAGCCATCCCAACTATTCATAATACAGCAGAAAAAATCAAGAGCCGTTTGCGACTGAAGTTCTTTCAATCAAATGATCAGGCCTGAAATGCCCTTAGACCAGTGAATTTCTTGCAGATTATCGGTAACAGACACTAGCTTCTTGCTGATGCTAATGCCCCCTTTGCACTGGCGGGCCAGTGCCGAGGGGTTGTTCCCCTGCTCGGGAGCAGTGCTGCGTTGTGGCCTTTCATGGCAGATTCTCAGTGGGAGGGGAAATTGGGGAAAAGGAGTACAGTATGTTCGCCTGGCCTGGAGCAGAGGCCGGGTGCTTTGCTGGTACAGGAATACCTGTGTACTCTAGTTTGTCACGTCGAGCTGGCCAAAGAGAGCGCCTGCAATCCCCTGGTGGAAATCTCAGCCCAAACCCCAGAGCCTGGCTCCGGGAATCAGCTGGGCCCTAGCCCCAGTTAGAGGGATTCAGGCTGAGACCGCTCTCTCCTGCGCCTTGCACCAGCGAAGCATGACCTCACGCAAGGACCTCACACAACGCAGCATTGCTTCCAAGGCTGAATGCTGCCCGCACGCGCCGAAAAAGTCCTCGCATGGCTGTGCAGCGGCACTGCCTGCTGCTGCCTGTCACAACGGGCCGCACGGTGGTGTCGGATACAGTGGCATACAGGGCTGTGGGTGCGAAGCAGAATCGGGCCCAATTTGGTTTCCTTCTGTTCCCAGTCTCAATTGAGGTGTTAACTAAAATCACTGGTTAAAATTTCATTTGAACCCTTAGCGGCAATGGGAGGAAACTGTCTCCTGTTTCCTCCCAAAACCAACATTGAGTATCAGTATTTCCCCTTGCAAAGCGTCATTCAGTTGCTCCTAATCTGGTCTTCCCCGCTCCCTATATAGATAGGCAATTCATAGATCCTAAGGGGCTACAGTGGGCACCTTTCTAACACAGGCCCTAGGACTTGCCTGGGTTACTTCTTGTTTACACTAGAGCAGATTTTTTTAGAAAAACCTCCAATCTTGATTGACGTCTTCCTTGCTGGAGAATGCACGAGAGCCCTTGGTAAATTGTCCCAGTGGTTAATTCCTCCCGGCGGTAAAAATTCGCGCCTCTTTTCCAGCCTGAATTTGAGATTTGTTAAAAATTCCAGGGTGTCGGTTGATGTCCAGAAACAAATTTCTCTTGCTCAGCACTTTTGTAAACCTTTAAGTTTCACAACATCCAGCCTGTGATTGACGGGTGTCTCCTCCACAGTAAGCGGTTAGGGACTGGTGCCATTGTCATGGCTCAAAGGTTGGAGGGGTTCCTGTGAGGATAGACTGCACAGCTGACCTGGGAAGGCAGATTGAGGGTGCAGGGGACCCCCTCCCACACACACTGTGATACTTCAGGATGGTGAGGGAAAGGCAAATTCTGAGAGGCCTGTTGCTACAGCCCCCTGCAGCCCGGACCCCAGCCGCCCCGTCAAAGGCCCAGTCCCCTTTCACTTCAGGACTAGTCTGACCGCCAGCCCTCCCAAGGGCACCTGGCTGCATAGAGGGCCACACGCCAGCCCCTCCGGCACCCTTCAATATCAAGCCTGTGCTCCTCTAGCCAAGGTGGTCTAGGGTGTTACTTGCCAATGGGCACCTTTCTGCCCCAGGCAGAGTTCTAGTCTGGGGAGCCAGGTCTCTGCAATGGCCGTAACAATCTACCCATTTCCTTGGTGTTCAGCAGGAGACGGGGTGGTTGATAATTCCAGAGCAAGGAAAGATGTGTTACTTGTATTGTGGCAGCACTTGACAGCCCCAGCTGCGACAGGGTGCTGGGCGCTGCATGGCCACGTTCACTCATTAAGGGCATGCCACATTGCAGGTAGTTTTGTGATGCAGTTTCTTTGGCAGAGGAGCTGGTGCAGGCAGCGGGAGCGTTTGTTCCCTGCCTTGTGCTCTCTAACCGGAGTCAGTTCTTAGGGAAGAACTGGGCACTGGTGGTTGGGCTGCAGTTCCTGAAAGGGGATTGGTTGCCTGTGGTTTGTGACCACCTCTGTTCCAGGACAGGTGTGTATAGTGTGACCAAATGTGCTACGTGCCAGGCTGTGTCACTGATTTCTCCTCCTGGGCAGGGAAACCGACCCAGAAGGCCCTGACGTCTGCTCCCACTTAGCAGAAGGGTGAGAGTCATTGGCCAAGTGGGGCATTGCCCACACCTCAGGGGCACGTCTCCCTCTGGCTGTCTCTGGAATGTGATACCCTTTGAACGCCACGGCCGATCGGTTCCAGACTTTCCGGGCATGTTCCAGGCAGCAGTGGGCAGAATGCTGGATATTTTGGTGAAAAACCAAAAGGGGAAAATGGGGAGACTCGGGCATCTGGTTAACAGAGCTAAGGGCTTCACCCACCTTTGGCATTGTCTAGAGCAGGGGTTCCCAAAGGTGGGTTGCGACACGGTCCCGGGTGGGCCGCCACCATGGGCGGAGTTTTGGGGTGGGAAGTGGGGATACCAGGAGCTCTGTGCATCCAGATGCACAGAGCTCCTGGTCAGTTTTCATATGTAGGCTGGGTAATGGCTACCACCCTTCAGGCTCAGGTGGGTGTAGTCCTTGGTGCCCACGAACCACTGGGTACCGGTGACCACGGTTTCCATGTAGCACAGCTTGTCCCAGCCTGGCCGGATGTGCCCCAGGCCACAAGGAGCGGAGCTGCCCACGCTGCCAACTAGGGACTGGGTGCATGGCTGGGCCCCGCAGCATCAATCTACCTCTGCCTGCACCCTGAGCTACCCCCTGCCTGCACCCAGCCCCTAGCTACCCTCTGCCTGCACCCTGAGCTACCCCCTGCCTGCACCCTGAGCTACCCCCTGCCTGCACCCAGCCCCTAGCTACTCCCTGCCTGCACACAGCCTCTAGCTACCCCCTGCCTGCACCCTGAGCTGGCTGAAAATTGAAGATGAGATCAGGTTGAGCCTCACTAACATATGTTCCCAGCTGCAAAACCTGTGCAAGGAGGAGCAGGCACGTCCGTCCCGGTAAGAAGACTCCTGGTTTGTAAGTCATTTTATATTTTTATTTATAATATTTGATTTTGTTCTAATTAGTAGAGAATAGGGCTGGGTCTTTGCTTACACAGCACAGACATTCAGATCCTTTCTCTCCCCCTCCCTCCCCCCAAAATTGAACACACAATATAGTGCTCAAAGTTGGACAACCATTTTGTTTTAAAATAAAATACCGCCGCCTTTTTTAAACAATGTTGTTAACGTTGTTTGTTGTGTTGCTCCTGGTTCGGTTTTATTCACAATTGTGTTTTCCCTGTTTGAACGCCCCATTTTGCTCTCCCTGTACCTATTGCAGCTGCACAGGTGGGCCTCGAGTTGGGAACCCCCGGGGTTAGAGATCAAAGAACGGGTTGGTGGCAGCCGTTAACACCTTCCAGCATAGGACTACCCCCATCTCAGCTCAGCCCCTTGTCCTCACAGAGTTTTAAAGTGCTGGCACCCTGAGTGACTTCTCCCCCAGAAAGAAAAGCAATAAAAGTGAGCGGGGAGGAGTGTCACAGAGTCCCTGTCAGGGTGAGGAAGAGGGACATGGGGGACACCCCCCCCCCGGCGTGTGGGGAATGGGGTGCAGAGGCCTTGCCATGGTGAAGTGGCGAATAGGGGGCCCACGGAGCCGTGGCAGTGAGGGGTATGTATATGCATTGAATCCCTGGCACACCCAGCCCCAACCTGGGTCTTGTTAGGGCTAATTCACTTGCCCGAAGGCCTTTGACATCTAAGGATAGGGACAGCGCCAAGAAAGGCAATTTAGTATCGGTACTTACTGATCCATCCAGTACAGTGACGATTCTTCATCCAGCAGCCGTCCACCATAGCATCTGATCACCTCACAATCTTTTATGTATTTATCCTCGCACGCCCTCTATGGTCCCCAGTGCCTGAAACTGAGGCACAGAGGCTCGGATCCTCAAAGGATCTCGCCTAAGTGACCTGTCCAAGCTCCCGCAGGAAGGCTGCGGCCCAGCAGGGAATTGAGGGCAGGTCTCTGGCATCCCAAGCTAGTGCGCGAACCCCTGGGCCATCCTCCATCTCAGTTGTTTGGTATTAAGGCCTCCTTGCCCCCTGCTGTCTCCAAAACCAGCAGGACCAGATTCCCAGTTAGTCTAAACCGGTGTGACTCCAGTTTTGCACCAATTGAGGAGCTGGCCTGCTAGTGAACTGCCAGTGCCTTACTGGGATTGGGGAGTGAAGTGGGGGGTGGAGGGGACAATGTACTCTGAGCCTCCCCCAACAATGCTATGGGGTGATAGGATGGGGCTTACCCCCCCCCCAATCCCTACCATGCATCAGGCTCTTGGGTTGAGGATGGAGTAGGGTCCAAAGCTCAGACCAGAGGGAGGGCTACACCATAGGATTCCTAGGGGCCCTTCATAGGGAGCAATGGGGCTTTTTGCATTCAATGCAAAAAGCCCCATTGTTTGAGGGTGGCCTAGTGGGTAGGGAGTGGAAGTCAGGAGACCTGGGTCTTATTCTCAGCTATGCCACTGATCAGCTGACTGACCTTGGACAAGTCGCGTCCCTGCTCTTTGCCTCAGTTTCCCTTCCTGCCATTTGTCGATTCAGGCTGTAGCTGTTCAGGGCAGGGCCTGTCTCTCACTCTGTTTCTGTGCAGTGTCCAGTATAATAATGTCTAGCTCTTTTCATCAGTAGATCTCAAAGCGCTTTACGAAGGAGGTCATTATCCCTATCCCTGGGGAAACTGAGGCACAGAAACAGGGAAATGACATACCCACAGTCACCCAGCAGCCAGAGGTAGGAATAACCCCCGCACTCCTGAGTCCCAGTCCTGTGATCTATCCACTAGGCCCTACTGCAACCTCAGGGCCTGATCTCAGCTGGAGCCAGTAGGTGCCACTGTGATATACAAGCAATATTTGTCAGTGATCACCAGGAGCCCCATATGGACTTGGGAGGACAGAAAACTGGCCCAGTGCAAGAGCCCCATGGCCCCACCCAGCCATCGCATGGATACTTCGCCCACTAGAATTGCATCCCCAGATACAGAGTAGGTTTAAGCCCCGCAGGGTTGGCAAAATCTCTTATCTAGATCTGTACAGCACCAAGCCCGATGTGGCCCTGATCCTGAGCTAGGGCTCAGCAGATTCATAGATTTTAAGCCCAGAAGGGACCATTGTGTTAGGAAAATATTGGACTTGCCAGACTGGATCAGATCTGAGGGCTGTTCAGTCCAGTGTCCTGTCTATGGCAGTGGCCAGTGCCAGATGCTGCGGAGGAAGGTGTGGAACAATCGGCCCCCTGTCAGGCTTCCCTCCCCACTCTGAACTCTGGGGTACAGATGTGGGGAGCTGCATGAAAGACCCCCAAGCTTATTTCTACCAGCTTAGATTAAAAACTTCCCCAAGGCACAAATTCTTCCTTGTCCTTGGACGGTATCGCTGCCACCACCAAGTGAGTTAGACAAAGATTCAGGAAAAAGACCACTCGGAGTTCCTGTTTCCCCAAAATATCCCCCCAAACCGCTTCACCCCCTTTCCTGGGGAGGCTTGAGAATAATATACCAACCAAAAAGGTAAACAAGGTGAGCAGAGACCAGACCCTTGGGTTTTTAGTGTCCTAAAAACCAATCAGGTTCTTAAAAGCAGAACTTTTTTATAAAGAAAAAAGTAAAAGAAGCACCTCTGTAAAATCAGGATGGAAGGTAATTTTACAGGGTAATAAGAGTTAAAACACAGAGGATCCCCCTCTAGGCAAAACTTCAGTCACAAAAATCAGGAATAAACCTCCCTCTTAGCATAGGGGAAATTCACAAGCTAAAACAAAAGATAAGCTAACGCATTTCCTTGCTATTACTTACAATTTTTGTAATCTTGGATGCTTGTTTCAGGTAGGGTTTTAGGAGATGTTTTTTCCTGCCCTGGTCCCTCTCTGTCCGAGAGAGAACACAAAGAGAGCACAAACAGATTTGAAAGGATCTTCTTCCCTTATTGGTCCTTTTGGTCAAGTGCCAAACAGGTTATTTGAGCTTCTTAACCCCGTTCAGGTAAAGGAGGGATTTTATGCTACCCTTAGCTGTATGTTTATGACACCCCTTCCCCCCCATGCCAGGTCCAATCCTGGTCTCTAGAGATTGGTTTAAGCCCTAAATCAGGAGGTTTAATATCCCTGCTCACATCAGCATTCACTCGTCTAAGTCTGTCTATTCCTGCTATCTGTAAATCTATCCAGACCCTTTGGGAAACTCATGAGCCTCTTGGCCTCAATGATTTCCGATGGCAGGGAGTTTCTCCAGCCAGTTGCCTTTGACCTTGATCACCTTGGCTGAGCAAGAGCATAACACAGGCCACCAAACCTCACCCAGGGGGTCCTGCCTCTAGCCCATATCTGGTGGGTGAGCTAGAGTGCAGGTTTTAGAGCGAGCTGTCCAGTCGTGCTTTAAAGACTCCAAGCGATGGCGAATCACCATGTGGGGCAAGTTGGTCCACTGGTTAATTGCCTTCTCTGTGGGGGCGGGGGCGTTGTCGTCATCGCGATTAGATAGAAAATGATTGATTGCTCATGTGCATGGAGATGGATGGATGATAGATAGATGTTTGGGAGAATGGCTGTGTGTGGGGATAGATGGATGGCTAGATAGATGTTTGGGGGAATGGATGTGAGTGGGGATAGATGGATGGGGATGGATGGATAGATAGATGTTTGGGGGAATGGGTGGGGATGGATAGATGGACACGGGGATGGATAAGTAGCTAGCCGTGTATGGGGATGGCTAACCACTGATGGCTAGCCATGTTGATAAATGGAAAGTAATGCACGCTGGGAAACATCCTCCCAAATACACATTTAAAATGATGGGGTTTAAGCCAGCTGTTTTCACTCAAGAAAGAGCTCTTGGAGTCCTTGTGGATCGTTCTCTGAAAACATCTGTTCAAGATGTATCAGCAGTCAAAAAAGCCAACAATGTTAAGAACCAGTAGGAAAGGGAGGGATAGAAAATATCATCATGCCTCTATTTAGGCTGTAGTATGCCACACCTTGAAGACCGTGTGAAGTCCTGGTCACCCCACTTCAGAAAACATACATTAGAATTGAGAAACGTACACAAAAGGGCAACCACCGTGATTAGGGGTATGGAACAGCCTCCAAATGAGGCGAGATTAAAAAGACTGAGAATGTTCAGTTTAGAAAAGAGATGATGGGGGGGATATGACGGAGGTCTATACCATCATGACTGGTGAGGAAAAAGTGACCAGGGAAGTGTTATTTACCCCTTCACGTGACACAAGAACCAGGGGTCACCCAGTTAAATGAATAGGCAGCAGGTTTCACACAAACAAAAAATACTACTCCACACAACACACAGCCTGTGGAACTCATTGCCAAGGGATGTCGTGAAGGCTAAAAGTATAAGTGGGTTCGAAAAGAATTAGATAAGTTGATGGAGGAAAGGTCCATCGATGGCTATTAGCCAAGGTGGCCAGGGACGCAGCCCCATGCTCTGGGTGACCCTGAACCTCTGACAGCCAGAAGCAGGGGGTGGACAACAGGGGATGGATCATTTGATAATTGCCCTGTTCTGTTCACTCCCTCTGAAGCATCTGGCATCGGCCACTGTTCGAAGACCGAATACTGGGCTAGATGGACCATTGGTTTGACCCAGTATGGCCGTTCTTATGTCTGGGGATGGATGGAAGGATGGATAAATGAATGCACATGGGGATGGCTAGCTAGCTGTATACAGGGATGGAGGGATGGATAGTTATCTGGCTGTGTATGGGGATGGCTAGATAGATGTACATGGAGATGGATGGGTGGCTGGCTGTGCATGGGGGTGGCTGGCTAGATGGCAGGGTGTCTAGCCGGTGGGGTGGCTGGCTGGTAGACTAGTGGGGCAGGGTGGCTAGATGGCGGGGCAGAGTGGCTGACTGTTCGGGGGGGGGGGTGACTGGTTGTCTGGCAGGGCGGGACAGGCTGTCTAGCTGGTGGGGTGGTGGCTGGTGTGGCGGGGAGGGGGTGGCTGGCTATTTGGCAGGGTGGGATGGCTGGCTGGCTGGGGTGGTGGTGCAGGGTGACTAGTGTTGCATAAGGGTGGCTAGCACAGTACCCATGGTACAGTTGTTGGCTGGCTGGGGGTGGCTAGCTGGCTGGCTGGGAGGGTGGCTAGCTGGGAGGGTGGTTGGCTAGCCGGAGGGGCGGGGTGGCTAGCTAGCTGGCTAGCTGGGAGGTTACTGGAGGGGGACTAGCGGGGAGGGGGTTGGCTGGCTGGAGGGGGCTAGCTGGGGTGGTGGTTGGCTAGCTGGAGGGGTGAGGTGGCTAGCTGGCTGGCTGGGAGGGTGGCTAGTTGGCTGCAGGGTGCAGGGAGTGGCTAGCTCTGCATGGGGGTGGCCAGTTGTGGGGGTTGGCTGGCTGGAGGGGCGGGGTGGCTAGCTGGGGGCGGGGTGGCTAGCCAGAGGGGCAAGGTGGCTAGCTAGCTCGCTGGCTGGAAGGGTGGCTAGCTGGGGGGGTTGTTGGCTAGTTGGCTGCAAGGTGCCCGGAGTGGCTAGTTGGGGGGGTGGTTGGCTGGCTGGAGGGGCGAGGTGGCTAGCTGGGGGGTGGTTGGCTAGTTGGCTGCAGGGTGCCCGGAGTGGCTAGTTGGGGGGGGTGGTTGGCTGGTTGGAGGGACGAGGTGGCTAGCTGGGGGGTGGTTGGCTAGCCAGAGGGGCAGGGTGGCTGGCTGGCCGAGGGGAGGGGGGACTGGCTGGGGGGGGTGGCTGACTGGCTGGCTGGAGGAGTGGGGTGGTTAGCCGGGGGGGGGTGGCTAGCCGGGGGGGTGTCTGGCTGGCCGGGGGGCGGCAGACTGAACAATAAGCGGGGAGGGCAAAACCAGCCCGTGACTCAGGCTCCGTTCGCCTTTAAGAGGCCGGCGCTCGCTCTCCCTGCCCCGCAGCTCCCCGGCCCCCCGCTCAGGGCGTGTCTGTCCCCGGGGTGCCGGCGGGGCGGGGCGGGGAGCCGGCTCGGGGCGAGGCCGGGAGACAGAGCCCAGCCGGGGCTGGCACGGAGCGCGCTGGGGATGCTGCTGCCGCTGGCCGCGGCGCGCTGCAATTAGCCAGCTGGGCACCGGCCTGGCCAGGAGCCGGCTCGGGGGGCCCAGCCCAGCCCGGCCGCTTTGTTGCTGCTGCCGGATTTTCGGGGTGGAAGGAAAAATCCAGGAGGGACCCTCCCCCCATCAGGACTGAGAGAGGTGAGGAGGCTGGGCCGGCAGCGGGGGCAGGGGATGGAGGTGGGGGATCCAGTGCTGGGTATGGATGGGGAGCAGGGATGGAGCAAGGAACCGAGTGCTGGGGATGGGGGAGGATGGGAGGCAGGGGTGGAGCAAGGGCCCCAGTGCTGGGATGGAGCGGGGGGTAGGGATGGAGAAGGGGGGACCCAGTGCTGGAGGTGGAGGGAGGGGGGCAGGGATGGAGGGGGGGACCCAGTGCTGGGGATGGTGGGGGGCAGGGATGGAGCAAGGAACCGAGTGCTGGGGATGGAGGAGGAGCAGGGATGGAGCAAGGGCCCCAGTGCTGGGGATGGAGGGATGGAGAAGGGGGGACCCAGTGCTGGAGGTGGAGGGGGGGCAGGGATGGAGAGGGGGGGACCCAGTGCTGGGGATGGAGGGGCAGGATCCAGTGTTGGGGATGGAGTGGGGGGACAGGGATGGAGGAGGGGACCCAGTGCTGGGGAGGGGGGATCCAGTGCTGGGCATGGAGGAGGAGTGGGGGCAGGGATGGAGGGGAGACCCAGTGCTAGGGATGGATGGGGGGCAGGGATGGAGCAAGGGACCTAGTGCTGGGGATGGGGGGCAGGGATGAAGCAAGGGACCTAGTGCTGGGGATGGGGGGCAGGGATGGAGCAAGGGACCGAGTGCTGGGGATGGAGGAGGATGGGGGGCAGGGATGGAGCAAGGGATCCAGTGCTGGGGATGGAGGGGGGGAGACCCAGTGCTGGGGATGGAGGGGGGCCAGGAATGGAAAGGGGGGATCCAGTGCTGGGGATGATGGGGCAGGATCCAGTGCTGGGGATGGTGGGGCAGGATCCAGTGCTGGGGATGGTGGGGGGGCAGGGATGGAGGGGGGGATCCAGTGCTAGGGATGGTGGGGGGGGGACCCAGTGCTAGGGATGGAGGAGGAGGGGGGCAGGGATGGAGGGCGGGATCCAGTGCTAGGGATGGAGGGGGGGGCAGGGATGGAGGGCGGGATCCAGTGCTGGGGATGGAGGAGGAGGGAGGCAGGGATGGAGGGTGGGATCCAGTGCTGGGGATGGAGGGGGGGACCCAGTGCTGGGGATGGAGGAGGAGGGGGGCAGGGATGGAGGGCGGGATCCAGTGCTGGGGATGTGTGTGTTGAGGGGGGAGGTCTCCTGGCTTGTCCTGTGCATGCTCCAATTGCTGCTGGGCCGAGCTACAGGCTGAGGTTCCCCCTCCCCTTCCCCAGGGCAGGGATGCAGGGAGCAGAGCTGACTCCCCCCACCCCCAGGCCTGGCCCCTGGGACGGGGCTGGTTTGTGTGTGCAAGCAGCAGAGCGGTTGCATTTCCCCCTCTGTGTGCTCCGATCACTGCTGGGGGAGGGTTCACCCCCACCCCCCTGGGTAGGTTGTTTTGGGGGGGTGGGGGAGGACCCTGGACATGCTCAAATGGCAGCTGGTGGGAGGGGATGGGGATGCAATCTGAGTGATTTCCCCTGATTTTCCGGGGGGGGGGGCAGAGATGAGTTGTGTTGCAAGCTGCTGGTTCAGATCCTTGGGGGGGGGGATGTCTCCATTCCCCACTCCCCGTCTGGATCCTTTGGTGAGATGTCCCCTTTCCCCCAGGTGCCAATACGCCGTTAGCAACATGGAGACTCCAGGATGTGGGAGAGAGAGATTGAAAGGCAAATATGGCTGTGGCTGCTGGCAGCCTTGGTACATGTTTGTGCCCGCTCTGGTCCCCGCTGCATGCCCGTCTGTGCTGGGTATGCAGTCCCTGTAGGAGCTGCTCTGCGGACCCAGGGCTCCCTCCTTGCCCTGGGGCAGTGTTGGTCGGGTGGATGTCCTAGAGGATGCCGGCATGCAGAGAGCCAGGTGGCACCGGGGGTGGAAGCTGGGAGCTGAAAGAGAGGGAAGCCTGGTGCGGGAGGGGGTAGGACCCTGCTCCGTCCATCTGAAAGACAGGGGCTGGGCTCCCAGACCCCAGTGGGGCGAAGCAGCCATGTCCAGAAATGACTCTATCCAGCGTGAGACAGCAGGGGGCGCTCTCAGTGCAGCTGCCAAGGAGAAGGGGGAGCTGCCCCCCCAAGCTGGGGAGGAAGAGCTGTGGACTCCCCCTTATTTTAATCCCGGCCCCTCTCCATCCATCCCTCTCTGGATCTGCCCGTCGCTCATCCATCCGTGCCCCCCCACCCCGAGATTCCCCACCCCCTATTCTGCTGCTGCCTGGCACCTAGGGGTGAAGAAATGATGTCAGGGTGGCGGTAGCCCCACTGGGGGGGATACCTGCCTCCCCCACCTGTAGCTGTCACCTGGGGGGATGTTCCTTCAGACAGAACCACTGCTGCCCTGGGCTCCCTCCTCCCGCCCCTGGGGATGCTGGGGGGAGGGAAGGGGAGGTGATGTGTCCTAGTCCCCTCCTCCCCCCTGCTTCTGTCCCCTTTTGCTGGAGAGGACTCCCCGACCTGCTGAGAACATCCTCATCATTACATGGGTGGCTGCGGCTACTCCCTGTGACTTTCTGTGTTGGCTTGACATGCCCGAAGGCCCAGGGCAGGAGGGTGGGGAGCAGCGGGGAGGGACAAGTTACCCCCCCCATACACCTCAGCCCTGAGCTGAAGGCAAGGGCTTCAGCTCTGAAGCCCCTGTGAAGCTTGGCTTGTTGGATGAGGCTGCCAGCAAGAGGGGTTCGATCCATGCCAAGAGGGCTGCGTGCTTTGGAATGGGAGTGTGCCGGGAGCTGGTCTGAGAACCCATCAGCTCATTTCATGAAAGGAGCTGCCAACAGAGCTAGATTTGAACCGGCGGGCTGGAGGCGAAGCATGTCAGGTCCAGCTGGGGGTGGGGAGGGCGGGGAGAGGGGGAGGGGAAGGCTTCAGATCCCTTTCCAAGAGCCTTTGCCAGCATTCGGGTTTGCTGCTCGGTTCTGAGGTGTGGAGTCCAGTTCGCTCCAGGGGAAAGTCGCTGTAGCTGCATCAGGAGGGGTCCAGCCCAGGGGGTGTCCGTGAGAGCATTCTCCAGGAGGGGAGTGGGGCAGAGCCGTCTCTTGGGAAGGGGGGGAATGAGCCATCCCAGTGGAATCATTAACCTTGGTGTCCCTTTGCAAGCTGGGGGGAATAGGCTGCAGCCCCTGACAGAGCCCAGCTGGGGGCACCGCACACCACCATTCCAGCCTCCTGCTCGGAGGGTGGGTCAGCGGACACCAGGACCTGGCCACCAGGACCCAGCTGACCTAGAAGGTGGCGATCTGACGCCTCGGCTCCAGCGGGTGGGTCGTCGTGAGCAGGGAGAACAGGCCCCCTGGCTCAGGTGCATCCCTGCTCGAAGAGACAAGGAATCCCTGTGAGCAATGACAGGTGGGAGCCCGTCCCGCCTTAGTCCTGGTGGAGGAGATGGTGGAACCGGGGCCTTACCACTGTGGATCAGACCCCCGGGCCCATCTAGGCCAGGATCCCTGCCTCCCCAGATCAGCCCAGTGACCATCTAACTTTATATCCCAGGTCCTGCCATGCTGGGCCAGTTCAGTTCCCTCTCGGTTCTGGTTTCCTGCCTCTGGCAGTTGCCAATCGCAACGCTTTAGAGGGCGGAGCAAAGCCTTCCTAAAACGCTGTGGCCCCTCGGAGAGGAGAGTGGGGAGGTCCCCTTCTGAGCCCCAGGGGACCATTTCCACACTGTTTGGATCCATTTCTTCCCCTCCCATCCATTCAGTTTCCAGGGCTACCACAGGCATGGGGTGGGTCCATGGCAGCTGAGGGGGTCACGCTGCCATGTGTCCCATTGCCTGGATGTTGCAGGCTCCCAAACCTGATTGCGCTTCTGGAGAGAATTTCTCCCCAAGAGGTCCCCCTAGCACTGGGGGAGTCCAGGGTGCGCGGTGCAGTGATGGGCAGACAAGTAACCTTTTTTGGCGGGTGCAGGTCTGTCTCCCTGACTGGCAGGGGGTGGATGCTAATCTGCCTCAGAAAGTATCAGTGTCCCCATTTCATGGGGAAGGGGCAGCAGATGCAGGGGGACGGGAAGGGGGAAGAGGCGTGTTGAGGTCACGTGCTGAACGGGAGCAGAGATGGCAGTGGAACCCAGGAGTCCTGATTGCAAGTCCCTTGCTCCAAGCACTAGGCCATGTTCCCATCTGGATCTTACCACTGTGGATCAGACCCTCGGGCCCATCTAGGCCAGGATCCCTACCTCCCCGGATCAGCCCAGTGACCAGAGATTTCCAGGTTCCCTCTGCCATCAGGCTTTATATTTCACTCTCTGAAGACAGACATGCCCACTCCATCCTGGTAGGAATTCTGGGTAGTGTAGTCCCAAAGGCACTTCCTGTTGCATTAAGAGCTACTATAATTAGAACTGCCACTAGAGGGCAACAGAAACAGGGCAGGCTCATGGATCTTACCCCATTCAGTGGATAGCGGGCTGCATGGTAAGGGTTAGGGTTGCAGGGCATTGGCATTGCTTTGGGTGTGCGTGGCTGGGAATGGTAGGACTGGAATAGCTGAGGGTCGGGGTGAAATGTTTTGGCTGAGCTGTGGGGGATCCCCGCACTGGGGTAGCAGAGGGGGCTGAAGGTCAGGAGCGAGGTGCATTGGCAGAGCTGTGGGGGTCCCAGGACTGGGGTAGCAGAGGGGGCTGGGGGTGAGGAACAAAGTGCATTGGCAGAGTGGTGTGGAGGTGACAGGGCTAGACAAACCGGGGCTGCTGTAATTCTTGCCTTCCAAGGGAGTTGCTATGCTGGATGGAAGTTTGTTTGCAAAACGCTTTGAGATCCTGGATGGTGCTGGAGTGGGGCAGCGTATCTCAATCCCCAGCTTCTTGACACGGGGGGCAGAGTGTGTGCTGACATGTCTCTGTCCCTGCTGTGCTATCGGTGGCCCTGCAGCTGTAGGCTGGCGCACGGGCCTGGGAGCTGGAGTCCATCCCCTTGTGTATTTCAAACATCACCCCATGGAATGAGCAGGGCCGGTGCGGCTCCGTGGTAGTTACACTTGTGCGAGGACGGGAGGGGATTCATTTCTACGGGCATCTGAGGGACGTGAGCCCAAAGGCAGGAGAGGGCTCACTGGGGATGCTTCGTGGTGTTGGCACTGGGAGAAGTAGTACTACAGTTGTGCCTAGAGGCCCTAGCTCAGATGGGGGCCTCATCGTGCCAGGCATTGCACAGACACAGTCCCTGCCCCAGACAGCTCTGTCTAAAAAGGCAGAGTGGGAGGGGAAACTGAGGCCCAGAGAGGGGAAGTGCCTTATCTAAGAGCCAGGAATAGAGCCCAGAGTCCTGAATCCCAGGCCAGTGCTCTATCCATTAGACCATGCTGCCCATGGGGGATTACACAGCGAGCTCTAGGCAGCTGTGGGATTGTCTCCTCGTCACAGGACATGGGCTTGCACCATTTACAACCCCTGCCTGTTTAGGGTGGGTAAGTTTTATTATCCCCATTTTACAGAAGGGGAAACTGGGGCACAGAGCAGGAAGTGACTTGCCCGAAGCTTTACAGTAAGTCAGTGGCAGAGCAGGGAATAGAACCCAGGTGTCCTGACTTCCTGTGCCCTGCTCTATCCCCTGGACCGCACTGCCTTCCTAGAGCCAGGAATCCTGGCTTCCCAGACCCCTGATCTAACCGCTAGATGACACTCCCTCCCCAAAGCCAGGAATAGAATCCAGGAGTCCTGGTTTCCCAATTTTGGAGCTAACCCCTAGACCACACTCCCTTCCCTCGGGAAAGCTTTCAAAAACATTGACCGTGCCTGTGTCTGTAAGTTGCCCACACAATTTGCCTTTAAATCTGGGCCAGTTTGATGCTGTTCCGATACAGTATGATTGGGACCGCCCCCCCTCAGGCTGGGGGTGTGGGGGAGGTGCTGTGCGGGAGGAGAGGGCAGACTAGTGAGGGAGCAAGCTATGAGAGAGGAAGGATGACCCAGTGGTTAGGGCTTTGCCCTGGGATGTGGGAAAGCTCAGGTCTTCTGTAGACTTTCCTCTGTGACCTTGGGCACGTAGGCTGCGGAGCCAGGGGCCACCCGGGGCATGGCCTGCCACAGCCCAACCTGGGGCAGGCAATCCAGCAGCACCAGGGCCAGGAAGGGGGCGAAGCGTCACTGGGGATCAGGAAGGGAGGGAGTGGCCCGCCTGCGTGCTGTGGTGAGAGCCAATGGGGCCGGAGCATGGAGCCAGGCCAGCTGCAGGGGACAGGAGCCACCACTGCAGGCTGAGTGCGGGGTGGGTTCATTCTACAACTCCCCCCCCACCAGGCTCTATCACCTGCTGGGGACAGGACCCGATAGCCCCCTTCTCTCCTCTCCCCTCCTCCCAGGGCCTCCCACTGTAAATGGTGTCCCACATCCCCTGTTTGTGCAAGTCACCTGAACAGTATTTAGACCATGGGAGTTAGGTGCCAAAATACCCTTGAGGACCCGAGCCTCTCTGTGCCTCAGTTTCCCCTCTTTACAATGGGGATAACAGCCCTGCCCTGCCTCGCCTCTCAGGGGTTGTGGGAATAAATACGTTAAAGGGTGTAAGGTGCTCAAACACTGTGCTAACGGGGGCAGATAAGTACCTTAGGTTGAGCGTGAGTGAAAGGTGTTACAGGATGGCTGTATAAAAGGCGTGTGTCTGTGTAAACGTTAAGAGGCAAGATGGCTGTAGACATCAGAAATCTGCAGGGTTGATTGGTAGGTGGGGTGTGTTGAAACCTATATTACAATTGTAACCCATCACTTTAAATCCTCAGTGGGTTTCCTGGTCCTGCTGGCAGGCTAGGGGACTCTGTAGGGAAGCCTGGAATCTGGATGTCAGCCATCTGCAAAAACCTGGAGCAAGGTAGGGCCACTGGGGCCTGCCTGTCTTAGGGAGCAGCCTGCTTTGTCTCTCTCTGGTTTTGGTTTCTGGTGTGTTAAGGTGCTGGATTTTAAGAAATCAAATAGGGTGATGTTGCGATGTTCCAGCAAGTGTCTGATGTTTTTTTATCTAACTTCTCTGTGTGTGGGCTGTGAACATAACAGTTGGACAGTAAAACTAGTTCTGCTCTGCAAATGGCTTCTCTATGCCAAAAACAACAAAAGAGATAGGTTCAATGCCGCATACGGTTTACTATTGATCATTTGCATTGTGGAATCTCTTCTGGGCCTGAAGCAGGGATCAGGGTCCCCGTTGCACATGGGGCTGGCTTTAAAATCCCGTGTGAAAGGGAAAACGTTTCCTAGCCAAGTCTCGCGATAGTTGGTGTTTTTCTGAAAGCCCCATCTCCCAGAGTCCTGAGATGACAAGAGAAACTCAGCTTCCATTTAATAAAGTAATGTCCATTTCTAGGTCTTGAGATGAGGATGGAAGATCTTGAGATTGTGACTCCTAAATACCCCCAACCCAGAAGGCCAATGAAAAGAACCCAACATTTATTATTTTTTTAAGCCAATCTGGTGATTTGTTGGGGGGCCCCCGCTGAACGTCTGAGGTGGCTGACACAACATAGCTTCTAAAATGTATATATACTTTCAATGGCCACAGTAACAACAGGTACCTTTTATCGTAGGTAATCTCCGCAAAAGGGGTTTATTACAGAGTCACCAGAGGGAGCCCCAGACATTGTGTTTTTTGCTGGCTCCACAGAAATAAGTGTGAATAGTGTCATCGTACAGAGGCACATCCCAGGCACCTGAAAATGATGCTCGAACTCAGCCAGAAGTTGTGGCTCGGTGCAGGAGTCATGGGGTGAATTCTCCAGCCTGGGCTATGCAGAAGGGTCAGGCTAGCTGGTCAAATGGTGCCTGCGTGACTTGAT
Source organism: Malaclemys terrapin pileata (assembly GCF_027887155.1). Classification (NCBI taxonomy): domain Eukaryota; kingdom Metazoa; phylum Chordata; order Testudines; family Emydidae; genus Malaclemys; species Malaclemys terrapin. The sequence goes on along the minus strand of NC_071527.1, from coordinate 6,754,275 downwards.
CACGATCCTACATGGGGAGGAGATTTCACATAGGAGAAGGCTCTTGACTCTACCAGATAAAGGCCCAGTCCTCAAGCTGAAGCTAGATAAATTCAGGCTAGAAATAAGGTGAGGGTGATTTACCATTGTAGCAACTTACTGATGGATGTGGAGAATTCTCCGTCACTTGGGGTTGGAAACCAAGACTTCCTAAAACCAAATATGTTGTAGCTCAACCCCAAGCTATGGGCTGGATGCAGGGACTGCAGGGTGAAGCTCACCAGCCTGGAGGGCAGACTAGATGTTTGTAACGGTCTCTTCTGGCCTTGAAAATCTATTGATTCCCAATCTTGTTCCTCTCATGCCCCCCTGGATGGAGCCAGTGGTTGGGGCACTCATCTGGGCTGCAAAAGCCCTGGGTTCAAATCCCAGTATTGCCTGATCTGGAGCTCAGGGACTTGACCCCATGTCTTCTGTATCCTATGGTAGTGCCCGACTAGCAGGCTGTGGGATATAGTCCAGCTGTTGCATTCTCTGGCTTTGATCAGACATTCCATCCTGGGGCTGAGGAACCTTCCCAAGGCAAGTCAAAACCGCCACGTTTCTGCAAAAAGTTGCACTTTCGATGAATCGGTGTTTTCTGACCAGGCGGCTCTGCCCAGTTCTCATCTTTGTCCCCCTCTAGTGGCCGCTCTGCATAAGAGGCCAAGGAGGCTGTAACAGCAGTTGCTCTTAGCTGCTAAGATTCCTGGGTTCAAACCTCACTGGGGGCCTGAGCAGCCCTGATCACAACAGACCCTTTCTTTCCAGGGATCGCGCTGTTCCAACCAAAGGGGTAAAACTTGGGTGAGGAGAGGACCCCCCCCTGCCATCCCACCCCACTGCAGATCTAACCCCAGCTCTGAGCTCAGGAGATAGCAGTTGAGGCCAGGAACTGGTGCACGCAAGGACTGGTTCTTGGCATGGACACGGGAGCAGCTCTCTGCAGGGAGGCTGGCGGCAGAGGATGTGTGTATGTGTGTGTGTGGGGGGGGGGGGAGGAAATCTTATGATGCTCACAGGACACGGGGGTGGGGACAGTTGAGGGAGGGGAGGAGTGTGAGCAGGGTTTGCTCTGGGGACACTGAGTCTCAGCACCCTGGGGGCTTGGGGTCAGCCTTGTCCCTGATTTGTGGAAGCTGGGGGGGGGGGGGACTGCTGCAGCCTGGTCATCCCAGCCTACCCCCCAAGAATCTGCGTGGCCAGGGTCCCTTTAAGGGTGCTCTCAGGACAAAGGCGGGAGTGGTTTGAATGCTGCTCCACCTCCCCACCCTCCCCCGGCTGAGAGGCAGGCCTGGCAGCTGCCAGCTGGTGGGGGTCCCTGCTGCCCATCTGTGCAATCTGGGCCCAGCTAACGAGGCCTGAGGCAGAGGTGGGGGAGGGGGAACAGGCTGCATCTCAACCTGCTTTCTCTCGCCACCCCCCCTCCGTTGACTGATTGCCGGGTGGGGGGCAGAGAAGTGGCCAGGCTGGGTGGGGGGCAGAGATGCGCGCGCCGACAGGGCTGCGCAGTCTGATGTGAGACAGGAGCCCAAAAATCCATTAGTGTCCATTATGGCGGGGGAGGGGAGCTCCCAGGGGCCTGTGGGGGGAGGGGGGATGGTTACGAAACCGGCTTCTCTGCACGGCTGGTCCCTTCTGCTGCTCTTCGCTCTCCCCGCTGGCGGGCTCTGCAGTGCTTAGGGTGACCAGACAGCAAGTGTGAAAAATCGGGACGGGGGTGGGGGATAAATAGGAGCCTATATAAGAAAAGGACCCCAAAATCGGGACTGTCCCTATAAAATCGGGACATCTGGTCACCCTAGCAGTGCTGCAGGAGTGACTTTGAGGCTGTTGGGCGTCAGGACACCTGGGTTCTCATCCCAGCTGTGGGAGATGGGGTGGGGGGGGTCTAGCAGTTACACCAAGAACTTGTGGGTTCAAATCCCAGCACAGTGGGGAGGAGGGTTAGCGCATGGGCTGGAAGTCAGGACTCCCGGCTTCTCTCCCTGGCTCTGTGATGGCAGTGGGGTTGAGGGGCTAGAGCAAGGACTGGGAGTCAGGACTCCTGGGTTCTAGCCCAGCTCTGCAACAGACTCACGGTGTGACAGTGGCTCAGTCACTGTCCCTTGCCTTCTATGATCTGCAGCGCCTTGGAGCTCCAGTCACAGACTGTGACCACATTGTGCTAGGTGCTGTACAAACCCAGCACAAAAGATGGTCTCTGCCCCAAGGAGCTGTTAAATAGGCCGGGACTTTGCCTGAAGTAAATTCTAACCCCCCGCCCCCCCCCCCCCCCCCCCAGGCTGCTGAAAACTTTCCCTGATTGCCTCAGAGTCATCATTTCCTACCCCCATCGCTTCTGCTACCAAACCTGCTTCCTGATCCATTGGACCTGCACTGCCCATTTAAACCGCCTCCCTTTGCCAAGATCCCTGCTTGAGTCCCCCTGGTGCACCCTCCTCCTCGCTGCTAGGATAATGGCAACAATCTCTAGCTCTGATTTATCTCTTTTCCTCAGCAGATCTCAAAGCGCTTCACAATTAGTATCATGATCCCCATTTTACAGATGGGGAAACTGAGGCACAGAGGGGGCAGTGACTTGCCCATGGTCATCCAGAGGCAGAGCCGGGAATACTGCCTAGGTCTCAGTCCCACTCCAGTGCTGTACCCACTAGAGGATACTGCCTAGAAGAGCCCCACTCCTCATGTGTGCTTCCTGTACGCTTCCACTTCAATCACCAACCTATGCTGCTCGTCTTCCTGCTGTTGTTTCCAGCTGATCAGGAAGTACCCTGCTTTGTGGCGGGGGTTGCCCAGCTGGGGGCGGGAGGCACTTGCTGGTCCCTGGAGGACTGCTTTCTGGGTCTGTTCATTCCCAGCTGCTCAATCCCGGTGAGCAATAGCTGAGAACACAGCAAGACTTCCCTGGTGTTAGTTTGCCAGGTAAGAAATTGGCTGCAGGTGCCATAGGGATGTCACGTGATCATGAAGGGGTGGGGGAAGAGGCGTGATCGGGGAGGGGAGCTTGTCCCATAGGGTCATCCCCCCCCCCCATCCTGACACTCTCAGGACAAAGTCAGGTCCCGGAGAGCTGTAAAGCAGGACCTTATTTTTACGAGCCCTGAGATGGAAAAATATAAAAACGAGACTGTCCTCCCCCATTGAAATGTTTTTGAGCCTAGGGGAAGGTGCCCCTTTCTGGGAGTCAGGAATTCAAATCTCAGCTCTTTAAGGTGGCCATGTGCGGTCTCAGCCACGTTGCCTTTCAGAGTGGACATGCCAGAATTACAACCCTGGCTATGCTATCTGTAACCACCACCCTAATGCTCCTGACCTCCCTTGTAAAGTGTTTGGAGATCTGTGGATGGAAAGTGCTACAGAAGAGCAAGATGGGGGTATTATGACTCTAATCCCTAGACCATGTGCCCCAAGCCAGGAGCAATCCCAGCAGCCTATGCTATCTAGCAAATAGTTGGATGCACTCTGCCAAGTACGTTAGCAAGTAACAGCGTGTCCGTGCTAGCAGTTGTTCCTGGGGGGTAGCTTCCAAGGTCACAGGGCCTGGCTTGGCTGATGACCCACGTGGACGGGTCTCATGGGTGCACATGGTAACATTTCCGTTTTGCTTTTTTGCCCGTTTTCTTGCTCTTCGTTTTAACGCAACATCAGTGGCCGCATGTGCAAATATTGGCCTGACCCTCTTCCACCTCCCCATCTCTAAAACGAAGGGTAATGGGCCCACTTTTCAAAATCGCCCAGATTTACGCTCCCAAGTCACTTGCGCGCCTTGCGCAGTCCCTCGCTAGTTCACAGGGCTGTTGGGAAGATGAAGCCAGGAATGAACCCCGGTGAGAGCCCCCTAGGGCCGCCCCCATGACTGGGGCTCCTAACCGCTACAGCTAATAATAGAAACCAAGGGACAGAGTGGGGACGTGACTGAGCTACTGTCTCACAGTGGGTCAGTGGCCGCGCTGGGCTACAACCCCGGAGTCCTGACTCCCAGTCCTTGCTCTAATCCAGTGGTTCCCAAACTGGGGTTCGTGAAATGTTACAGGAGGTTCTCGGGGGGGGGGGGGGAATTCCCTAATGGCAGACAGAGCTGTCCCTAGGGACCCCGGGCAGCACAGGGCCAGCAGCCCGGAGCCCCTGGACTTCCAAGAGCTAAGCAGATCAAAGCAAGCATATCTATCACACTGAGGAGATTTAAACTTCAAGACTCATAAGAAATGGAAAGGGAGGTGGATATTTTTTGCTGTTTTTTAAATTAAATAGGCAGCTAGTATTGTTTTAAAATTATGAAGAACAAGTTTAAGCTTTGTAGTAACGTGCATTGTTTGCCTGGACTGCTCAAGACCTGAATGCTTGTGTAGGAGAAACTCTTTGGAGTTGGCTTCTTAAATACCTTCATGCTGTTTCACATCTGATACTCCTTGATGAAACATAGGAGCCTGGTCTCATAACAGGGTTATTCAAAGTGATACAAGCTACAAAAGTGAGATCTTGGAGGAGTGTTGCCATTTTCATAAGGTAATAAAAATACTGCAATGATAAATAATTTATAATAGTGTGTAATAAAAACACGTTTTATATTTCCAAGATCACTGCTTTTATAATTTATACTCAGGTAATGGAGAAAATCCCTGGAAATATTCATTTTTAGGAGGGGGTTCACAAGACTTGACATTTTAGTGAAAGGGGTTCACAGGTTGTTAAAGTTTGGGAGCCACTGCTCTAACTACTTGGCCTTACTGCCATTCCAGAGCCAGGGATCGAACCCAGGAGTCCTGACTTGCAGGGGTTGGATGGTGGGTGGGGTCACACGCTGAATGAACGGGATAAGAAATTTCACGTAGCTGCTTGGTCAGGGCACAGGACTGCCAGCGCTCACGTAATGAGGCAGGGGGTCCTGTGGAAAAAAAATAGCAGGTGATCATGCGATTGAATGCACAGGGCAGAGGGGAGCTGAATTAAGGTGGCAGGTGCACCCTTAGGATCTTACCCAGTGGTGCTTGCGTGTTGCATCAAGCACTCAAATCAGCGTTGTGGCCACCAACCAGGGATCGAATCAGGGACCAGCAGAGATAAGAACTGTAAGATGCCCTGGTTTGAGCTGAAGCTCCGTGAGCAGGGCTGTACCACCTCATGACCACAGTGGGGCGGGCACAGAGGGGACTCGCTAACACTCACCAGGGGGTTATGTCCACACTTACTAGGAAACTGAATGTGGTGTGGGCTCCAGGGCTGTCACTGGTGGGTCAGCCGCTTGAGTCCCACTCAGGTCGGCGGTCCTGGAGGACCTTCCCTTCTAAGGTGGCTCCATACGTGAGAGGAGTTTGGTGGATCTCAGTTTCCGCTGGCTGGCAGACGAAGCGGAGGGACCTAGACCAGCATGGGCCCTAGAGACTGGTCTGCCCTGCTGCCCTGAAATGCCAAGCAGTATCTTAGCCGAGTTGGACCCTGGGACAAATTGCGCCACACTAGGATACAGCGTATGTATGCCAGGGTCTAGGCGCCCGGTTTGCTCTTTGGGCTAAAATCCGAGTGCAAATAAGGCATGTGAGAGGCTAGGTTCTCCACAGAGCTCAGCACCTGGGTGCTGTCACTGAGAATCACCCCTCCCCGCCCCACACACACTATTTGGAATAGTCCGTCCACCCCAGGAGTGCGGCGTTGTCAGGCACAAGGGCTCAGAAATCATGGCTCAGTCCTCTCCGAAACCACCGGCTTGGCTTAAAAATCCTGAGATCAAAATAATAACGATCAACGTTGGGTTCTTTTTATGGGACTTCTAAGCCCCAAGGGGTAACGTCTGCAGGAAACTTCGGATTCTTTTCCTCTGAAGCACCTGGCATTGGCCGCTGTCGGAAGAAAGGATACTGGGCTGGATGGACCGTTGGTCTGACCCCCTATGGCCATTCCTATGTTCTTCCACCATGCCATGACTCCAGGGGCTGGGGCTTGAGGGACAACAGCTGAAGATCGTGAGACTCATGATAAAATTGTGAGAGCGGGCGATGCTGTCACCAATCTCAGCTTGGCACCTTTAAGCACGGCGCCCTCCTAACAGTGGTGTTTCTGAATTACACGTTTAATGATCCCTCACAGTGCTGGTAGACATTAGAGAGGAAATGGTCGGGATGCTAATTTGGGACTTGAAAGACCAGAGATCAGGGACAGAGCCGGGAATTGAACTCCTATGTGACCTTCATAGATTCGAAGGCCAGATGGGACCCACTGTGATCATCTGGTCTGACCTCCTGTCTAACACAGGCCGAGGGACTTCTCTGATGAACTCCGGTTTGTACCAGAGCAGATATTCCAGAAAAACAGCCAATTAAAAGTGCCTTCTCCCACTCCCTGTCACTGCCTGCCTTCCCTGAGTCACTTCCCCTTAGCCCTAGCACCCACTCAGCCCTGGTTTCAAGGTCTGCAGTTTGGCCGGGTCAGCCAGAGCTCCTATTGCCCTGCTACTGTGCCCAGCACTGCTCTGTCCAGGGTGCTGCTCCTTCTACCAGGAGCCAGTCCTCCTCCCTTGCTGGTCAACAGGAGACTGACCTCTTCTTTGCTAGGCAGCCTTTATATAAGACCCAGCCTGGCCCTGATTGGCTGCCTCTTTCTTGGCCCTGATTGGCTCTCCACAGGCCTTTGCTGACTGGTCTGCCCAGCCTCTCTGGCCTGTTCCAGCCCTTTTTCTCCTGGAGTGGGGCAGCCGTCCCACTACCCCTTCACATAAAACAAGAACCAGCGGTCACCCAGTTAAATAAATAGGCAGCAGGTTTAAAACAAACAAAAGGACGTAGTGCTTCACACAACACACAGTCAACCAGTAGAAATTGTTGCCTCTGGATGTTGTGAAGGCCGAAAGGATAATTGGGTCCAAAAAAGAATTGATAAGTTAATGGCGAATAGGTCCAGCAGTGGCTATTAGGAGCTCTGGGAGCTCCTGGCTATTAGCCAGGATGGTCAGGGATGCAACCTGACTCTGATTGCCACATTCTGTAACTGGACAACGGGATGGATCGCTTGATGATTGCCCTGTTCTGTTCATTCCCTTTGAAGCACCTAGCATTGGCCACTGTCAGAAGACAGCATACTGGGCTAGATGGACCATTGATCCGAGCGAGTGTGGCCGTTCTTATGTAATGTTCATCATTCTCTTGGCTCTTCTCTGAACCTTCTCCAATTTATCAACATCTTGGACACCAGAACTGGACGCAGGGTTCCAGCAGCGATCACACCAGTGCCAAATACAGAGGTAAAATAACCTCTCTGCTCCCACTTGAAATTCCCCAGGCACCCCAGGGTCGCATTAGCTCTTTTGGCCACAGTGTCGCTGCGGGAGCTCATGTTCAGCTGTTTATCCATCGTGACCTTCAAGAATTTTTCAGTCGCTGCTTCCCAGGCTAGAGTCTCCCCTTATGGAAGTAGTAGGGGCGACATTCTTTGTTCCTAGATGTATAAATGAACATTTCACCATATTTAAATGCATATCGTTTGCTTGCACCCCATTTACCGAGTGATCCAGCTTGCTCTGTATTATTTTACCAGCCTCCCAATCTTTGTATTATCTGCAAACTTTATCAGTGATGACTTTGTTTTCTTCCAGGACTTCCTTGGGCAAATCACTTAGGCCCAGATACTCAAAGGTATTTCGGAACCTAACTCCCATTGGCCTAAATACCTTTGGGGATCTGGGGCTTAGCTTCTCTGTGATCCTCATGTTGATGAGAAAGACTCCACATGTCTCATTCACATTCTATGCTCCACTCACTTGGTCAATTTCATATTCCGTCTCGGAATCAGTTTCCTGGTTCTGCTCTCCAGCCCTTGTTAGCCACCCTACAACTCAGCCCTCCAGCTGCTTAGCAATCTCCCTCCCGTTGAACTTCCCGCAATCACCTCGTGTTTTCCCGTTGCTGCTGAAATCACCAGCTTTTATTGTCCAAGAGCTTTTTATTGTGATGATTCCAGTAGGTAGTTACCAGGGCCGCTTGTGTTCAATAAATCCTGCCTGTGTGCGTGAGCCTGGATCATCGCCGTGGGGGTGGGAGCAGTGCACCTTCTCCTGGCTTTGATGCTACTTCAGCCGCTAGGGGGAAGCCACGTTGTAGAGCTCAAGGGAACCAGCATTCCAATAATGCGGCCCTTGCTTCCCAGAAGTGTCTGAGTTTCACTCTGCAGCATTTGCATGCGCATAAAGGGACCCTATCAACATAATAAGAAAGCAATTAATTTCACAGGCCAACCCTTCTTCAAAGGCGTTTAAAACACGCTCTGCGGATTTAATCACACGGTGGGAGAATTATAGAGCAGAACAGGTGATAAATAATAGATCGTAACAATGGGGGTGATACATACCGGGGCCAGCTCTGCTCTCGGTTTCACCTGGGTGGCTCCACTGAGGGCAGGATCTGGCCCCACAGATGTGCAGAAGGGTCTAGGGCGAATGTGCCCTTCTGCAGCAACTTTCTAATGCACTGCCAGGAGTTAAGCAGGGCCAGGGCTCCCTGGGGCAGTGCCTTTTGCGGAACAGTCTACAGCAGCAGTTCTCAACCAGGGGTCCCAGGCCCCCTGGGGGGCTGCGAGGAGGTTTCAGGGGGTCCACCAAGCAGGATCGGCATTCGACTCCCTGGGGCCCAGGGCAGAAAGCCAAAGCCCCACGGCCCAGAGCCCCACCACCCCAGCGCCGTATTATTGCCTAGGCCGACAAGGCCTAGGCCTAGGGCGGCAAATTTGTAGGGGCGGAAGCTCCCCTCCGCGCCCCGCCCCCCTGCTCCAGCTCACCTCCGTCTCCTCTGCAAGTGCGCAACCGTGTCCTGTTTCTCTCCCCTCCCAGCGCTTGCGCTGCGAAACAGCCGTCTAAATACCCTCTGACCTAAGGGATGAGGAGCTTGTGAATTCAACGTTACCTCTCCTGTGGACTGAGGTTGGTGTCTCTGAGCACCCTGCAGCCCTCGCTCCAGACTCCTCCTCCAGGGGGCAGGCAGCTACCCTTCTCCGCCCCCAGCCGCCCCCCAAATCAGCTGAGGGGTTGCAGAGGGTCACTTCTAGTAGAGATACAATAGAGGCCTGTTCAAGACCCTGCTGTTTACCGGCACTGCCTTTCAGCGTCCATGTGAAATCCATGCACACCTGGTTCATTAATTAGTTGGGTTTTTTTTTTAATTAGGCAACCCCTAGAGAGGAAGGATGATGCCATATCAGCTTGCAGGAGAGCTGGCTTCAGTTCTTGGCTCTCCCAACAACTGCCCGGCCCTTGGGCAAGTCACAGCTCTGTGCCTCAGTTTTCTTCATCTGTAGAAAGCATTCTCTCTGCTGTTTAGAGGGTATGTTATTGGGACCAGGATGTTTTCAGCACATATATGTACAGCGCCTAGCACAGCGGCAGAGGCGATGCACAGGGGGACAGGTGGGGTCATGTGTCCCCCCCCCCCGATTTGCTCCTTGGCTTGTACTGAGCACGCTCACATGATTGAGCATAATGACAAGTTTCAGAGTAACAGCCGTGTTAGTCTGTATCCGCAAAAAGAAGAACAGGAGTACTTGTGGCACCTTAGAGACTAACAAATTTATTAGAGCATAAGCTTTCGTGGACTACAGCATCCGAAGAAGTGGGCTGTAGTCCACGAAAGCTTATGCTCTAATAAATTTGTTAGTCTCTAAGGTGCCACAAGTACTCCTGTTCTTCTTTTTGCATGATTGAGCATGCTCAGTAACACTGCTGAAGCCAACTGCCCTCACTCTGCCCCCTTGCCCCTCACTGTCGGCAGGGGTTCTGATCTTGGTTGTGGCCCATAGGTGCTTACTGTGAATAATAACCTAACAGACTTTAAGCCCAGAAGGGACCATAGTCACCATTATTTGTATCTGCTTTGTAAAACCCTTGCTGGTACTACTTTGGGTACCATCATTGGCATCAGAGGAAGCCAGGACACCTGGGTTCTGTTCCCAGCTACAAGGTCGAGTGATTATAGCAGAGGAATGTGAGCCAAGGTTCCTGAATCTGGGAGGGGAGCATGGGTCAGTGGCCACAGCACGGACTCAGGAGTCCTGGGGATGTGCTGTGCAACCATAGGCAAGTCACTTCCTCAGTTTCCCTCTCTGTGAACGAGAGATAAAAGTCCTTGGCTGCGTGGAGCTGGGGAGCGTTCATGGGTGAACCCTCAAGAAGGGTTCTGTGAGTTCTGAAGGGAAGGGCTGTGGCTTTCTCTTGAAAATCGGTACCACTGTGCTTGGCGCTGTACGCGACAGCGTTAGGGGCCTCGCCATCTTATCTGCCTGCTTCTTTTCTGGGCTACAGAGAACCCGCAATGCGCTAGATGTTGCAGAAAGCTGTGTCTCTGCCCCGTGGAGCTCCTGAGCTAATCTTAATCTACCTCTGTCCCGGCATTTATGCCACACTCGTCACTGGGCTCCTGAAGCCCCAGCCTGGCTGGAAACCCTCTGCGGCAGAGCAGGGAAGAGGTTTCTTTGCTTTAAAGAAAAAAAGACCACTTTCCATTGGAATTTCTCTCTCTTTCTCTTTCATTTCACGCACACGGTTCCTGCTGCTCTGAGGTTTGCTGGAGCTCCATCCGCCCTCCCTACCCAGGGTATAGGTTGGAGCCCGCATTTGCTCTGCCGGGGTTTCTTTCAATCCCCTGATGTCGAGCTGAACAGATTGAGGGGTTGGTGGGGGAGGAGGCAGCGTGGGAGACTCAGTGCTCACACCAACCCCACTGGGGGGGGGAGGGGTGTTCCAGTAACCCCGTTAACCCCGAGGGCCCAGCTGATTGGCGAGTGGGCAGGGCTGAGACTGGCATAGCTGTTTAGGCATTAGGGTTGGGGGTGGGGTGCAATTCCTCTGAAAGCTTTAAATTACACCCCCCTTCCTATCCGACTCCAGCTCATTTGAGCTCCACCCCTGCCCTAAATCTTGGGCACAGACACCAACGTGAACTCCTGCAGCATCTGGGACACATTTCTCATGATCCCCCAGTCCCACCCCCCTCTGCAGCTCTTCTCTGACTCCGTCCCTATCCCAGCCACCAACCCTCCTCCCTGACAGCTTTGCACCTTCCCCTCCATTATCTTCCTTCCCTCTCCAGGCCAGCAGGGGTCGCTGCGGCAGCCACAGGAGGTTCCCCCATCCTACTCACCTGAGCGTGGAGCACTGCTTCAGCTGTGGCAGAGGGGCGAACCATTGGGGAGGGGGGTGCCTCCTCAGGATCATGTGTAACTCTGGGTGTTTTCAGGAAGCCAGAACAATATGCCGCATCCATGGGTGGTTTGGTGACAGCAGGCATTGAACCTGGGACCTGTGGATATAAAACCCACAGCTGTAGCAGGCTCCTCTGCCTAGCCACCACTAGAGGGAGACAGAGCACCACCGGCTTACGTGGGTGCTCACAAGAGCTGGGAAAGCCTGATGCTGGCATGGAAGAGTCTTTGCAAAGCCCCCCTAAAGGATCCTCGTGAGGGACGGGCCAACCCCTGGCTCTTGGCTTGCACCCATCACAGCAGCTTCGCCAACTAATTGTTCTTAGAGCCCCAGCAGCTGGAGGCCAGTGATTGATGAGATGGGATCAAGAGATGACTTGATCCTGGTGTATGAGTACCTCCTCAGAGAGGAAATACCGGGTACTAACAGGTCTGTGATCTAGCATCAGGAACCAGGGCATGGGCAGTCAGGTTCAGTGGTTAGAGTCATAGGTGTTCAGGCCTGGAAGGGTCAAGCCAGAGTCAGTAGCTGGGGTCTGGAGCCCAGGGTCGGAGTCAAGAGGCAGGAACGGGGGGTGAACAGGAGCGGCTAGCAGGAGTTTTGCAAGGGAGTTCTCCAGGTGAAGGAGGAGTGATTACATGCCCCTTGGGGGTAAATTTGTTGCCTGTAGTGTGTGTGTTTGTGTTTGTGGTGTGCTTGCTGCTTGACTGAAACATACCGTGTGCTCAGTTTGTTTGGGAGACCTTGTGTTGAGTCTAGCGGCCTGCTGGGCAAGGCTGAGAGCTTCTTAACGAGGCTTTGATCCCTAAGTCCCTGAGCACCCATCAATCCTTAACCAGGGGATGGAGCTCCTCAGGAAGACCAGGGCTTTAAAAAGCTGGCTCCTAAGAAGCCAGAGGAGCTAGCCAACAGGAGTGGCTAACAGTGAGTTTTGCGAGGGAGTTCACAGGGGGAGTGTGTGTGTGTGGGGGGGATGGCTAGATACACTTAACATTCTTTAAACTCAAAGCCCCAAACACCCCCGATAAAAACAAAACATAAACAAAGGAATGAGATGCCGGAGTTAAAAGAGAATGCAGGCAGAAGGCCAGCAACAGAGTGGGGGCCAGGGCCGGCTCCAGGGTTTTGGCCGCCCCAAGCAGCCAAAACAAAAACCAAAAACCAACCAAACAAAAAAAGCCGTGATCGTGATCTACGGCTGCAATTCGGCGGGAGGTCCTTCACTCCCAGGCGGAGTGAGGGACTGTCCGCCGAATTGCTGCCGAATACCTGGACTTGCCGCCCCTCTCCGGAGTGGCCGCCCCGAGCACCTGCTTGAGAAGCTGGTGCCTGGAGCCGGCCCTGGTGGGGGCTATCCAGTGTATTGCATCCAATGCAGCATGTCTGATTACCTGCCCTATGGGCAGGTGGCATGGGTGTGCATTCAGTGCAAGGAGCTCCTGGCCCTCAGAGACTGTGGACGGGCTTTGGAGACCAGAATGGCTGAACTGGAGGAGCTAAGGGAGACAGAGGGGTACATAGATGAGATTTTCTGGGACACGGTAGAACAGTCCAACCATTGGTCTGACAGCCTCTCTGCTGTTGAGGAGGATGAAAGTCTCAGGGAAGGAGAACATCCAACTGGAACAGATGGAAATGATCCCATAGTTGGGACCCTCCTTCCAGATGATGTCATGGTATCCTCTCACACTGAGGATACCTTTCCAGGGGAGGGAACTCCAGTTATTGATAAGAGACAGATAGTTATGGGGGATTCGATTAGAAACAGAGAGAGCTGGGTTTGCGATGATGAGGAGAACCGCATGGTAACTTGCCTGCCTGGTGCAAAGATTGCAGATCTCTCGAGACATCTAGATAGACTATGTGTAGTGCTGGGGAGGAGCCGGTGATCTTGGTACATGTGGGTACCAATCAGGGCCGGCTCTGGCTTTTTTGCCGCCCCAGGCAAAAAAGCCGCTGGCTGCCCCCCCTCCCCCCCTGCTGGGGGGGAGGGGAGGGCGGCCGGAGCTCTGGGGGGAGGGTGGCGAGCGCCGGCGGGAGCTCCGCTCTCCCCCCGCGGCCGGGGGGAGGGGGGCCAGAGCCCTGGGAGGAGGGCGGTGAGCCCCGGCGGGGGCTGGGGCAGAGCGCCGGGGGGGGAGGGCGGCCGGAGCCCTGGGAGGAGGGCGGCGAGCCCCGGCCGGGGCTCGGCTCTCCCCCCGGCGGCCAGAGCACCGGGGGCAGGGCGGAGAGCCCCGGCCGGGGCTCTGCTCTCCCCCCGGCGGCCAGAGCGCAGGGGGCAGGGCGGAGAGCCCCGGCCGGGGCTCTGCTCTCCCCCCGGCGGCCAGAGCGCAGGGGGCAGGGCGGAGAGCCCCGGCCGGGGCTCTGCTCTCCCCCCGGCGGCCAGAGCGCAGGGGGCAGGGCGGCGAGCCGCAGCCAGGGCTGGCCGCTCTCCCCCCGGTGGCCGGGGGGAGGGCGGCCAGAGCGCCAGGGGGAGGGCGGCGAGCCCGGCCATGGCCCCGCTCTCCCCGGGGGCCGGAGCGCCGCGCCGCCCCCCTCCAGGTGCCGCCCCAAGCACGAGCTTGGTGGGCTGGTGCCTGGAGCCGGCCCTGGTACCAATGACATAGGGAAGGACAGGAGAGAGGTCCTGAAGGCCAAATTTAGGGTGGTAAGTAAGAGATTGAAGTCCAGGACCTCCATGGTAGCATTCTCTGAAATGCTTCTAGTTCCATGCACAGGGCCAGTTAGGCAGAACTGCAGGGTCTCAATGTGTGGATGAGACGATGGTGTTTGGAGGAGGGGTTTAGATTTATTAGGAATTGGGGAAACTTTGGGGAAGGGGGAGCCTATAAAGGAAGGATGGGCTCCACCTAAACCAAAATGGAACCAGATTGCTGGCACTTAACATTAAAAACGTCACAGAGCAGTTTTTAAACTAAGGGCTGTGGGAAAGCCCACAGGTGCAGAGGAGCATGTGGTTCGGACAGAGACATCTCTTAAGGGAGGATTTACTATTGGAGATTCTCTATGTCCTAGTAAGGAGGAGAGGATGGAAGATGATAAAATAGGGATAGGATCTGATGAGAAACAGTCAAATGAAAAAGAGGCCCATTCAATGACATCATGTAATGGCAGACAGCTAAAAAGTGAGAAGTTTTTAAAGTGCTTACATACCAATGCTAGGAGTCTAAATAATAAGATGGGTGAATTACAGTGCCTTATATTAAATGAGGATATGGCTATAATAGGCATCACAGAAACTTGGTGGAATAAGGATAGTCAATGGGACACAGTATTACCAGGAAAGGACAGACCAGGTCGTGCTGGTGGGGGTGTGACACTATATGTGAAAGAAAGCGTAGACTCAAATGAAATAAAAATCTTCAATGAACCAAACTATACCATAGAATCTCTATGGATAGAAATTCCATGCTCTAATAATAAGAACATAGCAGTAGGGATATATTACCGACCACCTGACCAGGTGACTGTGAAATGCTCAGGGAGATTAGAGAAACTATTCAAATAAAAAAATCAATAATAATGGGGGATTTCAACTATCCCCATATTGACTGGGTACATGTCGCCTCAGGACGGGATGCAGAGATAAAATGTCTTGACACCTTAAATGACTGCTTCTTGGAGCAGCTAGTCCTGGAACCCACAAGGGGGAGGCAATTCTTGATTTAGTCCTAAGTGGAGCACAGGATCAGGTCCAAGAGGTGAATATAGCTGGACTGCTTGGTAATAGTGACCATAATATAATTAAATGTAACATCCCTGTGGCGGGGAAAACACCACAGCAGCCCAACACTGTCACATTTAATTTCAGAAAGGAGGACTACACAAAAATGAGGAAGTTAGTTAAACAGAAATTAAAAGGTGCCAAAAGTGAAATCCCTGCAAGCTGCATGGAAACTTTTTAAAGACACCATAACAGAGGCTCACCTTAAATGTACAGGTCTGTCGCATCTTACGCGTATTTAACATGCGCGATTTCAGCTTTACGCGGTCGGCAAAAACAAAACAAAAACAAAAAAAAAGAGAAAAATAACAATTTTAATACTGTACTTGTAGTGCAGGTGATTCCGCCCGCCATTCAACTCAATGTAACTTTGACTATACGCGGTTTTCGCTTTACGCGCTAACCGCGGAACGGAACCCCCTGTATATACCAAATATATACAGACTCGCCTGTATATACCAAATTAAAAAACATAGAGAACCAAAAAAGTGCCACTGTGGCTAAACAACAAAGTAAAAGAAGCAGTGAGAGGCAAAAAGGCATCCTTTAAAAAGTGGAAGTTAAATCCCAGTGAGGAAAATAGAAAGGATCATAAACTCTGGCAAAGGAAGTGTAAAAATATAATTAGGAAGGTCAAAAAAGAATTTGAAGAACAACTAGCCAAAGACTCAAAAAGTCTCAGCAAAAAAATTGTTAAGGACATCAGAAGCAGGAAGCCTGCTAAACAACCAGTGGGGCCACTGGACAATTGAGATGCTAAAGGAGCTTTCAAGGATGATAAAGGCCATTGCAGAGAAACTAAATGAATTCTTTGCATCAGTCTTCACTGCAGAGGATGTGAGGGAGATTCCCAAAACTGAGCCATTCTTTTTAGGTGACAAATCTGAGGAACTGTCCCAGATTGAGGTATCATTAGCGGAGGTTTTGGAACAAATTAATAAACTAAACAGTAATAAGTCACCAGGACTAGATGGTATTTACCCACGAGTTCTGAAGAAACTCAAATGTGAAATTGCAGAACTACTAACTGTAGTTTGTAACCTATCATTTAAATCAGCTTCTGTATCAAATGACTGGAGGATAGCTAATATGAAGCCAATTTTTTAAAAAGGGCTCCAGAGGTGATCCTGGCAATTATAGGCTGGTAAACCTGACTTCAGTACCGGGGAAACTGGTTGAGTAAAGAACAAAATTGTCAGACACATAGATGAACATAATTTGTTGGGGAAAAGTCAACATGGTTTTTGTAAAGGGAAATCATACCTCACCAATCTACTATAATTCTTTGAGGGGGTCAGCAAGCATGTGGACAAGGGGAATCCAGTGGATATAGTGTATTTAGATTTTCAAAAAGCCTTTGACAAGGTCCCTCACCAAAGTAATCTGTCATGGGATAAGAGGGAAGGTGCTCTCATGGATTGGTAACTGGTTAAAAGATAGGAAACAAAGTGTAGGAATAAATGGTCAGTTTTCAGAATGGAGAGAGGTAAATAGTGGTGTCCTCCAGGAATCTGTACTTGGATCAGTCCTATTCAACATATTCATAAATGATCTGGAAAAAGGGATAAAGAGTGAGGTGGCAAAATTTGTAGATGATACAAAATTACTCAAGATAGTTAAGTCCCAAGCAGACGGTGAAGAGCTACAAAAGAATCTCACAAAACTGGGTGACGGGGCAACCAAATGGCAGATGAAATTCAATGTTGATAAATGCAAAGTAACGCACATTGGAAAATATAATCCCAACTATACATATAAATTGATGGGGTCTAAATTAGCTGTTACCACTCAAAAAAGAGATCTTGGAGTCACTGTGGAGAGTTCTCTGAAAACATCCACTCAATGTGCAGCTGCAGTCAAAAAACCGAACAGAATGTTGGGAATCATTAAGAAAGGGATAGATAATAAGACATAAAATATCATATTACCTCTATGTAAATCCATGATACACCCACATCTTAAATACGGCGTGCAGATGTGCTTGCCCCATCTCAAAAAAGATAGTTTGGAATTGGAAAAGGTTCAGAAAAGGGCAAACAAAAATGATTAGGGGTATGGAACGGCTTCCACATGAGGAGAGAACAACATGGAGTCTGGTGGCACCTTAAAGACTAACAGATTTATTTGGGCATAAGCTTTCTTGGGTAAAAAACCACTTCTTCAGATGCATGGAGTGAAAAGTACAGATACAGGCATAGATATACTAGCACATGAAGAGGAGGGAGTTATTGTACAAGTGGAGAACCAGTGATAGCAAGGCCAGTTCAGGCAGGGCGGATGTGGTCAACTCCCAATAACTGATGAGGAGGTGTCAATACCGAGAGTGGGAAAATTGATTTTGTAGTGAGCTGGCCACTCCCAGCCCCTATTCAAGCCCAAATTAATAGTGTTAAGTTCGCAAATGAATTGTAGCTCTGCAGTTTCTCTTTGAAGTCTGTTTTTGAAGTTTTTTTGTTGCAGGATGGCTACTTTTAAATCTGGAGGGCAGGGCTGGTAGGCAGGGAGAAGGTGAGGAAGCAGGGACCAGGAACAAGGCGAAGTCTGTCTCAGCAGCAGCCCAAGGACCTGCCTTGTTGCACAGATGACTTCTTGGTTCTCCCTCCAGGCTTAAATAATAGGTCTGAGCCAATCAGAAAACATGAGAGGGGCTCCTGGTCACCACTTCCTGCAGTGACTGGTCTCCCAGGATGTATGGTGCATTGATCATGGCTCTGCCAAAGTTGCCTTATGGTGGCATAGAAGCTTTACAGACCCTGATTCAAGTCCTACCAATCCTCACATCACTCCCCTCCCTCCACCCCATTCGGGGATGTTATAGGACCCGGCTCGTTCAGGTGACGTCTGTGAAAGTCTTTTACAAGTTCAGGGGCGTGAAGGCCCTCTGGGCCGGAGCCTTCCCAGTCTGTGAGGTACCACAATTTCCCCCGCTTTATTCTGGGGTCCAATAGGGGCACGGACCTCATTCTCCTCATGGCCCCAAACTAGAACCGGCAGGGGTGGTGGCTGTGTTCGGTGGATGGTATCAAGAGAGAAACGTGGAAGGTTGGGTATAATTTGAGGGCACTTGGGTAAGTGGAGTTTGAAAGCAACAGGGTTGATTTTTCCGGAATGTTTGGCAGAGTCCAAGGAGCTGGAGGCCTAGCTTGCAAGATAGCTTGCCCGTGTTGGGATTCTCAGTGGATATCCAGACCTTGGCCAACTGAAAAAACAGCCCCTCCTGTCTCCAGAAGGCTGCGTATCATCTGTGGCCTTTCTTAGCATCCTCAAGATGCCACCTCAGTTCTTCTGGAACAGGGTGGAGTCATTGAAGCAAGTCGGTAGCCGCCAGGTCTGGGGAGGCCGCTATAGGGTGGGATGGAAGCGAGGGTGGAAGCCAGAGTTCACAATAAAAGGGCTCTGTCCTGTGGAGGCATGGTTGGCATTGTTGTATGCAAATTTGATATAAGGTTGGAGGATGGCCCAGTTGCCTTGGTGGTAATAAAGAAAACACCGTAAACGTTGCTCCAATGCTTTATTCACCCTCTGCGTTTGGGGTATGCGAGGAGGCACAGGCATGGACTTGTAGAGGCTGGAGGGTTTCGTGCCAGAAATGCGAGATGAACTGGGGCCCTTGGTCTGAGGTGATGCAGCCGGGGAGCCCCTAGAGATAGACGACATTTATTACTAGGAGCTGAGCTGTCATCTCAGCTGAAGGCACATGGGCAGAGGGGATGAAGTGTGCCGTCTTGGTCAGTTGATCTGTGACCGTCTGCAGTACCATGTGGCCGTTTGAGTCAGCGAGTTCTACAAAGAAATCCACGGCAACGGCTGCCCATAGCCACGGCAGGGCGTCCAGAGGCAGGAACGTGCTGAGGGTTTGGTGTGCAGCACCTTCGTGGGAGTGCATAAATCGACATAAACTTGAATTTCAGCCCACATCCGGGGCCACCAAAAGAAGCGGGAGGCTAAGGCGGTAGGTTTTGAGGTGCCCGAAGTGCCCTTCTGGGGGTTGTCATGGCTCAGATGTAGAACCGCCAACCAGGGACGTCCTGGAGGAACAGATATGTGGCCATTAAAATATTGCATCCTGCGTGGACCGTTGTTTCTCATTCTTGGTTCTCGATTGCTCTGGGGGGTTCCCCCATCCCCTGGGCCAGGGGGGTCATCCTGAGAGGCCGATCAGATTAGTATAGTGTATAGTGTGGTGGTAAAGACGTTGTGGGGCTTGGGGAGATAGGGTTGGTCCCAATAGCTTTCTCCCCTTTCTTGTAATATTCTCCCCTCTAGGACATGGCGTCAGCCTTGCCGTTCTTGGTCCCCAATCGGTAAATCATCTCAAAATGGAAGCAGGAGAAGAATAAGGCCCACCTGAGTTGTCTCCTGAGTCAGTGATGTGGCACAAATAGTGGAGGACTTTGTGATCAGTAGACACTTGTACTGGGTGTTGAGTCCCCTCCCAGGTAGGGACGCCGCTCTTCAAATGGGAATGTCATCACAAGATTTCGTCGTCTTGTTCTGCAGGGGTGAGCTTCCACAAGTAGTGGGTGCTGGGGCCTGTATCTCAGAGAGCATGGCTCCCATGGCCAGATTAGATGCACCTGCTTTCACGATGAACGCTTGCATTGGATTGGGGTGAGAGTGAAGGCAATCGTGAGCTGTTCAAAGGCTTGTTGGCCTTAGGCAACCAAATGACTTTGGGGGTCTTACTGAGGATGGCCGTAATGGGGGCTGTTCGTGCTGAGAACCCTAGGAAGAAGTGACGATTAATTGGCGAAGCCTAGGAGGTGCTCCACTTCCTGAGCGTGCCGAGGTACTTCCCCGTTGCAAATGGCTTCCAACTTGTTTGGATCCATCTTAACGCTGTCTGGACGTACCCCAAAAACTCTGCAGCGGGTTGGTGGAAAGAACACGTTTCCAGTTTTGCTTACGGAACGTGCTGCTCCCACCTCTCCAGGATGGTCCCGATGTGGTGTTTGCTCTGGTCCAGGGTTCTCCAAAAAGGCAAGTACGTCATTTAACTAGGCGACAATGTATTGATCCAGAATGTCCCCAAATACATCATTGGCGAAGTGTTGGAGAGTCACAGGGGTGCTAGTCAGTCAGAGTGACTGTAACGGAAAGCGGTCTTCCATTTGTCCCCGCCTGGCTGCCGACTGGATTATAAGCCCCCCTCAGATGTCTGCTTTGGTGAATATCTATGCGGATCTCATGTGATCCAACAATACTGGGAGTACCGGTTCCGAATTGTCACTTGGCTCAGTGCCTGCTCGTCTACACAGAGGAGCAGAGTCCTCTCTTTTGTTTTTATGACCAGGGCAGGGGCCCATGTGGGAGACGTGGAGCGGCGAATAAACCCTTTGGCCAGGTTTTTGTGAATGGAAAGCCGCCAGTTCTGGTTCGGACATTTCTATGATTCTATGATAAATATGGCTGTAGGGAGCTTTTCCCTTAGGTTGTAGGTCAATAGGCCAGTCACAGTCTCAGTGCGGAGGCAACGTGGTCCTTTCCATGTTTCTTTTTTCTGAGACATCTGCACAATCCTGGCAATTCCACCAGCCCCGGCACACGCAGGGGTGGACTCACCACTGCCTAGGAATGGGTCCCTGGGCCCAGTGACTTGCTCGTGTTGCTACAGAGGCTGGCCTGCCAACGTTGCTCGGAGGAGAAGCTGATCTTCTGTGCTCACCAGATAATGTGGGGGTCAAGCCATGCCAGCCAGGTGACCCCGAGGATCAGGGGGAAATGCAGGGAATGGATCACACTGAACTGCAGCACTTCCTGGGGTTCCTGGATTACCTCTTCCAGGGGCACCATCTCCTGCATCACCAGCCCCAAGGACAAGAGGGTCCCACTATGGTTTCCACAGTCTTCGGTGTGGACGTCTGTTGAATGGGGATTTGCAGAGCTCGGGCTGTCTCAGACTTTGTGTATCTGTCAGTGGCCCTGGCGTCATTGAGTACCCACTGCAATGCCAGCTGTTGGGTTTCACTGGGGATGCGCAACTGAATTGGAGCCTGAAGCTGCGTCAAGGGCTATCAAAACCTGGTAGGTTGGAACTGGGTGTAGTCTAGTGGCTGCACCCCGGCCGGCCCCCTTACAAGACCTGGGCTTGCTCATTTCCCCATCCTTTCCTGGCCAGGGTCCACGATGGGCAGGAAGTGACCATGTGTCCTGGCTTGCCAGAGTAGAAGCACTGGTTATTGCGCTGACGTCTTTCCTTATCCTCCATGGTCATGTTGACCTGCATGGCTTTGGGGGATGAGCTCGAGGGTATTAGCACAGGGCTTTGTGACACCCTCTTTTCCTCCCTCCACTCATGTAGCTGGTTGTCAAAGCAGACAGCTAGATCAGTGCAAACATCCAGACCTGAGGGGGCTTCCAACTGGACTAACTCATCCTGGACCTCGTGAGTCTCCACCGGAACTGGTACAGCTGGACCACCTCGTTCCACTGGGTGTCTGCCACGAGCCGTCAGAAGTGCGGGGTGTAGGAAGTGGCTGGCCCCTGTCCCTGCCGGAGCTTCCGCAGGGCAGCTTCAGCCGATCACATGCGGTAAGGGTGACGAAAGATCAGGGAAAAGGCTCGGAGGAAGGTGCTCCAGTCTGTCAGTGCTGGACTATTCTACTTGAGCAGGAGAGAGGCCCAATACAGGGCCTCGCCGGTCAGTACACTAATTACCTATTCCACCTAGGCCAGATGGGTGGGGTAGGTCCAAGGGTGACCCAGAAACAGTAGTTGGGACTGGGTGAGGAACCCCTGAATTTTCGGTGTTCTCCATTAAACCGCTCCAGGATGGGCACCACAAGGCCCAGCTCAGGTGGCAGGTCCATCGCTCACCCGTGGTGCGATGCAGCCCCTTCTTGTGGGCGGGCCACTTGCTCGTGGAGAGATTAGTTTTGTGCAAAAAGTTGCACCACCAGGGCCCACAGAGCTGAACCCTGGGCTTGTCACCAGGCAACCTGTTCCTCCAGATCCAGTGCCCCTCGTGGCTGGCTGGGCAATTGAATGGCCGCTCCCTCCATGTCCTCGCTGGGCCACTGGCCACGGAAGGTCAGGCTGGTCTGTGCAGACTGTCAAGAACAGGGGCACGGGCGGTCAGGTTTAGTGGTTAGAGCCATAGGTGGTTAGGTTAGGCCTGCGGGGGATCGAATTGGAATCATCAGCCAGGAACCATATCTAAGGGACAAGCCAGGAACTGGAGGGCAGGCTGGGGGGGCAGGAACTCAGCAGCAGCCTTGTTGCACAAACAACTTCCTTGTTCTCCCTCCAGGCTTAAATAGTAGGTCTGGGCCAATGAGAGGTCATGGGAGGGCTACCAGTCATCTCTGCTGTGGGTGGCACTTCCTGCTGTGACTGGTCTCCTAGGATGGGAGATGCATTGATGGTAGTGCTGCCGGGTGGAAGCACTGACTGCCCGCGGACCTGGGTTCAAGTCCCAAGAATCCTCCCATCTAGCAAAGAAAGACAGGCCCCGGACCAAGGGCTGGAAGTTAAAGCCAGCCAAGCTCAAATTAGAAATAAGACACGTGTCTTTTCAAAGTGGGAGCGATTAGCCATTGGAAGAGTCTGTCACAGGAAGTGGTGGATTCTCCATCCCTTAATGCCTTCAGACAAAGGCTGGCTTCCTTTCCATAAGATGCTTTAGCCAAACACAAGTTTTGGGCTCAACACGGGAGTAACTGGATAAAATCCTCTGTCCTGTAATTATACAGCAGGTCAGACTGGTGGATCTAATGGTCTCTTCTGGTCTTAAAAACCATGAATCTCAGCTTTCATGAACAAAAATAAGTTTCTAGCCTCATGGTGGTAAAGAAAAGATGGCAAACGTAACCCTTAAAGGCTCAGAAGGCAAATACAAAGAACCCAAATTTATCATGTTTTTTTAGTCTCATTATTTCTAAGCTGATCTTATGATTTTTTTGGGGCCTCATTCATGACTCTGGGGTTGGCAGAATGGTCAAAGGCACTTTCCACTGTAGCTTGGCGAAGGGGCGGGGCAGAGCTGTCAACAGCTGGTGGGGAAACGGCAACTAATATTCGTTGGAACTGTAGGAAAAGTTATAATAGGTTTTGTCCCAGTTCTGGGGCGTTGCCAGGGGGATTCAGAAAGGGCTTCAGATGTGGAGGCAGATGGGTGCCCTTTCCCAAGCTGGTGCTGCTGGGAATTCGGGAAGAGGATGCCAGTGTCTGGAGAAGCAGGATTGTCTGTTAAGGGACTCTTTTCCAAAGGTTTCCATGAGGCCCTTTTTGGAGGAACCATTTTGGCCTCCCATCTGGCTGGGCAATATCATCTAAAGGCCTTGTTCTCTGTCCCTGCCCCCTGGGGTAACAGAAGGGGCAGCACTAAACCCCTTTGCACTTCCTGTATTCTGGGCCCCCTACAGGAGCCTTCAGGGTCAGCTGGAGCAGCCTCAGGGCTGCTCTAAATTACACTCTGCCGCCCCATGGAAGCAGGGAATCGCCCTAGTGCAATGTGCTCTGGCCACACCCCCAATCCGCCTCCCAAGCCAGGGACTGAGAGCAGGGCAGGTTCAGAGTCCTCATGCCAGGTTCACATGGCTGGAGCACCCCCTCTGCTGCGGGAGGGGGGATTGTTAAGGAGTGTGTGCAGTTCACCTAAAGTAACGGTGTGTGTGAGTGTCTCCCCCAGCTCCGCCATTGACAGATAGTTCCACTGGGTTGTTTAAAGCAGTCTGATTGCAATGCTGCACTTTCCACTTTAAACAGCTGATGAATAAATAATGCCCAGCACTTACCTTAATAAAATACTGGCCATCCTTTGAGGGCAGCTCTCCTGCTGTGGGCATCATGCCAGGGTTGCCACCGCACGTTGGGGGCTGAGCTGAAGTTGAAAATCTGGCCCGGAGCTCTTTTGTCAACCTGGCTGCAGGGCCAAGATTCTGGATTACGCCGGCAGCGATTAACATTCCTGCCGCGTGTTTCAGCCCAAAGCTCTTGAACAAGTCTAGGCCTTGCTCCTGCAATGGGCTGAGCGCCTTGAACGAATTGGGAAGCGCTCAGCATGCTGCCGGATTGCGCCTCTTCCGACATGGCCGAGTTCAGCCGCGTGCTGCAGAATCT
Organism: Malaclemys terrapin pileata; assembly: GCF_027887155.1. Lineage (NCBI taxonomy): Eukaryota > Metazoa > Chordata > Testudines > Emydidae > Malaclemys > Malaclemys terrapin. The sequence continues at coordinate 6,730,294 of NC_071527.1, read as the reverse complement.
CAGTGTTCATTTAAAAAAGCTTCTAGCCTTTCTGGTTGGGGAGAAAACATCGAGAACGGAACCTGAGTGTAACTGACCCAGCGATGGCTGCCTGAATTTGCAGAAAGCCTGAGACGATGGCTCTGAGATGGGGCGAACAGCCCTGAGAGTCAATGATGCATAGAAGCCCTTCGCTCTAGCACAATGGTTTCCAGCCTGTGGTCTGCGGACCCCTGGGGGCCTGCAGACTATGGCTAAGATTTCCAAAGGGGGCCGCACCTCCATTTGAAATTTTGTAGGGGTCTGCGAATGAAAAAAGCTTGAACATCCCTGCCCCAGCAGACAAAAATCTAATGAGAACGAATGGCTGGAAGTTGAAATTAGACAAATTGAGACTGGAAATAAGACGTCAATTGTTACCGGTGAGGGTAATTAACAATGTAGCCAGGGTTGTGGTGGATTCTCCATGATTGACAATGACGTGATGGGCAGGTGTTGTCATGACAACCTTGCCCCAGTGGCAGGGGGCCGTGGTACTAAGCGATGCCAGCTGGCACTGGGTGGGACATGGCATGGCATGGCATTGCGGCGCGTCCGGGACGACCTTGCCACGGTGCCGTGTGGGGATGCTGTGCATTGCTGTGGCGGGATGGTGCGTCGGCCGCCTGGTGGTGCTGTGGGGAGGCTTGCTGGAGTGCGGAGGCCACGTGGGGCCGTGTTGGCCCAGCGCCTAGACACTCAGCTGTCCCATCGGCCTACGCGCAGCAGAGGGATCAGACCTTGGGGTTTTCCCTTTTACAACCCTCCCGTCGGCGTCCAGCGCAGACGAAAGGTGATGGCCCTGGACGTGAACCCTTTAGGTCGCCACTAAGGATGACAGGCGGGATATCCCAGACACCTGCCTGCTTCGATGCCCCGGGAAGGGGCAAGAGGGGACCCCGTGCCCCTGGGGAGTCGAGATCCCCCCCAGTTTGTCACCCGGAGCCACAAAGCAGCAAGGACTCTCTAGCCCCTGGGTAACTCCCATTGAGCCCCTGCGGCTGCATATCTCTTTAGGGGGCTCCTATGCAAAGTGGGTCTGGGCCATGGTGTGTCTGGGCCAGGTGTGGTTTGTAAGACGAAGGTTCGGCCCTGCAGCTGCCAGACGCTCGGGCTGACGCTGGAGCCTCTCGGCCGTGAGCCAAAGCTCTGATCCACCAGTGAGAGAGCTGGGCATCCGGGGAACGGAGGCTTCTGCCTGAGAGAGGGAAGTGCAGGCAACCAAGGATTAATGCAGAGCAACACAGGCAGCTCCCGGTGCCCTGGCAAAGGGGGAAGACAGAGGCTGTGGGGTGATCAGACCAGCCATATCATCCAGCTCCCAGCTGGGCGTGGGGAGGAATTCCACCCATGGGGTGCAGTGCTGCCCATCGTGGTGACTTAGAGCATCCCCCAAAGCATTCAGTGGTAGCTGATGCCCTAGAGAGGACACCAGACTCAGGGAGAGATTGTTCTGCTGCTGGCAGTCCCCATGTTGCGGATTGTGGGGGAGTTAGGGCCCTGCACCCCTCTTCCCGAGATTTACTGCGACTTTCAACCAGCCAGTAAAGCAGAAGGTTTATTTAAGGACAGGAACACAGTCTTAAGCAGAGCGTGTAGGTACGACCAGACCCCCTCAATTAGGTCCCTCTGGGAGGTTTAGGGAGCTTAGACCCCAGCTTGGGGTTCCCTGCGTTGCACCACCCAGCCCAAACCGAAACTAACTCCAAACTTCTCCCGCTGCTCCTCTCCTTTGTTCAGTCTCCCGGGCAGAAGGTGTTAATTCTCCCCACCCCCGTTCCTGGCTTAGGTTACAGCTCAGGTAGCTTCCTTCAAGGGAAGTCCCACATCCCCACTGCAACCCCCCTGCAACATTCCCAGGTTAAATCTGCCCTGCTCCCTGCTCCGTCACACCCCACATGCCACATTTTCAGGGCTGGAGTGTGAGCTAGTGTCTAAAACACAGGCACAGGTGTCAGGAAAGCAGGGCTCAGTTCCCAGCTGGTCACTTCCCGGCTCTGTGCCTCAGGTTCCAGGAATTGCCAGAGGTTGGATCAGACCCCAGATCCATCCAGCCTATTATCCTGGCTCTGGCAGCGGCCAGCACCAGATGCGGCGGAGGAAGGCCTAAGAACAGTGCAGTAGCGGATGTGGAATGATCTTGCCCCCAGGTTAGATTGGGTTCTGCTCTGGAATTGTTAGATCGACTTACGCCCAGAAGCAGAAAGTTTAGCATCCCTGCCCATGTCTGTGTTCACTCTAACTCCGGCTATTCCTGTTCCCTGCAGAAATGTCCAACCCCTTTGGGAATCTTGCTAAGGGCTTGACCTCCATGACTTCATGTGGCGGGGAGTTCCATGGTCCAATTATGCGTTGTGTGCAAAAGCATAGCCTTTGAGCCACTTTGAATTTCCCACCTGTTAAAGTATCAGGGGGTAGCCGTGTTAGTCTGTGTCTACAAAAACAACAAGGAGTCCGGTGGCACCTTAAAGACTAACAGATTTATTTGGGCATAAGTTTTCGTGGGTAAAAACCTCACTTCTTCGGATACATCCCACCTGTTTAATCGAAGGCCTCCTTTTTCTTGAGCTCCGGGAGCAAATTCTGGGGGGCGTTAATTCTTCTTCCATGTGGGTCATTGAGGGCATCGTTTGTAAAGCACTCAGATCCTCGAAGGGGAGGGTGCGATATCATTGACATTTCACCAGCACTCTGTCCATTTCCTGAACCGTGTTAGCGATTTGATTACACTGTGTCTCTCCGAACATAGAGCCTTTGCTTTCCTCTCCTGAGTTTTATGTGGCCTTTCTGCTACATCCCTGAGTCTGGCTGCTCATTCCAAGCTGATCTCAAGTTTTTGGGCTGGGTCTCTTGCACGGGTTCACGTCCCCGCTCCCTGCCTCAGCTTCCCCATCTATAAAATGGGGATAATGATGCCATCCTCCTTTGCACAGAGCTTTTGGGATCTGCTGATGGAATGTGCTTTGTTGGAGCTGGGCGTTTAGTCTGAGCAGCCCCGTGCTGGGAATACCCCACAAACTGCCCTTTGCCCATCCCAAAGCAAGTCCTGAAAGGTGCTGCACACCCCCAGCTCCCACTGGCTTCAGAGAGAGTTGCAGGTGGTCAATGCTACTTCGGATTTGGCCATTATTTGGTGGGGCTCTTCAAACCCTCCCCGCTTCCAAACCAGGGGGATTTGGGAGGAAGCGTGGTGCAGGGGGGATAGGCCGTGAGCTAGGGACTTGAGCGACTCTGTATTAATTTTCATGGCCCCAAAGGTGTTAACATAACCCAGACCCTGTCCAACATTAAACAGCATCAAACACGGGCCTTTTAGACCCATGGCAAACTTAACCTTTGATTAAAGCCAGAAGAGAAGGAGAAACAGGTAAAGCGCTTGACATGTAAAGGATTAAATAAGTTTTTTGTCATAACAACATCCTTTGTTTCCTTGCCCTTCAACTGGAGAGAGACCGTAGGAGGAAAAACCCCTCTCTCGGATGGTCTTAGCGAAGGCAATAACTGTCCTTTTGGGGGAAAGGGAAGAAGGTTGTTGAAATAGGAGCTGTCCCAATCTTGTTTCCTAAGATGACAAGACAAACACACAAAAAGGGGAGTGTGGGGAAGGGGAGTAAAGCAAAGATACAAAATACAGCTTCTGCTCTGGTGTTGGCTTTCCACCTGCCGGAAAAAACACAGCCCCAGCGGGCGGGCTTACGAGCCCCACTGAGCCCTGGCAAACTCGTCCCAGCATTGGGCTTTTGAAGGCCTTGCTTTTCATTTCCTGACAGGCATGCAGCAGTGTTGCGAAGTGCGTTGCCTTGGCTGGTGAAGCTGGACGCTTATGAGACAGAAGGAGAAAGGGAGAGAGACAGGAAAGAGAAGAAAGGAGGTAGGGAAGAAATGAGGATACAATTTGCGGGTGGGGGAGACACAGCGGGTGGAGGTAACAACGGCAGCCGGCTCAGGACAGCTTTCAGGCTTAGGGTGAAGAAGGTTCAGGGTCCCAGGGAATGGTGGCCATGGCAACCATGGTGATGGTGCTCTCTCAGTTCCCTTCTTTCAGTCAGCCAGTGACGCGGTCGCCGTCGACTGTCCATCTGCCACACACACACACACCCAACGTCTTGTTTGTAGAGCCCCAGAGGGAGGAATGGTGGAAGAGCCCATTCCCTCTCATTGTTTTGTCCACTAATTAGACCTAATTTCCGACACACCAATTTTGGCCCATGGATTTTCCGTCTCACGCTCTGCTTGTTTATCAGGCATGACCCTTACCTAGCCCTTGAGTTATGGCAGGAGGCCTTTTGGCCTCCTCCCTCCGCCTGTGTCTCGCGTTTGCAGCTTTCCCCCATCGACACTTGTTATCGGTTATTGTGACACCTTATGGACGAGCACTGGCTTTTCACAGTCGAGCTCATAATTAGGTAAACGTGCAGGCCCAATTACAGTTTCCTGCTCTGCCCCAGCTCCACTGGGTGACCGCAGGCCTCGCTCCGTGACTCAGTTTCCCCATCTGTACAATGGGGATAAGAGCACTGGCCTGTCTCAGAGGTGCACTGTGAGGATAAATACGTTAAAGACTGTGTGGTGCTCAGGTGCTATCCTGATGGGGGCCAGATAAGTACCTTAAACAGGTAGAGATTTGACTTTTATACATAGATTCACAGTCTTTTATACATAGATTCACTAGCCTGTGTCCTAGTGCTGAATCGAAAACCTTGTTTCTAGAGATAATATACTCAGCTCTTCTCATCAGCAGATCTCACAGTGCTTTACAAAGCAGGTTGGTGTCATGATCCCCATTTTACACACAGGGAAACCGAGGCATGGAGCGGGGAAGTGACTTGCTCAAGATCACCCAGCAGGCCAATGGCAGAGATGGGACTAGAGCTCTCCTGACTCCCATGCTTGGGATTTGTCCACTGGGCCCACCTTAAACTGCAACCATATTTGGATCCACCCGTCTTATCTAGGTCTTTTTAAAAAGACAAAATCCCACTTTTTTCCTGGCTGTCTCTCTCTGTTGCGGGCTCATGGCATACAGTGGAAGGACTGTAGCACCTGGCCCGACTGGGAGCCAGGGGCCTTTGGTGGAGGACCTGTTTTTGGTGAGATCTCTGGGTGCTTCCTCTGACTCAAAGCAGCTCGAAGAGGCAGCATTGCATAGCGGCTGGGGCACTGGACTGGGACTCAGGAAACCTAGGGTCTATTCCCAGCTCTGCAAGTCTCTGTGCCTCAGTTTTCCCCTCTGTAAAATGGAGATAATGATATTGACCTCCATGGTAAAGTGCTTTGAAACCAACAGATGAAAACCACTCGATAGGAACTTGGGATTTATCAGTCTGGCCAGCCACAAAATTCAGTTCCTGATCTGTCTCCTCCCAAGTTTCAAATGTGGTATTTGGATAGCACCACTGGACAGATAGTGGGGAAGTTCAGACCCCCTTATCTAGATCCAAAGCTTGGATCTTTGCCCATTGATCCCTGCTGCTGCTGTGGAAATTAACCAATGTAAGTCAAGTGCCCATGGAGGTGGGGAGAGAACAAATTAGCCTGGCTCTTTCACACACCTACTGTGTGTTGGATGGATCAAGAGAGGGGCATTCCCCCGCTAAATCACCATCTGCTTCTGGGGTTTGGTGCCTCTCTCATTTGTAATTTTAGAGCCATGATTCTCAACCAGGGGTGCACATACCCCTGAGGCACACAGAGGTCTTCCAGGGGGTACATCAACTCCTCTAGATATTTGCCTAGTTTTACAACAGGTTACATAAAAAGCACTAGCAAGGTACAAACTACAATTTCATACAGATGACTTCCTTATACTGCTCTATATACTGTACCCTGACATGTACGTGCAATATTTATGTTCTAATTGGTTTATTTGATAATTAGATGGTAAAAATGAGAAAGGAAGCAATTTGTCAGTACTAGTGTGGCTGGGACACTTGTGTATTTTTATGTCTGATTTTGTAACCAAGTAGTTTTTAAGGGAGGTGAAACTTGGGGTATGCCAGACAAATCAGACTCCTGAAAGGGGTACAGTCGTCTGGAAACATTGAGAGCCCCTGCTTTAGAGCAAGTCTCGCGCCTCCGTTGCAAACAAAGAAAAATCCAAAGGCAGCAGAAAGTTTGAAGGAGAGAAAAGAAGAAAAAAAAGAGAGAGAAAGGTGTAGCACCAAAACAACCCATTTAGGAAGCTAATTTCAGACCCTTCAGTCCCCTCTCCCCATCAATCTCTCTGCTCTCCAGGGACAGGTGATGAATTTTTCATATCGACAACACGTTTGTGAAGGCTGGGGGGGATGTTTGGGCGGTTGGTGGGTTGTTGTTTTGGTTTTTTTTCCACCTCCTTTCTCTCAACCACCGAATCCAATGCCCTCCGAGGAGACCCCCGTCCGCTTTGCTGATTGGCGATGTGGAGAAGTTGTTGGGGAAGGTTTGCAAGGGGGACGCAGCTTGTTGCGAGGGAAATCAGCAGAGAGAAGGAGACACGGCTGGATGATGCCCCTGTTGTGAGGCAAGAAAGGGAAGGATCCATGGTCTAAGGCTGCAAGGAAAGCGGACCAGACTTTCTGTAACTGCCGAGTTGAAGAGAAGTTTTGTCGTACCCAGGAGATGCCCTGATGAGGTTTCATATGGGGCTGAGATTGGAGTGGGGGACTCGGACCTCACTGGGAACTTTCCTTTGTGCGGGGACATAAAGCAGCAATAAAACTAGATTGAAATGTTTCCCCAAGAGTGAGGGCAGCCCAGCAAAGGGGGATTTTGTCAATGTTCGAAATCTTCGTCAGTTTCCCTCGCTGTGACAGTGGCGGGGAAGCTCACAGGTGCATGTGATTTGCTGGCAGATGCGGCTTCTTCCCGTTAGCGTCTTTGTTTGCTTGTTTTTTTTTCTTTCCCCTCTTCCTCTCTCCTGATCCCCGTATCCTTTGCGCCCACCCCGCCCTCCCCAGCTGTCGTGGCCGACTCACAAGCCCACCACCCGTATATGGTTTTTGGCATCAGTCATGTGAAATTTGCCAAGACGGGCTGGGTTGTGAGGTTGGGAAGTGAGTTCCACCTACATGGTTATGTTTTAGCCCCATCACACGGGTTGACCTGGGTTCTGAGACTCGCTTCGCCGGGTTTTGTTTGCCATGTAGACGTACCCACTGAGACGTTATTCAACACAGAATCATAGAAACCTAGGGCCGGATGGGATCTTGAGAGGTCATCAAATCCAGAGCTCTGTGCTGAGGCAGGACCAAGCAAACCTAGACCCTCCCTTGTCCAACTGGTTCTTAAAACCATGCCAGGGATTCCACATCCTCCCTTGATGACCTGTTCCAGAGCTTAACTCCTCGTAGAGTTAGAAAGTTTTTCCTACTGTCTAACCCAAATGTCCCTCATAGACTCATAGACTCATAGACTTTAAGGTCAGAAGGGACCATTATGATCATCTGGTCTGACCCCCTGCATGCTGCAGGCCATAAAACCGTCCCTACCCCTTCCCTGGACTCTGCTGTTGAAGTCCCCAATCCTGTGTTTTAGTGACTTCAATCAGCAGAGACCCTCCTGCTAGTGATCCCTGCCCCATGCTGCGGAGGAAGGCGAAAAACCTCCAGAGGCTCAGCCAATCTACCCTGGAGGAAAATTCCTTCCCGACCCCAAATATGGCGATCAGTAAGAACCCGAGCATATAGGCAAGAGTCTCTAGCCTGACCCCTGTTAGCCATTATACTATTTACCTACCATTGCTTGGTATTCCTTGACTACTATGTTTCACCATTAAACCATTCCCTCCATAAACTTATCTAACTTAATCTTAAAACCAGACAGGTCCGTCGCCCCCACCGTTTCTAAGTAGAATGTAGAGCCGGCTGGCTCCTTTGGGAGAGATGGGGCTGTTCTATTCCCGGGAAATGAGTCCTGAAGGGGGGCGTCAAACCCAGACAGACAGCGGCCCTCCGAGACCCTCCCAATATCTGCCAGACAGGGGCACTTGGCTCTGGAGCTAACCCTCGGCTTCCAGTGTTGCAGTCGTTCTGGTTGGGTCTGTAAAGTCCAGATTTGGATCAGAACTTCCCTAAGGTGCAGGGTGTTGGGCTCAGGCCTGTCTCTGAAGAAGGGTCTTGATTTCTGGTGCTGGTCACCATTAGCAATAAACATGATCTTCAGCAAAGACATTCAGGCATGGAAGGAAGTGGATCTGGGCTGTCTCTTGGAAATACCCAGCTGGCTGGATGTTGGTTGCTCAGCTGCCCGTGTCCATGCTGGCACATGTGCATGGGCCAGGATCTGCCAGGTTCCTGCATCATCTGCCCAGACTCCAGCTGAGAGTCTAGGCTCCTAGCAGGGTTCCTAGTGGCCTTGTGCTGGCTGTCGGGAGGCTCCCTCCCCAGCTGAGATGGGTGCCTGCGCCTGGCATACTTCGCGTCCTCACACTAGCTGGTCAAGCTCCCTGTCCCAGTGGGTCAGTGCCCGTGTTCCAGTTGTGTCTCACAGGGGCGGCCCCTCTGGCTCACTGTCTCCTGCTGCAACTGAGAGGGGTCTGAAGGCACAAGGGGGGCAGCTCACAGGCATGGTCGGGGCTCTGGTCTCCAGCCCTGCACAGCACCCCCTTGCGGCAGCAGCACTCGGGGCAGGATTTCAGGAGGCAGCCTGTTTCGTTAACACTGTAGTCGCTGCGTTGGGCGCCGTTTGGGGGCCTACTGGCCCCTCCCCATTGGCGAGGGGTGTAGCCTGCTGTCCTCTTGCTGTCCACGGTGGGTGTAACCTGCCACCCCAACCTCTCTGAGGCATTCACTGTCCTGCTGTCCCTGCCGACACATGCAGGAAGCTCCAGCATGGAGGGAAGTGGGTGCATGGAGCTCTCCGGTTGCAGCATGGGGCCAGCTGCCCCATTGTATGTTCCAGAGCTCAGGTGCTCCAGGAGGCAGGACTTCAACCCCATGTTTCTGGCCATTTCCTGCCCCTGACAGGTTTGGTTGTCCTTCTCCAGCTGCCCAAACATGCCAAGGCATTGCCTGGACGTTAGTGATTCAACCCTCCCACCCTTGCTGAGGCACAGAGATAGGAACCGACTTGCCCAACTTCATACTGGCAGTGCTGGGAAGAGAACTCAGGTGTCCTAGACTGCCAGCTCTAACTACTAGACTCCACTCCCTTGCAGTGCTGGGAACAGAACCCAGGATTCTGGACTCCCAGCCCCACTTCTCTAACCAGTGGACCCCAGTCACCACTGCCAAGCCAGGATTAAAGTCCTGACTCGCAGCCACTGCTATCCCCTAGAACAACAGTGCCACAAAAGTGCAGCCTCCGGCTGTGCTGGGCACTGTATGGATCCGGCTTGCTTGGCAGCTGAGGAAGGTTCCCGAGGCATCTTGGCTGCAGGAAGGTGGGGGAGACACAGCGCCATCAGGAGTGAAGTAGGGGAAAGGCCTGAGCGGGAACCTGCCCAAGAGATCGGGGCAAACCCCCCAGCTCTTGCAACCGGGCAGCAGGACCTTGAGTTGGCATTCAGGGCCAGGACCTTGGTTTCATAGGACACCCCAAGAAACAGACTTTGAGGGGGGGGGATAGCTCAGTGGTTTGAGCATTGGCCTGCTAAACCCAGGGTTGGGAGTTCAATCCTTCAGGGGGCCACTTAGGGATCTGGGGCAAAATCAGTACTTGTTCCTGCTAGTGAAGGCAGGGGGCTGGACTCGATGACCTTTCAAGGTCCCTTCCAGTTCTAGGTGATAGGTATATCTCCATTAATAAAAAAAATAAAATAAAAAAACAGCAACCACCTGGTGCCATGCCAGGGCATGACACGTTCATAGCCTCAGCAGGGGTGTAAATTGGCAATGCTCCATTGACTGGAGTTGAGGCCCCAGCCCATTGACTCCAGCAGAACTGTGGCTGATTTACACCAGCTGGGGATCTGGCCCATCGCTCTCCAGGCTAGAGACCCTTCCCCAGCAGCGGAAGGAACCCTTCCCTTCTACATCAGTGACACTAGTACCAAGGGCAGAAACGTGATCTTGAGCATACTGGTTAGGGAGACGCCTGGTCTCGGGCAGTCTCCCCTGGTGGCTGGGTTTACTGTTCCCATGGCAAGCCACTCTGGGGGGCCAGTCCACACCCTCTTTCTCCTTTAAGAGTGCTGGTTTATTTCCAGTTCACACCTTTCTAGCCACAGCTCCCAGCCATTGGCTCTTGCCTTAGCAAAGAGCTCCCCCCGCCCCAGAGACTGTGACCTGGGTAGGTTGAACTCCTTAAGTCTGTCACTCAGGTTTTTCCCAGAGATCAAATCGTTCAACTAGGTCTTCCCGCCAACATCCCGTATAAAACACCAGCCCTGCTGGTTCTGAGAGCTCCTGTGAGTCACCAACAGCCCCCCACCACCGATACTGATCAGGCCAGAAGCTGCATCATTTCCAGCAGCTGTCTCCTTCCTCGGGAACAAGGTGTGGTATCATAGAATCAGAAGGGACCTCAGGTGGGCATCTAGTCCAACCCCCTGCTCAAAGCAGGGCCAATCCCCAGACAGATTTTTACCCCAGTTCCCTAAATGGCCCCCTCAAGGATTGAACTCACAACCCTGGGTTTAGGAGGCCAATGCTTAAACCACTGAGCTATCCCTCCCCGGGTAGAGCATGGCAGAAAGCTGTAAAACTCTGGAGGCAAGGAACAGGGTAGCGCCACCTTCACGCAGCAGGTGGGGCCCAGCTCTTGCCCCGGCCAGCTCCATGGAGGGAGAGCTGCTGCCCCGCTGAGCTTGCCACGTCTGCACTAGGATTTGCTGAGACTCATTAGAAGGGTGGGGTGGGGTGGGGGGTCCAATCAAGACTCGGGGCTCCGTAGCCTCTGGAGCACGTGCAAAGTAACCTGGTGCCGAGGCTGACTCTCAACTGGGGGGAATGGGTGAGCAGGAACAGGAAGGCCCACAGGAGTAGGCTGTAACTTGCATCCACACGGCAAACGGGGTGGGTTACCAACCTGGGGAAAAGCAGAACCCAGGCTCAGGCCCCTACCCCGAGCTAGCCTGGTTTGAGGCACCACCAAACCAGGGTTGGAGGGTTTTGTGTGTGGATGGAAGCTGGGTTAGGGGCAACCCCTGGGTGAGAGCCTGGGCTGCCTCTGCAGTAGACACAGCCAAAGAGGATGTGTTTGGCTGTGCTGGGGGGTGCCCCCAGGAGAGGTCAGGGCTGGCTGCGGGCCATATCCATGAGCTTCCCCCCCTGGTGAAATGGTGTCTCGTCGAGGAACTGGTCTGTGCCGAGGGTGGGTACTGAGAGATCAGGCCGTGGAGTAAACACCCCCCAGTACACAGGGGTGTTAGCCCAGGGCTGGGTGGGGCCGGGGGAGGAGGCGTGAATGAATTGCCCCTTTCACTAGCCCAGTGTTGGGAGGCATTCGGGGGGTGGCTCCATCCAAGCTAAGGCAGCTCTGCACCCGGCTGCATACGGCCAAGATGTGGCACCCCCCGCCCAGGTACAGGGAGTGGCTACGTTGGCTCGGAGCCCGCTGGGGGCTCCCCCAGATGGGCCGGCGGCTGGCTGCTCCCTCTTTTCCCCCCCATGATGTCCTGGCTCCCCCCACCCCCACTTCTGGGCCTGCTGCCTCACCATGTCAGTTACCTTCTCCCTAGGATCCTGCCCCCAATCCCAGGACGACCCCCATGGGTGTACATTACACAGCCCCCTGGCTGCAGTGGATGTGAGGCGGGGACAGCCACTGTGGTAGACTTTGGCTCAAGCTGGAGCAGCTTGTAGTCTGAGCCGGGGAGCGCCCCAGTTCAATCCTTGTTGTCAGACATCACCCCAGCTTCCCCGGAGATGACCTGCCCTCCTTCCCTGGTTTGTTTCGCACCATATCTCTCCCCCCTCGGCTCCCGTTAATATTTTATAACATGTTACTGATGAAAAATTCAAATTGACTCCAGGATCCTTTTGCTCCATTTAACAAGGTGACGGCATGTCTGGCTCCCCGCCCGCAGCCCGCGGAGAGGGGCCCGTGCCGTCGCAGCTTCTCCCCCTCCCCCCGCACGTGAGGCCCCCGCCCGGCGCTGATTGGCACGGCGGCTGGGTTGTCGGGGCAGATTTGCGGGGAGCTGTTGCGAGGCAAAGCGGTGGTGCCACGAGCCGGGACGCAGGTGGCTCGTCGTTGGGGCGAAGCCGGGCGCTGAGGCTGAAGGCGGAACAATGGAGGGGATGGGAGCGGAGCAGAGGCTGCTCGGCGACAGGGGTCCCCCGGGGTGCGGCCGGCCACGTGGATACGTCGGGGAGGCGGCTCTCGGAGCGGCAGCGCTGGCTTCTTGGGGAGCGGAGCGGCCACTCGAGGCAAGAGGGGTTAGAGCCAGGCTGGCAGTCAGCTGACCGGGGATCCCAGCCATGGATGGGCTGGTGCCCCTTAATCCCAACCCACAGCCCCCTGCTGTTCTGGTCCTGGGCTCCCCCTCCAGCTTGGCTGATGTCCCTCAATCCTGACCCACAGCCCTGAGCTCCCCCCATGCCCAGCTCTGTCCCTGCCCCTACATCCCAACTCGCATCCTCCTGCTGGGCCAGCCGTGAGCTCTTCCCCACAGCTCTGCCAGTGCCCCTCAATCCCAACCCCGGACGCCCCTGCTATTCCAGGCCCCTGGACTCCCCCCATGCCCAGCGCTGTCCCTGCCCCTCCATCCCAACACGCACCCCACCTGCTGGTTCAGCAGTGAGCTTCCCCCCTTCCCCTTCAGCTCTGCCAGTGCTCCTCATTCCTGACCCGCAACCCCTCTGCCATCCCAGCCCCTGCCCTGGACTTGCTCCACATCCAGCTCTGTCCCTGCCCCTCCATCCCAACATGCACCCCACCTGCTGGTTCAGCTGTGAGCTTCCCCCCTTCCCCTTCAGCTCTGCCAGTGCCCCTCATTCCTGACCCGCAGCCCCTCTGCCATCCCAGCCCCCGCCCTGGACTTGCTCCACACCCAGCTCTGTCCCTGCCCCTCCATCCCAACACACACCCCACCTGCTGGTCCAGCCGTGAGCTTCCCCCATCCCACACAGCTCTGCCAGTGCCCCTCAATCCTAATCCCCGACCCTCCTGCTATTCCAGCCCCCTGGGCTCCCCCCAACACACACACACAGAGCTCACTCCTAGCCCAGCCCTGGAGCAGTCCTATAGCCAGGTGGCCATCGCGATGCAGCTCTGAGTCTGTTGGGGACGAGGCTGAGATCACCTAACTCATCCCCTTGTGAATCCAGGGCTGCAGCAGTATCCGGCCGGCCCCCCCACCCAGGCCATGCCCAGACCCTATAGCGCAGCTTCTGCTCCCATGGGAGGGGGGCAAACTCCTGCCCTCCCCAATTGGCCTGGACCCTATAAACCTAGAAGGCAGCTGGAGCTGCTGCAGCATGGGGAGTCATGGCGGGGGTGAAGTTTCCATGCGGTGGCCAGGAGCAAACGGGATCTGGGAGGGGCAAGTCACCAACTCTCTGTGCTGCTGCTGGGATGAGCCTCCGCTGCTTTGGTGCCTGGGGTGGCTCTTTCTTATCTGGACCATCGGTGCATAATAACCGCCTTGCCCCATTTACCATCTCTCTATATAGGCATGTTTCTTCTGTTAAGAGTTTATTTGTTCTCCTGTAGCCCCCAGGAGCCCCAGTCAGGCCCCAGGACCCCGTCGTGCTAGGTGCTGCACCAACACCAAAGAAAAAATTGCTGCCCCAATGAGTTTACAATCTAATGCAGCCACCTCTGGGGTGGGACGTGGCAACTGAGTATACAGGGCTGGCTTCACCAACTGTTGCAATGCCGCCGCCTCTGGGGTGGGATGCAGCCGCTGTTTAGTAGCTGCACACCAACACTTTCTGTCGCGTTCAGGGCTCTGATACCATGGGGATGGGCACAGGATGAGAACAGGCTGTGGATGGGAGTGGAGTGGTGGTGGTGGTGGTGATCTGGCAGTCATTCAACGTGCTGTTCTCCTTGTTCCTGTTCCGCTCCCGGGGCTGTGCCGTTCGGGTGCAGTGGGTGACTCCCTGCGTCGTGGTGCGTCCCTGGGAAGGTTCTGCCTCTGGCATTTGAAGCCCTTTGCTTTGCAATCTCCATTGCCCTTGACATAAGCGTCCTGGAGCGTGCGTGGATTCCCACAGGGGAGTCTGGCTGAGTTTCCTGTTTGTCTCAAGTAACCGTGGGGTTGCTGTTAATGTCGTCGCCGTTGGGTTTTTCCTTTGGTGCCAGCAGCGTGAGAGGCCTCATGCAGCTCACAGGTGTCACCACTGGCCAGTTCTCAACACTGGGCATCGTTGCCTGCTTCTTGGGCCCAGATCTTGATTGCTGCCACCTCGGGCCATATCCAAACCGATTCAGAGACACACACACCTGCGCTCCAGTATCAGTCCAGGATCCAGCTCCGAATCAAACCTTTAGGCCGGTTTTGGTTGGGGGGAGTAGAACCCACCACTTCCCAGGCTCCAAAATGAATAACCTAATTCACAGACATAAACGAGGCCCCAGTAGCCCAGCTACAAGCCCGCCCCCTTGCCATCTCCCCCGCCCTGGGCGCTGCAGAAGGGGGCATGGAGATGGAGGGACGGATTGGCTTATGGAGTTGCAGAGCCTCCCAAAAAGGCAGGAAGGACTTGTCCTGGGGCAGCTGGAGGTTTCCAAACAGGGCTGGTTTGGCTCCAGGTTCCAGGTATCGGAACCTTCCAGGGATGTAGGTGGTGAGAGCAGGGTGGGGCGGGTTCTGGTTCTGAGCCGTCTCTCGAAAGGGACCGAGGTTCAGGATGGCTGGGAGGGTTTGATTTTACCAGTGGCTCACGCTCCTTCCGTCGCAGTCAGCGCAGGAAATGGACTCAGCCCCACCGGCCCACCCGCCAGAGTCCTCTCCCCAACCCCACCCCACCCAGTCTCCTCACATGGACTCTTCCACACAGTCCCCACTGCCCCAAGATGTGCTTCTTGTCCAAGTCTTCGCACGCTGCAGTTGGCCCTGGTTGCAGGAAGGGGTGGTCCTGTGGTTCAGAGCACAGGGGGCCTGGACTCCTGGGTTCTGTTTTTAGCTCTGGGAGAGAAACATGGTCCAGTGCAGGAGGAGACTGAAAGCCAGGACTCCTGGGTTCTATCCCAGCTCTGGGAGGGGAGTGGGGTCTAGTGGTTAGAGCGAGGGGGTCTGGGAGTCAGGACTCCTGGCTTCTATCTCCAGCTCTGGGAGGGGAGTGGGGTCTAGTGGTTAGAGCAGGGAGGGGTCTGGGAGTCAGGACTCCTGGCTTCTGTTCCCTGCTCTGGGAATAGGCGTGTTGGGGTATTTATCAGACAGCGCAGGGGTTAGGGGGCCAGGACTCCTGGGCTTGACCCCAGCACTGGGAGAGGAGTGTAGTGCCATGATTGTGGTGGGGTGGGGCCACAGTGAGTCCAGACTCCTGACCTGGGTTCTTATCCAATTGAATCACCTGGAGCAAATCCCTTTAATTTTTCCATGCCTCGGTTTCCCCATGTGAGGTGCCCCTAAAGTGCTCTGAGATTGGGAGAGGTGAGGGAGGAGGATAAGTGCTCACAGTCTCTCTCTCTTGCTCTGAATTTGCCCCTTGCAGCAACCTTGAACCTATCGAATAATAAAAACCCAGAGGCTCCAGCAGGACAGACTCTCCGGGGGCAGAGCCAACTCCAGACGGGGGGAGGCGGGTCCTGCCGCCGCCTTCCAGCCCCCAGCTGTTACTAGGAGGCTGGGCAAGCATGGTGCTGATCCACTTAGATCGATCCCCTGCCCTACATCCTGCCTAAGAAACTTACAACAAGCCGGGCCTCATTCCATTGGTCCAGCCAGGCCCTAGATACAGTGAGTCAGCCTGTGTGTGGACACGTGTGCGTGCTCGCATACACACAACACACACACACAGCCTCCCATTGGCTCAAAGTCATCTTGCTGCTGGCAAGCACAACAGAACCTGACCCAGCAAGACCCTGCCCAACCCCTTCTCCCTCCCCTGTGATCTCGTATATTATAGGGTCAGGGATTAGTGTCCTTGATCCTCCCTCTTTGGGTTGATTGGACTATCCTGGTGCTGCCCCTGCTTTGGGGTTTGGATGCTTCCCCATCTTGTCCCCCGGACCACCCCACAGCAGGGAGATGGTTGGTTAGTTTACTGCAGTCCCAGCAGGGGGCGGGGCAGGAGCGCTGGCTCTGGGGGGAGCTCCTGGCTACCCAGTCCTGGCCTCTCCCAGCAGGGGGCGCTGTAGGGAGCGGGGCAGGAGCACTGGCTGTTGGGAGAGCTCCTGGCTACTCCAGCCCCAGCCACTCCCAGCAGGGGGTGCTGTAAGGAGCGGGGCAGGAGTGCTGGTTGTGAGAGGAGCTCCCGGCCTCTCCCACCAGCGGGCACTGTGGGGAGTTGGGCAGCAGCACTGGCAGTGGGGGGGGAGCTGCCAGCTACTACAGTCCTGGCCTCTCCCAGCAAGGGGTGCTGTAGAAAGAGCCCCTTGCTACCCTGCTATGTCGGGGGAAGGGGAGGGAGCCAGGACGATCCTCAGGTGCCCCCCTCCCAACCCCTAATCTGTTTAGCCGCCACTTTTCTGCTCCCTCTTCTAATGCGCCCTAAGGAATTAATGTGGAGCCGCTAATCGGCTTGGAGATGATGACCTCCCTTCATGCCAGGCCATGGGGGTGGGGGTATGGGATGCGGGGAGGCTGCCAGTGACGGGGGGGGCATGTGAGAGCCCCACTGAGCAGGGGCTGAGCCCCTTTAATCATCGAAGTCTGTCGGTCTTGAGCTCTCATTCCCCCACAGGGAAAGGTCACACCTCAGTCACACATGGGGAAACTGAGGCACTGAGGGAGGGGAGTGACTTTTTGGGATGAGAACCCAGGAATCTTGGCACCCTGCCGCTGCTTTAATCTCCCACCCAGTCCTGGTGTTGGTGTGTAGCATGGAAAAGTGTGGAGTCAGAAAGGGCACCCCAATCCCACCCTGCCCCACCAGGCCTGGCTGCTGGGGGACAGGGGGGAGGGCATTCCTTACCTCCCTTTGTGCAGGGGTTGGGTGAGGAGGAGTCTCCCATCTCTAGCTGCTGACCAGTTGGGACCCTGCTTAACTTGGGCCCTGCTATAAGGAGTACTGGGGCACCCCCTATATTATGCCTCTGCGGCCCATCTCCACCGCTTCCTACAGCACCCCCTGCTGGGAGAGGCCAGTGCTGGAGTACTGGGGGGCTCCCGCCACAACCAGTGCCCCTGCCTGGGTAAGGAGTTGGGAGGGCAGCAGTTGGCGTGCAGGGCAAGTGGTAGCAGAGGGAGTATGGGAGGGCAGTATGGGGGACAATTTGGGGAGGGGGGAGCTTGTGAGGCAGTTTGGGGGAGCATGGGGGTATTTTGGAGGGAGCACAGGATGCAGTTTGGAGGGGTGTGAGGGCAATTTGGGGGATCATGGGGCAGTTTGGTGGCAGGAAGTGCAGGGAATAGCTTGGGGGAAGCGCAGGGGAGCAGTTTTGGGGGAGGGGCAGTGCATGGATAGTTGGGGGGAGTGTGTGGGGTAGTTTGAGGGGGAGTTCAGGGGGCATTTTTGTGGGGGGAGCGCACAGGGAGTAGTTTTGGGAAAGCCTGGAAACAGTTTTGGGGGGTTCATGGGGGCAGTTTGGTGGGGGAGGGAGCACTTTGGTGGTGGGGAGTGTCTGGGGCAGTTGGGTGTTGGAGGGAACCTGGGGGGCAGTTTGAGGGGGAGGGCGTGCAGGGGGCAGTTTGGTAGGGAGCAGTTTCAGAGGATCAGGGGGGCAGTTTGGGGAGTGTGTGGGGGCAGTTTGGTGGGATCATTGGGGCAGTTGGGTGATGGAGGGAGCCCAGAGGGCAGTATGGGGGAGGCAGTTGGGGGGATCATGGGGCAGTTGGGTGGCAGAGGGAGCCCAGGGGGCAGTATGGGGGGATCATGGGGCAGTTGGGTGGTGGAGGGAGCCCAGGGGGGTAGTTGGGGGGATCATGGGGCAGTTGGGTGGCGGAGGGAGCCCAGGGGCAGTTGGGGGGGGTCATGGGGCAGTTGGGTGGTGGAGGGAGCCCAGGGGGCAGTATAGGGGGGCAGTTGGGGGGGTCATGGGGCAGTTGGGTGGCAGAGGGAGCCTAGGGGACAGTTGGGGGGTCATGGGGCAGTTGGGTGGCAGAGGGAGCCCAGGGAACAGTATGGGGGGCAGTTGGGGGGGTCATGGGGCAGTTGGGTGGCGGAGGGAGCCCAGGGAACAGTATGGGGGGGGTCATGGGGCAGTTGGGTGGCGGAGGGAGCCCAGGGGGCAGTATGGGAGGGCAGTTGGGGGGTCATGGGGCAGTTGGGTGGCG
Organism: Malaclemys terrapin pileata; assembly: GCF_027887155.1. Taxonomy (NCBI): domain Eukaryota; kingdom Metazoa; phylum Chordata; order Testudines; family Emydidae; genus Malaclemys; species Malaclemys terrapin. The sequence continues at coordinate 6,712,029 of NC_071527.1, read as the reverse complement.
GAGGGAGCCCAGGGAACAGTTGGGGGGTCATGGGGCAGTTGGGTGGCAGAGGGAGCCCAGGGAACAGTATGGGGGGCAGTTGGGGGGGTCATGGGGCAGTTGGGTGGCAGAGGGAGCCCAGGAGGGCAGCTGGGGGGGTCATGGGGCAGTTGGGTGGCAGAGGGAGCCCAGGGAACAGTATGGGGGGGAGTTGGGGGGGTCATGGGGCAGTTGGGTGGCGGAGGGAGCCCAGGGACCAGTATGGGGGGGTCATGGGGCAGTTGGGTGGCGGAGGGAGCCTAGGGGACAGTTGGGGGGTCATGGGGCAGTTGGGTGGCGGAGGGAGCCCAGGGAACAGTATTGGGGGGCAGTTGGGGGGGGTCATGGGAAAGGCCTCGAGGTCAGTATCAAGGAGCTCCTGTGCCCCACGTGGTTCTCCTCACCCCACCCCCGCCGGCCGGCCGGTTCCCCTCCCTCCGCTGCCCCACGTGACTCCCCCCTCCCCTCCATGGTGTCAGCGATAATATTAGTGCTGACTTCATGCTCCGAGCGCTGGGATCCGTTGCCATGGCAATGCCGCAGCGCCCGCCCCCCGCCCCCCCGTAGTCGGTATTCACGTGATGTTCAGGAAGCGGCGACATGGGGATCGGCCCGGGCTGGGATTTAGGGCTGCGGATTCTGCCTCCGTCCCCCGCGCTGCGCTGGGCCGTAGCAAACCCCGGGGGATCGGGCCGGGCCTCAGAGCTGGGGGCAGTCGGGGGGGTCCGCAAAGCAGGGAAAGGGGGAGGGTCAAGAGCAGGGTGGACATTCGGGCTTTGCCCCCCCCCCAAAACACTGCAGCAATTGGGGCTGTGTTAAGAGGGGGTGATGGGGACCCTGTGGCTGCCAGGGATGGGGCAATGGGGCGAGGCAACATGGGCTAGTGGACCAAGTGCTGGACTGGGAGCCTGGGTGCTGAATGCTGCGTGACCTGGGGCAAGTCACTGCCCTGCTCTGTGCCTCAGTTTCCCCTCCTACCCTCTATATGGACAGAACGCTTTCAGGCAAGGGCTGTCTCTCACTCTGTATCCATGCAGAGCCTGGCACCGGGGGAGGGGGGGGGGATCCTGAGCTCAGCACTGCTCCCATAGAAGTAATTATGAGGGAGCAAAATAATTATGGGGAGTGGGTGCCGATGGCAGAGCCCCACTGAAGTCTATCCACTAGGCCACATTGCCTGCCCCCTGATGAAGACAGACACATATGCAAATACTTGTCTTAACCCGTGCATACACCTGTGTGCTGATACATGTGCACAGATGTTGATGAGTGTTGCTGTGCACACACATTATCACCTATATATTCGTACATGTGCGTGTCCATATATGTCAGTGTATGTTGACACATGTTCACACCTACATGAGTGCACAAGCACATGGCCACATGCACACGTGTTCACACCAATCTATTGGAATGCGAGCACACACAGCTATCAGTGCGTGTACACACACTTTAATGTACGCGTGCTGAGACCAGCACCTTTGTAGGTTGAGCCAGGTGTACACAGGGTCACACCTTTATGGTGACACATGCATCCAGGTGCACAGTGATGTGCAGGCATGCATGTGTGTCGATGCATGGAGTGTGTGTGTGCACATGTATGTTACCACGCACATTGGGGAGAAAGGGAGTTATGCCAGGTGGCTTCGTTCAGTGAACGCATGGTAGCGCCAGTGTCACAGACAGGGACACTGCTGGGTCCCCAGGCCTAATGCAGGCTGTGGCCATGCCGAGCTTGACCTCGCTAGCTAGCTGTGTGGGTAGGTGGACGGATGGGTGGACGGACAGCCAGACAGATTTCAGGGACTGGCTAGGAAGGATGGCCCAATGGTGAGGGCACTCGCTGATTCCCTGGGACACCTGAGTTCAAAACCCTGTTCTGCCACAGGCTGCCTCTGTGACCTCCTATATGCATCCGAAGAAGTGGGCTGTAGTCCACGAAAGCTTATGCTCTAATAAATTTGTTAGTCTCTAAGGTGCCACAAGTACTCCTGTTCTTCTTTCTGTGACCTTGGTAAGTCACTTAGCCTCACTCTGCCTCAGTTTCCCCCTTTGTCCAATGAGACTTGTACTACTGTCCTCGATCCCAGGGGGATTGGGAGTGCTTTGAGCATTTGTTTTCAACTGTGGAGCCAGTTACCCCTGGAGGAAATGGAGTTTGCTTGAGGCTGGAGTGATGTTTATCTTGCTGGTGGCCTTTGGCATCTGGTCCCCTGCTCTTCACGAGGCCGGGGGTCCCACTCAGCCTTTCTCTAGGGCTTCTTCCTGGGGCAGCAGCGTGAGGCAAGAGGAGCCCCGCTCACTGCTGCCCTGCACCCCGTGCAGCCCTTTACACCAGTGCACAGCAGGTGTGAAACGCTACCTGAGCAGAATGGGGAAGGTTTTTCACTCACGTTGCACTGGTGTAAATAACTTAACCTGGCGCAGAGCAGCCATGAAACAGTCTCAGTGTGAATGGTCCCAGGGTCCTGGTGGCACTGCCAGCCAGAAGCTCACAGCTCCAGAGACCCAGTTGGCAGTGGCAGGGCACTGCTGTAACAGAAGCTCACAGCCCCGGAGTCCCAGCTGGCAGTGGTGGGGCACTGCTGGCTGGAAGCTCACAGCTCCAGAGTCACAGCTGGCAGTGGCAGGGCACTGCTGTAACAGAAGCTCACAGCCCTGGAGTCCCAGCTGGCAGTGGCAGGGCACTGCTGTAACAGAAACTCACAGCCCCGGAGTCCCAGCTGGCAGTGGTGGGGCACTGCTGGCTGGAAGCTCACAGCCCCGGAGTCCCAGCTGGCAGTGGCAGGGCACTGCTGTAATAGAAGCTGGCATTACTGTGCTTCAAGCATCTTCTGATGCTAAGTCCTTCGATGCCGACTGAGGTCACCGATCCCGGGATGTATGTGTATGCCTGGGGAGGGGAGGGCAGCACAGGGGAAATGACCACATTGGCTCATTAAGGAAACTGTTTGGGCAGGAAAGACCGACAGTCTGATGATTGCATCACTGAGCGACTCTGCTGAGAGCCAAATTCCACCCTCCACCCCCCCACCACACTCTATGTCCTGGGGGTGCAATGTATGAATGAGAAAATCATATCCGGTAGCTTAAGAGACAACCCCCCCCCCAACAGTCCCCTCCCCCACGGCTCCTTCCCCCCAATCCACCCCACCAGTGGGAAAATAAAGCCCCTTCACTAAGGGATGAAGTCATCTCCCAGGCGGGCTCTCGGAAATGCCCTATGAACTCGGGGCTCCAGTTGGGCGGGGAGGATCCTGTTTCCTGACGCTCCCTCCCCTGGGGAGGCAGGTTGCCAGGGAACAAACCTCCCCCTCCTCCTCTCCATTTTGCCCCATCCTCAGCTAGGGGATGGATTCTGGAGCTGGCTCCCGCTCTCTGAACCAGATTCCGGTTCTGGCCCAGTGATGGAAGCCCGTTGGCAAGTCTGGATACAGGTCGGATCCAACTGCACCCCACCCCCCGCCAAAAAAAAAAAACGGTTCTGGATCCATCTGTGACGTTCTGGTTCAGCCCACACTGAGGGATGCCTGAATTGGGTCCAGCTTTGCCCCCCGTTCTGGGGGGTTCAGACCCACAGTCCCGCTGTAATGATACGAGTTGGAGGGTTGGCTCGAGAAATGCAGCAGGAGTTCGGCCCAGGGTCCAAGTTATTGTGAATGGGGGCGGGGGGAGGGAGGGGCGTTTAGGTTTGGGTTGTCGGTGTCACGTCCTGTGTGTGTGATGGGAGGCGTAGGCCTGTTGGCGAGCATATATCTGGTGGGAGGTGCAGAGCGCTTGGCGTGCCTGTGTGCGAATCGCCTGGTGGTTGTTTTTTTACCTTGCTGACCATGTGATGACATTGGCAGCTGGGCACTATGGTTGAGGGCACCCTAGCAACACTTGAAAATCATTGCGCCCACAGCCGAAATGCAGCCAGCTCTGGGGTGGGGCTTCCTTATTGAGGGAGAGGAGCCACTGAGCCCTGTAGGCAATTGACCATGTGGGACAGGAAATGAAAAACAGGGATGGGAGTGAGCACTGTGGGGCCAAAACTAGGGAATCCAGAGGGGGACGCCAAGCAGAGAACCCCAGACAGCGCCTTAAGGGAGTTCAAGGAGTCAGTGGTTGCGGCCCAGAGGAACTCTGCCCAGAGATGTGGTGCAACAAGGAAATGGAAATAGGCCCTGAAGTCAAAGAACGCCCTCCTGTAGCTCTTGCTCCACCTCGTCTGGTGGAGGCCTTCTTGGCCGGTGTCAGGAAGAGGCTGACAAGCGGGTCTTGCTGCTCCATGGGACCATGGATAGGGTATATGAGAAGATGCAAGTGAGGGGGAAAGTGCAGCCAGAACCTCGGTTGGAAGTCCTGGAGGAGGCAGAAGAGGGGCTGCCGCCTGGCACACTCTATACAGATGTGCACCAGGGTCTCCCTCTTGCCGCAGAAGGACCAGGTGTCAGGAGAGTCTGTAACGACAGCCAGACTCTTGGGTGCTGAGAACAGGAAGCAAAGAGCCACAGGTCCCCCTGCAGGGGAGTGCTGGGCATAGACACAGGATGGTGGAAGCTGTTGCAGATGCACCAGGGGATCATTAATAACTGCAGAACGTTGGCCATCTTGGTTTGACCTCTTCCAAAATTTGACACTTCCAGCAGCCAAGCACCGCACAAGGCGCAGCGCTCACCACACAGGAAGCACATCCTCTTCTGAATCACCCTCACCACAGCCGACAGCCCTCTGGGGTTTCACTGGGGGTATCCCAGCCAAACAGTAACCAAGCAGAATGTTGCGTAGCTCCTAGAGTCAGATCAGGTGAGGCGAGGGAAGGAGACACAGCAAGTATGGCTGTGGAAAATGTTGAGATTTGGGCAAAAAAATCAAAATTGGAAATATTTTGATTCAGAAAGGCACCACAGGACCTCATGGGAATTGTAATCCAGGTGCCTTATGCCCCCGTTCTCCTCTATTGGCCAGACTTCCTGCTCGGACTACATCTCCAATGATGCACCATGCTCACTCATCAAGAGGGGAGGAGGCTGTGTATTATGATAGACGCAAGGCTGCAGTGCCTCGTGGATGTTGTAGTTTGGATGTTTCATGCCTCCATTCTCCTCTGTATGCCAGTTTCACTGGTTGGACTACATCTCCCATGATGCACCAAGATCTCCCCTCTTGCTGAGGGAAGGCTGTGTATCATGGGAGATGAAGCCCAGCTGGGGAATGTGGCCCATGGAGGAGAATGGGAGCGCCCACACTATGACTCCCATGAGGCACTGCGGTGGCATTGCAGAATGGGAATATTTCCAGTGTGAGGTATTACATTTTAAAAAAAATGGAATTTTTCAGAGGGAAGAAAAACGCTTTTTGTGAAAAACTGCGATTACTCAAAAACCTGATTTTCCCTCAAAACCCCCCCACCAGTTTTGATGGAAAATTTCCAGACAGCGCAGGCTCTGGGCAGGGCATGGCCCCAGAGCTCTGCAGAGATCCCTTTATTGTGAGGAACTGGACCCAGCACCCTGCCTCAGGCATGAGGTCCCAGTTATTGACTCTCTTTCTACTCCTTGGGAAGCATGACAGGGCCACAGCCAGCTTAGGCCCAGAATTTACGTGGTAAAAACACCTGAGGCACCAGATCTGATCTCAGCCACACGGTTACATTAGATGGGGTCAAAATATGTATGAGAAGGGCTATAAATCCTCATTCTTCAGGACATGAACCAGCTTCTGAGAGGGCTTGGGAAGAAAGCCATTCCATTATTGGCCATATGGAGTTTCTTTCATCCTGTGACACATCTAATATTATCTACAGTAGAAGACCAGAGATTGGATTAGGCAGATTGGACAGTGCCTGTGTTTCTCATGAAATAAGAGCATCATCTGGCCCCAGTAATTTGTTACTTTTCGGAGAAAACGGGTGAGGGAGAAGAAAAGGAGACTGAAACTGTCTCCCCTGTTGCACTGGTGACCCATGTGGCAACGCACCCTGGTAGAACCCGCATGCAACATGTGCTTGTGTAACCCACATGGCACCAAGGACCTGCAAAATGAGGAGCCTGAGCATGTACCTAGAAACAGAAAGGGAAGATGACCAAGCATAAGATCATGACCATGTGCCCTTTAATATTAATGCTTCGGATCAGAAGATTTGCCATCAGACCATTTGTCTACCAAATCCACTGTCTGGCGTCCAACAGTGGCCAGTGCTAGATACTTAAGATGCAAAGTAAGATGGAAAAGAAAACCCTCCTTAAGCCAAATAGACCTAGTCTCTCATATGGCAACATATGGCCTTTGGATTCCTTCCTGACCCCTGCTGTGATCAGTTCGTTCCCTGGAGCATGGTGGTTGCTAACCCTTGTACCATCATCATCTTTGTTTGTACAACTTCAGCTATCATCTTTGGTCATTAAATTATGTAGCCCTTTATAAACCCAGCCCCCATGGGTCACTCTTTGTTATCCCTCTGACACTGCCTTATTTCTGTACGGGCGACCCCATTTAAAAATCCCACGCCAGGCCCTGGAAATCATGAGATTTTTAAAAAATGATACATTTCAGGGTTTTTTTCTATGCCTTCTGGGCTTTGAGCCATTAGGGGTCATAGTTACCAGCTTCCACAAGGGCCAGAAACTTACTTTTTCTTTTAAATGAAAGCTGAGACTCTCTTGCCATAGATTAATAGAAATATAGGGCTAGAAGGGACCTCAAGAGGTCACCTAGTCCATCCCCCAATGCTGAGGCAGTGTTAAGTGTATCTTCAGTCATCACGTCACTCCAGCAGCTGGGACTTTAAAGAAAAAACCAAGTATCACACGACTTGCAATCAAGTCACAAGGGGTGTCAACGCTGCATTTGCATTACAATAGCATGTAGGGCCCCCACATGAGATCCGGGCACTGCTGTGCCAGGGTGCTGTACAGGGCAATTCCTGCCACCAAGAGCTCACAGTCAAAATAAAGCAGAACAGATGAAGGAAGGATTATCATCCCCCTTTTACAAGTGGGGAAACCGAGGCACTGCATGATTAAGTGACTTGCCCCCATTGGGATTCTGTGGCAGAACAGGGAATTGACACCAGCTCTCCTGAGTCCCTTAAACGCCAGGCCAGCCCTCTGCATCAGGAAGAATTTCACCACCCTCAGTGAGAAAGTGCAGCATTCCCTCCTAGGAGCTCAGCCTCCAGTTTCATCAGGAGAAGCCTTTTCCCCATCTCGGGGGGCAGTGTTAGAGGAAAGGCCAGAGCCAGTCTCACTCTGACCTTCCTGCCTTGAAATCCCTTCACAGCCCTCCCCCTTTTGCGGGCTCCATAATCCTAGTCTCCGCTCGCCATCTGCCAGCGTCTGTAGATAGCTAGCTGTGTGTGTGTCGGAGAAGCTACGGACACTCAGGGCTTGCATGGGTGCCATGTGCCCATAGGATAGTGGGAGTGTGTTTTCCAGGCCAGGAGGGAGCAGCGTGAAGATTGCCCCAGCAATGGGGTTAAACAGAGGGTGACTGTCTCCAGGGCTGTCATCTCCACCCCTTTCCCTAGGGTTAAAGTTCATTTGCGGCCAGTTTATCTCAGGCAGCAGGTGGAGTTGGCATTGATCCTGGCTTGGAATGAAGGATGCATCCTCCAGTGAGGCTGTAGGTGGCATCTGGCCATGGAACAAGCCTCCAGAGGAGATTAGACCAGCGGTTTAATTTTAATGGGGTTGCCAGGTCTGGTTTAGATTTGGTGGGGCCCCTGGGGCGGTGGGGCTCGGGCTTTGTTCCCCCCTCTGGGGGTCGTGTAGTAATTTTTGTTGTCAGAAGGGGGTTGCGGTGCAATGATGTTTGAGAACCCCTGGATTAGACCAACTCAGAGTCTGAGCCACAAATGCTGCCCAACTCTTTCACTATCTGCCAGAGCATAGCACCCATACCTCACTGACCCCGCACCAAGAATCTCCCAGTCCAACCCAAATCCTCCCCTGAGCAGAGGTGTCCAGGACCCAAAAAGGGAGCAGAGACAGAGATGACATGGAGCCCCCTAGGGACGTTGCTATTGCTGATCTGTTTCATGGAAGAGGTTCCAGATGTCATGGTGACAGGCAGCAACACAGATCACTAAGAATCCCTTGTTCCTGCCTAATACATTTGATCAGAAGATCTCACAGCACTTTACAAAGGAAGTCAGTATCATTATCCCCATTTGACAGCTGGGGAAACTGAGATGCAGAGAGAAGTGACTTGCTCCAGGCCAGTAGTAGAGCTGAGAACAGAACCCAGGTCTCCTGAGTCCTACTCCAGTACTCTATCCCCTGAGACACACTAGAGATAGAGCTCTGTATGGGGATGGACAGATAATTCTGTATAGCTTTGTATGGTGTATACTTCTATATCGGGATAGATCTGTGTAGAGATGGATAGCTAGATATAGCTCTCAAGTATCATGGGGTAGCCGTGTTAGTCTGTATCTACAAAAACAACAAGGAGTCTGGTGGCACCTTAAAGACTAACAGATTTATTTGGGCATAAGCTTTCGTGGGTAAAAAACTCACTTCTTCAGATGCATCTGAAGAAGTGAGGTTTTTACCCACGAAAGCTTATGCCCAAATAAATCTGTTAGATATAGCTCTGTATCGGGACAGATGGATCGGTATGGAGAATGAGAGAAAGAGAGCGCCTCACTTTTCATTCCTAGATCTCAAAGTACAATCTAGCAGCACCTGCTAGAATCCTTCCTTCAGACACCTGTTTTGCTCCTTGAGCAGGTGTTTTCCCAGGGGCACCCCCCATCCTTCATTCTTTCCCACTGGGCATGTTTACAAGAAATTGACACATTCGTTTCTTTCTTCCTTTTTGTTTTTCTTCAGTGACCTTGTTACCAGCCCTGGAGGCTGGCATGCTCTAAATGCACCAAGTGGGCACCGTGCCATGATACGCTTCCCTGCTGCCTCCACCCCATGCTTCTATTGGTGTTGGCACCACACACTGGCTCCCCAGTTGGCATTGGAAACGACTGGAGGCGGGTGGGATGGGATGGAATGAGGCCGGAGCTGCTAAGAATCCAGGATGGGATTTTCTAAGGGAGTCAGGCACCTAACTCCTGTTGAATTTCCCCTAATTTCCTTAGGCTTTTTTCACCATCCCAAGTTATTGACATTGTGGTAGCTCCTAAAAGGCTGTAACCAAGACCGAGGCCTCGTTGTGCTGGATGCTGCATAGACAGCAAGGGAAGAGCAGCCCCTGTCCCATGGAGCTCACAGTCTAAAGAGCAAGAGGGGAAACCGAGGCACAGAGTGATGAAGTGGGTGTAGAATCCAGGACTCTTGAGACCCTAGTCCAGTGTCCTAGCCACTGGGCTATGCTGCCTCCCGTAAAGTAGTTTAAACCTCACAACTCTCTGTAATGTAGATAAGGATTATCCCCATGTTCCAGATGGGGAAACTGAGGCACCGAGCTGGGCTGTGACTCCCCCAACATCACTCAGCAGGTCAGTGGCAGAGCTGGGAATAAAGCCAACACCATGGTTTTGTCTCAAGCACACAGTGTCCCCTCCCCAGTCTCACAGCACATCATCTGCGGGCGCCGGCTGAATTTGGGGAAGATTTTCAGCAAAATCAGTTTGAGTTAAACCCATCACGACAACCTCACGCTTCCCCCACAAGGCCTTATCAGGCTGCAGATCAAGCTGTGCCAATGCATCAGTTCAGAACGCTTGCTGAGTTTGCTTTTATTATAAATAGCGGTAGCACCTTGAGGCCCCAACGGCGATCAGAACCATATTGTGCTAGGGATTGCACACCCACATGGTGAGAAAGTCTCTGCCCCAAACAGCTGACAATCAAAAGAGACAAAGGGTGTCAGGGGAAACTGAGGCACACAGGGGGGCACTTGCTCCAGGTCACCCAGCAGAGCCAGGAATAGAACCCAGGTATCCTACATCCCCGTCCAGCATGCAGCCACAAGAGCACTGAACTTGTGATGAAGGTATTGCATTCTGCATGTGTTTCTCACCTTGGAGGTAGAAGGAGGTTCTTAGTGATGATGCATGCTCTGTCAGTCACATCAAGCGTGTCTGGGCTCCGCTAAGAGGTGTCCCATAACTTAGCATTCCCTTGCTGTTTAGGGCTTGACTGGGGGAACGTCGCGCTTACCTAAGCGATATCCCTTTTACAGGCTGGTTTTGTTTGTGGAATGAGAAGGAAATGAGGAAGAAACAGCCCGGAAGAGGTACTGATAGGTTATAATGTGGCCTAGTGGTTAGGGCAGCAGTCTGGGGTTCAGGAGACCCAACTTCTATTCCTGGCTCTGTCACTGGCTTCTGGGCGACCTGGGCCTGTTTTCCCTACCACCCTTTGTCCCTTTTGAGGATTGGCACAGCAGGGCCCCCATCTCAGCTGACGATAGTTTATACCAAGGTAAAGATGGGGATGTGACTTGTCCAAGGAGATGCAGCAAGTTAGTCATAGAATCTCAGGGTTGGAAGGAACCTCTGGAGGTCATCTAGTCCAGCCCCCTGCGCAAAGCAGGACCAATCCCCAATGAAATCCCCAAATGACCCCTGCAAGAATTGAACTCACAACCCTGGGTTTAGCCAGCCAGTGCTCAAACCACTGAGCTATCTACAGCCAGGAGCAGGGCACTGGAATTCTGAGTCCTAATGCCCTACTCTAAGCACTATACCCCCTGGAAGAGCTGCTAACAGAACCCAGGAGTCCTGCGGCCCAGTCCCCTGCTCTAACCACTGAAAAACACTGCCACCCTTATCATAAAGAGGTGGGCTATCATAAGAGAGAGATGGGCTTCTACCCCGCAGGTCCCTTGGGTTAGCCCTCACCCCACACCCACTCCCTCGGGGTGGCCCCCGCAGTCCATTCCGCTTTCTTGGGATAATTATCTTTTTATTAGAGACACAGATCTTCCAGCCTTGGTTGCCAAGTTTTGTTCTATGCCTGAGGGACTTGTAATGCCACTAGCCAGGTGGGCTGCAGACATAACCATGAGACCCTGGGTGAATCTAGATACGCACAAAACTCATGGCTGGCTGGTTCTCCTGCTCCCCTGGCTCAAGAGGGCTCTGATGAGCTAAGGATTGGCATGGGGCATGGGGTGAAGTGGGCACTGGGAGAGGGATAAAGGGAAGGTGTCTGGGTACTGGGTCTAGAGGGGTCTGGGCTTTTGCAGGGCTCCTTACGTGTGTCACTGCCATGTGCCCGGCCCCGCTCTTGTTGCCATGTGCTCGGTGCCCTAGCCCCTGTGCCACGTTGGTGCAGGATGGGCAAATGGGGCCCTCCCCCCCCCTCGTGATCCTCCCCTCTCCCTGCATGCCTGTGCCATCCAGTTTGGCTAGTCTCAGCCCAGCTCCCAGAGGGCAGGGGCTATGGAGAGGAGGCGGGGGGGGGGCGCAGGGCAGAGTGTGGGTGCTACCCAGTGCCCTGTGGATGCAAAGGGTGCTAGTCTCCAGGGGCACCAAGCGAGATGCCATGGCTGGGGAAGGGGGGGTGCTGGTAATTCCCCATCTCACAGCACCCAACGGGTTAAACTCACCTAAGAGCAAAGAGTCTCCCCCCCCCGCCCCGACGGGAGGGGCGGATCCCCCGGCCCAGGGATGAGCTCAGGGCCCCACTCACCTTAGCTCCTGCCTTCCCAGGGATGACATCAGCACCGGGGGCTACCTGCGGCAGAGGCGGGCGCCGGCGCAGCCCATTGGCTGGATCCCCGGCGGGGGCGGGGCTGAGGAGAGGTTGCTTCATTGGCAAAAAAAAAAAAAAAAAAAAAAAAAAAGGTGGGGGGGGGGAGGTTTGTGGAGGCGGTGCCGGACCCGGCGCAGAATCAGAGTGAGGGATCCGCCAGCAGCACATGGAGGGGAGGGAGAGAAAGGGGCAGCGTGCCAGAGAGAGGAGAGAGGTGCATGGGGACGGCCGGATAGACAGACACACAGACAAGGTGGGTGAGGTAATAGCTTCTATTGGACCAACTTCTGTTGGGGAGAGAGACCAGCTGGGAGCTACCCGGAGCTTCGGTACTCAGAGTCCACAGCTCCATACAGGGGAGATAGGGAGATGTGCCTGGGAATAGAGAGCTGGAGGGGGGTGTATGGGGATAGATAGAGAGATAAATGGGGTATATGGGGATAGATAGATCGATAGGCAGGCATAGGGATAGATAGATAGATAGATAGATAGATAGATAGATAGATAGATAGATGGGGTATATGGGGATAGATAGATCGATAGGCAGGCATAGGGATAGATAGATAGATAGATAGATAGATGGGGTATATGGGGATAGATAGATAGATAGAGGGGGTATATGGGGATAGATAGATAGATAGACATAGAGATGGGTAGGCAGGCATGGGGATGGATAGATAGATAGATAGACATAGAGATGGGTAGGCAGGCAGGCTGGGGATGGGTAGATAGATAGACAGACAGACAGACATAGGGATGGGCAGGCAGGCATGGGGATGGGTAGATAGCGTATGGAGAGAGAGAGGAGCAGAGCTTTATAGTGGCCCCAAGGAGAAATCCCAGCGCTAGGGACACGTTGGGAAGGAAATAAACAAAGCCAAGGCAAGGTGCCACGTGAGGGCGCCGGGACGGCACCGCAGCACCCAGCTGGCGAGGGCGGGATCGGGCGGCGAAGCCCGGGGAGAAGAGAATTGGGCCGGTCGGTGGGGAGGGAGGAAGGGGGCGCCCCGGGGCTGGCTCGCTGTTCCCTCCGCGGCTGGTGACAGGTGAGTAGAGCGAGTCGTTTCCATCCAGCCTGGCCTCCTGGCTTGGGGGGGAGGCGGCAGGAGGGGCCGGGGGGGGCGATGCTTGGGGGGGGGCGCCCCTCCAGTTTCGAGCAGCTGCCCCGGGAGAGGAGCGGGTACCCCGGGATGGCTGATCTGTTTGCTGGGGACCCCCGTGGGCAGACCGTGCCCAGGCTGGGGGCTCAGTGGCTGGGAAGTGCCAGGCGGGGGCACAGGGCATTCGCACCTGTTGGTTTGATGTGTGCAGTGCTGGCCTGGTACAGGGCTCTGCAAGCCCTAGGTCATCGCTCATAAAGGGGCTGCGTTGGGGGGAGGCGTGGGGGGGGCAGGCA